>NC_092011.1:11947458-13156958 GCF_044704955.1 Pristiophorus japonicus
TAAGTGTCACTGTACAGGGTCCCTGTGTATTCAGGGTAAGGGTCACTGTACAGGTCCCTGTGTATTCAGAGTAAGGGTTACTGTACAGGGTCCCTGTGTATTCAGGGTAAGGGTCGCTTACAGGGTCCCTGTGTATTCAGGTTAAGTGACACTGTACAGAGTACCTGTGTATTCAGGGTAAGGGTCACTGTACAGCTCCCTGTGTATTCAGGGTAAGGGTCACTGTACAGGGTCCCTGTGTATTCAGGGTAAGGATCGCTTACAGTGTCCCTGTGTATTCTGGGTAAGAGTTACTGTACAGGGTCCCTGTCTATTCAGGCTAAGGGTTACTGTACAGGGTCCTGTGTATTCAGGTTAAGGGTTACTGTACAGGGTCCCTGTGAATTCAGGGTAACGGTCAGTGTACAGTGTCCCTGTGTATTCAGGGTAAGGGTTATTGTACAGGTTCCCTGTGTATTCAGGGTAAGGGTTACTATACAGGTCCCTGTGTATTCAGAGTAAGGGTTACTGTACAGAATCCCTGTGTATTCAGGGTAAGGGTTACTGCACAGGGTCCATCTGTATTCAGGGTAAGGGTTACTGTACAGAGTCCCTGTGTATTCAGGGTAAGGGTTACTCTACAAGGTCCCTGTGTATTCAGGGTATGGGTTACTGTACACAGTCCCTGTGTATTCTGGGTAAGGGACAGTGTACAGTGTGCCAGTGTATTCAGGGTAAGGGTTACTGTACAGGATCCCTGTGTATTCAGGGTAAGGGTTACTCTACAGGGTCCCTGTCTATTCAGGGTAAGGTTACTGTACACGGTCCCTGTGTATTCAGGGTAAGGGTTACTGTACAGGGTCCCTGTGTATTCAGGGTAAGGGTTACTGTACAGGGTCCCTGTGTATTCAGGGTAAGGGTTACTGTATACGGTCCCTGTGTATTCAGGGTAAGGGTTACTGTACAGGGTCCCTGTGTATTCAGGGTAAGGGTTACTGTAGATGATCCCCGTGTAAACAGGGTAAGGGTCACTGCACTGGGTCACTGTGTATTCAGGGTAAGTGTTACTGTACAGGGTCCCTGTTTTTCAGGGTAAGGTTTACTGTACACGGTCCCTGTTGATTCAGGGTAAGTGTTACTGTACAGGGTCCCTGTGTATTCAGGGTAAGGCTCACTGTACATGGTCCCTGTGTATTCAGGATAAGGTTCAGTGTACAGTGCCCCTGTTTATTCAGGATAAGGGTTACTGTACAGGGTCCCTGTTTATTCAGGTAACGGTTACTGTACAGAGTCCCTGTGTATTCAGAGTAAGGGTCAGTGTAAAGGTTCCGTGTGTATTCAGGGTAAGGGTTACTGTACAAGGTCCCTGTGTATTCAGGGTAACAGTTACTGTACAGGTTCCCTGTGTATTCAGGGTAAGTGATACTGTACAGGGTCCCTGTTTATTCAGGGTAAGGGTCACTGTACAGGTCCCTATGTATTCAGGGTAAGGGTTACTGTACAGGGTCCCTGTGTATGCAGGGTAAGTGTCACTGTACAGGGTCCCTGTGTATTCAGGGTAAGGGTCACTGTACAGGTCCCTGTGTATTCAGAGTAAGGGTTACTGTACAGGGTCCCTGTGTATTCAGGGTAAGGGTCGCTTACAGGGTCCCTGTGTATTCAGGTTAAGTGACACTGTACAGGGTCCCTGTGTATTCAGGGTAAGGGTCACTGTACAGCTCCCTGTGTATTCAGGATAAGGGTCACTGTACAGGGTCCCTGTGTATTCAGGGTAAGGATCGCTTACAGTGTCCCTGTGTATTCTGGGTAAGAGTTACTGTACAGGGTCCCTGTTTATTCAGGCTAAGGGTTACTGTACAGGGTCCCTGTGTATTCAGGTTAAGGGTTACTGTACAGGGTCCCTGTGTATTCAGGGTAACGGTCAGTGTACAGTGTCCCTGTGTATTCAGGGTAAGGGTTATTGTACAGGTTCCCTGTGTATTCAGGGTAAGGGTTACTATACAGTTCCCTGTGTATTCAGAGTAAGGGTTACTGTACAGAATCCCTGTGTATTCAGGGTAAGGGTTACTGCACAGGGTCCATGTGTATTCAGGGTAAGGGTTACTGTACAGAGTCCCTGTGTATTCAGGGTAAGGGTTACTCTACAGGGTCCCTGTGTATTCAGGGTATGGGTTACTGTACACAGTCCCTGTGTATTCTGGGTAAGGGACAGTGTACAGTGTGCCTGTGTATTCAGGGTAAGGGTTACTGTACAGGATCCCTGTGTATTCAGGGTAAGGGTTACTCTACAGGGTCCCTGTCTATTCAGGGCAAGGTTACTGTACACGGTCCCTGTGTATTCAGGGTAAGGGTTACTGTACAGGGTCCCTGTGTATTCAGGGTAAGGGTTACTGTACAGGGTCCCTGTGTATTCAGGGTAAGGGTTACTGTATACGGTCCCTGTGTATTCAGGGTAAGGGTTACTGTACAGGGTCCCTGTGTATTCAGGGTAAGGGTTACTGTAGATGATCCCCGTGTAAACAGGGTAAGGGTTACTGTACAGGGTCCCTTTGTATTCAGGGTAAGGGTCAGTGTACAGTGTCCTTGTGTATTCAGGGTAAGGATTACTGTATAGGGTCCCTGTGAATTCAGGGAAAGGGTCACTGCACTGGGTCCCTGTGTATTCAGGGTAAGGGTTACTGTACAGGGTCCCTGTGTATTCAGGGTAATGGTTACTGTACAGGGTCCCTGTGTATTCAGGGTAAGGGTTACTGTAGATCAGCCCGTGTAAATAGGGTAAGGGTTACTGTACAAGGTCCCTGTGTATTCAGGGTAAGGGTCAGTATACAGTGTCCTTGTGTATTCAGGGTAAGGATTACTGTACAGAGTCCCTGTGTATTCAGGGTAAGGGTCACTGCCTTGGGTTCCCGTGTATGCAGGGTAAGGGTTACTGTACAGGGTCCCTGTGTATTCAGGGTAAGGTTTACTGTACAGAGTCCCTGTGTATTCAGGGTAAGTTTTACTGTGCAGGGTCCCTGTTTATTCAGGGTAAGGTTTACTGAACAGGGTCCCTGTGTATTCAGGGTAAGGGTTACTGTACAGGGTCCCTGTTTTTCAGGGTAAGTGTTACTGTACAGGGTCCCTGTGTATTCAGGGTAAGGATCACTGTACATGGTCCCTGTGTATTCAGGGTAAGGTTCAGTGTACATGTCCCTGTTTATTCAGGATAAGGGTTACTGTACAGGGTCCCTGTTTATTCAGGTAAGTGTTACGGTACAGGGTCCCTGTGTATTCAGGGTAAGGGTCAGTGTACAGGTTCCCTGTGTATTCAGGGTAAGGGTTACTGTACAGTGTCCCTGTGTATTCAGGGTAAGGGTCATTGTACCGGGTCCCTGTGTATTCAAGGTAAGGGTTACTGTAAAGGGACCCTGTGTATTCAGGGTAAGGGTCACTGTAGAGGTTCCCTATGTATTCAGCGTAATGGTTACTGTAAAGGTTCCCTGTGTATTCAGGGTAAGGATTACTGTACAGGGTCCCTGTGTATTCAGGGTAAGGTTCACTGCACTGGGTCCCTGTGTATTCAGGGTAAGGGTTACTGTACAGGGTCCCAGTGTATTCAGGGTAAGGTTCGCTTACAGGGTCCCTGTGTATTCAGGTTAAGTGTCACTGTACAGGGTTCCTGTGTATTCAGGGTAAGGGTCACTGTACAGGTCCCTGTGTATTCAGGGTAAGGGTCACTGTACAGGGTCCCTGTGTATTCAGGTTAAGGGTCGCTTACAGGGTCCCTGTGTATTCAGGTTAAGTGTCACTGTACAGGGTCCCTGTGTATTCAGGGTAAGGGTCACTGTACAGGTCCCTGTGTATTCAGGATAAGGGTCACTGTACAGGGTCCCTGTGTATTCAGGGTAAGGGTTACTGTACAGGGTCTCTGTGTTTTCAGGGTAAGGGTCACTGCACAGGGTACCTGTGTATTCAGGGTAAGGGTTACTGTACAGGGTCCCTGTGTATTCAGGTTAAAGTTTACTGTACAGAGTCCCTGTGTATTCAGGATAAGGGTTACTGTACAGGGTCCCTGTGTATTCAGGGTTAGGGTTACTGTACAGGATCCCTGTGTATTCAGAGTATGGGTTACTGTACACGGTCCCTGTGTATTCAGGGTAAGGGTCAGTGTACGGTGTCCTTGTGTATTCATGGTAAGTTTTACTGTACAGGGTCCCTGTGTATTCAGGGTAAGGGTTACTGTACAGGGTCCCTGTGTATTCAGAGTAAGGGTTACTGTACAGGGTCCCTGTGAATTCAGGGTAAGGTTTACTGTACACGGTCCCTTTGTATTCACGGTAAGGCTTACTGTACAGGGTCCCTGTGTATTCAGGGTAATGATCACTGTACAGGGTCCCTGTGTATTCATGGTAAGGGTCAGTGTACAGTGTCCCTGTGTATTCTGGGTAAGAGTTACTGTACAGGGTCCCTGTTTATTCAGGCTAAGGGTTACTGTACAGGGTCCCTGTGTATTCAGGTTAAGGGGTACTGTACAGGGTCCCTGTGTATTCAGGGTAACGGTCAGTGTACAGTGTCCCAGAGTATTCAGGGTAAGGGTTATTGTACAGGTTCCCTGTGTATTCAGAGTAAGGGTTACTGTACAGAATCCCTGTGTATTCATTGTAAGGGTTACTGCACAGGGTCCATGTGTATTCAGGGTAAGTGTTACTATACAGAGTCCCTGTGTATTCAGGGTAAGGGTTACTCTACAGGGTCCCTGTGTATTCAGGGTATGGATTACTGTACACAGTACCTGTTTATTCTGGGTAAGGGACAGTGTACAGTGTGCCTGTGTATTCAGGGTAAGGGTTACTGTACAGGATCCCTGTGTATTCAGGGTAAGGGTTACTCAACAGGGTCCCTGTGTATTCAGGGTAAGGTTACTGTACACGGTCCCTGTGTATTCAGGGTAAGGGTTACTGTACTGGGTCCCTGTGTATTCAGGGTAAGGGTTACTGTACAGGGTCCCTGTGTATTCAGGGTAAGGGTTACTGTATACGGTCCCTGTGTATTCAGGGTAAGGGTTACTGTACAGGGTCCCTGTGTATTCAGGGTAAGGGTTACTGTAGATGATCCCCGTGTAAACAGGGTAAGGGTTACTGTACAGGGTCCCTGTGTATTCAGGGTAAGGGTCAGTGTACAGTGTCCTTGTGTATTCAGGGTAAGGATTACTGTATAGGGTCCCTGTGAATTCAGGGAAAGGGTCACTGCACTGGGTCCCTGTGTATTGAGGGTAAGGGTTACTGTACAGGGTCCCTGTGTATTCAGGGTAAAGGTTACTGTACAGGGTCCCTGTGTATTCAGGGTAAGGGTTACTGTAGATGAGCCCGTGTAAATAGGGTAAGGGTTACTGTACAAGGTCCCTGTGTATTCAGGGTAAGGGTCAGTATACAGTGTCCTTGTGTATTCAGGGTAAGGATTACTGTACAGGGTCCCTGTGTATTCAGGGTAAGGGTCACTGCCTTGGGTTCCCGTGTATGCAGGGTAAGGGTTACTGTACAGGGTCCCTGTGTATTCAGGGTAAGGTTTACTGTACAGAGTCCCTGTGTATTCAGGGTAAGTTTTACTGTGCAGGGTCCCTGTTTATTCAGGGTAAGGTTTACTGAACAGGGTCCCTGTGTATTCAGGGTAAGGGTTACTGTACAGGGTCCCTGTTTTTCAGGGTAAGGTTTACTGTACACGGTCCCTGTGTATTCAGGGTAAGTGTTACTGTACAGGGTCCCTGTGTATTCAGGGTAAGGATCACTGTACATGGTCCCTGTGTATTCAGGGTAAGGTTCAGTGTACAGTGTCCCTGTTTATTCAGGATAAGGGTTACTGTACAGGGTCCCTGTTTATTCAGGTAAGTGTTACGGTACAGGGTCCCTGTGTATTCAGGGTAAGGGTCAGTGTACAGGTTCCCTGTGTATTCAGGGTAAGGGTTACTGTACAGTGTCCCTGTGTATTCAGGGTAAGGGTCATTGTACCGGGTCCCTGTGTATTCAAGGTAAGGGTTACTGTAAAGGGACCCTGTGTATTCAGGGTAAGGGTCACTGTAGAGGATCCCTATGTATTCAGCGTAAGGGTTACTGTAAAGGTTCCCTGTGTATTCAGGGTAAGGATTACTGTACAGGGTCCCTGTGTATTCAGGGTAAGGTTCACTGCACTGGGTCCCTCTGTATTCAGGGTAAGGGTTACTGTACAGGGTCCCAGTGTATTCAGGGTAAGGTTCGCTTACAGGGTCCCTGTGCATTCAGGTTAAGTGTCACTGTACAGGGTTCCTGTGTATTCAGGGTAAGGGTCACTGTACAGGTCCCTGTGTATTCAGGGTAAGGGTCACTGTACAGGGTCCCTGTGTATTCAGGTTAAGGGTCGCTTACAGGGTCCCTGTGTATTCAGGTTAAGTGTCACTGTACAGGGTCCCTGTGTATTCAGGGTAAGGTTCACTGTACAGGTCCCTGTGTATTCAGGATAAGGGTCACTGTACAGGGTCCCTGTGTATTCAGGGTAAGGGTTACTGTACAGGGTCTCTGTGTTTTCAGGGTAAGGGTCACTGCACAGGGTACCTGTGTATTCAGGGTAAGGGTTACTGTACAGGGTCCCTGTGTATTCAGGTTAAAATTTACTGTATTGAGTCCCTGTGTATTCAGGATAAGGGTTACTGTACAGGGTCCCTGTGTATTCAGGGTTAGGGTTACTGTACAGGATCCCTGTGTATTCAGGGTATGGGTTACTGTACACGGTCCCTGTGTATTCAGGGTAAGGGTCAGTGTACGGTGTCCTTGTGTATTCAGGGTAAGTTTTACTGTACAGGGTCCCTGTGTATTCAGGGTAAGTGTTACTGTACAGGGTCCCTGTGTATTCAGGGTAAGGGTTACTGTACAGGGTCCCTGTGTATTCAGGGTAAGGTTTACTGTACACGGTCCCTTTGTATTCACGGTAAGGGTTACTGTACAGGGTCCCTGTGTATTCAGGGTAATGATCACTGTACAGGGTCCCTGTGTATTCATGGTAAGGGTCAGTGTACAGTGTCCCTGTGTATTCTGGGTAAGAGTTACTGTACAGGGTCCCTGTTTATTCAGGCTAAGGGTTACTGTACAGGGTCCCTGTGTATTCAGGTTAAGGGTTACTGTACAGGGTCCCTGTGTATTCAGGGTAACGGTCAGTGTACAGTGTCCCAGAGTATTCAGGGTAAGGGTTATTGTACAGGTTCCCTGTGTATTCAGAGTAAGGGTTACTGTACAGAATCCCTGTGTATTCATTGTAAGGGTTACTGCACAGGGTCCATGTGTATTTAGGGTAAGTGTTACTGTACAGAGTCCCTGTGTATTCAGGGTAAGGGTTACTCTACAGGGTCCCTGTGTATTCAGGGTATGGATTACTGTACACAGTATCTGTGTATTCTGGGTAAGGGACAGTGTACAGTGTGCCTTTGTATTCAGGGTAAGGGTTACTGTACAGGATCCCTGTGTATTCAGGGTAAGGGTTACTCTACAGGGTCCCTGTCTATTCAGGGTAAGGTTACTGTACACGGTCCCTGTGTATTCAGGGTAAGGGTTACTGTACTGGGTCCCTGTGTATTCAGGGTAAAGGTTACAGTACAGGGTCCCTGTGTATTCAGGGTAAGGTTTAATGTATACGGTCCCTGTGTATTCAGGGTAAGGGTTACTGTACAGGGTCCCTGTGTATTCAGGGTAAAGGTTACTGTAGATGATCCCCGTGTAAACAGGGTAAGGGTTACTGTACAGGGTCCCTGTGTATTCAGGGTAAAGGTCAGTGTACAGTGTCCTTGTGTATTCAGGGTAAGGATTACTGTACAGAGTCCCTGTGTATTCAGGGTAAGGTTCACTGCATTGGGTCCCTGTGTATTCAGGGTAAGGGTTACTGTACAGGGTCCCTGTGTATTTAGGGTAAGGTTTCCTGTACAGAGTCCCTGTGTATTCAGGGTAAGTTTTACTGTACAGTGTCCCTGTGTATTCAGGGTATGGTTTACTGTACAGGGTCCCTGTGTATTCAGAGTAAGGGTTACTGTACAGGGTCTATGTTTTTCAGGGTAAGGTTTACTGTACACGGACCCTGTGTATTCAGGGTAAGTGTTACTGTACAGGGTCCCTGTGTATTCAGGGTAAGGATCACTGTACATGGTCCCTGTGTATTCAGGGTAAGGTTCAGTGTACAGTGTCCCTGTTTATTCAGGATAAGGGTTACTGTACAGGGTCCCTGTTTATTCAGGTAAGGGTTACTGTACAGGGTCCCTGTGTATTCAGGGTAACAGTTACTGTACAGGTTCCCTGTGTATTCAGGGTAAGGGTTACTGTACAGGGTGCCTGTGTATTCAGGGTAAGGGTCACTGTACCGGGTCCCTGTGTATTCAAGGTAAGGGTTCCTGTAAAGGGACCCTGTGTATTCAGGGTAAGGGTCACTGTACAGGATCCCTATGTATTCAGCGTAAGGGTTACTGTACAGGGTCCCTGTGTATTCAGGTTAAGGGTTACTGTACAGGGTCCCTGTGTATTTAGGGTAACGGTCAGTGTACAGTGTCCCTGTGTATTCAGGGTAAGGGTTATTGTACAGGTACCCTGTGTATTCAGGGTAAGGGTTACTATACAGGTCCCTGTGTATTCAGAGTAAGGGTTACTGTACAGAATCCCTGTGTATTCAGGGTAAGGGTTACTGCACAGGGTCCATGTGTATTCAGGGTAAGGGTTACTGTACAGAGTCCCTGTGTATTCATGGTAAGGGTCAGTGTACAGTGTCCCTGTGTATTCTGGGTAAGAGTTACTGTACAGGGTCCCTGTTTATTCAGGCTAAGGGTTACTGTACAGGGTCCCTGTGTATTCAGGTTAAGGGTTACTGTACAGGGTCCCTGTGTATTCAGGGTAACGGTCAGTGTACAGTGTCCCAGAGTATTCAGGGTAAGGGTTATTGTACAGGTTCCCTGTGTATTCAGAGTAAGGGTTACTGTACAGAATCCCTGTGTATTCATTGTAAGGGTTACTGCACAGGGTCCATGTGTATTCAGGGTAAGTGTTACTGTACAGAGTCCCTGTGTATTCAGGGTAAGGGTTACTCTACAGGGTCCCTGTGTATTCAGGGTATGGATTACTGTACACAGTACCTGTGTATTCTGGGTAAGGGACAGTGTACAGTGTGCCTGTGTATTCAGGGTAAGGGTTACTGTACAGGATCCCTGTGTATTCAGGGTAAGGGTTACTCTACAGGGTCCCTGTGTATTCAGGGTAAGGTTACTGTACACGGTCCCTGTGTATTCAGGGTAAGGGTTACTGTACTGGGTCCCTGTTTATTCAGGGTAAGGGTTACTGTACAGGGTCCCTGTGTATTCAGGGTAAGGTTTAATGTATACGGTCCCTGTGTATTCAGGGTAAGGGTTACTGTACAGGGTCCCTGTGTATTCAGGGTAAAGGTTACTGTAGATGATCCCCGTGTAAACAGGGTAAGGGTTACTGTACAGGGTCCCTGTGTATTCAGGGTAAGGTTCACTGCATTGGGTCCCTGTGTATTCAGGGTAAGGGTTACTGTACAGGGTCCCTGTGTATTTAGGGTAAGGTTTCCTGTACAGAGTCCCTGTGTATTCAGGGTAAGTTTTACTGTACAGTGTCCCTGTGTATTCAGGGTATGGTTTACTGTACAGGGTCCCTGTGTATTCAGAGTAAGGGTTACTGTACAGGGTCCCTGTTTTTCTGAGTAAGGTTTACTGTACACGGTCCCTGTGTATTCAGGGTAAGTGTTACTGTACAGGGTCCCTGTGTATTCAGGGTAAGGATCACTGTACATGGTCCCTGTGTATTCAGGGTAAGGTTCAGTGTACAGTGTCCCTGTTTATTCAGGATAAGGGTTACTGTACAGGGTCCCTGTTTATTCAGGTAAGGGTTACTGTACAGGGTCCCTGTGTATTCAGGGTAACAGTTACTGTACAGGTTCCCTGTGTATTCAGGGTAAGGGTTACTGTACAGGGTCCCTGTGTATTCTGGTTAAAATTTACTGTATTGAGTCCCTGTGTATTCAGGATAAGGGTTACTGTACAGGGTCCCTGTGTATTCAGGGTTAGGGTTACTGTACAGGATCCCTGTGTATTCAGGGTATGGGTTACTGTACACGGTCCCTGTGTATTCAGGGTAAGGGTCAGTGTACGGTGTCCTTGTGTATTCAGGGTAAGTTTTACTGTACAGGGTCCCTGTGTATTCAGGGTAAGTGTTACTGTACAGGGTCCCTGTGTATTCAGGTTAAGTGACACTGTACAGGGTCCCTGTGTATTCAGGGTAAGGGTCACTGTACAGCTCCCTGTGTATTCAGGGTAAGGGTCACTGTACAGGGTCCCTGTGTATTCAGGGTAAGGATCGCTTACAGTGTCCCTGTGTATTCTGGGTAAGAGTTACTGTACAGGGTCCCTGTTTATTCAGGGTAAGGGTTACTGTACAGGGTCCCTGTGTATTCAGGTTAAGGGTTACTGTACAGGGTCCCTGTGTATTCAGGGTAACGGTCAGTGTACAGTGTCCCTGTGTATTCAGGGTAAGGGTTATTGTACAGGTACCCTGTGTATTCAGGGTAAGGGTTACTATACAGGTCCCTGTGTATTCAGAGTAAGGGTTACTGTACAGAATCCCTGTGTATTCAGGGTAAGGGTTACTGCACAGGGTCCATGTGTATTCAGGGTAAGGTTACTGTACACGGACCCCGTGTATTCAGGGTAAGGGTTACTGTACAGGGTCCCCTGTGTATTCAGGGTAAGGGTTACTGTACAGCATCCCTGTGTATTCAGGGTAAGGGTTACTGTATACTGTCCCTGTGTATTCAGGGTAAGGGTTACTGTACAGGGTCCCTGTGTATTCAGGGTAAGGTTTACTGTAGATGATCCCCGTGTAAACAGGGTAAGGGTTACTGTACAGGGTCCCTGTGTATTCAGGGTAAGGGTCAGTGTACATTGTCCTTGTGTATTCAGGGTAGGGATTACTGTACAGGGTCCCTGTGTATTCAGGGTAAGGGTCACTGCACTGGGTCCCTTTGTATTCAGGGTAAGGGTTACTGTACAGGGTCCCTGTGTATTCAGGGTAAGGTTTATTGTACAGAGTCCCTGTGTATTCAGGGTAAGTTTTACTGTACAGGGTCTCTGTGTTTTCATGGTAAGGTTTACTGTACAGGGTCCCTGTGTATTCAGGGTAAGGGTTACTGTACAGGGTCCCTGTGTATTCAGGGTAAGGGTTACTGTAGATGAGCCCGTGTAAATAGGGTAAGGGTTACTGTACAGGGTCCTTGTGTATTCAGGGTAAGGGTCAGTATACAGTGTCCTTGTGTATTCAGGGTAAGGATTACTGTACAGGGTCCCTGTGTATTCAGGGTAAGGGTCACTGCATTGGGTCCCTGTGTATTCAGGGTAAGGGTTACTGTACAGGGTCCCTGTGTATTCAGGGTAAGGTTTACTGTACAGAGTCCCTGTGTATTCAGGGTAAGTTTTACTGTACAGGGTCCCTGTGTATTCAGGGTAAGGTTTACTGTACAGGGTCCCTGTGTATTCAGGTTAAGGGTTACTGTACAGGGTCCCTGTTTTTCAGGGTAAGGTTTACTGTACACG
Source organism: Pristiophorus japonicus (assembly GCF_044704955.1). Lineage (NCBI taxonomy): Eukaryota > Metazoa > Chordata > Chondrichthyes > Pristiophoridae > Pristiophorus > Pristiophorus japonicus. Next base: position 11,959,025 of record NC_092011.1, read on the forward strand.
GTCCCTGTGTATTCAGGGTAAGTGTTACTGTACAGGGTCCCTGTGTATTCAGGGTAAGGATCACTGTACATGGTCCCTGTGTATTCAGGGTAAGATTCAGTGTACAGTGTCCCTGTTTATTCAGGATAAGGATTACTGTACAGGGTCCCTGTTTATTCAGGTAAGTGTTACTGTACAGGGTCCCTGTGTATTCAGGGTAAGGGTCAGTGTACAGGTTCCCTGTGTATTCAGGGTAAGGGTTACTGTACAAGGTCCCTGTGTATTCAGGATAACAGTTACTGTACAGGTTCCCTGTGTATTCAGGGTAAGGGTTACTGTACAGGGTCCCTGTGTATTCAGGGTAAGGGTCACTGTACCAGGTCCCTGTGTATTCAAGGTAAGGGTTACTGTAAAGGGAACCTGTGTATTCAGGGTAAGGGTCACTGTACAGGATTCCTATGTATTCAGCGTAAGGGTTACTGTACAGGGTCCCTGTGTATTCAGGTTAAGTGACACTGTACAGGGTCCCTGTTTATTCAACGTAAGGTTCACTGTACAGGTCCCTATGTATTTAGGGTAAGGGTTACTGTACAGGGTCCCTGTGTATTCAGGGTAAGTGTCACTGTACAGGGTCCCTGTGTATTCAGGGTAAGGGTCACTGTACAGGGTCCCTGTGTATTCAGGTTAAGTGACACTGTACAGGGTCCCTGTTTATTCAACGTAAGGTTCACTGTACAGGTCCCTATGTATTTAGGGTAAGGGTTACTGTACAGGGTCCCTGTGTATTCAGGGTAAGTGTAACTGTACAGGGTCCCTGTGTATTCAGGGTAAGGGTCACTGAACAGGCCCCTGTGTATTCAGAGTAAGGGTTACTGTACAGGGTCCCTGTGTATTCAGGTTAAGGGTCGCTTACAGGGTCCCTGTGTATTCAGGTTAAGTGACACTGTACAGGGTCCCTGTGTATTCAGGGTAAGGGTCACTGTACAGGTCCCTGTGTATTCATGGTAACAGTTACTGTACAGGTTCCCTGTGTATTCAGGGTAAGGGTTACTGTACAGGGTCCCTGTGTATTCAGGGTAAGGGTCACTGTACCGGGTCCCTGTGTATTCAAGGTAAGGGTTACTGTAAAGGGACCCTGTGTATTCAGGGTAAGGGTCACTGTAGAGGATCCCTATGTATTCAGCGTAAGGGTTACTGTACAGGTTCCCTGTGTATTCAGGGTAAGGATTACTGTAAAGGGAACCTGTGTATTCAGGGTAAGGGTCACTGTACAGGATCCCTATGTATTCAGCGTAAGGGTGACTGTACAGGGTCCCTGTGTATTCAGGATAAGTGACACTGTACAGGGTCCCTGTTTATTCAACGTAAGGTTCACTGTACAGGTCCCTATGTATTTAGGGTAAGGGTTACTTTACAGGGTCCCTGTGTATTCAGGTTAAGTGTCACTGTACAGGGTCCCTGTGTATTCAGGGTAAGGGTCACTGTAAAGGGAACCTGTGTATTCAGGGTAAGGGTCACTGTACAGGATCCTATGTATTCAGGGTAAGGGTTACTGTACAGGGTCCCTGTGTATTCAGGGTAAGTGACACTGTACAGGGTCCCTGTTTATTCAACGTAAGGTTCACTGTACAGGTCCCTATGTATTTAGGGTAAGGGTTACTGTACAGGGTCCCTGTGTATTCAGGGTAAGTGTCACTGTACAGGGTCCCTGTGTATTCAGGGTAAGGGTCACTGTACAGGTCCCTGTGTATTCAGAGTAAGGGTTACTGTACAGGGTCCCTGTGTATTCAGGGTAAGGGTCGCTTACAGGGTCCCTGTGTATTCAGGTTAAGTGACACTGTACAGGGTCCCTGTGTATTCAGGGTAAGGGTCACTGTACAGCTCCCTGTGTATTCAGGGTAAGGGTCACTGTACAGGGTCCCTGTGTATTCAGGGTAAGGATCGCATACAGTGTCCCTGTGTATTCTGGGTAAGAGTTACTGTACAGGGTCCCTGTTTATTCATGCTAAGGGTTACTGTACAGGGTCCCTGTGTATTCAGGTTAAGGGTTACTGTACAGGGTCCCTGTGTATTCAGGGTAACGGTCAGTGTACAGTGTCCCTGTGTATTCAGGGTAAGGGTTATTGTACAGGTTCCCTGTGTATTCAGGGTAAGGGTTACTATACAGGTCCCTGTGTATTCAGAGTAAGGGTTACTGTACAGAATCCCTGTGTATTCAGGGTAAGGGTTACTGCACAGGGTCCCTGTGTATTCAGGGTATGGGTTACTGTACACAGTCCCTGTGTATTCTGGGTAAGGGACAGTGTACAGTGTGCCAGTGTATTCAGGGTAAGGGTTACTGTACAGGATCCCTGTGTATTCAGGGTAAGGGTTACTCTACAGGGTCCCTGTCTATTCAGGGTAAGGTTACTGTACACGGTCCCTGTGTATTCAGGGTAAGGGTTACTGTACAGGGTCCCTGTGTATTCAGGGTAAGGGTTACTGTACAGGGTCCCTGTGTATTCAGGGTAAGGGTTACTGTATACGGTCCCTGTGTATTCAGGGTAAGGGTTACTGTACAGGGTCCCTGTGTATTCAGGGTAAGGGTTACTGTAGATGATCACCGTGTAAACAGGGTAAGGGTCACTGCACTGGGTCCCTGTGTATTCAGGGTATGGGTTACTGTACAGGGTCCCTGTTTTTCAGGGTAAGGTTTACTGTACACGGTCCCTGTGTATTCAGTGTAAGTGTTACTGTACAGGGTCTCTGTGTATTCAGGGTAAGGATCACTGTACATGGTCCCTGTGTATTCAGGATAAGGTTCAGTGTACAGTGTCCCTGTTTATTCAGGATAAGGGTTACTGTACAGGGTCCCTGTTTATTCAGGTAAGGGTTACTGTACAGAGTCTCTGTGTATTCAGAGTAAGGGTCAGTGTAAAGGTTCCCTGTGTATTCAGGGTAAGGGTTACTGTACAAGGTCCCTGTGTATTCAGGGTAACAGTTACTGTACAGGTTCCCTGTGTATTCAGGGTAAGGCTTACTGTACAGGGTGCCTGTGGATTCAGGGTAAGGGTCACTGTACCGGGTCCCTGTGTATTCAAGGTAAGGGTTACTGTAAAGGGACCCTGTGTATTCAGGGTAAGGGTCACTGTACAGGATCCCTCTGTATTCAGCGTAAGGGTTACTGTACAGGGTCCCTGTGTATTCAGGGTAAGTGATACTGTACAGGGTCCCTGTTTATTCAGGGTAAGGGTCACTGTACAGGTCCCTATGTATTCAGGGTAAGGGTTACTGTACAGGGTCCCTGTGTATTCAGGGTAAGTGTCACTGTACAGGGTCCCTGTGTATTCAGGGTAAGGGTCACTGTACAGGTCCCTGTGTATTCAGAGTAAGGGTTACTGTACAGGGTCCCTGTGTATTCAGGGTAAGGGTCGCTTACAGGGTCCCTGTGTATTCAGGTTAAGTGACACTGTACAGGGTCCCTGTGTATTCAGGGTAAGGGTCACTGTACAGCTCCCTGTGTATTCAGGGTAAGGGTCACTGTACAGGGTCCCTGTGTATTCAGGGTAAGGATCGCTTACAGTGTCCCTGTGTATTCTGGGTAAGAGTTACTGTACAGGGTCCCTGTTTATTCATGCTAAGGGTTACTGTACAGGGTCCCTGTGTATTCAGGTTAAGGGTTACTGTACAGGGTCCCTGTGTATTCAGGGTAACGGCCAGTGTACAGTGTCCCTGTGTATTCAGGGTAAGGGTTATTGTACAGGTTCCCTGTGTATTCAGGGTAAGTGTTACTATACAGGTCCCTTTGTATTCAGAGTAAGGGTTACTGTACAGAATCCCTGTGTATTCAGGGTAAGGGTTACTGCACAGGGTCCATGTGTATTCAGGGTAAGGGTTACTGTACAGAGTCCTTGTGTATTCAGGGTAAGGGTTACTCTACAGGGTCCCTGTGTATTCAGGGTATGGGTTACTGTACACAGTCCCTGTGTATTCTGGGTAAGGGACAGTGTACAGTGTGCCTGTGTATTCAGGGTAAGGGTTACTGTACAGGATCCCTGTGTATTCAGGGTAAGGGTTACTCTACAGGGTCCCTGTCTATTCAGGGTAAGGTTACTGTACACGGTCCCTGTGTATTCAGGGTAAGGGTTACTGTACAGGGTCCCTGTGTATTCAGGGTAAGGGTTACTGTACAGGGTCCCTGTGTATTCAGGGTAAGGGTTACTGTATACGGTCCCTGTGTATTCAGGGTAAGGGTTACTGTACAGGGTCCCTGTGTATTCAGGGTAAGGGTTACTGTAGATGATCCCCGTGTAAACAGGGTTAGGGTTACTGTACAGGGTCCCTGTGTATTCAGGGTAAGGGTCAGTGTACAGTGTCCTTGTGTATTCAGGGTAAGGATTACTGTATAGGGTCCCTGTGAATTCAGGGAAAGGGTCACTGCACTGGGTTCCTGTGTATTCAGGGTAAGGGTTACTGTACAGGGTCCCTGTGTATTCAGGGTAAGGTTTACTGTACAGAGTCCCTTTGTATTCAGGGTAAGTTTTACTGTACAGGGTCTCTGTGTATTCATGGTAAGGTTTACTGTACAGGGTCCCTGTGTATTCAGGGTAAAGGTTACTGTACAGGGTCCCTGTGTATTCAGGGTAAGGGTTACTGTAGATGAGCCCGTGTAAATAGGGTAAGGGTTACTGTACAAGGTCCCTGTGTATTCAGGGTAAGGGTCAGTATACAGTGTCCTTGTGTATTCAGGGTAAGGATTACTGTACAGGGTCCCTGTGTATTCAGGGTAAGGGTCACTGCCTTGGGTTCCCGTGTATGCAGGGTAAGGGTTACTGTACAGGGTCCCTGTGTATTCAGGGTAAGGTTTACTGTACAGAGTCCCTGTGTATTCAGGGTAAGTTTTACTGTACAGGGTCCCTGTTTAATCAGGGTAAGGTTTACTGAACAGGGTCCCTGTGTATTCAGGGTAAGGGTTACTGTTCAGGGTCCCTGTTTTTCAGGGTAAGGTTTACTGTACACGGTCCCTGTGTATTCAGGGTAAGTGTTACTGTACAGGGTCCCTGTGTATTCAGGGTAAGGATCACTGTACATGGTCCCTGTGTATTCAGGGTAAGGTTCAGTGTACAGTGTCCCTGTTTATTCAGGATAAGGGTTACTGTACAGGGTCCCTGTTTATTCAGGTAAGTGTTACGGTACAGGGTCCCTGTGTATTCAGGGTAAGGGTCAGTGTACAGGTTACCTGTGTATTCAGGGTAAGGGTTACTGTACAAGGTCCCTGTGTATTCAGGGTAAGGGTCATTGTACCGGGTCCCTGTGTATTCAAGGTAAGGGTTACTGTAAAGGGACCCTGTGTATTCAGGGTAAGGGTCACTGTAGAGGATCCCTATGTATTCAGCGTAAGGGTTACTGTATAGGTTCCCTGTGTATTCAGGGTAAGGGTTACTGTACAGGGTCCCTGTGTATTCAGGGTAAGGGTCACTGTACCGGGTCCCTGTGTATTCAAGGTAAGGGTTACTGTAAAGGGACCCTGTGTATTCAGGGTAAGGGTCACTGTACAGGATCCCTCTGTATTCAGCGTAAGGGTTACTGTACAGGGTCCCTGTGTATTCAGGGTAAGTGATACTGTACAGGGTCCCTGTTTATTCAGGGTAAGGGTCACTGTACAGGTCCCTATGTATTCAGGGTAAGGGTTACTGTACAGGGTCCCTGTGTATTCAGGGTAAGTGTCACTGTACAGGGTCCCTGTGTATTCAGGGTAAGGGTCACTGTACAGGTCCCTGTGTATTCAGAGTAAGGGTTACTGTACAGGGTCCCTGTGTATTCAGGGTAAGGGTCGCTTACAGGGTCCCTGTGTATTCAGGTTAAGTGACACTGTACAGGGTCCCTGTGTATTCAGGGTAAGGGTCACTGTACAGCTCCCTGTGTATTCAGGGTAAGGGTCACTGTACAGGGTCCCTGTGTATTCAGGGTAAGGATCGCTTACAGTGTCCCTGTGTATTCTGGGTAAGAGTTACTGTACAGGGTCCCTGTTTATTCATGCTAAGGGTTACTGTACAGGGTCCCTGTGTATTCAGGTTAAGGGTTACTGTACAGGGTCCCTGTGTATTCAGGGTAACGGCCAGTGTACAGTGTCCCTGTGTATTCAGGGTAAGGGTTATTGTACAGGTTCCCTGTGTATTCAGGGTAAGTGTTACTATACAGGTCCCTTTGTATTCAGAGTAAGGGTTACTGTACAGAATCCCTGTGTATTCAGGGTAAGGGTTACTGCACAGGGTCCATGTGTATTCAGGGTAAGGGTTACTGTACAGAGTCCTTGTGTATTCAGGGTAAGGGTTACTCTACAGGGTCCCTGTGTATTCAGGGTATGGGTTACTGTACACAGTCCCTGTGTATTCTGGGTAAGGGACAGTGTACAGTGTGCCTGTGTATTCAGGGTAAGGGTTACTGTACAGGATCCCTGTGTATTCAGGGTAAGGGTTACTCTACAGGGTCCCTGTCTATTCAGGGTAAGGTTACTGTACACGGTCCCTGTGTATTCAGGGTAAGGGTTACTGTACAGGGTCCCTGTGTATTCAGGGTAAGGGTTACTGTACAGGGTCCCTGTGTATTCAGGGTAAGGGTTACTGTATACGGTCCCTGTGTATTCAGGGTAAGGGTTACTGTACAGGGTCCCTGTGTATTCAGGGTAAGGGTTACTGTAGATGATCCCCGTGTAAACAGGGTTAGGGTTACTGTACAGGGTCCCTGTGTATTCAGGGTAAGGGTCAGTGTACAGTGTCCTTGTGTATTCAGGGTAAGGATTACTGTATAGGGTCCCTGTGAATTCAGGGAAAGGGTCACTGCACTGGGTTCCTGTGTATTCAGGGTAAGGGTTACTGTACAGGGTCCCTGTGTATTCAGGGTAAGGTTTACTGTACAGAGTCCCTTTGTATTCAGGGTAAGTTTTACTGTACAGGGTCTCTGTGTATTCATGGTAAGGTTTACTGTACAGGGTCCCTGTGTATTCAGGGTAAAGGTTACTGTACAGGGTCCCTGTGTATTCAGGGTAAGGGTTACTGTAGATGAGCCCGTGTAAATAGGGTAAGGGTTACTGTACAAGGTCCCTGTGTATTCAGGGTAAGGGTCAGTATACAGTGTCCTTGTGTATTCAGGGTAAGGATTACTGTACAGGGTCCCTGTGTATTCAGGGTAAGGGTCACTGCCTTGGGTTCCCGTGTATGCAGGGTAAGGGTTACTGTACAGGGTCCCTGTGTATTCAGGGTAAGGTTTACTGTACAGAGTCCCTGTGTATTCAGGGTAAGTTTTACTGTACAGGGTCCCTGTTTAATCAGGGTAAGGTTTACTGAACAGGGTCCCTGTGTATTCAGGGTAAGGGTTACTGTTCAGGGTCCCTGTTTTTCAGGGTAAGGTTTACTGTACACGGTCCCTGTGTATTCAGGGTAAGTGTTACTGTACAGGGTCCCTGTGTATTCAGGGTAAGGATCACTGTACATGGTCCCTGTGTATTCAGGGTAAGGTTCAGTGTACAGTGTCCCTGTTTATTCAGGATAAGGGTTACTGTACAGGGTCCCTGTTTATTCAGGTAAGTGTTACGGTACAGGGTCCCTGTGTATTCAGGGTAAGGGTCAGTGTACAGGTTACCTGTGTATTCAGGGTAAGGGTTACTGTACAAGGTCCCTGTGTATTCAGGGTAAGGGTCATTGTACCGGGTCCCTGTGTATTCAAGGTAAGGGTTACTGTAAAGGGACCCTGTGTATTCAGGGTAAGGGTCACTGTAGAGGATCCCTATGTATTCAGCGTAAGGGTTACTGTATAGGTTCCCTGTGTATTCAGGGTAAGGGTTACTGTACAGGGTCCCTGTGTATTCAGGGTAAGGGTCACTGTACCGGGTCTCTGTGTATTCAAGGTAAGGGTTACTGTAAAGGGACCCTGTGTATTCAGGGTAAGGGTCACTGTACAGGATCCCTATGTATTCAGCGTAAGGGTTACTGTACAGGGTCCCTGTGTATTCAGGGTAAGTGACACTGTACAGGGTCCCTGTTTATTCAGGGTAAGGGTCACTGTACAGGTCCCTATGTATTCAGGGTAAGGATTACTGTACAGGGTCCCTGTGTATTCAGGGTAAGTGTCACTGTACAGGGTCCCTGTGTATTCAGGGTAAGGGTCACTATACAGGTCCCTGTGTATTCAGAGTAAGGGTTACTGTACAGGGTCCCTGTGTATTCAGGGTAAGGGTCGCTTACAGGGTCCCTATGTATTCAGGTTAAGTGACACTGTACAGGGTCCCTGTGTATTCAGGGTAAGGGTCACTGTACAGCTCCCTGTGTATTCAGGGTAAGGGTCACTGTACAGGGTCCCTGTGTATTCAGGGTAAGGATCGCTTACAGTGTCCCTGTGTATTCTGGGTAAGAGTTACTGTACAGGGTCCCTGTTTATTCAGGGTAAGGGTTACGGTACAGGGTTCCTGTGTATTCAGGTTAAGGGTTACTGTACAGGGTCCCTGTGTATTCAGGGTAACGGTCAGTTTACAGTGTCCCTGTGTATTCAGGGTAAGGGTTATTGTACAGGTTCCCTGTGTATTCAGGGTAAGGGTTACTATACAGGTCCCTGTGTATTCAGAGTAAGGGTTACTGTACAGAATACCTGTGTATTCAGGGTAAGGGTTACTGCACAGGGTCCATGTGTATTCAGGGTAAGGGTTACTGTACAGAGTCCCTGTGTATTCAGGGTAAGGGTTACTCTACAGGGTCCCTGTGTATTCAGGGTATGGGTTACTGTACACAGTCCCTGTGTATTCTGGGTAAGGGACAGTGTACAGTGTGCCTGTGTATTCAGGGTAAGGGTTACTGTACAGGATCCCTGTGTATTCAGGGTAAGGGTTACTCTACAGGGTCCCTGTCTATTCAGGGCAAGGTTACTGTACACGGTCCCTGTGTATTCAGGGTAAGGGTTACTGTACAGGGTCCCTGTGTATTCAGGGTAAGGGTTACTGTACAGGGTCCCTGTGTATTCAGGGTAAGGGTTACTGTATACGGTCCCTGTGTATTCAGGGTAAGGGTTACTGTACAGGGTCCCTGTGTATTCAGGGTAAGGGTTACTGTAGATGATCCCCGTGTAAACAGGGTAAGGGTTACTGTACAGGGTCCCTGTGTATTCAGGGTAAGGGTCAGTGTACAGTGTCCTTGTGTATTCAGGGTAAGGATTACTGTACAGGGTCCCTGTGTATTCAGGGTAAGGGTCACTGCACTGGTCCCTGTGTATTCAGGGTAAGGGTTACTGTACAGGGTCCCTGTGTATTCAGGGTAAGGTTTACTGTACAGAGTCCCTGTGTATTCAGGGTAAGTTTTACTGTACAGGGTCTCTGTGTATTCATGGTAAGGTTTACTGTACAGGGTCCCTGTGTATTCAGAATAAGGATTACTGTACAGGGTCCCTGTTTTTCAGGGTAAGGTTTACTGTACACGGTCCCTGTGTATTCAGGGTAAGTGTTACTGTACAGGGTCCCTGTGTATTCAGGGTAAGGATCACTGTACATGGTCCCTGTGTATTCAGGGTAAGGTTCAGTGTAAAGTGTCCCTGTTTATTCAGGATAAGGGTTACTGTACAGGGTCCCTGTTTATTCAGGTAAGTGTTATTGTACAGGGTCCCTGTGTATTCAGGGTAAGGGTCAGTGTACAGGTTCCCTGTGTATTCAGGGTAAGGGTTACTGTACAAGGTCCCTGTGTATTCAGGGTAACAGTTACTGTACAGGTTCCCTGTGTATTCAGGGTAAGGGTTACTGTACAGTGTCCCTGTGTATTCAGGGTAAGGGTCACTGTACCGGGTCCCTGTGTATTCAAGGTAAGGGTTACTGTAAAGGGACCCTGTGTATTCAGGGTAAGGGTCACTGTACAGGATACCTATGTATTCAGCGTAAGAGTTACTGTACAGGTTCCCTGTGTATTCAGGGTAAGGGTTACTGTACAGGGTCCCTGTGTATTCAGGGTAAGGGTCACTGTACCGGGTCCCTGTGTATTCAAGGTAAGGGTTACTGTAAAGGGACCCTGTGTATTCAGGGTAAGGGTCACTGTACAGGATCCCTATGTATTCAGCGTAAGGGTTACTGTACAGGGTCCCTGTGTATTCAGGGTAAGTGACACTGTACAGGGTCCCTGTTTATTCAGGGTAAGGGTCACTGTACAGGTCCCTATGTATTCAGGGTAAGGATTACTGTACAGGGTCGCTGTGTATTCAGGGTAAGTGTCACTGTACAGGGTCCCTGTGTATTCAGGGTAAGGGTCACTGTACAGGTCCCTGTGTATTCAGAGTAAGGGTTACTGAACAGGGTCCCTCTGTATTCAGGGTAAGGGTCGCTTACAGGGTCCCTGTGTATTCAGGTTAAGTGACACTGTACAGGGTCCCTGTGTATTCAGGATAAGGGTCACTGTACAGCTCCCTGTGTATTCAGGGTAAGGGTCACTGTACAGGGTCCCTGTGTATTCAGGGTAAGGATCGCTTACAGTGTCCTTGTGTATTCTGGGTAAGAGTTACTGTACAGGGTCCCTGTTTATTCAGGGTAAGGGTTACGGTACAGGGTCCCTGTGTATTCAGGTTAAGGGTTACTGTACAGGGTCCCTGTGTATTCAGGGTAACGGTCAGTGTACAATGTCCCTGTGTATTCAAGGTAAGGGTTATTGTACAGGTTCCCTGTGTATTCAGGGTAAGGGTTACTATACAGGTCCCTGTGTATTCAGAGTAAGGGTTACTGTACAGAATCCCTGTGAATTCAGGGTAAGGGTTACTGCACAGGGTCCATGTGTATTCAGGGTAAGGGTTACTGTACAGAGTCCCTGTGTATTCAGGGTAAGGGTTACTCTACAGGGTCCCTGTGTATTCAGGGTATGGGTTACTGTACACAGTCCCTGTGTATTCTGGGTAAGGGACAGTGTACAGTGTGCCTGTGTATTCATGGTAAGGGTTACTGTACAGGATCCCTGTGTATTCAGGGTAAGGGTTACTCTACAGGGTCCCTGTCTATTCAGGGTAAGGTTACTGTACACGGTCCCTGTGTATTCAGGGTAAGGGTTACTGTACAGGGTCCCTGTGTATTCAGGGTAAGGGTTACTGTACAGGGTCCCTGTGTATTCAGGGTAAGGGTTACTGTATACGGTCCCTGTGTATTCAGGGTAAGGTTACTGTACAGGGTCCCTGTGTATTCAGGGTAAGGGTTACTGTAGATGATCCCCGTGTAAACAGGGTAAGGGTTACTGTACAGGGTCCCTGTGTATTCAGGGTAAGGGTCAGTGTACAGTGTCCTTGTGTATTCAGGGTAAGGATTACTGTACAGGGTCCCTGTGTAATCAGGGTAAGGTTTACTGTACAGAGTCCCTGTGTATTCAGGGTAAGTTTTACTGTACAGGGTCTCTGTGTATTCATGGTAAGGTTTACAGTACAGGGTCCCTGTGTATTCAGGGTAAAGGTTACTGTACCGGGTCCCTGTGTATTCAGGGTAAGGGTTACTGTAGATGATCCCCGTGTAAATAGGGTAAGGGTTACTGTACAGGGTCCCTGTGTATTCAGGGTAAGGGTCAGTATACAGTGTCCTTGTGTATTCAGGGTAAGGATTACTGTACAGGGTCCCTGTGTATTCAGGGTAAGGTTCACTGCATTGGGTCCCTGTGTATTCAGGGTAAGGGTTACTGTACAGGGTCCCTGTGTATTCAGGGTAAGGTTTATTGTACAGAGTCCCTGTGTATTCAGGGTTAGTTTTACTGTACAGGGTCCCTGTGTATTCAGGGTACGGTTTACTGTACAGGGTCCCTGTGTATTCAGGATAAGGGTTACTGTACAGGGTCCCTGTTTTTCAGGGTAAGGATCACTGTACATGGTCCCTGTGTATTCAGGGTAAGGTTCAGTGTACAGTGTCCCTGTTTATTCAGGATAAGGGTTACTGTACAGGGTCCCTGTGTATTCAGGGTAAGGGTCAGTATACAGTGTCCTTGTGTATTCAGGGTAAGGATTACTGTACAGGGTCCCTGTGTATTCAGGGTAAGGGTCACTGCATTGGGTCCCTGTGTATTCAGGGTAAGGGTTACTGTACAGGGTCCCTGTGTATTCAGGGTAAGGTTTACTGTACAGAGTCCCTGTGTATTCAGGGTTAGTTTTACTGTACAGGGTCCCTGTGTATTCAGGGTAAGGTTTACTGTACAGGGTCCCTGTGTATTCAGGGTAAGGGTTACTGTACAGGGTCCCTGTTTTTCAGGGTAAGGTTTACTGTACACGGTCCCTGTGTATTCAGTGTAAGTGTTACTGTACAGGGTCCCTGTGTATTCAGGGTAAGGATCACTGTACATGGTCCCTGTGTATTCAGGGTAAGGTTCAGTGTACAGTGTCCCTATTTATTCAGGATAAGGGTTACTGTACAGGGTCCCTGTTTATTCAGGTAAGGGTTACTGTACAGGGTCCCTGTGTATTCAGGGTAAGGGTCAGTGTACAGGTTCCCTGTGTATTCAGGGTAAGGGTTACTGTACAAGGTCCCTGTTTATTCAGGGTAACAGTTACTGTACAGGTTCCCTGTGTATTCAGGGTAAGGGTTACTGTACAGGGTCCCTGTGTATTCAGGGTAAGGGTCACTGTACCGGGTCCCTGTGTATTCAAGGTAAGGGTTACTGTAAAGGGACCCTGTGTATTCAGGGTAAGGGTCACTGTACAGGATCCCTATGTATTCAGCGTAAGGGTTACTGTACAGGGTCCCTGTGTATTCAGGGTAAGTGACACTGTACAGGGTCCCTGTTTATTCAGGGTAAGGTTCACTGTACAGGTCCCTATGTATTCAGGGTAAGGGTTACTGTACAGGGTCCCTGTGTATTCAGGGTAAGTGTCACTGTACAGGTTCCCTGTGTATTCAGGGTAAGGGTCACTGTACATGTCCCTGTGTATTCAGAGTAAGGGTTACTCTACAGGGTCCCTGTGTATTCAGGGTAAGGTTCGCTTACAGGGTCCCTGTGTATTCAGGTTAAGTGACACTGTACAGGGTCCCTGTGTATTCAGGGTAAGGGTCACTGTACAGCTCACTGTGTATTCAGGATAAGGGTCACTGTACAGGGTCCCTGTGTATTCAGGGTAAGGATCGCTTACAGGGTCCCTGTGTATTCAGGTTAAGTGTCACTGTACAGGGTCCCTGTGTATTCAGGTTAAGGGTCACTGTACAGGTCCCTGTGTATTCAGGGTAAGGGTTACTGTACAGGGTCTCTCTGTATTCAGGGTAAGGGTCACTGCACAGGGTACCTGTGTATTCAGGGTATGGGTTACTGTACATGGTCCCTGTGTATTCAGGGTAAGGGTCAGTGTACAGTGTCCCTGTTTATTCAGGGTAAGGGTTAGTGTTTCGGGTCCCTGAGTATTCAGGGTAAGGATTATTGTACAGGGTACCTGTGTATTCAGGGTAAGGGTTAATGTACACGGTCCCTGTGTATTCAGGGTAAGGGACAGTGTAGAGTGTGCCTGTGTATTCAGGGTAAGGATTACTGTACAGGGTCCCTGTGTATTCAGGATAAAGTTTACTGTAATGCTTCTCTGTGTATTCAGGTTAAGGGTTACTGTACAGGGTCCCTGAGTATTCAGGGTAAGGTTTAATGTACACGGATCCTGTGTATTCAGGGTAAGGGTTATTGTACAGGGTCCCTGTTTATTCAGGGTAAGGGTTACTGTACACGGTCCCTGTGTATTCAGGATAAGGGTTACTGTACAGGGTCCCTGTTTTTCAGGGTAAGGATCACTGTACATGGTCCCTGTGTATTCAGGGTAAGGTTCAGTGTACAGTGTCCCTGTTTATTCAGGATAAGGGTTACTGTACAGGGTCCCTGTGTATTCAGGGTAAGGGTCAGTATACAGTGTCCTTGTGTATTCAGGGTAAGGATTACTGTACAGGGTGCCTGTGTATTCAGGGTAAGGGTCACTGCATTGGGTCCCTGTGTATTCAGGGTAAGGGTTACTGTACAGGGTCCCTGTGTATTCAGGGTAAGGTTTACTGTACAGAGTCCCTGTGTATTCAGGGTTAGTTTTACTGTACAGGGTCCCTGTGTATTCAGGGTAAGGTTTACTGTACAGGGTCCCTGTGTATTCAGGGTAAGGGTTACTGTACAGGGTCCCTGTTTTTCAGGGTAAGGTTTACTGTACACGGTCCCTGTGTATTCAGTGTAAGTGTTACTGTACAGGGTCCCTGTGTATTCAGGGTAAGGATCACTGTACATGGTCCCTGTGTATTCAGGGTAAGGTTCAGTGTACAGTGTCCCTATTTATTCAGGATAAGGGTTACTGTACAGGGTCCCTGTTTATTCAGGTAAGGGTTACTGTACAGGGTCCCTGTGTATTCAGGGTAAGGGTCAGTGTACAGGTTCCCTGTGTATTCAGGGTAAGGGTTACTGTACAAGGTCCCTGTTTATTCAGGGTAACAGTTACTGTACAGGTTCCCTGTGTATTCAGGGTAAGGGTTACTGTACAGGGTCCCTGTGTATTCAGGGTAAGGGTCACTGTACCGGGTCCCTGTGTATTCAAGGTAAGGGTTACTGTAAAGGGACCCTGTGTATTCAGGGTAAGGGTCACTGTACAGGATCCCTATGTATTCAGCGTAAGGGTTACTGTACAGGGTCCCTGTGTATTCAGGGTAAGTGACACTGTACAGGGTCCCTGTTTATTCAGGGTAAGGTTCACTGTACAGGTCCCTATGTATTCAGGGTAAGGGTTACTGTACAGGGTCCCTGTGTATTCAGGGTAAGTGTCACTGTACAGGTTCGCTGTGTATTCAGGGTAAGGGTCACTGTACATGTCCCTGTGTATTCAGAGTAAGGGTTACTCTACAGGGTCCCTGTGTATTCAGGGTAAGGTTCGCTTACAGGGTCCCTGTGTATTCAGGTTAAGTGACACTGTACAGGGTCCCTGTGTATTCAGGGTAAGGGTCACTGTACAGCTCACTGTGTATTCAGGATAAGGGTCACTGTACAGGGTCCCTGTGTATTCAGGGTAAGGATCGCTTACAGGGTCCCTGTGTATTCAGGTTAAGTGTCACTGTACAGGGTCCCTGTGTATTCAGGTTAAGGGTCACTGTACAGGTCCCTGTGTATTCAGGGTAAGGGTCACTGTACAGGGTCCCAGTGTATTCAGGGTAAGGGTTACTGTACAGGGTCTCTCTGTATTCAGGGTAAGGGTCACTGCACAGGGTACCTGTGTATTCAGGGTATGGGTTACTGTACATGGTCCCTGTGTATTCAGGGTAAGGGTCAGTGTACAGTGTCCCTGTTTATTCAGGGTAAGGGTTAGTGTTTCGGGTCCCTGAGTATTCAGGGTAAGGATTATTGTACAGGGTACCTGTGTATTCAGGGTAAGGGTTAATGTACACGGTCCCTGTGTATTCAGGGTAAGGGACAGTGTAGAGTGTGCCTGTGTATTCAGGGTAAGGGTTACTGTACAGGGTCCCTGTGTATTCAGGATAAAGTTTACTGTAATGCTTCTCTGTGTATTCAGGTTAAGGGTTACTGTACAGGGTCCCTGAGTATTCAGGGTAAGGTTTAATGTACACGGATCCTGTGTATTCAGGGTAAGGGTTATTGTACAGGGTCCCTGTTTATTCAGGGTAGGGGTTACTGTACACGGTCCCTGTGTATTCAGGGTAAGGGTTACTGTACAGGGTCCCTGTGTATTCAGGGTAAGGGTTACTGTACAGGGTTCCTGTGTATTCAGGGTAAGGGTTACTGTATACGGTCCCTGTGTATTCAGGGTAAGGGTTACTGTACAGGGTCCCTGTGTATTCAGGGTAAGGGTTACTGTACACGGTCCCCGTGTAAACGGTAAGGGTTACTGTACAGGGTCCCTGTGTATTCAGGGTAAGGGTCAGTGTACAGTGTCCCTGTGTATTCAGGGTAAGGGTTACTGTACAGGGTCCCTGTTTATTCAGGGTAAGGGTTACTGTAGAGTGTCCCTGTGTATTCAGGGTAAGGGTTACTGTAGAGGGTCCCTGTGTATTCAGGTTAAGTGTCACTGTACAGGGTCTCTGTGTATTCAGGGTAAGGGTCATTGTACAGGTCCCTGTGTATTCAGGGTAAGGGTCACTGTACAGGGTCCCTGTGTATTCAGGGTAAGGGTCGCTTAGAGAGTCCCTATGTATTCAGGTTAAGTGTCACTGTACAGGGTCCCTGTGTATTCAGGGTAAGGGTCACTGTACAGGTCCCTGTGTATTCAGGGTAAGGGTCACTGTACAGGGTCCCTGTGTATTCAGGGTAAGGTTTACTGTACAGAGTCCCTGTGTATTCAGGGTAAGTTTTACTGTACAGGGTCCCTGTGTATTCAGGGTAAGGTTTACTGTACAGGGTCCCTGTGTATTCAGGGTAAGGGTTACTGTACAGGGTCCCTGTTTTTCAGGATAAGGTTTACTGTACACGGTCCCTGTGTATTCATGGTAAGTGTTACTGTACAGGATCTCTGTGTATTCAGGGTAAGGATCACTGTACATGGTCCCTGTGTATTCAGGGTAAGGTTCAGTGTACAGTGTCCCTGTTTATTCAGGATAAGGGTTACTGTACAGGGTCCCTGTTTATTCAGGTAAGGGTTACTGTACAGGGTCCCTGTATATTCAGGGTAAGGGTCAGTGTACAGGTTCTTGTGTATTCAGGGTAAGGGTTACTGTACAAGGTCCCTGTGTATTCAGGGTAACAGTTACTGTACAGGTTCACTGTGTATTCAGGGTAAGGGTTACTGTACAGGGTCCCTGTGTATTCAGGGTAAGGGTCACTGTACCGGGTCCCTGTGTATTCAAGGTAAGGGTTACTGTAAAGGGACCCTGTGTATTCAGGGTAAGGGTCACTGTACAGGATCCCTATGTATTCAGCGTAAGGGTTACTGTACAGGGTCCCTGTGTATTCAGGTTAAGTGTCACTGTACAGGGTCCCTGTGTATTCAGGGTAAGGGTCACTGTACAGGTCCCTGTGTATTCAGGGTAAGGGTCACTGTACAGTGTCCCTGTGTATTCAGGGTAAGGGTCGCTTACAGAGTCCCTATGTATTCAGGTTAAGTGTCACTGTACAGGGGCCCTGTGTATTCAGGGTAAGGGTCACTGTACAGGTCCCTGTGTATTCAGGGTAAGGGTCACTGTACAGGGTCCCTGTGTATTCAGGGTAAGGGTCGCTTACAGAGTCCCTATATATTCAGGTTAAGTGTCACTGTACAGGGTCCCTGTGTATTCAGGGTAAGGGTCACTGTACAGGTCCCTGTGTATTCAGGGTAAGGGTCACTGTACAGGGTCCCTGTGTATTCAGGGTAAGGTTTACTGTACAGAGTCCCTGTGTATTCAGGGTAAGTTTTACTGTACAGGGTCCCTGTGTATTCAGGGTAAGGTTTACTGTACAGGGTCCCTGTGTATTCAGGGTAAGGGTTATTGTACAGGGTCCCTGTTTTTCAGGGTAAGGTTTACTGTACACGGTCCCTGTGTATTCAGGGTAAGTGTTACTGTACAGGGTCCCTGTGTATTCAGGGTAAGGATCACTGTACATGGTACCCTGTGTATTCAGGGTAAGGTTCAATGTACAGTGTCCCTGTTTATTCACGATAAGGGTTACTGTACAGGGTCCCTGTTTATTCAGCTAAGGGTTACTGTACAGGGTCCCTGTATATTCAGGGTAAGGGTCAGTGTACAGGTTCTTGTGTATTCAGGGTAAGGGTTACTGTACAAGGTCCTGTGTATTCAGGGTAACAGTTACTGTACAGGTTCCCTGTGTATTCAGGGTAAGGGTTACTGTACAGGGTCCCTGTGTATTCAGGGTAAGGGTCACTGTACCGGGTCCCTGTGTATTCAAGGTAAGGGTTACTGTAAAGGGACCCTGTGTATTCAGGGTAAGGGTCACTGTACAGGATCCCTATGTATTCAGCGTAAGGGTTACTGTACAGGTTCCCTGTGTATTCAGGGTAAGTGTTACTGTACAGGGTCCTTGTGTATTCAGGGTAAGGTTCACTGTACCGGGTCCCTGTGTATTCAAGGTAAGGGTTACTGTAAAGGGACCCTGTGTATTCATGGTAAGGGTCAATGTACAGGATCCCTATGTATTCAGCGTAAGGGTTACTGTACAGGGTCCCTGTGTATTCAGGGTAAGTGACACTGTACAGGGTCCCTGTTTATACAGGGTAAGGGTCACTGTACAGGTCCCTATGTATTCAGGGTAAGGGTTACTGTACAGGGTCCCTGTGTATTCAGGGTAAGTGTCACTGTACAGGGTCCCTGTGTATTCAGGGTAAGGGTCACTGTACAGGTCCCTGTGTATTCAGAGTAAGGGTTACTGTACAGGGTCCTTGTGTATTCAGGGTAAGGGTCGCTTATAGGGTCCCTGTGTATTCAGGTTAAGTGACACTGTACAGGGTCCCTGTGTATTCAGGGTAAGGGTCACTGTACAGCTCCCTGTGTATTCAGGGTAAGTGTCACTGTGCAGGGTCCCTGTGTATTCAGGGTAAGAATCGCTTACAATGTCCCTGTGTATTCTGGGTAAGAGTTCCTGTACAGGGTCCCTGTTTATTCAGGGTAAGGGTTACTGTACAGGATCCCTGTGTATTCAGGTTAAGGGTTACTGTACAGGGTCCCTGTGTATTCAGGGTAACGGTCAGTGTACAGTGTCCCTGTGTGTTCGGGATAAGGTTTATTGTACAGGTTCCCTGTGTATTCAGGGTAAGGGTTACTATACAAGTCCCTGTGTATTCAGAGTAAGGGTTACTGTACAGAATCCCTGTGTATTCAGGGTAAGGGTTACTGCACAGGGTCCATGTGTATTCAGGGTAAGGGTTACTGTACAGAGTCCCTGTGTATTCAGGGTAAGGATTACTCTACAGGGTCCCTGTGTATTCATGGTATGGGTTACTGTACACAGTCCCTGTGTATTCTGGGTAAGGGACAGTGTACAGTGTGCCTGTGTATTCAGGGTAAGGATTACTGTACAGGATCCCTGTGTATTCAGGGTAAGGGTTACTCTACAGGGTCCCTGTCTATTCAGGGTAAGGTTACTGTACACGGTCCCTGTGTATTCAGGGTAAGGGTTACTGTACAGGGTCCCTGTGTATTCAGGGTAAGGGTTACTGTACAGGGTCCCTGTGTATTCAGGGTAAGGGTTACTTTATACGGTCCCTGTGTATTCAGGGTAAGGGTTACTGTACAGGGTCCCTGTGTATTCAGGGTAAGGGTTACTGTAGATGATCCCCGTGTAAACAGGGTAAGGGTTACTGTACAGGGTCCCTGTGTATTCAGGGTAAGGGTCAGTGTACAGTGTTCTTGTGTATTCAGGGTAAGGATTAGTGTACAGGGTCCCTGTCTATTCAGGGTAAGGGTCACTGCAAAGGGTCCCTGTGTATTCAGGGTAAGGGTTACTGTACAGGGTCCCTGTGTATTCAGGGTAAGGTTTACTGTACAGAGTCCC
Organism: Pristiophorus japonicus; assembly: GCF_044704955.1. NCBI lineage: Eukaryota > Metazoa > Chordata > Chondrichthyes > Pristiophoridae > Pristiophorus > Pristiophorus japonicus. The sequence continues at coordinate 11,978,410 of NC_092011.1, forward strand.
TGTGTATTCAGGGTAAATTTTACTGTACAGGGTCTCTGTGTATTCATAGTAAGGTTTACTGTACAGGGTCCCTGTGTATTCAGGGTAAGGGTTACTGTACAGGTTCCCTGTGTATTCAGGGTAAGGGTTACTGTAGACCATCCCCGTGTAAATAGGGTAATGGTTACTGTACAGGGTCCCTGTGTATTCAGGTTAAGGGTCAGTATACAGTGTCCTTGTGTATTCAGGGTAAGGGTCACTGTACAGCTCCCTGTGTATTCAGGGTAAGGGTCACTGTACAGGTCCCTGTGTATTCAGGGTAAGGGTCACTGCATTGGGTCCCTGTGTATTCAGGGTAAGGGTTACTGTAAAGGGTCCCTGTGTAATCAGGGTAAGGTTTACTGTACAGAGTCCCTGTGTATTCAGGGTAAGTTTTACTGTACAGGGTCCCTGTGTATTCTTGGTAAGGTTTACTGTACAGGGTCCCTGTGTATTCAGGGTAAGGGTTACTGTACAGGGTCCCTGTTTTTCAGGGTAAGGTTTACTGTACACGGTCCCTGTGTATTCAGGGTAAGTGTTACTGTACAGGGTCCCTGTGTATTCAGGGTAAGGATCACTGTACATGGTCCCTGTGTATTCAGGGTAAGGTTCAGTGTACAGTGTCCCTGTTTATTCAGGATAAGGGTTACTGTACAGGGTCCCTGTTTATTCAGGTAAGGGTTACTGTACAGGGTCATTGTGTATTCAGGGTAAGGGTCAGTGTACAGGTTCCCTGTGTATTCAGGTTAAGGGTTACTGTACAAGGTCCCTGTGTATTCAGGGTAACAGTTACTGTACAGGTTCCCTGTGTATTCAGGGTAAGGGTTACTGTACAGGGTCCCTGTGTATTCAGGGTAAGGGTCACTGTACCGGGTCCCTGTGTATTCAAGGTAAGGGTTACTGTAAAGGGACCCTGTGTATTCAGGGTAATGGTCACTGTACAGGATCCCTATGTATTCAGCGTAAGGGTTACTGTACAGGGTCCCTGTGTATTCAGGGTAAGTGACACTGTACAGGGTCCCTGTTTATTCAGGGTAAGGGTCACTGTACAGGTCCCTATGTATTCAGGGTAAGGGTTACTGTACAGGGTCCCTGTGTATTCAGGGTAAGTGTCACTGTACAGGGTCCCTGTGTATTCAGGGTAAGTGTCACTGTACAGGTCCCTGTGTATTCAGAGTAAGGGTTACTGTACAGGGTCCCTGTGTATTCAGGGTAAGGGTCGCTTACAGGGTCCCTGTGTATTCAGGTTAAGTGACACTGTACAGGGTCCCTGCGTATTCAGGGTAAGGGTCACTGTACAGCTCCCTGTGTATTCAGGGTAAGGGTCACTGTACAGGGTCCCTGTGTATTCAGGGTAAGGATCGCTTACAGGGTCCCTGTGTATTCAGGTTAAGTGTCTCTGTACAGGGTCCCTGTGTATTCAGGGTAAGGGTCACTGTACAGGTCCCTGTGTATTCAGGGTAAGGGTCACTGTACAGGGTCCCAGTGTATTCAGGGTAAGGGTTAATGTACAGGGTCTCTCTGTATGCAGGGTAAGGGTCACTGCACAGGGTACCTGTGTATTCAGGGTAAGGGTTACTGTACAGGGTCCCTGTGTATTCAGGGTAAACTTTACTGTACAGAGTCCCTGTGTATTCAGGATCAGGTTTACTGTACAGGGTCCCTGTGTATTCAGGGTTAGGGTTACTGTACAGGGTCCCTGTGTATTCAGGGTATGGGTTACTGTAAACGGTCCCTGTGTATTCAGGGTACGGGTCAGTGTACGGTGTCCTTGTGTATTCAGGGTAAGTTTTACTGTACAGGGTCCCTGTGTATTCAGGGTAAGGGTTACTGTACAGGTTCCCTGTGTATTCAGGGTAAGGGTTACTGTACAGGGTCCCTGTGTATTCAGGGTAAGGGTCACTGTACCGGGTCCCTGTGTATTCAAGGTAAGGGTTACTGTAAAGGGACCCTGTGTATTCAGGGTAAGAGTCACTGTACAGGTCCCTATGTATTCAGGGTAAGGGTTACTGTACAGGGTCCCTGTGTATTCAGGGTAAGTGTCACTGTACAGGGTCCCTGTGTATTCAGGGTAAGGGTCACTGTACAGGTCCCTGTGTATTCAGAGTAAGGGTTACTGTACAGGGTCATTGTGTATTCAGGGTATGGGTCGCTTATAGGGTCCCTGTGTATTCAGGTTAAGTGACACTGTACAGGGTCCCTGTGTATTCAGGTTAAGGGTCACTGTACAGCTCCCTGTGTATTCAGGGTAAGGGTCACTGTGCAGGGTCCCTGTGTATTCAGGGTAAGAATCGCTTACAATGTCCCTGTGTATTCTGGGTAAGAGTTCCTGTACAGGGTCCCTGTTTATTCAGGGTAAGGGTTACTGTACAGGGTCCCTGTGTATTCAGGTTAAGGGTTACTGTACAGGGTCTCTGTGTATTCAGGGTAACGGTCAGTGTACAGTGTCCCTGTGTGTTCAGCGTAAGGTTTATTGTACAGGTTCCCTGTGTATTCAGGGTAAGGGTTACTATACAGGTCCCTGTGTATTCAGAGTAAGGGTTACTGTACAGAATCCCTGTGTATTCAGGGTAAGGGTTACTGCACAGGGTCCCTGTGTATTCAGGGTAACGTTCAGTGTACAGTGTCCCTGTGTGTTCAGGGTAAGGTTTATTGTACAGGTTCCCTGTGTATTCAGGGTAAGGGTTACTATACAGGTCCCTGTGTATTCAGAGTAAGGGTTACTGTACACAGTCCCTGTGTATTCTGGGTAAGGGACAGTGTACAGTGTGCCTGTGTATTCAGGGTAAGGGTTACTGTACAGGATCCCTGTGTATTCAGGGTAAGGGTTACTCTACAGGGTCCCTGTCTATTCAGGGTAAGGTTACTGTACACGGTCCCTGTGTATTCAGGGTAAGGGTTACTGTACAGGGTCCCTGTGTATTCAGGGTAAGGGTTACTGTACAGAGTCCCTGTGTATTCAGCGTAAGGGTTACTGTATACGGTCCCTGTGTATTCAGGGTAAGGGTTACTGTACAGGGTCCCTGTGTATTCAGGGTAAGGGTTACTGTAGATGATCCCCGTGTAAACAGGGTAAGGGTTACTGTACAGGGTCCCTGTGTATTCAGGGTAAGGGTCAGTGTACAGTGTTCTTGTGTATTCAGGGTAAGGATTAGTGTACAGGGTCCCTGTGTATTCAGGGTAAGGGTCACTGCAAAGGGTCCCTGTGTATTCAGGGTAAGGGTTACTGTACAGGGTCCCTGTGTATTCAGGGTAAGGTTTACTGTACAGAGTCCCTGTGTATTCAGGGTAAGTTTTACTGTACAGGGTCTCTGTGTATTCATGGTAAGGTTTACTGTACAGGGTCCCTGTGTATTCAGGGTAAGGGTTACTGTACAGGGTCCCTGTGTATTCAGGGTAAGGGTTACTGTAGACCATCCCCGTGTAAATAGGGTAATGGTTACTGTACAGGTGCCCTGTGTATTCAGGTTAAGGGTCAGTATACAGTGTCCTTGTGTATTCAGGGTAAGGATTACTGTACAGGGTTCCTGTGTCTATTCAGGGTAAGGGTCACTGCATTGGGTCCCTGTGTATTCAGGGTAAGGTTTACTGTACAGGGTCCGTGTGTAATCAGGGTAAGGTTTACTGTACAGAGTCCCTGTGTATTCAGGGTAAGTTTTACTGTACAGGGTCCCTGTGTATTCTTGGTAAGGTTTACTGTACAGGGTCCCTGTGTATTCAGGGTAAGGGTTACTGTACAGGGTCCCTGTTTTTCAGGGTAAGGTTTACTGTACACGGTCCCTGTGTATTCAGGGTAAGTGTTACTGTACAGGGTCCCTGTGTATTCAGGGTAAGGATCACTGTACATGGTGCCTGTGTATTCAGGGTAAGGTTCAGTGTACAGTGTCCCTGTTTATTCAGGTAAGGGTTACTGTACAGGGTCATTGTGTATTCAGGGTAAGGGTCAGTGTACAGGTTCCCTGTGTATTCAGGTTAAGGGTTACTGTACAAGGTCCCTGTGTATTCAGGGTAACAGTTACTGTACAGGTTCCCTGTGTATTCAGGGTAAGGGTTACTGTACAGGGTCCCTGTGTATTCAGGGTAAGGGTCACTGTACAGGTCCCTGTGTATTCAGAGTAAGGGTTACTGTACAGGGTCCTTGTGTATTCAGGGTAAGGGTCGCTTATAGGGTCCCTGTGTATTCAGGTTAAGTGACACTGTACAGGGTCCCTGTGTATTCAGGGTAAGGGTCACTGTACAGCTCCCTGTGTATTCAGGGTAAGTGTCACTGTGCAGGGTCCCTGTGTATTCAGGGTAAGAATCGCTTACAATGTCCCTGTGTATTCTGGGTAAGAGTTCCTGTACAGGGTCCCTGTTTATTCAGGGTAAGGGTTACTGTACAGGATCCCTGTGTATTCAGGTTAAGGGTTACTGTACAGGGTCCCTGTGTATTCAGGGTAACGGTCAGTGTACAGTGTCCCTGTGTGTTCGGGATAAGGTTTATTGTACAGGTTCCCTGTGTATTCAGGGTAAGGGTTACTATACAAGTCCCTGTGTATTCAGAGTAAGGGTTACTGTACAGAATCCCTGTGTATTCAGGGTAAGGGTTACTGCACAGGGTCCATGTGTATTCAGGGTAAGGGTTACTGTACAGAGTCCCTGTGTATTCAGGGTAAGGATTACTCTACAGGGTCCCTGTGTATTCATGGTATGGGTTACTGTACACAGTCCCTGTGTATTCTGGGTAAGGGACAGTGTACAGTGTGCCTGTGTATTCAGGGTAAGGATTACTGTACAGGATCCCTGTGTATTCAGGGTAAGGGTTACTCTACAGGGTCCCTGTCTATTCAGGGTAAGGTTACTGTACACGGTCCCTGTGTATTCAGGGTAAGGGTTACTGTACAGGGTCCCTGTGTATTCAGGGTAAGGGTTACTGTACAGGGTCCCTGTGTATTCAGGGTAAGGGTTACTTTATACGGTCCCTGTGTATTCAGGGTAAGGGTTACTGTACAGGGTCCCTGTGTATTCAGGGTAAGGGTTACTGTAGATGATCCCCGTGTAAACAGGGTAAGGGTTACTGTACAGGGTCCCTGTGTATTCAGGGTAAGGGTCAGTGTACAGTGTTCTTGTGTATTCAGGGTAAGGATTAGTGTACAGGGTCCCTGTCTATTCAGGGTAAGGGTCACTGCAAAGGGTCCCTGTGTATTCAGGGTAAGGGTTACTGTACAGGGTCCCTGTGTATTCAGGGTAAGGTTTACTGTACAGAGTCCCTGTGTATTCAGGGTAAATTTTACTGTACAGGGTCTCTGTGTATTCATAGTAAGGTTTACTGTACAGGGTCCCTGTGTATTCAGGGTAAGGGTTACTGTACAGGTTCCCTGTGTATTCAGGGTAAGGGTTACTGTAGACCATCCCCGTGTAAATAGGGTAATGGTTACTGTACAGGGTCCCTGTGTATTCAGGTTAAGGGTCAGTATACAGTGTCCTTGTGTATTCAGGGTAAGGGTCACTGTACAGCTCCCTGTGTATTCAGGGTAAGGGTCACTGTACAGGTCCCTGTGTATTCAGGGTAAGGGTCACTGCATTGGGTCCCTGTGTATTCAGGGTAAGGGTTACTGTAAAGGGTCCCTGTGTAATCAGGGTAAGGTTTACTGTACAGAGTCCCTGTGTATTCAGGGTAAGTTTTACTGTACAGGGTCCCTGTGTATTCTTGGTAAGGTTTACTGTACAGGGTCCCTGTGTATTCAGGGTAAGGGTTACTGTACAGGGTCCCTGTTTTTCAGGGTAAGGTTTACTGTACACGGTCCCTGTGTATTCAGGGTAAGTGTTACTGTACAGGGTCCCTGTGTATTCAGGGTAAGGATCACTGTACATGGTCCCTGTGTATTCAGGGTAAGGTTCAGTGTACAGTGTCCCTGTTTATTCAGGATAAGGGTTACTGTACAGGGTCCCTGTTTATTCAGGTAAGGGTTACTGTACAGGGTCATTGTGTATTCAGGGTAAGGGTCAGTGTACAGGTTCCCTGTGTATTCAGGTTAAGGGTTACTGTACAAGGTCCCTGTGTATTCAGGGTAACAGTTACTGTACAGGTTCCCTGTGTATTCAGGGTAAGGGTTACTGTACAGGGTCCCTGTGTATTCAGGGTAAGGGTCACTGTACCGGGTCCCTGTGTATTCAAGGTAAGGGTTACTGTAAAGGGACCCTGTGTATTCAGGGTAATGGTCACTGTACAGGATCCCTATGTATTCAGCGTAAGGGTTACTGTACAGGGTCCCTGTGTATTCAGGGTAAGTGACACTGTACAGGGTCCCTGTTTATTCAGGGTAAGGGTCACTGTACAGGTCCCTATGTATTCAGGGTAAGGGTTACTGTACAGGGTCCCTGTGTATTCAGGGTAAGTGTCACTGTACAGGGTCCCTGTGTATTCAGGGTAAGTGTCACTGTACAGGTCCCTGTGTATTCAGAGTAAGGGTTACTGTACAGGGTCCCTGTGTATTCAGGGTAAGGGTCGCTTACAGGGTCCCTGTGTATTCAGGTTAAGTGACACTGTACAGGGTCCCTGCGTATTCAGGGTAAGGGTCACTGTACAGCTCCCTGTGTATTCAGGGTAAGGGTCACTGTACAGGGTCCCTGTGTATTCAGGGTAAGGATCGCTTACAGGGTCCCTGTGTATTCAGGTTAAGTGTCTCTGTACAGGGTCCCTGTGTATTCAGGGTAAGGGTCACTGTACAGGTCCCTGTGTATTCAGGGTAAGGGTCACTGTACAGGGTCCCAGTGTATTCAGGGTAAGGGTTAATGTACAGGGTCTCTCTGTATGCAGGGTAAGGGTCACTGCACAGGGTACCTGTGTATTCAGGGTAAGGGTTACTGTACAGGGTCCCTGTGTATTCAGGGTAAACTTTACTGTACAGAGTCCCTGTGTATTCAGGATCAGGTTTACTGTACAGGGTCCCTGTGTATTCAGGGTTAGGGTTACTGTACAGGGTCCCTGTGTATTCAGGGTATGGGTTACTGTAAACGGTCCCTGTGTATTCAGGGTACGGGTCAGTGTACGGTGTCCTTGTGTATTCAGGGTAAGTTTTACTGTACAGGGTCCCTGTGTATTCAGGGTAAGGGTTACTGTACAGGTTCCCTGTGTATTCAGGGTAAGGGTTACTGTACAGGGTCCCTGTGTATTCAGGGTAAGGGTCACTGTACCGGGTCCCTGTGTATTCAAGGTAAGGGTTACTGTAAAGGGACCCTGTGTATTCAGGGTAAGAGTCACTGTACAGGTCCCTATGTATTCAGGGTAAGGGTTACTGTACAGGGTCCCTGTGTATTCAGGGTAAGTGTCACTGTACAGGGTCCCTGTGTATTCAGGGTAAGGGTCACTGTACAGGTCCCTGTGTATTCAGAGTAAGGGTTACTGTACAGGGTCCCTGTGTATTCAGGGTATGGGTCGCTTATAGGGTCCCTGTGTATTCAGGTTAAGTGACACTGTAAAGGGTCCCTGTGTATTCAGGTTAAGGGTCACTGTACAGCTCCCTGTGTATTCAGGGTAAGGGTCACTGTGCAGGGTCCCTGTGTATTCAGGGTAAGAATCGCTTACAATGTCCCTGTGTATTCTGGGTAAGAGTTCCTGTACAGGGTCCCTGTTTATTCAGGGTAAGGGTTACTGTACAGGGTCCCTGTGTATTCAGGTTAAGGGTTACTGTACAGGGTCTCTGTGTATTCAGGGTAACGGTCAGTGTACAGTGTCCCTGTGTGTTCAGCGTAAGGTTTATTGTACAGGTTCCCTGTGTATTCAGGGTAAGGGTTACTATACAGGTCCCTGTGTATTCAGAGTAAGGGTTACTGTACAGAATCCCTGTGTATTCAGGGTAAGGGTTACTGCACAGGGTCCCTGTGTATTCAGGGTAACGTTCAGTGTACAGTGTCCCTGTGTGTTCAGGGTAAGGTTTATTGTACAGGTTCCCTGTGTATTCAGCGTAAGGGTTACTATACAGGTCCCTGTGTATTCAGAGTAAGGGTTACTGTACAGAATCCCTGTGTATTCAGGGTAAGGGTTACTGCACAGGGTCCATGTGTATTCAGGGTAAGTGTTACTGTACAGAGTCCCTGTGTATTCAGGGTAAGGGTTACTCTACAGGGTCCCTGTGTAGTCAGGGTATGGGTTACTGTACACAGTCCCTGTGTATTCTGGGTAAGGGACAGTGTACAGTGTGCCTGTGTATTCAGGGTAAGGGTTACTGTACAGGATCCCTGTGTATTCAGGGTAAGGGTTACTCTACAGGGTCCCTGTCTATTCAGGGTAAGGTTACTGTACACGGTCCCTGTGTATTCAGGGTAAGGGTTACTGTACAGGGTCCCTGTGTATTCAGGGTAAGGGTTACTGTACAGAGTCCCTGTGTATTCAGCGTAAGGGTTACTGTATACGGTCCCTGTGTATTCAGGGTAAGGGTTACTGTACAGGGTCCCTGTGTATTCAGGGTAAGGGTTACTGTAGATGATCCCCGTGTAAACAGGGTAAGGGTTACTGTACAGGGTCCCTGTGTATTCAGGGTAAGGGTCAGTGTACAGTGTTCTTGTGTATTCAGGGTAAGGATTAGTGTACAGGGTCCCTGTGTATTCAGGGTAAGGGTCACTGCAAAGGGTCCCTGTGTATTCAGGGTAAGGGTTACTGTACAGGGTCCCTGTGTATTCAGGGTAAGGTTTACTGTACAGAGTCCCTGTGTATTCAGGGTAAGTTTTACTGTACAGGGTCTCTGTGTATTCATGGTAAGGTTTACTGTACAGGGTCCCTGTGTATTCAGGGTAAGGGTTACTGTACAGGGTCCCTGTGTATTCAGGGTAAGGGTTACTGTAGACCATCCCCGTGTAAATAGGGTAATGGTTACTGTACAGGTGCCCTGTGTATTCAGGTTAAGGGTCAGTATACAGTGTCCTTGTGTATTCAGGGTAAGGATTACTGTACAGGGTTCCTGTGTCTATTCAGGGTAAGGGTCACTGCATTGGGTCCCTGTGTATTCAGGGTAAGGTTTACTGTACAGGGTCCCTGTGTAATCAGGGTAAGGTTTACTGTACAGAGTCCCTGTGTATTCAGGGTAAGTTTTACTGTACAGGGTCCCTGTGTATTCTTGGTAAGGTTTACTGTACAGGGTCCCTGTGTATTCAGGGTAAGGGTTACTGTACAGGGTCCCTGTTTTTCAGGGTAAGGTTTACTGTACACGGTCCCTGTGTATTCAGGGTAAGTGTTACTGTACAGGGTCCCTGTGTATTCAGGGTAAGGATCACTGTACATGGTGCCTGTGTATTCAGGGTAAGGTTCAGTGTACAGTGTCCCTGTTTATTCAGGTAAGGGTTACTGTACAGGGTCATTGTGTATTCAGGGTAAGGGTCAGTGTACAGGTTCCCTGTGTATTCAGGTTAAGGGTTACTGTACAAGGTCCCTGTGTATTCAGGGTAACAGTTACTGTACAGGTTCCCTGTGTATTCAGGGTAAGGGTTACTGTACAGGGTCCCTGTGTATTCAGGGTAAGGGTCACTGTACCGGGTCCCTGTGTATTCAAGGTAAGGGTTACTGTAAAGGGACCCTGTGTATTCAGGGTAATGGTCACTGTACAGGATCCCTATGTATTCAGCGTAAGGGTTACTGTACAGGGTCCCTGTGTATTCAGGGTAAGTTTCACTGTACAGGCTCCCTGTGTATTCAGGGTAAGTGTCACTGTACAGGTCCCTGTGTATTCAGAGTAAGGGTTACTGTACAGGGTCCCTGTGTATTCAGGGTAAGGATCGCTTACAGGGTCCCTGTGTATTCAGGTTAAGTGTCACTGTACAGGGTCCCTGTGTATTCAGGGTAAGGGTCACTGTACAGGTCCCTGTGTATTCAGGGTAAGGGTCACTGTACAGGGTCCCAGTGTATTCAGGGTAAGGGTTAATGTACAGGGTCTCTCTGTATGCAGGGTAAGGGTCACTGCACAGGGTACCTGTGTATTCAGGGTAAGGGTTACTGTACAGGGTCCCTGTGTATTCAGGGTAAAGTTTACTGTACAGAGTCACTGTGTATTCAGGATCAGGTTTACTGTACAGGGTCCCTGTGTATTCAGGGTTAGGGTTACTGTACAGGGTCCCTGTGTATTCAGGGTATGGGTTACTGTACACGGTCCCTGTGTATTCAGGGTACGGGTCAGTGTACGGTGTCCTTGTGTATTCAGGGTAAGTTTTACTGTACAGGGTCCCTGTGTATTCAGGGTAAGGGTTACTGTAGAGGTTCCCTGTGTATTCAGGGTAAGGGTTACTGTACAGGGTCCCTGTGTATTCAGGGTAAGGGTCACTGTACCGGGTCCCTGTGTATTCAAGGTAAGGGTTACTGTAAAGGGACCCTGTGTATTCAGGGTAAGGGTCACTGTACAGGATCCCTATGTATTCAGCGTAAGGGTTACTGTACAGGGTCCCTGTGTATTCAGGGTAAGTGATACTGTACAGGGTCCCTGTTTATTCAGGGTAAGAGTCACTGTACAGGTCCCTATGTATTCAGGGTAAGGGTTACTGTACAGGGTCCCTGTGTATTCAGGGTAAGTGTCACTGTACAGGGTCCCTGTGTATTCAGGGTAAGGGTCACTGTATAGGTCCCTGTGTATTCAGAGTAAGGGTTACTGTACAGGGTCCCTGTGTATTCAGGGTAAGGGTCGCTTACAGGGTCCCTGTGTATTCAGGTTAAGTGACACTGTACAGGGTCCCTGTGTATTCAGGGTAAGATTCGCTTACAGTGTCCCTGTGTATTCTGGGTAAGAGTTACTGTACAGGGTCCCTGTTTATTCAGGGTAAGGGTTACTGTACAGGGTCCCTGTGTATTCAGGTTAAGGGTTACTGTACAGGGTCCCTGTGTATTCAGGGTAACGGTCAGTGTACAGTGTCCCTGTGTGTTCAGGGTAAGGGTTATTGTACAGGTTCCCTGTGTATTCAGGGTAAGGGTTACTATACAGGTTCCTGTGTATTCAGAGTAAGGGTTACTGTACAGAATCCCTGTGTATTCAGGGTAAGGGTTACTGTACACAGTCCCTGTGTATTCTGGGTAAGGGACAGTGTACAGTGTGCCTGTGTATTCAGGGTAAGTGTTACTGTACAGGATCCCTGTGTATTCAGGGTAAGGGTTACTCTACAGGTTCCCTGTCTATTCAGGGTAAGGTTACTGTACACGGTCCATGTGTATTCAGGGTAAGGGTTACTGTACAGGGTCCCTGTGTATTCAGGGTAAGGGTTACTGTACAGGGTCCCTGTGTATTCAGGGTAAGGGTTACTGTATACGGTCCCTGTGTATTCAGGGTAAGGGTTACTGTACAGGGTCCCTGTGTATTCAGGGTAAGGGTCAGTGTACAGTGTCCTTGTGTATTCAGGGTAAGGATTACTGTACAGGGTCCCTGTGTATTCAGGTAAGGGTTACTGTACAGGGTCCCTGTGTATTCAGGGTAAGGTTTACTGTACAGAGTCCCTGTGTATTCAGGGTAAGTTTTACTGTACAGGGTCTCTGTGTATTCATGGTAAGGTTTACTGTACAGGGTCCCTGTGTATTCAGGGTAAGGGTTACTGTACAGGGTCCCTGTGTATTCAGGGTAAGGGTTACTGTAGATGATCCCCGTGTAAATAGGGTAAGGGTTACTGTACAGGGTCCCTGTGTATTCAGGGTAAGGGTCAGTATACAGTGTCCTTGTGTATTCAGGGTAAGGATTACTGTACAGGGTCCCTGTGTATTCAGGGTAAGGGTCACTGCATTGGGTTCCTGTGTATTCAGGGTAAGGGTTACTGTACAGGGTCCCTGTGTATTCTGGGTAAGGTTTACTGTACAGAGTCCCTGTGTATTCAGGGTAAGTTTTACTGTACAGGGTCCCTGTGTATTCTTGGTAATGTTTACTTTACAGGGTCCCTGTGTATTCAGGGTAAGGGTTACTGTACAGGGTCCCTGTTTTTCAGGGTAAGGTTTACTGTACACGGTCCCTGTGTATTCAGGGTAAGTGTTACTGTACAGGGTCCCTGTGTATTCAGGGTAAGGATCACTGTACATGGTCCCTGTGTATTCAGGGTAAGGTTCAGTGTACAGTGTCCCGGTTTATTCAGGATAAGGGTTGTGTACAGGGTCCCTGTTTATTCAGGTAAGGGTTACTGTACAGGGTCCCTGTGTATTCAGGGTAAGGGTCAGTGTACAGGTTCCTTGTGTATTCAGGTTATGGGTTACTGTACAAGGTCCCTGTGTATTCAGGGTAACAGTTACTGTACAGGTTCCCTGTGTATTCAGGGTAAGGGTTACTGTACAGGGTCCCTGTGTATTCAGGGTAAGGGTCACTGTACCGGGTCCCTGTGTATTCAAGGTAAGGGTTACTGTAAAGGGACCCTGTGTATTCAGGGTAAGGGTCACTGTACAGGATCCCTATGTATTCAGCGTAAGGGTTAATGTACAGGGTCCATGTGTATTCAGGGTAAGTGACACTGTACAGGGTCCCTGTTTATTCAGTGTAAGGGTCACTGTACAGGTCCCTATGTATTCAGGGTAAGGGTTACTGTACAGGGTCCCTGTGTATTCAGGGTAAGGGTCGCTTACAGGGTACCTGTGTATTCAGGTTAAGTGACACTGTACAGGGTCCCTGTGTATTCAGGGTAAGGGTCACTGTACAGCTCCCTGTGTATTCAGGGTAAGGGTCACTGTACAGGTCCCTGTGTATTCAGGGTAAGGGTCACTGTACAGGGTCCCAGTGTATTCAGGGTAAGGGTTACTGTACAGGGTCTCTCTGTATTCAGGGTAAGGGTCACTGCACAGGTTACCTGTGTATTCAGGGTATGGGTTACTGTACATGGTCCCTGTGTATTCAGGGTAGGGGTCAGTGTACAGTGTCCCTGTTTATTCAGGGTAAGGGTTACTGTACAGGGTCCCTGTGTATTCAGAGTAAGGGTTATTGTACAGGGTACCTGTGTATTCAGGGTAAGGGTTAATGTACACGGTCCCTGTGTATTCAGGGTAAGGGACAGTGTAGAGTGTGCCTGTGTATTCAGGGTGAGGGTTACTGTACAGGGTCCCTGTGTATTCAGGGTAAGGGTCACTGTACAGGGTCCCTGTGTATTCAGGATAAAGTTTACTGTAATATTCTCTGTGTATTCAGGTTAAGGGTTACTGTACAGGGTCCCTGTGTATTCAGGGTAAGGTTTAATGTATACGGACCCTGTGTATTCAGGGTAAGGGTTACTGTACAGGGTCCCTGTTTATTCAGGGTAAGGGTTACTGTACACGGTCCCTGTGTATTCAGGGTAAGGGTTACTGTACAGGGTCCCTGTGTATTCAGGGTAAGGGTTACTGTACAGGGTCCCTGTGTATTCAGGGTAAGGGTTACTGTATACGGTCCCTGTGTATTCAGGGTAAGGGTTACTGTACAGAGTCCCTGTGTATTCAGGGTAAGGGTTACTGTACACGGTCCCCGTGTAAACGGTAAGGGTTACTGTACAGGGTCCCTGTGTATTCAGGGAAAGGGTCAGTGTACAGTGTCCCTGTGTATTCAGGGTAAGGGTTACTGTACAGGGTCCCTGTTTATTCAGGGTAAGGGTTACTGTAGAGTGTCCCTGTGTATTCAGGGTAAGGGTTACTGTACAGGGACCCTGTGTATTCAGGTTAAGTGTCATTGTACAGGGTCCCTGTGTATTCAGGGTAAGGGTCACTGTACAGGTCCCTGTGTATTCAGGGTAAGGGTCACTGTACAGGGTCCCTGTGTATTCAGGGTAAGGGTCGCTTACAGAGTCCCTGTGTATTCAGGTTAAGTGTCACTGTATAGGGTCCCTGTGTATTCAGGGTAAGGGTCACTGAACAGGTCCCTGTGTATTCAGGGTAAGGGTCGCTTACAGAGTCCCTGTGTATTCAGGTTAAGTGTCACTGTATAGGGTCCCTGTGTATTCAGGGTAAGGGTCACTGAACAGGTCCCTGTGTATTCAGGGTAAGGGTCACTGTACAGGGTCCCTGTGTATTCAGGGTAAGTTTACTGTACCGGGTCTCTGTGTTTTCAGGGTAAGGGTCACTGCACAGGGTACCTGTGTATTCAGGGTAAGGGTTATTGTACAGGTTCCCTGTGTATTCAGGGTAAGGGTTACTATACAGGTCCCTGTGTATTCAGAGTAAGGGTTACTGTACAGAATCCCTGTGTATTCAGGGTAAGGGTTACTGCACAGGGTCCATGTATATTCAGGGTAAGGGTTACTGTACAGAGTCCCTGTGTATTCAGGGTAAGGCTTACTCTACAGGGTCCCTATGTATTCAGGGTATGGGTTACTGTACACAGTCCCTGTGTATTCTGGGTAAGGGACAGTGTACAGTGTGCCTGTGTATTCAGGGTAAGGGTTACTGTACAGGATCCCTGTGTTTTCAGGTAAGGGTTACTCTACAGGGTCCCTGTGTATTCAGGGTAAGGTTACTGTACACGGTCCCTGTGTATTCAGGGTAAGGGTTACTGTACAGGATCCCTGTGTTTTCAGGGTAAGGGTTACTGTACAGGGTCCCTGTGTATTCAGGGTAAGGGTTACTGTATACGGTTCCTGTGTATTCAGGGTAAGGGTTACTGTACAGGATCCCTGTGTATTCAGGGTAAGGGTTACTGTAGACCAACCCCGTGTAAACAGGGTAAGGGTTACTGTACAGGGTCCCTGTGTATTCAGGGTAAGGGTCAGTGTACAGTGTCCTTGCGTATTCAGGGTAAGGATTACTGTACAGGGTCCCTGTGTATTCAGGGTAAGGGTCACTGCACTGGGTCCCTGTGTATTCAGGGTAAGGGTTACTGTACAGGGTCCCTGTGTATTCAGGGTAAGGTTTACTGTACAGAGTCCCTGTGTATTCAGGGTAAGTTTTACTGTACAGGGTCCCTGTGTATTCAGGGTAAGGTTTACTGTACAGGGTCCCTGTGTATTCAGGGTAAGGATTACTGTACAGGGTCCCTGTTTTTCAGAGTAAGGTTTACTGTACATGGTCCCTGTGTATTCAGGGTAAGTGTTACTGTACAGGGTCCCTGTGTATTCAGGGTAAGGATCACTGTACATGGTCCCTGTGTATTCAGGGTAAGGTTCAGTGTACAGTGTCCCTGTTTATTCAGGATAAGGGTTACTGTACAGGGTCCCTGTTTATTCAGGTAAGGGTTACTGTACAGGCTCCCTGTGTATTCAGGGTAATGGTCAGTGTACAGGATCCCTGTGTATTCAGGGTAAGGGTTACTCTACAGTGTCCCTGTGTATTCAGGGTAACAGTTACTGTACAGGTTCCCTGTGTATTCAGGGTAAGGGTTACTGTACAGGGTCCCTGTGTATTCAGGGTAAGGGTCACTGTACCGGGTCCCTGTGTATTCAAGGTAAGGGTTACTGTAAAGGGACCCTGTGTATTCAGGGTAAGGGTCACTGTACAGGATCCCTATGTTTTCAGCGTAAGTGTACAGGGTCCCTGTGTATTCAGGGTAAGGGTTACTGTACAGGATCCCTGTGTTTTCAGGGTAAGGGTTACTGTACAGGGTCCCTGTGTATTCAGGGTAAGGGTTACTGTATAAGGTCCCTGTGTATTCAGGGTAAGGGTTACTGTACAGGATCCCTGTGTATTCAGGGTAAGGGTCAGTGTACAGTGTCCTTGTGTATTCAGGGTAAGGATTACTGTACAGGGTCCCTGTGTATTCAGGGTAAGGGTCACTGCACTGGGTCCCTGTGTATTCAGGGTAAGGGTTACTGTACAGGGTCCCTGTGTATTCAGGGTAAGGTTTACTGTACAGGGTCCCTGTGTATTCAGGGTAAGGATTACTGTACAGGGTCCCAGTTTTTCAGGGTAAGGTTTACTGTACATGGTCCCTGTGTATTCAGGGTAAGTGTTACTGTATAGGGTCCCTGTGTATTTAGGGTAAGGATCACTGTACATGGTCCCTGTGTATTCAGGGTAAGGTTCAGTGTACAGTGTCCCTGTTTATTCAGGATAAGGGTTACTGTACAGGGTCCCTGTTTATTCAGGTAAGGGTTACTGTACAGGCTCACTGTGTATTCAGGGTAAGGGTCAGTGTACAGGTTCCCTGTGTATTCAGGGTAAGGGTTACTGTACAATGTCCCTGTGTATTCAGGGTAACAGTTACTGTACAGGTTCCCTGTGTATTCAGGGTAAGGGCTACTGTACAGGGTCCCTGTGTATTCAGGGTAAGGGTCACTGTACCGGGTCCCTGTGTATTCAAGGTAAGGGTTACTGTAAAGGGACCCTGTGTATTCAGGTTAAGGGTCACTGTACAGGATCCCTATGTATTCTGCCTAAGGTTTACTGTACAGGGTCCCTGTGTATTCAGGGTAAGTGACACTGTACAGGGTCCCTGTTTATTCAGGGTAAGGGTCACTGTACAGGTCCCTATGTATTCAGGGTAAGGGTTACTGTACAGGGTCCCTGTGTATTCAGGGTAAGTGTCATTGTACAGGGTCCCTGTGTATTCAGGGTAAGGGTCACTGTACAGTTCCCTGTGTATTCAGAGTAAGGGTTACTGTACAGGGTCCCTGTGTATTCAGGGTAAGGGTCGCTTACAGGGTCCCTGTGTATTCAGGTTAAGTGACACTGTACAGGGTCCCTGTGTATTCAGGGTAAGGGTCACTGTACAGCTCCCTGTGTATTCAGGGTAAGGGTCACTGTACAGGGTCCCTGTGTATTCAGGGTAAGGATCGCTTACAGGGTCCCTGTGTATTCAGGTTAAGTGTCACTGTACAGGGTCCCTGTGTATTCAGGGTAAGGGTCACTGTACAGGTCCCTGTGTATTCAGGGTAAGGGTCACTGTACAGGGTCCCAGTGTATTCAGGGTAAGGGTTACTGTACAGGGTCTCTCTGTATTCAGGGTAAGGGTCACTGCACAGGGTACCTGTGTATTCAGGGTATGGGTTACTGTACATGGTCACTGTGTATTCAGGGTAAGGGTCAGTGTACAGTGTCCCTGTGTATTCAGGGTAAGGGTTACTGTACAGGGTCCCTGTGTATTCAGGGTAAGGGTTATTGTACAGGGTACCTGTGTATTCAGGGTAAGGGTTAATGTACACGGTCCCTGTGTATTGAGTGTAAGGGACAGTGTAGAGTGTGCCTGTGTATTCAGGGTAAGGGTTACTGTACTGGGTCCCTGTGTATTCAGGGTAAGGGTCACTGTACAGGGTCCCTGTGTATTCAGGATAAAGTTTACTGTACAGGATCTCTGTGTATTCAGGTTAAGGGTTACTGTACAGGGACCCTGTGTATTCAGGGTAAGGTTTAATGTACACCGTCCCTGTGTATTCAGGGTAAGGGTTACTGTACAGGGTCCCTGTTTATTCAGGGTAAGGGTTACTGTACACGGTCCCTGTGTATTCAGGGTAAGGGTTACTGTACATGGTCCCTGTGTATTCAGGGTAAGGGTTACTGTACAGGGTCCCCGTGTATTCAGGGTAAGGGTTACTGTATACGGTCCCTGTGTATTCAGGGTAAGGGTTACTGTACAGGGTCCCTGTGTATTCAGGGTAAGGGTTACTGTATACGGTCCCCGTGTAAACGGTAAGGGTTACTGTACAGGGTCCCTGTATATTCAGGGTAAGGGTCAGTGTACAGTGTCCCTGTGTATTCAGGGTAAGGGTTACTGTACAGGGTCCCTGTTTATTCAGGGTAAGGCTTACTGTAGAGTGTCCCTGTGTATTCAGGGTAAGGGTTACTGTACAGGGTCTCTGTGTATTCAGGGTAAGAGTTACTGTACACGGTCCCTGTTTATTCAGAGTACGGGTTACTGTACAGGGTCCCTGTGTATTCAGGGTAAGGGTTAATGTAGAGTGTCCCTGTGTATACAGGGTAAGGGTTACTGTACAGGGTCTCTGTGTATTCACGGTAAGGGTTACTGTACACGGACCCTGTGTATTCAGGGTAAGGGTCAGTGTACAGTGTCCCTGTGTATTCAGGATATGGGTTACTGTACAGGGTCCCTGTGTATTCAGGGTAAGGTTTACTGTACAGGGTCCCTGTGTATTTAGTGTATGGATTACTGTACACGGTCCCTGTGTATTCAGGGTAAGGGTCAGTGTAAAGTGTCCCTGTGTATTCAGGGTAAGGGTTACTGTACAGGGTCCCTGTGTATTCAGGTTAAGGGTAACTGTACAGGGACCCAGTTTATTCATGGTTAGGGTCACTGTACAGGGCCCCTGTGTATTCAGTGTAAGGGTTACTGTAAAGTGTCCCTGTGTATTCAGGGTAAGGGTTAATGTACAGGGACCCTGTGTATTCAGGGTAAGGGTCATTGCACAGGGTCCCTGTGTATTCAGGGTAAGGGTCACTGTACAGGGACCCAGTTTATTCATGGTTAGGGTCACTGTACAGGGCCCCTGTGTATTCAGTGTAAGGGTTACTGTAAAGTGTCCCTGTGTATTCAGGGTAAGGGTTAATGTACAGGGACCCTGTGTATTCAGGGTAAGGGTCATTGCACAGGGTCCCTGTGTATTCAGGGTAAGGGTCACTGTACAGGGTACCTGTGTATTCACGGTTAGGGTTACTGTACAGGGTCGCTATGTATTCAGGGTAAGGGTCACTGTACAGGGTACCTGTGTATTCAGGGTTAGGGTCACTGTACAAGGTCCCTGTATATTCAGGGTTAGGGTTACTGTACAGGGTCCCTGTGTATTCAGGTTAAGGGTTACTGTACAGGGTCCCTGTGTATTCAGGGTAACGGTCAGTGTACAGTGTCCCTGTGTATTCAGGGTAAGGGTATTTGTACAGGGTCCCTGTGTATTCAGGGTAAGGGTTACTATACAGGTCCCTGTGTATTCAGGGTAAGGGTTACTGTACAGGGTACCTGTGTATTCAGGGTAAGGGTTACTGCGCAGGGTCCCTGTGTATTCAGGGTAAGGGTTAATGTAAAGGGTCCCTGTGTATTCAGGGTAAGGGTTACTGTACAGTGTCCCTGTGTATTCAGGGTAACGGTCGCTTACAGGGTCCCTGTGTATTCAGGTTAAGTGTCACTGTACAGGGTCCCTGTGTATTCAGGGTAAGGGTTACTGTACAGGGTCTCTGTGTTTTCAGGGTAAGGGTCACTGCACAGGGTACCTGTGTATTCAGGGTAAGGGTTACTGTACAGGGTCCCTGTGTATTCAGGGTATGGGTTACTGTACACGGTCCCTGTGTATTCAGGGTAAGGGTCAGTGTACGGTGTCCTTGTGTATTCAGGGTAAGTTTTACAGCACAGGGTCCCTGTGTATTCAGGGTAAGGGTTACTGTACAGGGTTCCTGTGTATTCAGGGTAAGGGTTACTGTACAGGGTCCCTGTGTATTCAGGGTAAGGTTTGCTGTACACGGTCCCTTTGTATTCAGGGTAAGGGTTACTGTACAGGGTCCCTGTGTATTCAGGGTAATGATCACTGTACAGGGTCCCTGTGTATACATGTTAAGGGTCAGTGTACAGTGTCCCTGTGTATTCTGGGTAAGAGTTACTGTACAGGGTCCCGGTTTATTCAGGGTAAGGTTTACTGTACAGGGTCCCTGTGTATTCAGGTTAAGGGTTACTGTACAGGGTTCCTGTGTATTCAGGGTAATGGTCAGTGTACAGTGTCCCTGTGTATTCAGGGTAAGGGTTATTGTACAGGGTCCCTGTGTATTCAGGGTAAGGGTTACTGTACAGGTCCCTGTGTATTCAGAGTAAGGGTTACTGTACAGAATCCCTGTGTATTCAGGGTAAGGTTTACTGCACAGGGTCCATGTGTATTCAGGGAAAGGGTTACTGTACAGAGTCCCTGTGTATTCAGGGTAAGGGTTACTGTACAGGGTCCCTTTGTATTCAGGGTATGGGTTACTGTACACAGTCCCTGTGTATTCTGGGTAAGGGACAGTGTACAGTGTGCCTGTGTATTCAGGGTAAGGGTTACTGTACAGGATCCCTGTGTATTCAGGATAAGGGTTACTCTACAGGGTCCCTGTGTATTCAGGGTAAGGGTTACTGTACACGGTCCCTGTGTATTCAGGGTAAGGGTTACTGTACAGGGTCCCTGTGTATACAGGGTAAGGGTTACTGTACAGGTTCCCTGTGTATTCAGGGTAAGGGTTACTGTATACGGTCCCTGTGTATTCAGGGTAAGGTTTACTGTAGAGTGTCCCTGTGTATTCAGGGTAAGGGTCAGCGTACAGTGTCCTTGTGTATTCAGGGTAAGGATTAGTGTACAGGGTCCCTGTGTATTCAGGGTAAGGGTCACTGCACTGGGTCCCTGTGTATTCAGGGTAAGGGTTACTGTACAGGATCCCTGTGTATTCAGGGTAAGGTTTACTGTACAGAGTCCCTGTGTATTCAGGGTAAGTTTTACTGTACAGGGTCCCAGTGTATTCAGGGTAAGGTTTACTGTACAGGGTCCCTGTGTATTCAGGGTAAGGATTACTGTACAGGGTCCCTGTTTTTCAGGGTAAGGTTTACTGAACACGGTCCTAGTGTATTCAGGGTAAGTGTTACTGTATAGGCTCCCTGTGTATTTAGGGTAAGGATCACTGTACATGGTCCCTGTGTATTCAGGGTAAGGTTCAGTGTACAGTGTCCCTGTTTATTCAGGATAAGGGTTACTGTACAGGGTCCCTGTTTATTCAGGTAAGGGTTACTGTACAGGCTCCCTGTGTATTCAGGGTAAGGGTCAGTGTACAGGTTCCCTGTGTATTCAGGGTAAGGGTTACTGTACAATGTCCCTGTGTATTCAGGGTAACAGTTACTGTACAGGTTCCCTGTGTATTCAGGGTAAGGGTTACTGTACAGGGTCCCTGTGTATTCAGGGTAAGGGTCACTGTACCGGGTCCCTGTGTATTCAAGGTAAGGGTTACTGTAAAGGGACCCTGTGTATTCAGGTTAAGGTTCACTGTACAGGATCCCTATGTATTCTGCCTAAGGTTTACTGTACAGGGTCCCTGTGTATTCAGGGTAAGTGATACTGTACAGGGTCCCTGTTTATTCAGGATAAGGGTCACTGTACAGGTCCCTATGTATTCAGGGTAAGGGTTACTGTACAGGGTCCCTGTGTATTCAGGGTAAGTGTCATTGTACAGGGTCCCTGTGTATTCAGGGTAAGGGTCACTGTACAGTTCCCTGTGTATTCAGAGTAAGGGTTACTGTACAGGGTCCCTGTGTATTCAGGGTAAGGGTCGCTTACAGGGTCCCTGTGTATTCAGGTTAAGTGACACTGTATAGGGTCCCTGTGTATTCAGGGTAAGGGTCACTGTACAGCTCCCTGTGTATTCAGGGTAAGGGTCACTGTACAGGGTCCCTGTGTATTCAGGGTAAGGATCGCTTACAGGGTCCCTGTGTATTCAGGTTAAGTGTCACTGTACAGGGTCCCTGTGTATTCAGGGTAAGGGTCACTGTACAGGTCCCTGTGTATTCAGGGTAAGGGTCACTGTAAAGGGTCCCAGTGTATTCAGGGTAAGGGTTACTGTACAGGGTCTCTCTGTATTCAGGGTAAGGGTCACTGCACAGGGTACCTGTGTATTCAGCGTATGGGTTACTGTACATGGTCACTGTGTATTCAGGGTAAGGGTCAGTGTACAGTGTCCCTGTGTATTCAGGGTAAGGGTTACTGTACAGGGTCCCTGTGTATTCAGGGTAAGGGTTATTGTACAGGGTACCTGTGTATTCAGGGTAAGGGTTAATGTACACGGTCCCTGTGTATTCAGTGTAAGGGACAGTGTAGAGTGTGCCTGTGTATTCAGGGTAAGGGTTACTGTACTGGGTCCCTGTGTATTCAGGGTAAGGGTCACTGTACAGGGTCCCTGTGTATTCAGGATAAAGTTTACTGTACAGGATCTCTGTGTATTCAGGTTAAGGGTTATTGTACAGGGACCCTGTGTATTCAGGGTAAGGTTTAATGTACACCGTCCCTGTGTATTCAGGGTAAGGGTTACTGTACAGGGTCCCTGTTTATTCAGGGTAAGGGTTACTGTACACGGTCCCTGTGTATTCAGGGTAAGGGTTACTGTACATGGTCCCTGTGTATTCAGGGTAAGGGTTACTGTACAGGGTCCCCGTGTATTCAGGGTAAGGGTTACTGTAAACGGTCCCTGTGTATTCAGGGTAAGGGTTACTGTACAGGGTCCCTGTGTATTCAGGGTAAGGGTTACTGTATACGGTCCCCGTGTAAACGGTAAGGGTTACTGTACAGGGTCCCTGTGTATTCAGGGTAAGGGTCAGTGTACAGTGTCCCTGTGTATTCAGGGTAAGGGTTACTGT
The DNA here is from genome assembly GCF_044704955.1 of Pristiophorus japonicus. Taxonomy (NCBI): domain Eukaryota; kingdom Metazoa; phylum Chordata; class Chondrichthyes; family Pristiophoridae; genus Pristiophorus; species Pristiophorus japonicus. Next base: position 12,000,618 of record NC_092011.1, read on the forward strand.
ACAGGGTCCCTGTTTATTCAGGGTAAGGGTTACTGTAGAGTGTCCCTGTGTATTCAGGGTAAGGGTTACTGTACAGGGTCTCTGTGTATTCAGGGTAAGAGTTACTGTACACGGTCCCTGTTTATTCAGAGTACGGGTTACTGTACAGGGTCCCTGTGTATTCAGGGTAAGGGTTAATGTAGAGTGTCCCTGTGTATACAGGGTAAGGGTTACTGTACAGGGTCTCTGTGTATTCACGGTAAGGGTTACTGTACACGGACCCTGTGTATTCAGGGTAAGGGTCAGTGTACAGTGTCCCTGTGTATTCAGGATATGGGTTACTGTACAGGGTCCCTGTGTATTCAGGGTAAGGATTACTGTACAGGGTCCCTGTGTATTTAGTGTATGGATTACTGTACACGGTCCCTGTGTATTCAGGGTAAGGGTCAGTGTAAAGTGTCCCTGTGTATTCAGGGTAAGGGTTACTGTACAGGGTCCCTGTGTATTCAGGTTAAGGGTAACTGTACAGGGACCCAGTTTATTCATGGTTAGGGTCACTGTACAGGGTCCCTGTGTATTCAGTGTAAGGGTTACTGTAAAGTGTCCCTGTGTATTCAGGGTAAGGGTTAATGTACAGGGACCCTGTGTATTCAGGGTAAGGGTCATTGCACAGGGTCCCTGTGTATTCAGGGTAAGGGTCACTGTACAGGGTACCTATGTATTCACGGTTAGGGTTACTGTACAGGGTCGCTATGTATTCAGGGTAAGGGTCACTGTACAGGGTACCTGTGTATTCAGGGTTAGGGTCACTGTACAAGGTCCCTGTATATTCAGGGTTAGGGTTACTGTACAGGGTCCCTGTGTATTCAGGTTAAGGGTTACTGTACAGGGTCCCTGTGTATTCAGGGTAACGGTCAGTGTACAGTGTCCCTGTGTATTCAGGGTAAGGGTATTTGTACAGGGTCCCTGTGTATTCAGGGTAAGGGTTACTATACAGGTCCCTGTGTATTCAGGGTAAGGGTTACTGTACAGGGTACCTGTGTATTCAGGGTAAGGGTTACTGTACAGGGTCCCTGTGTATTCAGGGTAAGGGTTAATGTAAAGGGTCCCTGTGTATTCAGGGTAAGGGTTACTGTACAGTGTCCCTGTGTATTCAGGGTAACGGTCGCTTACAGGGTCCCTGTGTATTCAGGTTAAGTGTCACTGTACAGGGTCCCTGTGTATTCAGGGTAAGGGTTACTGTACAGGGTCTCTGTGTTTTCAGGGTAAGGGTCACTGCACAGGGTACCTGTGTATTCAGGGTAAGGTTTACTGTACAGGGTCCCTGTGTATTCAGGGTATGGGTTACTGTACACGGTCCCTGTGTATTCAGGGTAAGGGTCAGTGTACGGTGTCCTTGTGTATTCAGGGTAAGTTTTACTGCACAGGGTCCCTGTGTATTCAGGGTAAGGGTTACTGTACAGGGTTCCTGTGTATTCAGGGTAAGGGTTACTGTAAAGGGTCCCTGTGTATTCAGGGTAAGGTTTACTGTACACGGTCCCTTTGTATTCAGGGTAAGGGTTACTGTACAGGGTCCCTGTGTATTCAGGGTAATGATCACTGTACAGGGTCCCTGTGTATACATGTTAAGGGTCAGTGTACAGTGTCCCTGTGTATTCTGGGTAAGAGTTACTGTACAGGGTCCCGGTTTATTCAGGGTAAGGTTTACTGTACAGGGTCCCTGTGTATTCAGGTTAAGGGTAACTGTACAGGGTTCCTGTGTATTCAGGGCAATGGTCAGTGTACAGTGTCCCTGTGTATTCAGGGTAAGGGTTATTGTACAGGGTCCCTGTGTATTCAGGGTAAGGGTTACTGTACAGGTCCCTGTGTATTCAGAGTAAGGGTTACTGTACAGAATCCCTGTGTATTCAGGGTAAGGTTTACTGCACAGGGTCCATGTGTATTCAGGGAAAGGGTTACTGTACAGAGTCCCTGTGTATTCAGGGTAAGGGTTACTGTACAGGGTCCCTTTGTATTCAGGGTATGGGTTACTGTACACAGTCCCTGTGTATTCTGGGTAAGGGACAGTGTACAGTGTGCCTGTGTATTCAGGGTAAGGGTTACTGTACAGGATCCCTGTGTATTCAGGATAAGGGTTACTCTACAGGGTCCCTGTGTATTCAGGGTAAGGGTTACTGTACACGGTCCCTGTGTATTCAGGGTAAGGGTTACTGTACAGGGTCCCTGTGTATACAGGGTAAGGGTTACTGTACAGGTTCCCTGTGTATTCAGGGTAAGGGTTACTGTATACGGTCCCTGTGTATTCAGGGTAAGGTTTACTGTAGAGTGTCCCTGTGTATTCAGGGTAAGGGTCAGCGTACAGTGTCCTTGTGTATTCAGGGTAAGGATTAGTGTACAGGGTCCCTGTGTATTCAGGGTAAGGGTCACTGCACTGGGTCCCTGTGTATTCAGGGTAAGGGTTACTGTACAGGATCCCTGTGTATTCAGGGTAAGGTTTACTGTACAGAGCCCCTGTGTATTCAGGGTAAGTTTTACTGTACAGGGTCCCTGTGTATTCAGGGTAAGGTTTACTGTACAGGGTCCCTGTGTATTCAGGGTAAGGATTACTGTACAGGGTCCCTGTTTTTCAGGGTAAGGTTTACTGAACACGGTCCTAGTGTATTCAGGGTAAGTGTTACTGTACAGGGTCCCTGTGTATTCAGGGTAAGGATCACTGTACATGGTCCCTGTGTATTCAGGGTAAGGTTCAGTGTACAGTGTCCCTGTTTATTCAGGGTAAGGGTTACTGTACAGGGTCCCTGTTTATTCAGGTAAGGGTTACTGTACAGGACCCTGTGTATTCAGTGTAAGGGTCAGTGTACAGGTTCCTTATGTATTCAGGGTAAGGGTTACTGTACAAGGTCCCTGTGTATTCAGGGTAACAGTTACTGTACATGTTCCCTGTGTATTCAGGGTAAGGGTTACTGTACAGGGTCCCTGTGTATTCAGGGTAAGGGTCACTGTACCGGGTCCCTGTGTATTCAAGGTAAGGGTTACTGTTAAGTGACCCTGTGTTATCAGGGTAAGGGTCACTGTACAGGATCCCTATGTATTCAGCGTAAGGGTTACTGTACAGGGTCCCTGTGTATTCAGGGTAAGTGACACTGTACAGGGTCCCTGTTTATTCAGGGTATGGGTCATTGTACAGGTCCCTATGTATTCAGGGTAAGGGTTACTGTACAGAATCCCTGTGTATTCAGGGTAAGGTTTACTGCACAGGGTCCATGTGTATTCAGGGAAAGGGTTACTGTACAGAGTCCCTGTGTATTCAGGGTAAGGGTTACTGTACAGGGTCCCTTTGTATTCAGGGTATGGGTTACTGTACACAGTCCCTGTGTATTCTGGGTAAGGGACAGTGTACAGTGTGCCTGTGTATTCAGGGTAAGGGTTACTGTACAGGATCCCTGTGTATTCAGGATAAGGGTTACTCTACAGGGTCCCTGTGTATTCAGGGTAAGGGTTACTGTACACGGTCCCTGTGTATTCAGGGTAAGGGTTACTGTACAGGGTCCCTGTGTATACAGGGTAAGGGTTACTGTACAGGTTCCCTGTGTATTCAGGGTAAGGGTTACTGTATACGGTCCCTGTGTATTCAGGGTAAGGTTTACTGTAGAGTGTCCCTGTGTATTCAGGGTAAGGGTCAGCGTACAGTGTCCTTGTGTATTCAGGGTAAGGATTAGTGTACAGGGTCCCTGTGTATTCAGGGTAAGGGTCACTGCACTGGGTCCCTGTGTATTCAGGGTAAGGGTTACTGTACAGGATCCCTGTGTATTCAGGGTAAGGTTTACTGTACAGAGTCCCTGTGTATTCAGGGTAAGTTTTACTGTAGAGGGTCCCTGTGTATTCAGGGTAAGGTTTACTGTACAGGGTCCCTGTGTATTCAGGGTAAGGATTACTGTACAGGGTCCCTGTTTTTCAGGGTAAGGTTTACTGAACACGGTCCTAGTGTATTCAGGGTAAGTGTTACTGTATAGGCTCCCTGTGTATTTAGGGTAAGGATCACTGTACATGGTCCCTGTGTATTCAGGGTAAGGTTCAGTGTACAGTGTCCCTGTTTATTCAGGATAAGGGTTACTGTACAGGGTCCCTGTTTATTCAGGTAAGGGTTACTGTACAGGCTCCCTGTGTATTCAGGGTAAGGGTCAGTGTACAGGTTCCCTGTGTATTCAGGGTAAGGGTTACTGTACAATGTCCCTGTGTATTCAGGGTAACAGTTACTGTACAGGTTCCCTGTGTATTCAGGGTAAGGGTTACTGTACAGGGTCCCTGTGTATTCAGGGTAAGGGTCACTGTACCGGGTCCCTGTGTATTCAAGGTAAGGGTTACTGTAAAGGGACCCTGTGTATTCAGGTTAAGGTTCACTGTACAGGATCCCTATGTATTCTGCCTAAGGTTTACTGTACAGGGTCCCTGTGTATTCAGGGTAAGTGACACTGTACAGGGTCCCTGTTTATTCAGGGTAAGGGTCACTGTACAGGTCCCTATGTATTCAGGGTAAGGGTTACTGTACAGGGTCCCTGTGTATTCAGGGTAAGTGTCATTGTACAGGGTCCCTGTGTATTCAGGGTAAGGGTCACTGTACAGTTCCCTGTGTATTCAGAGTAAGGGTTACTGTACAGGGTCCCTGTGTATTCAGGGTAAGGGTCGCTTACAGGGTCCCTGTGTATTCAGGTTAAGTGACACTGTACAGGGTCCCTGTGTATTCAGGGTAAGGGTCACTGTACAGCTCCCTGTGTATTCAGGGTAAGAGTCACTGTACAGGGTCCCTGTGTATTCAGGGTAAGGATCGCTTACAGGGTCCCTGTGTATTCAGGTTAAGTGTCACTGTACAGGGTCCCTGTGTATTCAGGGTAAGGGTCACTGTACAGGTCCCTGTGTATTCAGGGTAAGGGTCACTGTAAAGGGTCCCAGTGTATTCAGGGTAAGGGTTACTGTACAGGGTCTCTCTGTATTCAGGGTAAGGGTCACTGCACAGGGTACCTGTGTATTCAGCGTATGGGTTACTGTACATGGTCACTGTGTATTCAGGGTAAGGGTCAGTGTACAGTGTCCCTGTGTATTCAGGTTAAGGGTTACTGTACAGGGTCCCTGTGTATTCAGGGTAAGGGTTATTGTACAGGGTACCTGTGTATTCAGGGTAAGGGTTAATGTACACGGTCCCTGTGTATTCAGTGTAAGGGACAGTGTAGAGTGTGCCTGTGTATTCAGGGTAAGGGTTACTGTACTGGGTCCCTGTGTATTCAGGGTAAGGGTCACTGTACAGGGTCCCTGTGTATTCAGGATAAAGTTTACTGTACAGGATCTCTGTGTATTCAGGTTAAGGGTTATTGTACAGGGACCCTGTGTATTCAGGGTAAGGTTTAATGTACACCGTCCCTGTGTATTCAGGGTAAGGGTTACTGTACAGGGTCCCTGTTTATTCAGGGTAAGGGTTACTGTACACGGTCCCTGTGTATTCAGGGTAAGGGTTACTGTACATGGTCCCTGTGTATTCAGGGTAAGGGTTACTGTACAGGGTCCCCGTGTATTCAGGGTAAGGGTTACTGTATACGGTCCCTGTGTATTCAGGGTAAGGGTTACTGTACAGGGTCCCTGTGTATTCAGGGTAAGGGTTACTGTATACGGTCCCCGTGTAAACGGTAAGGGTTACTGTACAGGGTCCCTGTGTATTCAGGGTAAGGGTCAGTGTACAGTGTCCCTGTGTATTCAGGGTAAGGGTTACTGTACAGGGTCCCTGTTTATTCAGGGTAAGGGTTACTGTAGAGTGTCCCTGTGTATTCAGGGTAAGGGTTACTGTACAGGGTCTCTGTGTATTCAGGGTAAGAGTTACTGTACACGGTCCCTGTTTATTCAGAGTACGGGTTACTGTACAGGGTCCCTGTGTATTCAGGGTAAGGGTTAATGTAGAGTGTCCCTGTGTATACAGGGTAAGGGTTACTGTACAGGGTCTCTGTGTATTCACGGTAAGGGTTACTGTACACGGACCCTGTGTATTCAGGGTAAGGGTCAGTGTACAGTGTCCCTGTGTATTCAGGATATGGGTTACTGTACAGGGTCCCTGTGTATTCAGGGTAAGGATTACTGTACAGGGTCCCTGTGTATTTAGTGTATGGATTACTGTACACGGTCCCTGTGTATTCAGGGTAAGGGTCAGTGTAAAGTGTCCCTGTGTATTCAGGGTAAGGGTTACTGTACAGGGTCCCTGTGTATTCAGGTTAAGGGTAACTGTACAGGGACCCAGTTTATTCATGGTTAGGGTCACTGTACAGGGTCCCTGTGTATTCAGTGTAAGGGTTACTGTAAAGTGTCCCTGTGTATTCAGGGTAAGGGTTAATGTACAGGGACCCTGTGTATTCAGGGTAAGGGTCATTGCACAGGGTCCCTGTGTATTCAGGGTAAGGGTCACTGTACAGGGTACCTGTGTATTCACGGTTAGGGTTACTGTACAGGGTCGCTATGTATTCAGGGTAAGGGTCACTGTACAGGGTACCTGTGTATTCAGGGTTAGGGTCACTGTACAAGGTCCCTGTATATTCAGGGTTAGGGTTACTGTACAGGGTCCCTGTGTATTCAGGTTAAGGGTTACTGTACAGGGTCCCTGTGTATTCAGGGTAACGGTCAGTGTACAGTATCCCTGTGTATTCAGGGTAAGGGTATTTGTACAGGGTCCCTGAGTATTCAGGGTAAGGGTTACTATACAGGTCCCTGTGTATTCAGGGTAAGGGTTACTGTACAGGGTACCTGTGTATTCAGGGTAAGGGTTACTGTACAGGGTCCCCGTGTATTCAGGGTAAGGGTTAATGTAAAGGGTCCCTGTGTATTCAGGGTAAGGGTTACTGTACAGTGTCCCTGTGTATTCAGGGTAACGGTCGCTTACAGGGTCCCTGTGTATTCAGGTTAAGTGTCACTGTACAGGGTCCCTGTGTATTCAGGGTAAGGGTTACTGTACAGGGTCTCTGTGTTTTCAGGGTAAGGGTCACTGCACAGGGTACCTGTGTATTCAGGGTAAGGTTTACTGTACAGGGTCCCTGTGTATTCAGGGTATGGGTTACTGTACACGGTCCCTGTGTATTCAGGGTAAGGGTCAGTGTACGGTGTCCTTGTGTATTCAGGGTAAGTTTTACTGCACAGGGTCCCTGTGTATTCAGGGTAAGGGTTACTGTACAGGGTTCCTGTGTATTCAGGGTAAGGGTTACTGTACAGGGTCCCTGTGTATTCAGGGTAAGGTTTACTGTACACGGTCCCTTTGTATTCAGGGTAAGGGTTACTGTACAGGGTCCCTGTGTATTCAGGGTAATGATCACTGTACAGGGTCCCTGTGTATACATGTTAAGGGTCAGTGTACAGTGTCCCTGTGTATTCTGGGTAAGAGTTACTGTACAGGGTCCCGGTTTATTCAGGGTAAGGTTTACTGTACAGGGTCCCTGTGTATTCAGGTTAAGGGTAACTGTACAGGGTTCCTGTGTATTCAGGGCAATGGTCAGTGTACAGTGTCCCTGTGTATTCAGGGTAAGGGTTATTGTACAGGGTCCCTGTGTATTCAGGGTAAGGGTTACTGTACAGGTCCCTGTGTATTCAGAGTAAGGGTTACTGTACAGAATCCCTGTGTATTCAGGGTAAGGTTTACTGCACAGGGTCCATGTGTATTCAGGGAAAGGGTTACTGTACAGAGTCCCTGTGTATTCAGGGTAAGGGTTACTGTACAGGGTCCCTTTGTATTCAGGGTATGGGTTACTGTACACAGTCCCTGTGTATTCTGGGTAAGGGACAGTGTACAGTGTGCCTGTGTATTCAGGGTAAGGGTTACTGTACAGGATCCCTGTGTATTCAGGATAAGGGTTACTCTACAGGGTCCCTGTGTATTCAGGGTAAGGGTTACTGTACACGGTCCCTGTGTATTCAGGGTAAGGGTTACTGTACAGGGTCCCTGTGTATACAGGGTAAGGGTTACTGTACAGGTTCCCTGTGTATTCAGGGTAAGGGTTACTGTATACGGTCCCTGTGTATTCAGGGTAAGGTTTACTGTAGAGTGTCCCTGTGTATTCAGGGTAAGGGTCAGCGTACAGTGTCCTTGTGTATTCAGGGTAAGGATTAGTGTACAGGGTCCCTGTGTATTCAGGGTAAGGGTCACTGCACTGGGTCCCTGTGTATTCAGGGTAAGGGTTACTGTACAGGATCCCTGTGTATTCAGGGTAAGGTTTACTGTACAGAGTTCCTGTGTATTCAGGGTAAGTTTTACTGTACAGGGTCCCTGTGTATTCAGGGTAAGGTTTACTGTACAGGGTCCCTGTGTATTCAGGGTAAGGATTACTGTACAGGGTCCCTGTTTTTCAGGGTAAGGTTTACTGAACACGGTCCTAGTGTATTCAGGGTAAGTGTTACTGTACAGGGTCCCTGTGTATTCAGGGTAAGGATCACTGTACATGGTCCCTGTGTATTCAGGGTAAGGTTCAGTGTACAGTGTCCCTGTTTATTCAGGGTAAGGGTTACTGTACAGGGTCCCTGTTTATTCAGGTAAGGGTTACTGTACAGGACCCTGTGTATTCAGTGTAAGGGTCAGTGTACAGGTTCCTTATGTATTCAGGGTAAGGGTTACTGTACAAGGTCCCTGTGTATTCAGGGTAACAGTTACTGTACATGTTCCCTGTGTATTCAGGGTAAGGGTTACTGTACAGGGTCCCTGTGTATTCAGGGTAAGGGTCACTGTACCGGGTCCCTGTGTATTCAAGGTAAGGGTTACTGTAAAGTGACCCTGTGTTATCAGGGTAAGGGTCACTGTACAGGATCCCTATGTATTCAGCGTAAGGGTTACTGTACAGGGTCCCTGTGTATTCAGGGTAAGTGACACTGTACAGGGTCCCTGTTTATTCAGGGTATGGGTCATTGTACAGGTCCCTATGTATTCAGGGTAAGGGTTACTGTACAGGGTCCCTGTGTATTCAGGGTAAGTGTCACTGTACAGGGTCCCTGTGTATTTAGGGTAAGGGTCACTTTACAGGTCCCTGTGTATTCAGAGTAAGGGTTACTGTACAGGGTCCCTGTGTATTCAGGGTAAGGGTCGCTTACAGGGTCCCTGTATATTCAGGTTAAGTGACACTGTACATGGTCCCTGTGTATTCAGGGTATGGGTCACTGTACAGCTCCCTGTGTATTCACGGTAAGGGTCACTGTACAGGGTCCCTGTGTATTCAGGGTAAGGATCGCTTAGAGGGTCCATGTGTATTCAGGTTAAGTGTCACTGTACAGGGTCCCTGTGTATTCAGAGTAAGGGTCACTGTACAGGTCTCTGTGTATTCAGGTTAAGGGTCACTGTACAGGGTCCCTGTGTATTCAGGGTAAGGGTTACTGTACAGGGTCACTCTGTATTCAGGGTAAGGGTCACTGCACAGGGTACCTGTGTATTCAGGGTATCGGTTACTGTACATGGTCCCTGTGTATTCAGGGTAAGGATCAGTGTACAGTGTCCCTGTGTATTCAGGGTAAGGGTTACTGTACAGGGTCACTGTGTATTCAGGGTAAGGGTTATTGTACAGGTATCTGTGTATTCAGGGTAAGGGTTAATGTACACGGTCCCTGTGTATTCAGGTTAAGGGATAGTGTAGAGTGTGCCTGTATATTCAGGGTAAGGTTTACTGTACAGGGTCACTGTGTATTCAGGGTAAGGGTCACTGTACAGGGTCCCTGTTTATTCATGATAAAGTTTACTGTACAGGATCTCTGTGTATTCAGGTTAAGGGTTACTGTACAGGGTCCCTGTGTATTCTGGGTAAGGTTTAATGTACACGGTCCCTGTGTATTCAGGGTAAGGGTTACTGTACAGGGTCCCTGTTTATTCAGGGTAAGGGTTACAGTACACGGTCCCTGTGTATTCAGGGTAAGGGTTACTTTACAGGGTCCCTGTGTATTCAGGGTAATGGTTACTGTACAGGGTCCCTGTGTATTCAGGGTAAGGGTTACTGTACAGGGTCCCTGTGTATTCAGGGTAAGGGTTACTGTACACGGTCCCCGTGTAAACGGTAAGGGTTACTGTACACGGTCCCTGTGTATTCAGGGTAAGGGTCAGTGTACTGTGTCCCTGTGTATTCAGGGTAAGGGTTACTGTACAGGGTCCCTGTTTATTCAGGGTAAGGCTTACTGTAGAGGGTCCCTGTGTTTTCAGGGTAAGGGTTACTGTACAGGGTCCTTGTGTATTCAGGGTAAGAGTTACTGTACACGGTCCCTGTGTATTCAGAGTAAGGGTTACTGTACAGGGTCCCTGTATATTCAGGGTAAGGGTTAATGTACAGGGTCCCTGTGTATACAGGGTAAGGGTTACTGTAGAGGGTCACTGTGTATTCAGGGTAAGGGTTACTGTACACGGTCCCTGTGTATTCAGGGTAAGGGTCAGTGTACAGTGTCCCTGTGTATTCAGGATATGGGTTACTGTACAGGGTCCCTGTGTATTCAGGGTAAGGTTTACTGTACAGGGTCCCTGTTTATTCAGTGTATGGATTACTGTACACGGTCCCTGTGTATTCAGGGTAAGGGTCAGTGTAAAGTGTCCCTGTGTATGCAGAGTAAGGGTTACTGTACAGGGTCGCTGTGTATTCATGCTAAGGGTTACTGTACAGGGTACATGTGTATTCAGGGTAAGGATTTCTGTACACGGCCCCTGTGTATTCAGGGTAAGGGTCAGTGTAAAGTGTCCCTGTTTATTCAGGGTAAGGATTACTGTACAGTGTTCCTGTGTATTCAGGTTAAGGGTTACTGTACAGGGACCCAGTTTATTCATGGTTAGGGTCACTGTACAGGGTCCCTGCGTATTCAGTGTAAGGGTTACTGTAAAGCGTCCCTATGTATTCAGGGTAAGGGTTAATGTACATGGACCCTGTGTATTCAGGGTAAGGGTCATTGCACAGGGTCCCTGTGTATTCAGGGTAAGGGTCACTGTACAGGGTACCTGTCTATTCAGGGTTAGGGTTACTGTACAGGGTTGCTATGTATTCAGGGTATGGGTCATTGTACAGGGTACCTGTGTATTCAGGGTTAGGGTCACTGTACAGGGTCCCTGTGTATTCAGGGTAAGGGTTACTGCACAGGATCCCTGTGTATTCAGGGTATGGGTTACTGTACACAGTCCCTGTGTATTCAAGGTAAGGGTCAGTGTACAGTGTCCCTGTGTATTCAGGGTAAGGATTACTGTACAGGGTCCCTGTGTATTCAGGTTAAGGGTTACTGTACAGGGTACCTGTGTATTCAGGGTAAGGGTTACTGTACAGGGTACCTGTGTATTCAGGGTAAGGGTTACTGTACAGGGTACCTGTGTATTCAGGGTAAGGGTTATTGTACAGGGTCCCTGTGTATTCAGGGTAAGGGTTACTGTACAGGGTCTCTGTGTATTCAGGGTAAGGGTTACTGTATACGGTCCCTGTGTATTCAGGGTAAGGGTTACTGTACAGGTCCCTGTGTATTCAGGGTAAGGGTCACTGTACAGGGTCCCTGTGTATTCAGGGTAAGGGTCACTGTACAGGGTCCCTGTGTATTCAGGGTAAGGGTTACTGTACAGGGTCTCTGTGGTTTCAGGGTAAGGGTCACTGCACAGGGTAACTGTGTATTCAGGGTAAGGGTTACTGTACAGGGTCCCTGTGTATTCAGGGTAAAGTTTACTGTACAGAGTCCCTGTGTATTCAGGATAAGGGTTACTGTACAGGGTCCCTGTCTATTCAGGGTTAGGGTTACTGTACAGGGTCCCTGTGTATTCAGGGTATGGGTTACTGTACACGGTCCCTGTGTATTCAGGGTAAGGGTCAGTGTACGGTGTCCTTGTGTATTCAGGGTAAGGGTTACTGTACAGGATCCCTGTGTATTCAGGGTAAGGTTTACTGTACAGAGTCCCTGTGTATTCAGGGTAAGTTGTACTGTACAGGGTCCCTGTGTATTCAGGGTAAGGTTTACTGTACAGGGTCCCTGTGTATTCAGGGTAAGGATTACTGTACAGGGTCCCTGTTTTTCAGGGTAAGGTTTACTGTACACGGTCCTAGTGTATTCAGGGTAAGTGTTACTGTACAGGGTCCCTGTGTATTCAGGGTAAGGATCACTGTACATGGTCCCTGTGTATTCAGGGTAAGGTTCAGTGTACAGTGTCCCTGTTTATTCAGGGTAAGGGTTACTGTACAGGGTCCCTGTTTATTCAGGTAAGGGTTACTGTACAGGACCCTGTGTATTCAGTGTAAGGGTCAGTGTACAGGTTCCTTATGTATTCAGGGTAAGGGTTACTGTACAAGGTCCCTGTGTATTCAGGGTAACAGTTACTGTACATGTTCCCTGTGTATTCAGGGTAAGGGTTACTGTACAGGGTCCCTGTGTATTCAGGGTAAGGGTCACTGTACCGGGTCCCTGTGTATTCAAGGTAAGGGTTACTGTAAAGTGACCCTGTGTTATCAGGGTAAGGGTCACTGTACAGGATCCCTATGTATTCAGCATAAGGGTTACTGTACAGGGTCCCTGTGTATTCAGGGTAAGTGACACTGTACAGGGTCCCTGTTTATTCAGGGTATGGGTCATTGTACAGGTCCCTATGTATTCAGGGTAAGGGTTACTGTACAGGGTCCCTGTGTATTCAGGGTAAGTGTCACTGTACAGGGTCCCTGTGTATTCAGGGAAAGGGTCACTGTACAGGTCCCTGTGTATTCAGAGTAAGGGTTACTGTACAGGGTCCCTGTGTATTCAGGGTAAGGGTCGCTTACAGGGTCCCTGTGTATTCAGGTTAAGTGACACTGTACATGGTCCCTGTGTATTCAGGGTATGGGTCACTGTACAGCTCCCTGTGTATTCACGGTAAGGGTCACTGTACAGGGTCCCTGTGTATTCAGGGTAAGGATCGCTTAGAGGGTCCATGTGTATTCAGGTTAAGTGTCACTGAACAGGGTCCCTGTGTATTCAGAGTAAGGGTCACTGTACAGGTCTCTGTGTATTCAGGGTAAGGGTCACTGTACAGGGTCCCTGTGTATTCAGGGTAAGGGTTACTGTACAGGGTCACTCTGTATTCAGGGTAAGGGTCACTGCACAGGGTACCTGTGTATTCAGGGTATCGGTTACTGTACATGGTCCCTGTGTATTCAGGGTAAGGATCAGTGTACAGTGTCCCTGTGTATTCAGGGTAAGGGTTACTGTACAGGGTCACTGTGTATTCAGGGTAAGGGTTATTGTACAGGGTATCTGTGTATTCAGGGTAAGGGTTAATGTACACGGTCCCTGTGTATTCAGGTTAAGGGATAGTGTAGAGTGTGCCTGTATATTCAGGGTAAGGTTTACTGTACAGGGTCACTGTGTATTCAGGGTAAGGGTCACTGTACAGGGTCCCTGTGTATTCATGATAAAGTTTACTGTACAGGATCTCTGTGTATTCAGGTTAAGGGTTACTGTACAGGGTCCCTGTGTATTCTGGGTAAGGTTTAATGTACACGGTCCCTGTGTATTCAGGGTAAGGGTTACTGTACAGGTCCCTGTGTATTCAGGGTAAGGGTCACTGTACAGGGTCCCTGTGTATTCAGGGTAAGGGTCACTGTACAGGGTCCCTGTGTATTCAGGGTAAGGGTTACTGTACAGGGTCTCTGTGGTTTCAGGGTAAGGGTCACTGCACAGGGTAACTGTGTATTCAGGGTAAGGGTTACTGTACAGGGTCCCTGTGTATTCAGGGTAAAGTTTACTGTACAGAGTCCCTGTGTATTCAGGATAAGGGTTACTGTACAGGGTCCCTGTCTATTCAGGGTTAGGGTTACTGTACAGGGTCCCTGTGTATTCAGGGTATGGGTTACTGTACACGGTCCCTGTGTATTCAGGGTAAGGGTCAGTGTACGGTGTCCTTGTGTATTCAGGGTAAGGGTTACTGTACAGGATCCCTGTGTATTCAGGGTAAGGTTTACTGTACAGAGTCCCTGTGTATTCAGGGTAAGTTTTACTGTACAGGGTCCCTGTGTATTCAGGGTAAGGTTTACTGTACAGGGTCCCTGTGTATTCAGGGTAAGGATTACTGTACAGGGTCCCTGTTTTTCAGGGTAAGGTTTACTGTACACGGTCCTAGTGTATTCAGGGTAAGTGTTACTGTACAGGGTCCCTGTGTATTCAGGGTAAGGATCACTGTACATGGTCCCTGTGTATTCAGGGTAAGGTTCAGTGTACAGTGTCCCTGTTTATTCAGGGTAAGGGTTACTGTACAGGGTCCCTGTTTATTCAGGTAAGGGTTACTGTACAGGACCCTGTGTATTCAGTGTAAGGGTCAGTGTACAGGTTCCTTATGTATTCAGGGTAAGGGTTACTGTACAAGGTCCCTGTGTATTCAGGGTAACAGTTACTGTACATGTTCCCTGTGTATTCAGGGTAAGGGTTACTGTACAGGGTCCCTGTGTATTCAGGGTAAGGGTCACTGTACCGGGTCCCTGTGTATTCAAGGTAAGGGTTACTGTAAAGTGACCCTGTGTTATCAGGGTAAGGGTCACTGTACAGGATCCCTATGTATTCAGCATAAGGGTTACTGTACAGGGTCCCTGTGTATTCAGGGTAAGTGACACTGTACAGGGTCCCTGTTTATTCAGGGTATGGGTCATTGTACAGGTCCCTATGTATTCAGGGTAAGGGTTACTGTACAGGGTCCCTGTGTATTCAGGGTAAGTGTCACTGTACAGGGTCCCTGTGTATTCAGGGTAAGGGTCACTGTACAGGTCCCTGTGTATTCAGAGTAAGGGTTACTGTACAGGGTCCCTGTGTATTCAGGGTAAGGGTCGCTTACAGGGTCCCTGTGTATTCAGGTTAAGTGACACTGTACATGGTCCCTGTGTATTCAGGGTATGGGTCACTGTACAGCTCCCTGTGTATTCACGGTAAGGGTCACTGTACAGGGTCCCTGTGTATTCAGGGTAAGGATCGCTTAGAGGGTCCATGTGTATTCAGGTTAAGTGTCACTGTACAGGGTCCCTGTGTATTCAGAGTAAGGGTCACTGTACAGGTCTCTGTGTATTCAGGGTAAGGGTCAATGTACAGGGTCCCTGTGTATTCAGGGTAAGGGTTACTGTACAGGGTCACTCTGTATTCAGGGTAAGGGTCACTGCACAGGGTACCTGTGTATTCAGGGTATCGGTTACTGTACATGGTCCCTGTGTATTCAGGGTAAGGATCAGTGTACAGTGTCCCTGTGTATTCAGGGTAAGGGTTACTGTACAGGGTCACTGTGTATTCAGGGTAAGGGTTATTGTACAGGGTATCTGTGTATTCAGGGTAAGGGTTAATGTACACGGTCCCTGTGTATTCAGGTTAAGGGATAGTGTAGAGTGTGCCTGTATATTCAGGGTAAGGTTTACTGTACAGGGTCACTGTGTATTCAGGGTAAGGGTCACTGTACAGGGTCCCTGTGTATTCATGATAAAGTTTACTGTACAGGATCTCTGTGTATTCAGGTTAAGGGTTACTGTACAGGGTCCCTGTGTATTCAGGGTAAGGTTTAATGTACACGGTCCCTGTGTATTCAGGGTAAGGGTTACTGTACAGGGTCCCTGTTTATTCAGGGTAAGGGTTACAGTACACGGTCCCTGTGTATTCAGAGTAAGGGTTACTTTACAGGGTCCCTGTGTATTCAGGGTAATGGTTACTGTACAGGGTCCCTGTGTATTCAGGGTAAGGGTTACTGTACAGGGTCCCTGTGTATTCAGGGTAAGGGTTACTGTACACGGTCCCCGTGTAAACGGTAAGGGTTACTGTACACGGTCCCTGTGTATTCAGGGTAAGGGTCAGTGTACAGTGTCCCTGTGTATTCAGGGTAAGGGTTACTGTACAGGGTCCCTGTTTATTCAGGGTAAGGCTTACTGTAGAGTGTCCCTGTGTATTCAGGGTAAGGGTTACTGTAGAGGGTCCCTGTGTATTCAGGGTAAGAGTTACTGTACACGGTCCCTGTGTATTCAGAGTAAGGGTTACTGTACAGGGTCCCTGTATATTCAGGGTAAGGGTTAATGTACAGGGTCCCTGTGTATACAGGGTAAGGGTTACTGTAGAGGGTCACTGTGTATTCAGGGTAAGGGTTACTGTACACGGTCCCTGTGTATTCAGGGTAAGGGTCAGTGTACAGTGTCCCTGTGTATTCAGGATATGGGTTACTGTACAGGGTCCCTGTGTATTCAGGGTAAGGTTTACTGTACAGGGTCCCTGTGTATTCAGTGTATGGATTACTGTACACGGTCCCTGTGTATTCAGGGTAAGGGTCAGTGTAAAGTGTCCCTGTGTATGCAGAGTAAGGGTTACTGTACAGGGTCGCTGTGTATTCATGCTAAGGGTTACTGTACAGGGTACATGTGTATTCAGGGTAAGGATTTCTGTACACGGCCCCTGTGTATTCAGGGTAAGGGTCAGTGTAAAGTGTCCCTGTTTATTCAGGGTAAGGATTACTGTACAGTGTTCCTGTGTATTCAGGTTAAGGGTTACTGTACAGGGACCCAGTTTATTCATGGTTAGGGTCACTGTACAGGGTCCCTGCGTATTCAGTGTAAGGGTTACTGTAAAGTGTCCCTATGTATTCAGGGTAAGGGTTAATGTACAGGGACCCTGTGTATTCAGGGTAAGGGTCATTGCACAGGGTCGCTGTGTATTCAGGGTAAGGGTCACTGTACAGGGTACCTGTGTATTCAGGGTTAGGGTCACTGTACAGGGTCCCTGTGTATTCAGGGTAAGGGTTACTGCACAGGGTCCCTGTGTATTCAGGGTATGGGTTACTGTACACAGTCCCTGTGTATTCAAGGTAAGGGTCAGTGTACAGTGTCCCTGTGTATTCAGGGTAAGGATTACTGTACAGGGTCCCTGTGTATTCAGGGTAAGGGTTACTGTACAGGGTACCTGTGTATTCAGGGTAAGGGTTACTGTACAGGGTACCTGTGTATTCAGGGTAAGGGTTACTGTACAGGGTCCCTGTGTATTCAGGGTAAGGGTTATTGTACAGGGTCCCTGTGTATTCAGGGTAAGGGTTACTGTACAGGGTCTCTGTGTATTCAGGGTAAGGGTTACTGTATACGGTCCCTGTGTATTCAGGGTAAGGGTTACTGTACAGGTCCCTGTGTATTCAGGGTAAGGGTCACTGTACAGGGTCCCTGTGTATTCAGGGTAAGGGTCACTGTACAGGGTCCCTGTGTATTCAGGGTAAGGGTTACTGTACAGGGTCTCTGTGTTTTCAGGGTAAGGGTCACTGCACAGGGTAACTGTGTATTCAGGGTAAGGGTTACTGTACAGGGTCCCTGTGTATTCAGGGTAAAGTTTACTGTACAGAGTCCCTGTGTATTCAGGATAAGGGTTACTGTACAGGGTCCCTGTCTATTCAGGGTTAGGGTTACTGTACAGGGTCCCTGTGTATTCAGGGTATGGGTTACTGTACACGGTCCCTGTGTATTCAGGGTAAGGGTCAGTGTACGGTGTCCTTGTGTATTCAGGGTAAGTTTTACTGCACAGTGTCCCTGTGTATTCAGGGTAAGGGTTACTGTACAGGGTCCCTGTGTATTCAGGGTAAGGGTTACTGTACAGGGTCCCTGTGTATTCAAGGTAAGGTTTACTGTACACGGTCCCTTTGTATTCAGGGTAAGGGTTACTGTACAGGGTCCCTGTGTATTCAGGGTAATGATCACAGTAAAGGGTCCCTGTGTATACATGTTAAGGGTCAGTGTACAGTGTCCCTGTGTATTCTGGGTAAGAGTTACTGTACAGGGTCCCGGCTTATTCAGCGTAAGAGTTACTGTACAGGGTCCCTGTGTATTCAGGTTAAGGGTTACTGTACAGGGTCCCTGTGTATTCAGGGTAACGGTCAGTGTACAGTGTCCCAGTGTATTCAGGATAAGGGTTATTGTACAGGGTCCCTGTGTATTCAGGCTAAGGGTTACTATACAGGTCCCTGTGTATTCAGAGTAAGGGTTACTGTACAGAAACCCTGTGTATTCAGGGTAAGGTTTACTGCACAGGGTCCATGTGTATTCAGGGTAAGGGTTACTGTACAGAGTCCCTGTGTATTCAGGGTAAGGGTTACTGTACAGGGTCCCTTTGTATTCAGGGTATGGGTTACTGTACACAGTCCCTGTGTATTCTGGGTAAGGGACAGTGTACAGTGTCCCTGTGTATTCTGGGTAAGAGTTACTGTACAGGGTCCCGGCTTATTCAGCGTAAGAGTTACTGTACAGGGTCCCTGTGTATTCAGGTTAAGGGTTACTGTACAGGGTCCCTGTGTATTCAGGGTAACGGTCAGTGTACAGTGTCCCAGTGTATTCAGGATAAGGGTTATTGTACAGGGTCCCTGTGTATTCAGGCTAAGGGTTACTGTATACGGTCCCTGTGTATTCAGGGTAAGGGTTACTGTACAGGGTCCCTGTGTATTCAGGGTAAGGGTCAGTGTACAGTGTCCTTGTGTATTCAGGGTAAGGATTACTGCACAGGGTCCCTGTGTATGCAGGGTAAGGGTCACTGCACTGGGTCCCTGTGTATTCAGGGTAAGGGTTACTGTACAGGATCCCTGTGTATTCAGGGTAAGGTTTACTGTACAGAGTCCCTGTGTATTCAGGGTAAGTTTTACTGTACAGGGTCCCTGTGTATTCAGGGTAAGGTTTACTGTACAGGGTCCCTGTGTATTCAGGGTAAGGGTTACTGTACAGGGTCCCTGTTTTTCAGGGTAAGGTTTACTGTACACGGTCCCTGTGTATTCAGGGTAAGTGTTACTGTACAGGGTCCCTGTGTATTCAGGGTAAGGATCACTGTACATGGTCCCTGTGTATTCAGGAGAAGGTTCAGTGTACAGTGTCCCTGTTTATTCAGGGTAAGGGTTACTGTACAGGGTCCCTGTTTATTCGGGTAAGGGTTACTGTACAGGGTCCCTGTGTCTTCAGTGTAAGGGTCAGTGTACAGGTTCCCTATGTGTTCAGGGTAAGGGTTACTGTACAAGGTCCCTGTGTATTCAGGGTAACAGTTACTGTACAGGTTCCCTGTGTATTCAGGGTAAGGGTTACTGTACAGGGTCCCTGTGTATTCAGGGTAAGGGTCACTGTACCGGGTCCCTGTGTATTCAAGGTAAGGGTTACTGTAAAGGGACCCTGTGTATTCAGGGTAAGGGTCACTGTACAGGATCCCTGTGTATTCAGGGTAAGGGTTACTGTACAGGGTCCCTGTGTATTCAGGGTAAGTGACACTGTACAGGGTCCCTGTTTATTCAGGGTAAGGGTCACTGTACAGGTCCCTATGTATTCAGGGTAAGGGTTACTGTACAGTGTCCCTGTGTATTCAGGGTAAGTGTCACTGTACAGGGTCCCTGTGTATTCAGGGTAAGGGTCACTGTACAGGTCCCTGTGTATTCAGAGTAAGGGTTACTGTACAGGGTCCCTGTGTATTCAGGGTAAGGGTCGCTTACAGGGTCCCTGTGTATTCAGGTTAAGTGACACTGTACAGGGTCCCTGTGTATTCAGTGTAAGGGTCACTGTACAGGTCCCTGTGTATTCAGGGTAAGGGTCACTGTACAGGTTCCCTGTGTATTCAGGGTAAGGATCGCTTACAGGGTCCCTGTGTATTCAGGTTAAGTGTCACTGTACATGGTCCCTGTGTATTCAGGGTAAGGATCACTATATAGGTCCCTGTGTATTCAGGGTAAGGGTCACTGTACAGGGTCCCTGTGTATTCAGGGTAAGGGTTACTGTACAGGGTCTCTGTGTATTCAGGGTAAGGGTCACTGCACAGGGTACCTGTGTATTCAGGGTATGGGTTACTGAACATGGTCCTTGTGTATTCAGGGTAAGGGTCAGTGTACAGTGTCCCTGTGTATTCAGGGTAAGGGTTACTGTAAAGGGTCCCTGTGTATTCAGGGTAAGGGTTATTGTGCAGGGTACCTGTATATTCAGGGTAAGGGATAATGTACACTGTCCCTGTGTATTCAGGGTAAGGGACAGTGTACAGTGTGCCTGTGTATTCAGGGTAAGGTTGATTGTACAGGGTCCCTGTGTATTCAGGATAAGGCTTACTGTACAGGGTCCCTGTGTATTCAGGGTAAGGTTTACTGTACAGGGTCCCTGTGTATTCAGGGTATGGTTTACTGTACACGGTCCCTGTGTATTCAGGGTAAGGGTCAGTGTAAAGTGTCCCTGTGTATTCAGGGTAAGGGTTACTGTACAGGGTCCCTGTGTATTCATGCTAAGGGTTACTGTACAGGGTACATGTGTATTCAGGGTAAGGATTACTGTACACGGCCCCTGTGTATTCAGGGTAAGGGTCAGTGTACAGTGTCCCTGTTTATTCAGGGTAAGGATTACTGTACAGGGTCCCTGTGTATTCAGGTTAAGGGTAACTGTACAGGGACCCAGTTTATTCATGGTTAGGGTCACGGTACAGGGCCCCTGTGTATTCAGTGTAAGGGTTACTGTAAAGTGTCCCTGTGTATTCAGGGTAAGGGTTAATGTACAGGGTCCCTGTGTATTCAGGGTAAGGAACACTGTACAGTGTCCCTGTGTATTCAGGGTAAGGGTCATTGCACAGGGTCCCTGTGTATTCAGGGTAAGGATCACTGTACAGTGTCCCTGTGTATTCAGGGTAAGGGTCATTGCAAAGGGTCACTGTGTATTCAGGGTAAGGGTCATTGCACAGGGTCCCTGTGTATTCAGGGTAAGGGTCACTGTACAGGGTACCTGTGTATTCAGGTTTAGGGTTACTGTACAGGGTCGCTGTGTATTCAGGGTAAGGGTCACTGTACAGGGTACCCGTGTATTCAGGGTTAGGGTCACTGTACAGGGTCCCTGTGTATTCAGGGTAAGGGTTACTGTACAGGGTCCCTGTGTATTCATGGTATGGGTTACTGTACACAGTCCCTGTGTATTCAAGGTTAGGGTCAGTGTAAAGTGTCCCTGTGTATTCAGGGTAAGGGTTACTGTACAGGGTCCCTGTGTATTCAGGGTAAGGGTTACTGTACAGGGTACCTGTGTATTCAGGGTAAGGGTTACTGTACAGGGTACCTGTGTATTCAGGGTAAGGGTTACTGTACAGAGTCCCTGTGTATTCAGGGTAAGGGTTACTATACAGGGTCCCTGTGTATTCAGGGTAAGGATTACTGTACAGGGTCCCTGTGTATTCAGGGTAACGGTCGCTTACAGGGTCCCTGTGTATTCAGGTTAAGTGTCACTGTACAGGGTCCCTGTGTATTCAGGGTAAGGGTCACTGTACAGGTCCCTGTGTATTCAGGGTAAGGGTCACTGTACAGGGTCCCTGTGTATTCAGGGTAAGGGTTACTGTACAGGGTCTCTGTGTTTTCAGGGTAAGGGTCACTGCACAGGGTAACTGTGTATTCAGGGTAAGGGTTACTGTACAGGGTCCCTGTGTATTCAGGGTAAAGTTTACTGTACAGAGTCCCTGTGTATTCAGGATAAGGGTTACTGTACAGGGTCCCTGTGTATTCAGGGTTAGGGTTACTGCACAGTGTCCCTGTGTATTCAGGGTAAGGGTTACTGTACAGGGTCCCTGTGTATTCAGGGTAAGGGTTACTGTACAGGGTCCCTGTGTATTCAGGGTAAGGTTTACTGTACACGGTCCCTTTGTATTCAGGGTAAGGATTACTGTACAGGGTCCCTGTGTATTCAGGGTAAGGGTTACTGTACAGGGTCCCTTTGTATTCAGGGTATGGGTTACTGTACACAGTCCCTGTGTATTCTGGGTAAGGGACAGTGTACAGTGTGCCTGTGTATTCAGGGTAAGTGTTACTGTACAGGATCCCTGTGTATTCAGGGTAAGGATTACTCTACAGGGTCCCTGTGTATTCAGGGTAAGGGTTACTGTACACGGTCCCTGTGTATTCAGGGTAAGGGTTACTGAACAGGGTCCCTGTGTATTCAGGGTAAGGGTTACTGTACAGGGTCCCTGTGTATTCAGGGTAAGGTTTACTGCACAGAGTACCTGTGTATTCAGGGTAAGGGATAATGTACACGGTCCCTGTGTATTCAGGGTAAGGGACAGTGTACAGTGTGCCTGTGTATTCAGGGTAAGGGTGACTCTACAGGGTCCCTGTGTATTCAGGGTTAGGGTCACTGTACAGGGTCCCTGTGTATTCAGGATAAAGTTTACACTACAGGTTCTCTGTGTATTCAGGTTAAGGGTTACTGTACAGGGTCCCTGTGTATTCACGGTAAGGGTCACTGTACAGGGTCTCTGTGTATTCAGGGTAACGGTTACTCTACATTGTCACTGTTTATTCAGGGTAAGGGTCACTTTACAGGGTCCCTGTGTATTCAGGGTAAGGGTTACTGTACAGGATCCCTGTGTATTCAGGGTTAGGGTTACTGTACAGGGTCCCTGTATATTCAGGGTAAGGCTCACTGTACAGTGTCCCTGTGTATTCATGGTAAGGGTTACTGTACAGGGTCCCTGTGTATTCAGGGTAAGGGTTATTGTACAGGATCCCTGTGTATTCAGGGTATGGGTCACTGTACAGGCTCCCTGTGTATTCAGGGTAAGGGTTATTGTACAGGATCCCTGTGTATTCAGGGTAAGGGTCACTGTACAGTGTCCCTGTGTATTCAGGGTAAGGTTTACGGTACAGGGTCCCTGTGTATTCAGGGTAAGGGCTATTGTACAGGATCACTGTGTATTCAGGGTTAGGGTCACTGTACAGGGTCCCTTTGTATTCAGGGTATGGGTTACTGTACACAGTCCCTGTGTATTCTGGGTAAGGGACAGTGTACAGTGTGCCTGTGTATTCAGGGTAAGGGTTACTGTACAGGATCCCTGTGTATTCATGGTAAGGGTTAATCTACAGGGTCCCTGTGTATTCAGGGTAAGGGTTACTGTACACGGTCCCTGTGTATTCAGGGTAAGGGTTACTGAACAGGGTCCCTGTGTATTCAGGGTAAGGGTTACTGTACAGGGTCCCTGTGTATTCAGGGTAAGGTTTACTGCACAGAGTACCTGTGTATTCAGGGTAAGGGATAATGTACACGGTCCCTGTGTATTCAGGGTAAGGGACAGTGTACAGTGTGCCTGTGTATTCAGGGTAAGGGTGACTCTACAGGGTCCCTGTGTATTCAGGGTTAGGGTCACTGTACAGGGTCCCTGTGTATTCAGGATAAAATTTACTCTACAGGTTCTCTGTGTATTCAGGTTAAGGGTTACTGTACAGGGTCCCTGTGTATTCAGGGTAAGGTTTAATGTACACGGTCCCTGTGTATTCAGGGTAAGGGTTACTGTACATGGTCCCTGTTTATTCAGGCTAAGGGTTACTGTACACGGTCCCTGTGTATTCAGGGTAAGGGTTACTGTACAGTGTCCCTGTGTATTCAGGGTAAGGGTTACTGTACAGGGTCCCTGTTTATTCAGGGTAAGGGTTACTGTATACGGTCCCTGTGTATTCAGGGTAAGGGTTACTGTACAGGGTCCCTGTGTATTCAGGGTAAGGGTTACTGTACAGTGTCCCTGTGTATTCAGGGTAAGGGTTACTGTACAGGGTCCCTGTGTATTCAGGGTAAGAGTTACTGTACATGGTCCCTGTGTATTCAGGGTAAGGGTTACTGTACAGGGTCCCTGTGTATTCAGGGTAAGGGTTAATGTACAGGGTCCCTGTGTATTCAGGGTAAGGATTACTGTACAGGGTCACTGTGTATTCAGGTAAGGGTTACTGTATACGGTCCCTGTGTATTCAGGGTAAGGGTCAGTGTACAGTGTCCCTGTGTATTCAGGATAAGGCTTACTGTACAGGGTCCCTGTGTATTCAGGGTAAGGTTTACTGTACAGGGTCCCTGTGTATTCAGGGTATGGATTACTGTACACGGTCCCTGTGTATTCAGGGTAAGGGTCAGTGTAAAGTGTCCCTGTGTATTCAGGGTAAGGGTTACTGTACAGGGTCCCTGTGTATTCATGCTAAGGGTTACTGTACAGGGTACATGTGTATTCAGGGTAAGGATTACTGTACACGGCCCCTGTGTATTCAGGGTAAGAGTCAGTGTACAGTGTCCCTGTTTATTCAGGGTAAGGATTACTGTACAGGGTCCCTGTGTATTCAGGTTAAGGGTAACTGTAAAGGGACCCAGTTTATTCATGGTTAGGGTCACTGTACAGGGCCCCTGTGTATTCAGTGTAAGGGTTACTGTAAAGTGTCCCTGTGTATTCAGGGTAAGGGTTAATGTACAGGGTCCCTGTGTATTCAGGGTAAGGGTCATTGCACAGGGTCTCTGTGTATTCAGGGTAAGGGTTACTGTACAGTGTACCTGTGTATTCAGGGTTAGGGATACTGTACAGGGTCCCTGTGTATTCAGGGTAATGGTCAGTGTACGGTGTCCCTGTGTATTCAGGGTAAGTTTTACTGTACAGGGTCCCTGTGTATTCAGGGTAAGGGTTACTGTACAGGGTCCCGGTGTATTCAGGGTAAGGGTTACTGTACAGGGTACCTGTGTATTCAGGGTTAGGATCACTGTACAGGTTCCCTGTGTATTCAGGGTAAGGGTTACTGTACAGTGTCCCTGTGTATTCAGGGTAAGGGTTACTGTACAGGGTCCCTGTGTATTCAGGGTAAGGGTTACTGTACATGGTCCCTGTGTATTCAGGGTAAGGGTTACTGTACAGGGTCACTGTGTATTCAGGGTAAGGGTTAATGTACAGGGTCCCTGTGTATTCAGGGTAAGGATTACTGTACAGGGTCACTGTGTATTCAGGTAAGGGTTACTGTATACGGT
Source organism: Pristiophorus japonicus (assembly GCF_044704955.1). Taxonomy (NCBI): domain Eukaryota; kingdom Metazoa; phylum Chordata; class Chondrichthyes; family Pristiophoridae; genus Pristiophorus; species Pristiophorus japonicus. The sequence continues at coordinate 12,025,325 of NC_092011.1, forward strand.
CCCTGTGTATTCAGGGTAAGGGTCAGTTTACAGTGTCCCTGTGTATTCAGGATAAGCCTTAATGTACAGGGTCCCTGTGTATTCAGGGTAAGGTTTACTGTACAGGGTCCCTGTTTATTCAGGGTATGGATTACTGTACACGGTCCCTGTGTATTCAGGGTAAGGGTCAGTGTAAAGTGTCCCTGTGTATTCAGGGTAAGGGTTACTGTACAGGGTCCCTGTGTATTCATGCTAAGGGTTACTGTACAGGGTACATGTGTATTCAGGGTAAGGATTACTGTAAACGGCCCCTGTGTATTCAGGGTAAGAGTCAGTGTACAGTGTCCCTGTTTATTCAGGGTAAGGATTACTGTACAGGGTCCCTGTGTATTCAGGTTAAGGGTAACTGTACAGGGACCCAGTTTATTCATGGTTAGGGTCACTGTACAGGGCCCCTGTGTATTCAGTGTAAGGGTTACTGTAAAGTGTCCCTGTGTATTCATGGTAAGGGTTAATGTACAGGGTGCCTGTGTATTCAGGGTAAGGGTCATTGCACAGGGTCTCTGTGTATTCAGGGTAAGGGTTACTGTACAGTGTACCTGTGTATTCAGGGTTAGGGATACTGTACAGGGACCCTGTGTATTCAGGGTAATGGTCAGTGTACGGTGTCCCTGTGTATTCAGGGTAAGTTTTACTGTACAGGGTCCCTGTGTATTCAGGGTAAGGGTTACTGTACAGGGTCCCGGTGTATTCAGGGTAAGGGTTACTGTACAGGGTACCTGTGTATTCAGGGTTAGGGTCACTGTACAGGTTCCCTGTGTATTCAGGGTAAGGGTTACTGTACAGGGTCCCTGTGTATTCACGGTAAGGGTCACTGTACAGGGTCTCTGTGTATTCAGGGTAACGGTTACTGTACATTGTCACTGTTTATTCAGGGTAAGGGTCACTTTACAGGGTCCCTGTGTATTCAGGGTAAGGGTTACTGTACAGGATCCCTGTGTATTCAGGGTTAGGGTTACTGTACAGGGTCCCTGTATATTCAGGGTAAGGCTCACTGTAGAGTGTCCCTGTGTATTCATGGTAAGGGTTACTGTACAGGGTCCCTGTGTATTCAGGGTAAGGGTTATTGTACAGGATCCCTGTGTATTCAGGGTATGGGTCACTGTACAGGCTCCCTGTGTATTCAGGGTAAGGGTTATTGTACAGGATCCCTGTGTATTCAGGGTAAGGGTCACTGTACAGGGTCCCTGTGTATTCAGGGTAAGGTTTACGGTACAGGGTCCCTGTGTATTCAGGGTAAGGGCTATTGTACAGGATCACTGTGTATTCAGGGTTAGGGTCACTGTACAGGGTCCCTGTGTATTCAGGGTAAGGGTTATTGTACAGGATCCCTGTGTATTCAGGGTAAGGGTCACTGTACAGTGTCCCTGTGTATTCAGGGTAAGGGTTACTGTACAGGGTCCCTGTGTATTCAGGGTAAGGGTTATTGTACAGAATCCCTGTGTATTCAGGGTAAGGGTCACTGTACAGGTCCCTGTGTATTCAGGGTAAGGGTCACTGTACAGGGTCCCTGTGTATTCAGGGTAAGGGTTACTGTACAGGGTCTCTGTGTTTTCAGGGTAAGGGTCACTGCACAGGGTAACTGTGTATTCAGGGTAAGGGTTACTGTACAGGGTCCCTGTGTATTCAGGGTAAAGTTTACTGTACAGAGTCCCTGTGTATTCAGGATAAGGGTTACTGTACAGGGTCCCTGTGTATTCAGGGTTAGGGTTACTGCACAGTGTCCCTGTGTATTCAGGGTAAGGGTTACTGTACAGGGTCCCTGTGTATTCAGGGTAAGGGTTACTGTACAGGGTCCCTGTGTATTCAGGGTAAGGTTTACTGTACACGGTCCCTTTGTATTCAGGGTAAGGATTACTGTACAGGGTCCCTGTGTATTCAGGGTAATGATCACTGTACGGGGTCCCTGTGTATACATGTTAAGGGTCAGTGTACAGTGTCCCTGTGTATTCTGGGTAAAAGTTACTGTACAGGGTCCCGGTTTATTCAGCGTAAGGGTTACTGTACAGGGTCCCTGTGTATTCAGGTTAAGGGTTACTGTACAGGGTCCCTGTGTATTCAGGGTAACGGTCAGTGTACAGTGTCCCAGTGTATTCAGGGTAAGGGTTATTGTACAGGGTCCCTGTGTATTCAGGGTAAGGGTTACTATACAGGTCCCTGTGTATTCAGAGTAAGGGTTACTGTACAGAATCCCTGTGTATTCAGGTTAAGGTTTACTGCACAGGGTCCATGTGTATTCAGGGTAAGGGTTACTGTACAGAGTGCCTGTGTATTCAGGGTAAGGGTTACTGTACAGGGTCCCTTTGTATTCAGGGTATGGGTTACTGTACACAGTCCCTGTGTATTCTGGGTAAGGGACAGTGTACAGTGTGCCTGTGTATTCAGGGTAAGTGTTACTGTACAGGATCCCTGTGTATTCAGGGTAAGGATTACTCTACAGGGTCCCTGTGTATTCAGGGTAAGGGTTACTGTACACGGTCCCTGTGTATTCAGGGTAAGGGTTACTGAACAGGGTCCCTGTGTATTCAGGGTAAGGGTTACTGTACAGGGTCCCTGTGTATTCAGGGTAAGGTTTACTGCACAGAGTACCTGTGTATTCAGGGTAAGGGATAATGTACACGGTCCCTGTGTATTCAGGGTAAGGGACAGTGTACAGTGTGCCTGTGTATTCAGGGTAAGGGTGACTCTACAGGGTCCCTGTGTATTCAGGGTTAGGGTCACTGTACAGGGTCCCTGTGTATTCAGGATAAAGTTTACTCTACAGATTCTCTGTGTATTCAGGTTAAGGGTTACTGTACAGGGTCCCTGTGTATTCACGGTAAGGGTCACTGTACAGGGTCTCTGTGTATTCAGGGTAACGGTTACTCTACATTGTCACTGTTTATTCAGGGTAAGGGTCACTTTACAGGGTCCCTGTGTATTCAGGGTAAGGGTTACTGTACAGGATCCCTGTGTATTCAGGGTTAGGGTTACTGTACAGGGTCCCTGTATATTCAGGGTAAGGCTCACTGTACAGTGTCCCTGTGTATTCATGGTAAGGGTTACTGTACAGGGTCCCTGTGTATTCAGGGTAAGGGTTATTGTACAGGATCCCTGTGTATTCAGGGTATGGGTCACTGTACAGGCTCCCTGTGTATTCAGGGTAAGGGTTATTGTACAGGATCCCTGTGTATTCAGGGTAAGGGTCACTGTACAGTGTCCCTGTGTATTCAGGGTAAGGTTTACGGTACAGGGTCCCTGTGTATTCAGGGTAAGGGCTATTGTACAGGATCACTGTGTATTCAGGGTTAGGGTCACTGTACAGGGTCCCTTTGTATTCAGGGTATGGGTTACTGTACACAGTCCCTGTGTATTCTGGGTAAGGGACAGTGTACAGTGTGCCTGTGTATTCAGGGTAAGGGTTACTGTACAGGATCCCTGTGTATTCATGGTAAGGGTTAATCTACAGGGTCCCTGTGTATTCAGGGTAAGGGTTACTGTACACGGTCCCTGTGTATTCAGGGTAAGGGTTACTGAACAGGGTCCCTGTGTATTCAGGGTAAGGGTTACTGTACAGGGTCCCTGTGTATTCAGGGTAAGGTTTACTGCGCAGAGTACCTGTGTATTCAGGGTAAGGGATAATGTACACGGTCCCTGTGTATTCAGGGTAAGGGACAGTGTACAGTGTGCCTGTGTATTCAGGGTAAGGGTGACTCTACAGGGTCCCTGTGTATTCAGGGTTAGGGTCACTGTACAGGGTCCCTGTGTATTCAGGATAAAATTTACTCTACAGGTTCTCTGTGTATTCAGGTTAAGGGTTACTGTACAGGGTCCCTGTGTATTCAGGGTAAGGTTTAATGTACACGGTCCCTGTGTATTCAGGGTAAGGGTTACTGTACATGGTCCCTGTTTATTCAGGCTAAGGGTTACTGTACACGGTCCCTGTGTATTCAGGGTAAGGGTTACTGTACAGTGTCCCTGTGTATTCAGGGTAAGGGTTACTGTACAGGGTCCCTGTTTATTCAGGGTAAGGGTTACTGTATACGGTCCCTGTGTATTCAGGGTAAGGGTTACTGTACAGGGTCCCTGTGTATTCAGGGTAAGGGTTACTGTACAGTGTCCCTGTGTATTCAGGGTAAGGGTTACTGTACAGGGTCCCTGTGTATTCAGGGTAAGGGTTATTGTACAGGATCCCTGTGTATTCAGGGTATGGGTCACTGTACAGGCTCCCTGTGTATTCAGGGTAAGGGTTATTGTACAGGATCCCTGTGTATTCAGGGTAAGGGTCACTGTACAGTGTCCCTGTGTATTCAGGGTAAGGTTTACGGTACAGGGTCCCTGTGTATTCAGGGTAAGGGCTATTGTACAGGATCACTGTGTATTCAGGGTTAGGGTCACTGTACAGGGTCCCTTTGTATTCAGGGTATGGGTTACTGTACACAGTCCCTGTGTATTCTGGGTAAGGGACAGTGTACAGTGTGCCTGTGTATTCAGGGTAAGGGTTACTGTACAGGATCCCTGTGTATTCATGGTAAGGGTTAATCTACAGGGTCCCTGTGTATTCAGGGTAAGGGTTACTGTACACGGTCCCTGTGTATTCAGGGTAAGGGTTACTGAACAGGGTCCCTGTGTATTCAGGGTAAGGGTTACTGTACAGGGTCCCTGTGTATTCAGGGTAAGGTTTACTGCACAGAGTACCTGTGTATTCAGGGTAAGGGATAATGTACACGGTCCCTGTGTATTCAGGGTAAGGGACAGTGTACAGTGTGCCTGTGTATTCAGGGTAAGGGTGACTCTACAGGGTCCCTGTGTATTCAGGGTTAGGGTCACTGTACAGGGTCCCTGTGTATTCAGGATAAAATTTACTCTACAGGTTCTCTGTGTATTCAGGTTAAGGGTTACTGTACAGGGTCCCTGTGTATTCAGGGTAAGGTTTAATGTACACGGTCCCTGTGTATTCAGGGTAAGGGTTACTGTACATGGTCCCTGTTTATTCAGGCTAAGGGTTACTGTACACGGTCCCTGTGTATTCAGGGTAAGGGTTACTGTACAGTGTCCCTGTGTATTCAGGGTAAGGGTTACTGTACAGGGTCCCTGTTTATTCAGGGTAAGGGTTACTGTATACGGTCCCTGTGTATTCAGGGTAAGGGTTACTGTACAGGGTCCCTGTGTATTCAGGGTAAGGGTTACTGTACAGTGTCCCTGTGTATTCAGGGTAAGGGTTACTGTACAGGGTCCCTGTGTATTCAGGGTAAGAGTTACTGTACATGGTCCCTGTGTATTCAGGGTAAGGGTTACTGTACAGGGTCCCTGTGTATTCAGGGTAAGGGTTAATGTACAGGGTCCCTGTGTATTCAGGGTAAGGATTACTGTACAGGGTCACTGTGTATTCAGGTAAGGGTTACTGTATACGGTCCCTGTGTATTCAGGGTAAGGGTCAGTGTACAGTGTCCCTGTGTATTCAGGATAAGGCTTACTGTACAGGGTCCCTGTGTATTCAGGGTAAGGTTTACTGTACAGGGTCCCTGTGTATTCAGGGTATGGATTACTGTACACGGTCCCTGTGTATTCAGGGTAAGGGTCAGTGTAAAGTGTCCCTGTGTATTCAGGGTAAGGGTTACTGTACAGGGTCCCTGTGTATTCATGCTAAGGGTTACTGTACAGGGTACATGTGTATTCAGGGTAAGGATTACTGTACACGGCCCCTGTGTATTCAGGGTAAGAGTCAGTGTACAGTGTCCCTGTTTATTCAGGGTAAGGATTACTGTACAGGGTCCCTGTGTATTCAGGTTAAGGGTAACTGTACAGGGACCCAGTTTATTCATGGTTAGGGTCACTGTACAGGGCCCCTGTGTATTCAGTGTAAGGGTTACTGTAAAGTGTCCCTGTGTATTCAGGGTAAGGGTTAATGTACAGGGTCCCTGTGTATTCAGGGTAAGGGTCATTGCACAGGGTCTCTGTGTATTCAGGGTAAGGGTTACTGTACAGTGTACCTGTGTATTCAGGGTTAGGGATACTGTACAGGGTCTTTGTGTATTCAGGGTAATGGTCAGTGTACGGTGTCCCTGTGTATTCAGGGTAAGTTTTACTGTACAGGGTCCCTGTGTATTCAGGGTAAGGGTTACTGTACAGGGTCCCGGTGTATTCAGGGTAAGGGTTACTGTACATGGTCCCTGTGTATTCAGGGTAAGGGTTACTGTACAGGGTCACTGTGTATTCAGGGTAAGGGTTAATGTACAGGGTCCCTGTGTATTCAGGGTAAGGATTACTGTACAGGGTCACTGTGTATTCAGGTAAGGGTTACTGTATACGGTCCCTGTGTATTCAGGGTAAGGGTCAGTGTACAGTGTCCCTGTTTATTCAGGGTAAGGATTACTGTACAGGGTCCCTGTGTATTCAGGTTAAGGGTAACTGTACAGGGACCCAGTTTATTCATGGTTAGGGTCACTGTACAGGGCCCCTGTGTATTCAGTGTAAGGGTTACTGTAAAGTGTCCCTGTGTATTCAGGGTAAGGGTTAATGTACAGGGTGCCTGTGTATTCAGGGTAAGGGTCATTGCACAGGGTCTCTGTGTATTCAGGGTAAGGGTTACTGTACAGTGTACCTGTGTATTCAGGGTTAGGGATACTGTACAGGGACCCTGTGTATTCAGGGTAATGGTCAGTGTACGGTGTCCCTGTGTATTCAGGGTAAGTTTTACTGTACAGGGTCCCTGTGTATTCAGGGTAAGGGTTACTGTACAGGGTCCCGGTGTATTCAGGGTAAGGGTTACTGTACAGGGTACCTGTGTATTCAGGGTTAGGGTCACTGTACAGGTTCCCTGTGTATTCAGGGTAAGGGTTACTGTACAGGGTCCCTGTGTATTCACGGTAAGGGTCACTGTACAGGGTCTCTGTGTATTCAGGGTAACGGTTACTGTACATTGCCACTGTTTATTCAGGGTAAGGGTCACTTTACAGGGTCCCTGTGTATTCAGGGTAAGGGTTACTGTACAGGATCCCTGTGTATTCAGGGTTAGGGTTACTGTACAGGGTCCCTGTATATTCAGGGTAAGGCTCACTGTACAGTGTCCCTGTGTATTCATGGTAAGGGTTACTGTACAGGGTCCCTGTGTATTCAGGGTAAGGGTTATTGTACAGGATCCCTGTGTATTCAGGGTATGGGTCACTGTACAGGCTCCCTGTGTATTCAGGGTAAGGGTTATTGTACAGGATCCCTGTGTATTCAGGGTAAGGGTCACTGTACAGGGTCCCTGTGTATTCAGGGTAAGGTTTACGGTACAGGGTCCCTGTGTATTCAGGGTAAGGGCTATTGTACAGGATCACTGTGTATTCAGGGTTAGGGTCACTGTACAGGGTCCCTGTGTATTCAGGGTGAGGGTTATTGTACAGGATCCCTGTGTATTCAGGGTAAGGGTCACTGTACAGTGTCCCTGTGTATTCAGGGTAAGGGTTACTGTACAGGGTCCCTGTGTATTCAGGGTAAGGGTTATTGTACAGAATCCCTGTGTATTCAGGGTAAAGGTTACTGTACAGGGTCCCTGTATATTCAGGGTAAGGATCAGTGTACAGGGTCCCTGTATATTCAGGGTAAGGGTTACTGTACAGGGTCCCTGTGTATTCAGGGTAAGAGTTACTGTACAGGTTCCCTGTGTATTCAGGGTAAGGTTTACTGTTCAGGGTCCCTGTGTATTCAGGGTAAGGGTCACTGTACCGGGTCCTTGTATATTCAGGGTAAGGATTACTGTACAGGGACCCTGTGTATTCAGGGTAAGGGTCACTGTACAGGATCCCTGTGTATTCAGGGTAAGGGTTACTGTACAGTGTCCCTGTGTATTCAGGTTAAGGGTCACTGTACAGGTCCCTGTGTATTCAGGGAAAGGGTTACTGTACAGAGTCCCTGTGTATTCAGGGTAAGTGTCACTGTACAGGTTCCCTGTGTATTCAAGGTAAGGTTCCCTGTACATGTCCCTGTGTATTCAGGGTAAGGGTTACTGTACAAGGTCCCTGTGTATTCAGGGTAAGGGTCACTGTACATGTCCCTGTGTATTCAGGGTAAGGGTTAATGTACAGGGTCCCTGTGTATTCAGGATAAGGGTCACTGTACAGGGTCCCTGTGTATTCAGGGTAAGGGTCACTGCACTGGGTCCCTATGTATTCAGGGTAAGGGTTACTGTACAGGGTCCCTGTGTATTCAGGGTAAGGTTTACTGTACAGAGTCCCTGTGTATTCAGGGTAAGTTTTACTGTAAAGGGTCCCTGTGTATTCAGGGTAAGGGTTACTGTACAGGGTCCCTGTTTATTCAGGGTAAGGGTTACTGTACAGGGTCCCTGTTTATTCAGTGTAAGGTTTACTGTACACGGTCCCTGTGTATTCAGGGTAAGTGTTACTGTACAGGGTCCCTGTGTATTCAGGGTAAGGATCACTGTACATGGTCCCTGTGTATTCCGGGTAAGGGTCAGTGTACAGTGTCCCTGTGTATTCTGGGAAAGGGTTACTCTACAGGGTCCCTGTTTATTCAGGTAAGGGTTACTTTACAGGGTCCCTGTGTATTCAGGGTAAGGGTTACTGTACAGGGTCCCTGTGTATGCAGGGTAAGGGTCAGTGTACAGGTTCCCTGTGTATTCATGGTAATGGTTACTGTACAAGGTCCCTGTGTATTCAGGGTAACAGTTACTGTACAGGTTCCCTGTGTATTCAGGGTAAGGGTTACTGTACAGTGTCCCTGTGTATTCAGGGTAAGGGTCACTGTACCGGGTCCCTGTGTATTCAAGGTAAGGGTTACTGTACAGGGACCCTGTTGTATTCAGGGTAAGAGTCACTGTACAGGATCCCTGTGTATTCAGGGTAATGGTTACTGTACAGGGTCCCTGTGTTATCAGGGTAAGTGTCACTGTACAGGGTCCCTGTTTATTCAGGGTAAGGTTCACTGTACAGGTCCCTGTGTATTCAGGGTAAGGGTGACTGTACAGGGTCCCTGTTTATTCAGGGTAAGTGTCACTGTACAGGGTCCCTGTGTATTCAGGGTAACGGTCACTGTACAGGTCCCTGTGTATTCAGAGTAAGGGTTACTGTACAGGGTCCCTGTGTATTCAGGGTAAGTGTCGCTTACAGGGTCCCTGTGTATTCAGGTTAAGTTTCACTGTACAGGGTCCCTGTGTATTCAGGGTAAGGGTCACTGTACAGGTCCCTGTGTATTCAGGGTAAGGGTCACTATACAGGGTCCCTGTGTATTCAGGGTAAGGGTCGCTTACAGGGTTCCTGTGTATTCAGGTTAAGTGTCACTGTACTGGGTCCCTGTGTATTCAGGGTAAGGCTCACTGTACAGGTCCCTGTGTATTCAGGGTAATGGTCACTGTACAGGGTCCCTGTGTATTCAGGGTAAGGGTTACTGTATAGGGTCTCTGTGTTTTCAGGGTAAGGGTCACTGCACAGGGTACCTCTGTATTCAGGGTAAGGGTTACTGTACAGGGTCCCTGTGTATTCAGGGTAAAGTTTACTGTAAAGAGTCCCTGTGTATTCAGGATAAGTGTTACTGTACAGGGTCCCTGTGTATTCAGGGTTAGGGTTACTGTACATGGACCCTGTGTATTCAGGGTAAGGGATACTGTACAGGGTCCCTGTGTATTCAGGGTAATGGTCAGTGTACGGTGTCCCTGTGTATTCAGGGTAATTTTTACTGTACAGGGTCCCTGTGTATTCAGGGTAAGGGTTACTGTACAGGGTCCCTGTGTATTCAGGTTAAGGTTTACTGTACAGGCTCCCTGTGTATTCAGGGTAAGGTTTACTGTACACGGTCCCTTTGTATTCAGGGTAAGGGTTACTGTACAGGTTCCCTGTGTATTCAGGGTAATGATCACTGTACAGGGTCCCTGTGTATTCATGGTAAGGGTCAGTGTACAGTGTCCCTGTGTATTCTGGATAAGAGTTACTGTACAGGGTCCCTGTTTATTCAGGGTAAGGGTTACTGTACAGGGTCCCTGTGTATTCAGGTTAAGGGTTACTGTACAGGGTCCCTGTGCATTCAGGGTAACGGTCAGTGTACAGTGTTCCTGTGTATTCAGGGTAAGGGGATTTGTACAGGGTCACTGTGTATTCAGGGTAAGGGTTACTATACAGGTCCCTGTGGATTCAGAGTAAGGGTTACTGTACAGGGTCAATGTGTATTCAGGCTAAGGGTTACTGTACAGTGTACCTGTGTATTCAGGGTAAGGTTTAATGTACACGGTCCCTGTGTATTCTGGGTAAGGGACAGTGTACAGTGTGCCTGTGTATTCAGGGTAAGGGTTACTGTACAGGATCCCTGTCTATTCAGGGTAAGGGTTACTCTACAGGGTCCCTGTGTATTCAGGGTAAGGGTTACTGTACACGGTCACTGTGTATTCAGGGTAAGGGTTACTGTACAGGGTCCCTGTGTATTCAGGGTAAGGGTTACTGTACAGGGTCCCTGTGTATTCAGGGTAAGGGTTACTGTACACGGTCCCTGTGTATTCAGGGTAAGGGTTACTGTACAGGGTCCCTGTGTATTCAGGGTAAGGGTTACTGTACAGGGTCCCTGTTTATTCAGGGTAAGGGTTACTGTATACGGTCCCTGTTTATTCAGGGTAAGGGTTACTGTACAGGCTCCCTGTGTATTCAGGGTAAGTTTACTGTACACGGTCCCCGTGTAAACAGGGTAAGGGTTACTGTACAGGTTCCCTCTGTATTCAGGGTAAGGGTCAGTGTACAGTGTCCTTTTGAATTCAGGGTAAGGATTACTGTACAGGGTCCCTGTGTATTCAGGGTAAGGGTTACTGTAGAGGGTCCCTGTGTATTCAGGGTAAGGGTTACTGTACAGTGTCCCTGTGTATTCAGGGTAAGAGTTACTGTACACGGCCCCTGTATATTCAGGGTAAGGGTTACTGTACAGGGACCCTGTGTATTCAGGGTAAGGATCACTGTACAGTGTCCCTGTGTATTCAGGGTAAGGGTCATTGCACAGGGTCCCTGTGTATTCAGGGTAAGGATCACTGTACAGTGTCCCTGTGTATTCAGGGTAAGGTTCATTGCAAAGGGTCACTGTGTATTCAGGGTAAGGGTCATTGCACAGGGTCCCTGTGTATTCAGGGTAAGGGTCACTGTACAGGGTACCTGTGTATTCAGGTTTAGGGTTACTGTACAGGGTCGCTGTGTATTCAGGGTAAGGGTCACTGTACAGGGTACCTGTGTATTCAGGGTTAGGGTCACTGTACAGGGTCCCTGTCTATTCAGGGTAAGGCTTACTGTACAGGGTCCCTGTGTATTCATGGTATGGGTTACTGTACACAGTCCCTGTGTATTCAAGGTAAGAGTCAGTGTACAGTGTCCCTGTGTATTCAGGGTAAGGGTTACTGTACAGGGTCCCTGTGTATTCAGGGTAAGGGTTACTGTACAGGGTACCTGTGTATTCAGGGTAAGGGTTACTGTACAGGGTACCTGTGTATTCAGGGTAAGGGTTACTGTACAGAGTCCCTGTGTATTCAGGGTAAGGGTTACTATACAGGGTCCCTGTGTATTCAGGGTAAGGATTACTGTACAGGGTCCCTGTGTATTCAGGGTAACGGTCGCTTACAGGGTCCCTGTGTATTCAGGTTAAGTGTCACTGTACAGGGTCCCTGTGTATTCAGGGTAAGGGTCACTGTACAGGTCCCTGTGTATTCAGGGTAAGGGTCACTGTACAGGGTCCCTGTGTATTCAGGGTAAGGGTTACTGTACAGGGTCTCTGTGTTTTCAGGGTAAGGGTCACTGCACAGGGTAACTGTGTATTCAGGGTAAGGGTTACTGTACAGGGTCCCTGTGTATTCAGGGTAAAGTTTACTGTACAGAGTCCCTGTGTATTCAGGATAAGGGTTACTGTACAGGGTCCCTGTGTATTCAGGGTTAGGGTTACTGCACAGTGTCCCTGTGTATTCAGGGTAAGGGTTACTGTACAGGGTCCCTGTGTATTCAGGGTAAGGGTTACTGTACAGGGTCCCTGTGTATTCAGGGTAAGGTTTACTGTACACGGTCCCTTTGTATTCAGGGTAAGGATTACTGTACAGGGTCCCTGTGTATTCAGGGTAATGATCACTGTACGGGGTCCCTGTGTATACATGTTAAGGGTCAGTGTACAGTGTCCCTGTGTATTCTGGGTAAAAGTTACTGTACAGGGTCCCGGTTTATTCATCGTAAGGGTTACTGTACAGGGTCCCTGTGTATTCAGGTTAAGGGTTACTGTACAGGGTACCTGTGTATTCAGGGTAACGGTCAGTGTACAGTGTCCCAGTGTATTCAGGGTAAGGGTTATTGTACAGGGTCCCTGTGTATTCAGGGTAAGGGTTACTATACAGGTCCCTGTGTATTCAGAGTAAGGGTTACTGTACAGAATCCCTGTGTATTCAGGGTAAGGTTTACTGCACAGGGTCCATGTGTATTCATGGTAAGGGTTACTGTACAGAGTCCCTGTGTATTCAGGGTAAGGGTTACTGTACAGGGTCCCTTTGTATTCAGGGTATGGGTTACTGTACACAGTCCCTGTGTATTCTGGGTAAGGGACAGTGTACAGTGTGCCTGTGTATTCAGGGTAAGGGTTACTGTACAGGATCCCTGTGTATTCAGGGTAAGGGTTACTCTACAGGGTCCCTGTGTATTCAGGGTAAGGGTTACTGTACACGGTCCCTGTGTATTCAGGGTAAGGGTTACTGAACAGGGTCCCTGTGTATTCAGGGTAAGGGTTACTGTACAGGGTCCCTGTGTAATCAGGGTAAGGTTTACTGCACAGAGTACCTGTGTATTCAGGGTAAGGGATAATGTACACGGTCCCTGTGTATTCAGGGTAAGGGACAGTGTACAGTGTGCCTGTGTATTCAGGGTAAGGGTGACTCTACAGGGTCCCTGTGTATTCAGGGTTAGGGTCACTGTACAGGGTCCCTGTGTATTCAGGATAAAGTTTACTCTACAGGTTCTCTGTGTATTCAGGTTAAGGGTTAATGTACAGGGTCCCTGTGTATTCACGGTAAGGGTCACTGTACAGGGTCTCTGTGTATTCAGGGTAACGGTTACTGTACATTGTCACTGTTTATTCAGGGTAAGGGTCACTTTACAGGGTCCCTGTGTATTCAGGGTAAGGGTTACTGTACAGGATCCCTGTGTATTCAGGGTTAGGGTTACTGTACAGGGTCCCTGTATATTCAGGGTAAGGCTCACTGTACAGTGTCCCTGTGTATTCATGGTAAGGGTTACTGTACAGGGTCCCTGTGTATTCAGGGTAAGGGTTATTGTACAGGATCCCTGTGTATTCAGGGTATGGGTCACTGTACAGGCTCCCTGTGTATTCAGGGTAAGGGTTATTGTACAGGATCCCTGTGTATTCAGGGTAAGGGTCACTGTACAGTGTCCCTGTGTATTCAGGGTAAGGTTTACGGTACAGGGTCCCTGTGTATTCAGGGTAAGGGCTATTGTACAGGATCACTGTGTATTCAGGGTTAGGGTCACTGTACAGGGTCCCTTTGTATTCAGGGTATGGGTTACTGTACACAGTCCCTGTGTATTCTGGGTAAGGGACAGTGTACAGTGTGCCTGTGTATTCAGGGTAAGGGTTACTGTACAGGATCCCTGTGTATTCATGGTAAGGGTTAATCTACAGGGTCCCTGTGTATTCAGGGTAAAGGTTACTGTACAGGGTCCCTGTGTATTCAGGGTAAGGGTTACTGAACAGGGTCCCTGTGTATTCAGGGTAAGGGTTACTGTACAGGGTCCCTGTGTATTCAGGGTAAGGTTTACTGCACAGAGTACCTGTGTATTCAGGGTAAGGGATAATGTACACGGTCCCTGTGTATTCAGGGTAAGGGACAGTGTACAGTGTGCCTGTGTATTCAGGGTAAGGGTGACTCTACAGGGTCCCTGTGTATTCAGGGTTAGGGTCACTGTACAGGGTCCCTGTGTATTCAGGATAAAGTTTACTCTACAGGTTCTCTGTGTATTCAGGTTAAGGGTTACTGTACAGGGTCCCTGTGTATTCAGGGTAAGGTTTAATGTACACAGTCCCTGTGTATTCAGGGTAAGGGTTACTGTACAGGGTCCCAGTGTATTCAGGGTAAGGGTTACTGTACAGGGTACCTGTGTATTCAGGGTTAGGGTCACTGTACAGGTTCCCTGTGTATTCAGGGTAAGGGTTACTGTACAGGGTCCCTGTGTATTCACGGTAAGGGTCACTGTACAGGGTCTCTGTGTATTCAGGGTAACGGTTACTCTACATTGTCACTGTTTATTCAGGGTAAGGGTCACTTTACAGGGTCCCTGTGTATTCAGGGTAAGGGTTACTGTACAGGATCCCTGTGTATTCAGGGTTAGGGTTACTGTAGAGGGTCCCTGTATATTCAGGGTAAGGCTCACTGTACAGTGTCCCTGTGTATTCATGGTAAGGGTTACTGTACAGGGTCCCTGTGTATTCAGGGTAAGGGTTATTGTACAGGATCCCTGTGTATTCAGGGTATGGGTCACTGTATAGGCTCCCTGTGTATTCAGGGTAAGGGTTATTGTACAGGATCCCTGTGTATTCAGGGTAAGAGTCACTGTACAGGGTCCCTGTGTATTCAGGGTAAGGTTTACGGTACAGGGTCCCTGTGTATTCAGGGTAAGGGCTATTGTACAGGATCACTGTGTATTCAGGGTTAGGGTCACTGTACAGGGTCCCTGTGTATTCAGGGTAAGGGTTATTGTACAGGATCCCTGTGTATTCAGGGTAAGGGTCACTGTACAGTGTCCCTGTGTATTCAGGGTAAGGGTTACTGTACAGGGTCCCTGTGTATTCAGGGTAAGGGTTATTGTACAGAATCCCTGTGTATTCAGGGTAAAGGTTACTGTACAGGGTCCCTGTGTATTCAGGGTAAGGATCAGTGTACAGGGTCCCTGTATATTCAGGGTAAGGGTTACTGTACAGGGTCCCTGTGTATTCAGGGTAAGAGTTACTGTACAGGTTCCCTGTGTATTCAGGGTAAGGTTTCCTGTTCAGGCTCCCTGTGTATTCAGGGTAAGGGTCACTGTACCGGGTCCTTGTATATTCAGGGTAAGGGTTACTGTACAGGGACCCTGTGTATTCAGGGTAAGGGTCACTGTACAGGATCCCTGTGTATTCAGGGTAAGGGTTACTGTACAGTGTCCCTGTGTATTCAGGTTAAGGGTCACTGTACAGGTCCCTGTGTATTCAGGGTAAGAGTTACTGTACAGAGTCCCTGTGTATTCAGGGTAAGTGTCACTGTACAGGTTCCCTGTGTATTCAAGGTAAGGTTCCCTGTACATGTCCCTGTGTATTCAGGGTAAGGGTTACTGTACAAGGTCCCTGTGTATTCAGGGTAAGGGTCACTGTACATGTCCCTGTGTATTCAGGGTAAGGGTTAATGTACAGGGTCCCTGTGTATTCAGGATAAGGGTCACTGTACAGGGTCCCTGTGTATTCAGGGTAAGGGTCACTGCACTGGGTCCCTATGTATTCAGGGTAAGGGTTACTGTACAGGGTCCCTGTATATTCATGGTAAGGTTTACTGTACAGAGTCCCTGTGTATTCAGGGTAAGTTTTACTGTAAAGGGTCCCTGTGTATTCAGGGTAAGGGTTACTGTACAGGGTCCCTGTTTATTCAGGGTAAGGGTTACTGTACAGGGTCCCTGTTTATTCAGTGTAAGGTTTACTGTACACGGTCCCTGTGTATTCAGGGTAAGTGTTACTGTACAGGGTCCCTGTGTATTCAGGGTAAGGATCACTGTACATGGTCCCTGTGTATTCAGGGTAAGGGTCAGTGTACAGGTTCCCTGTGTATTCATGGTAATGGTTACTGTACAAGGTCCCTGTGTATTCAGGGTAACAGTTACTGTACAGGTTCCCTGTGTATTCAGGGTAAGGGTTACTGTACAGTGTCCCTGTGTATTCAGGGTAAGGGTCACTGTACCGGGTCCCTGTGTATTCAAGGTAAGGGTTACTGTACAGGGACCCTGTTGTATTCAGGGTAAGAGTCACTGTACAGGATCCCTGTGTATTCAGGGTAATGGTTACTGTACAGGGTCCCTGTGTATTCAGGGTAAGTGTCACTGTACAGGGTCCCTGTTTATTCAGGGTAAGGTTCACTGTACAGGTCCCTGTGTATTCAGGGTAAGGGTTACTGTACAGGGTCCCTGTTTATTCAGGGTAAGTGTCACTGTACAGGGTCCCTGTGTATTCAGGGTAACGGTCACTGTACAGGTCCCTGTGTATTCAGAGTAAGGGTTACTGTACAGGGTCCCTGTGTATTCAGGGTAAGTGTCGCTTACAGGGTCCCTGTGTATTCAGGTTAAGTTTCACTGTACAGGGTCCCTGTGTATTCAGGGTAAGGGTCACTGTACAGGTCCCTGTGTATTCAGGGTAAGGGTCACTATACAGGGTCCCTGTGTATTCAGGGTAAGGGTCGCTTACAGGGTTCCTGTGTATTCAGGTTAAGTGTCACTGTACTGGGTCCCTGTGTATTCAGGGTAAGGCTCACTGTACAGGTCCCTGTGTATTCAGGGTAATGGTCACTGTACAGGGTCCCTGTGTATTCAGGGTAAGGGTTACTGTATAGGGTCTCTGTGTTTTCAGGGTAAGGGTCACTGCACAGGGTACCTCTGTATTCAGGGTAAGGGTTACTGTACAGGGTCCCTGTGTATTCAGGGTAAAGTTTACTGTAAAGAGTCCCTGTGTATTCAGGATAAGTGTTACTGTACAGGGTCCCTGTGTATTCAGGGTTAGGGTTACTGTACATGGACCCTGTGTATTCAGGGTAAGGGATACTGTACAGGGTCCCTGTGTATTCAGGGTAATGGTCAGTGTACGGTGTCCCTGTGTATTCAGGGTAAGTTTTACTGTACAGGGTCCCTGTGTATTCAGGGTAAGGGTTACTGTACAGGGTCCCTGTGTATTCAGGGTAAGGTTTACTGTACAGGCTCCCTGTGTATTCAGGGTAAGGTTTACTGTACACGGTCCCTTTGTATTCAGGGTAAGTGTTACTGTACAGGGTCCCTGTGTATTCAGGGTAATGATCACTGTACAGGGTCCCTGTGTATTCATGGTAAGGGTCAGTGTACAGTGTCCCTGTGTATTCTGGATAAGAGTTACTGTACAGGGTCCCTGTTTATTCAGGGTAAGGGTTACTGTACAGGGTCCCTGTGTATTCAGGTTAAGGGTTACTGTACAGGGTCCCTGTGCATTCAGGGTAACGGTCAGTGTACAGTGTCCCTGTGTATTCAGGGTCAGGGGATTTGTACAGGGTCACTGTGTATTCAGGGTAAGGGTTACTATACAGGTCCCTGTGGATTCAGAGTAAGGGTTACTGTACAGGGTCCCTGTGTATTCAGGCTAAGGGTTACTGTACAGGGTACCTGTGTATTCAGGGTAAGGTTTAATGTACACGGTCCCTGTGTATTCTGGGTAAGGGACAGTGTACAGTGTGCCTGTGTATTCAGGGTAAGGGTTACTGTACAGGATCCCTCTCTATTCAGGGTAAGGGTTACTCTACAGGGTCCCTGTGTATTCAGGGTAAGGGTTACTGTACACGGTCACTGTGTATTCAGGGTAAGGGTTACTGTACAGGGTCCCTGTGTATTCAGGGTAAGGGTTACTGTACAGGGTCCCTGTGTATTCAGGGTAAGGGTTACTGTACACGGTCCCTGTGTATTCAGGGTAAGGGTTACTGTACAGGGTCCCTGTGTATTCAGGGTAAGGGTTACTGTACAGGGTCCCTATTTATTCAGGGTAAGGGTTACTGTATACGGTCCCTGTTTATTCAGGGTAAGGGTTACTGTACAGGGTCCCTGTGTATTCAGGGTAAGTTTACTGTACACGGTCCCCGTGTAAACAGGGTAAGGGTTACTGTACAGGTTCCCTCTGTATTCAGGGTAAGGGTCAGTGTACAGTGTCCTTGTGAATTCAGGGTAAGGATTACTGTACAGGGTCCCTGTGTATTCAGGGTAAGGGTTACTGTAGAGGGTCCCTGTGTATTCAGGGTAAGGGTTACTGTACAGTGTCCCTGTGTATTCAGGGTAAGAGTTACTGTACACGGCCCCTGTGTATTCAGGGTAAGGGTTACTGTACAGGGACCCTGTGTATTCAGGGTAAGGATCACTGTACAGTGTCCCTGTGTATTCAGGGTAAGGGTCATTGCACAGGGTCCCTGTGTATTCAGGGTAAGGATCACTGTACAGTGTCCCTGTGTATTCAGGGTAAGGGTCATTGCAAAGGGTCACTGTGTATTCAGGGTAAGGGTCATTGCACAGGGTCCCTGTGTATTCAGGGTAAGGGTCACTGTACAGGGTACCTGTGTATTCAGGTTTAGGGTTACTGTACAGGGTCGCTGTGTATTCAGGGTAAGGGTCACTGTACAGGGTACCTGTGTATTCAGGGTTAGGGTCACTGTACAGGGTCCCTGTGTATTCAGGGTAAGGGTTACTGTACAGGGTCCCTGTGTATTCATGGTATGGGTTACTGTACACAGTCCCTGTGTATTCAAGGTAAGGGTCAGTGTACAGTGTCCCTGTGTATTCAGGGTAAGGGTTACTGTACAGGGTACCTGTGTATTCAGGGTAAGGGTTACTGTACAGGGTACCTGTGTATTCAGGGTAAGGGTTACTGTACAGAGTCCCTGTGTATTCAGGGTAAGGGTTACTATAGAGGGTCCCTGTGTATTCAGGGTAAGGATTACTGTACAGGGTCCCTGTGTATTCAGGGTAACGGTCGCTTACAGGGTCCCTGTGTATTCAGGTTAAGTGTCACTGTACAGGGTCCCTGTGTATTCAGGGTAAGGGTCACTGTACAGGTCCCTGTGTATTCAGGGTAAGGGTCACTGTACAGGGTCCCTGTGTATTCAGGGTAAGGGTTACTGTACAGGGTCTCTGTGTTTTCAGGGTAAGGGTCACTGCACAGGGTAACTGTGTATTCAGGGTAAGGGTTACTGTACAGGGTCCCTGTGTATTCAGGGTAAAGTTTACTGTACAGAGTCCCTGTGTATTCAGGATAAGGGTTACTGTACAGGGTCCCTGTGTATTCAGGTTAGGGTTACTGCACAGTGTCCCTGTGTATTCAGGGTAAAGGTTACTGTACAGGGTCCCTGTGTATTCAGGGTAAGGGTTACTGTACAGGGTCCCTGTGTATTCAGGGTAAGGTTTACTGTACACGGTCCCTTTGTATTCAGGGTAAGGATTACTGTACAGGGTCCCTGTGTATTCAGGGTAATGATCACTGTACGGGGTCCCTGTGTATACATGTTAAGGGTCAGTGTACAGTGTCCCTGTGTATTCTGGGTAAAAGTTACTGTACAGGGTCCCGGTTTATTCAGCGTAAGGGTTACTGTACAGGGTCCCTGTGTATTCAGGTTAAGGGTTACTGTACAGGGTCCCTGTGTATTCAGGGTAACGGTCAGTGTACAGTATCCCAGTGTATTCAGGGTAAGGGTTATTGTACAGGGTCCCTGTGTATTCAGGGTAAGGGTTACTATACAGGTCCCTGTGTATTCAGAGTAAGGGTTACTGTACAGAATCCCTGTGTATTCAGGGTAAGGTTTACTGCACAGGGTCCATGTGTATTCAGGGTAAGGGTTACTGTTCAGAGTCCCTGTGTATTCAGGGTAAGGGTTACTGTACAGGGTCGCTTTGTATTCAGGGTATGGGTTACTGTACACAGTCCCTGTGTATTCTGGATAAGGGACAGTGTACAGTGTGCCTGTGTATTCAGGGTAAGGGTTACTGTACAGGATCCCTGTGTATTCAGGGTAAGGGTTACTCTACAGGGTCCCTGTGTATTCAGGGTAAGGGTTACTGTACACGGTCCCTGTGTATTCAGGGTAAGGGTTACTGAACAGGGTCCCTGTGTATTCAGGGTAAGGGTTACTGTACAGGGTCCCTGTGTATTCAGGGTAAGGTTTACTGCACAGAGTACCTGTGTATTCAGGATAAGGGATAATGTACACGGTCCCTGTGTATTCAGGGTAAGGGACAGTGTACAGTGTGCCTGTGTATTCAGGGTAAGGGGATTTGTACAGGGTCACTGTGTATTCAGGGTAAGGGTTACTATACAGGTCCCTGTGGATTCAGAGTAAGGGTTACTGTACAGGGTCAATGTGTATTCAGGCTAAGGGTTACTGTACAGTGTACCTGTGTATTCAGGGTAAGGTTTAATGTACACGGTCCCTGTGTATTCTGGGTAAGGGACAGTGTACAGTGTGCCTGTGTATTCAGGGTAAGGGTTACTGTACAGGATCCCTGTCTATTCAGGGTAAGGGTTACTCTACAGGGTCCCTGTGTATTCAGGGTAAGGGTTACTGTACACGGTCACTGTGTATTCAGGGTAAGGGTTACTGTACAGGGTCCCTGTGTATTCAGGGTAAGGGTTACTGTACAGGGTCCCTGTGTATTCAGGGTAAGGGTTACTGTACACGGTCCCTGTGTATTCAGGGTAAGGGTTACTGTACAGGGTCCCTGTGTATTCAGGGTAAGGGTTACTGTACAGGGTCCCTGTTTATTCAGGGTAAGGGTTACTGTATACGGTCCCTGTTTATTCAGGGTAAGGGTTACTGTACAGGCTCCCTGTGTATTCAGGGTAAGTTTACTGTACACGGTCCCCGTGTAAACAGGGTAAGGGTTACTGTACAGGTTCCCTCTGTATTCAGGGTAAGGGTCAGTGTACAGTGTCCTTTTGAATTCAGGGTAAGGATTACTGTACAGGGTCCCTGTGTATTCAGGGTAAGGGTTACTGTAGAGGGTCCCTGTGTATTCAGGGTAAGGGTTACTGTACAGTGTCCCTGTGTATTCAGGGTAAGAGTTACTGTACACGGCCCCTGTATATTCAGGGTAAGGGTTACTGTACAGGGACCCTGTGTATTCAGGGTAAGGATCACTGTACAGTGTCCCTGTGTATTCAGGGTAAGGGTCATTGCACAGGGTCCCTGTGTATTCAGGGTAAGGATCACTGTACAGTGTCCCTGTGTATTCAGGGTAAGGTTCATTGCAAAGGGTCACTGTGTATTCAGGGTAAGGGTCATTGCACAGGGTCCCTGTGTATTCAGGGTAAGGGTCACTGTACAGGGTACCTGTGTATTCAGGTTTAGGGTTACTGTACAGGGTCGCTGTGTATTCAGGGTAAGGGTCACTGTACAGGGTACCTGTGTATTCAGGGTTAGGGTCACTGTACAGGGTCCCTGTCTATTCAGGGTAAGGCTTACTGTACAGGGTCCCTGTGTATTCATGGTATGGGTTACTGTACACAGTCCCTGTGTATTCAAGGTAAGAGTCAGTGTACAGTGTCCCTGTGTATTCAGGGTAAGGGTTACTGTACAGGGTCCCTGTGTATTCAGGGTAAGGGTTACTGTACAGGGTACCTGTGTATTCAGGGTAAGGGTTACTGTACAGGGTACCTGTGTATTCAGGGTAAGGGTTACTGTACAGAGTCCCTGTGTATTCAGGGTAAGGGTTACTATACAGGGTCCCTGTGTATTCAGGGTAAGGATTACTGTACAGGGTCCCTGTGTATTCAGGGTAACGGTCGCTTACAGGGTCCCTGTGTATTCAGGTTAAGTGTCACTGTACAGGGTCCCTGTGTATTCAGGGTAAGGGTCACTGTACAGGTCCCTGTGTATTCAGGGTAAGGGTCACTGTACAGGGTCCCTGTGTATTCAGGGTAAGGGTTACTGTACAGGGTCTCTGTGTTTTCAGGGTAAGGGTCACTGCACAGGGTAACTGTGTATTCAGGGTAAGGGTTACTGTACAGGGTCCCTGTGTATTCAGGGTAAAGTTTACTGTACAGAGTCCCTGTGTATTCAGGATAAGGGTTACTGTACAGGGTCCCTGTGTATTCAGGGTTAGGGTTACTGCACAGTGTCCCTGTGTATTCAGGGTAAGGGTTACTGTACAGGGTCCCTGTGTATTCAGGGTAAGGGTTACTGTACAGGGTCCCTGTGTATTCAGGGTAAGGTTTACTGTACACGGTCCCTTTGTATTCAGGGTAAGGATTACTGTACAGGGTCCCTGTGTATTCAGGGTAATGATCACTGTACGGGGTCCCTGTGTATACATGTTAAGGGTCAGTGTACAGTGTCCCTGTGTATTCTGGGTAAAAGTTACTGTACAGGGTCCCGGTTTATTCATCGTAAGGGTTACTGTACAGGGTCCCTGTGTATTCAGGTTAAGGGTTACTGTACAGGGTACCTGTGTATTCAGGGTAACGGTCAGTGTACAGTGTCCCAGTGTATTCAGGGTAAGGGTTATTGTACAGGGTCCCTGTGTATTCAGGGTAAGGGTTACTATACAGGTCCCTGTGTATTCAGAGTAAGGGTTACTGTACAGAATCCCTGTGTATTCAGGGTAAGGTTTACTGCACAGGGTCCATGTGTATTCATGGTAAGGGTTACTGTACAGAGTCCCTGTGTATTCAGGGTAAGGGTTACTGTACAGGGTCCCTTTGTATTCAGGGTATGGGTTACTGTACACAGTCCCTGTGTATTCTGGGTAAGGGACAGTGTACAGTGTGCCTGTGTATTCAGGGTAAGGGTTACTGTACAGGATCCCTGTGTATTCAGGGTAAGGGTTACTCTACAGGGTCCCTGTGTATTCAGGGTAAGGGTTACTGTACACGGTCCCTGTGTATTCAGGGTAAGGGTTACTGAACAGGGTCCCTGTGTATTCAGGGTAAGGGTTACTGTACAGGGTCCCTGTGTAATCAGGGTAAGGTTTACTGCACAGAGTACCTGTGTATTCAGGGTAAGGGATAATGTACACGGTCCCTGTGTATTCAGGGTAAGGGACAGTGTACAGTGTGCCTGTGTATTCAGGGTAAGGGTGACTCTACAGGGTCCCTGTGTATTCAGGGTTAGGGTCACTGTACAGGGTCCCTGTGTATTCAGGATAAAGTTTACTCTACAGGTTCTCTGTGTATTCAGGTTAAGGGTTAATGTACAGGGTCCCTGTGTATTCACGGTAAGGGTCACTGTACAGGGTCTCTGTGTATTCAGGGTAACGGTTACTGTACATTGTCACTGTTTATTCAGGGTAAGGGTCACTTTACAGGGTCCCTGTGTATTCAGGGTAAGGGTTACTGTACAGGATCCCTGTGTATTCAGGGTTAGGGTTACTGTACAGGGTCCCTGTATATTCAGGGTAAGGCTCACTGTACAGTGTCCCTGTGTATTCATGGTAAGGGTTACTGTACAGGGTCCCTGTGTATTCAGGGTAAGGGTTATTGTACAGGATCCCTGTGTATTCAGGGTATGGGTCACTGTACAGGCTCCCTGTGTATTCAGGGTAAGGGTTATTGTACAGGATCCCTGTGTATTCAGGGTAAGGGTCACTGTACAGTGTCCCTGTGTATTCAGGGTAAGGTTTACGGTACAGGGTCCCTGTGTATTCAGGGTAAGGGCTATTGTACAGGATCACTGTGTATTCAGGGTTAGGGTCACTGTACAGGGTCCCTTTGTATTCAGGGTATGGGTTACTGTACACAGTCCCTGTGTATTCTGGGTAAGGGACAGTGTACAGTGTGCCTGTGTATTCAGGGTAAGGGTTACTGTACAGGATCCCTGTGTATTCATGGTAAGGGTTAATCTACAGGGTCCCTGTGTATTCAGGGTAAAGGTTACTGTACAGGGTCCCTGTGTATTCAGGGTAAGGGTTACTGAACAGGGTCCCTGTGTATTCAGGGTAAGGGTTACTGTACAGGGTCCCTGTGTATTCAGGGTAAGGTTTACTGCACAGAGTACCTGTGTATTCAGGGTAAGGGATAATGTACACGGTCCCTGTGTATTCAGGGTAAGGGACAGTGTACAGTGTGCCTGTGTATTCAGGGTAAGGGTGACTCTACAGGGTCCCTGTGTATTCAGGGTTAGGGTCACTGTACAGGGTCCCTGTGTATTCAGGATAAAGTTTACTCTACAGGTTCTCTGTGTATTCAGGTTAAGGGTTACTGTACAGGGTCCCTGTGTATTCAGGGTAAGGTTTAATGTACACAGTCCCTGTGTATTCAGGGTAAGGGTTACTGTACAGGGTCCCAGTGTATTCAGGGTAAGGGTTACTGTACAGGGTACCTGTGTATTCAGGGTTACGGTCACTGTACAGGTTCCCTGTGTATTCAGGGTAAGGGTTACTGTACAGGGTCCCTGTGTATTCACGGTAAGGGTCACTGTACAGGGTCTCTGTGTATTCAGGGTAACGGTTACTCTACATTGTCACTGTTTATTCAGGGTAAGGGTCACTTTACAGGGTCCCTGTGTATTCAGGGTAAGGGTTACTGTACAGGATCCCTGTGTATTCAGGGTTAGGGTTACTGTAGAGGGTCCCTGTATATTCAGGGTAAGGCTCACTGTACAGTGTCCCTGTGTATTCATGGTAAGGGTTACTGTACAGGGTCCCTGTGTATTCAGGGTAAGGGTTATTGTACAGGATCCCTGTGTATTCAGGGTATGGGTCACTGTATAGGCTCCCTGTGTATTCAGGGTAAGGGTTATTGTACAGGATCCCTGTGTATTCAGGGTAAGGGTCACTGTACAGGGTCCCTGTGTATTCAGGGTAAGGTTTACGGTACAGGGTCCCTGTGTATTCAGGGTAAGGGCTATTGTACAGGATCACTGTGTATTCAGGGTTAGGGTCACTGTACAGGGTCCCTGTGTATTCAGGGTAAGGGTTATTGTACAGGATCCCTGTGTATTCAGGGTAAGGGTCACTGTACAGTGTCCCTGTGTATTCAGGGTAAGGGTTACTGTACAGGGTCCCTGTGTATTCAGGGTAAGGGTTATTGTACAGAATCCCTGTGTATTCAGGGTAAAGGTTACTGTACAGGGTCCCTGTGTATTCAGGGTAAGGATCAGTGTACAGGGTCCCTGTATATTCAGGGTAAGGGTTACTGTACAGGGTCCCTGTGTATTCAGGGTAAGAGTTACTGTACAGGTTCCCTGTGTATTCAGGGTAAGGTTTCCTGTTCAGGCTCCCTGTGTATTCAGGGTAAGGGTCACTGTACCGGGTCCTTGTATATTCAGGGTAAGGGTTACTGTACAGGGACCCTGTGTATTCAGGGTAAGGGTCACTGTACAGGATCCCTGTGTATTCAGGGTAAGGGTTACTGTACAGTGTCCCTGTGTATTCAGGTTAAGGGTCACTGTACAGGTCCCTGTGTATTCAGGGTAAGAGTTACTGTACAGAGTCCCTGTGTATTCAGGGTAAGTGTCACTGTACAGGTTCCCTGTGTATTCAAGGTAAGGTTCCCTGTACATGTCCCTGTGTATTCAGGGTAAGGGTTACTGTACAAGGTCCCTGTGTATTCAGGGTAAGGGTCACTGTACATGTCCCTGTGTATTCAGGGTAAGGGTTAATGTACAGGGTCCCTGTGTATTCAGGATAAGGGTCACTGTACAGGGTCCCTGTGTATTCAGGGTAAGGGTCACTGCACTGGGTCCCTATGTATTCAGGGTAAGGGTTACTGTACAGGGTCCCTGTATATTCAGGGTAAGGTTTACTGTACAGAGTCCCTGTGTATTCAGGGTAAGTTTTACTGTAAAGGGTCCCTGTGTATTCAGGGTAAGGGTTACTGTACAGGGTCCCTGTTTATTCAGGGTAAGGGTTACTGTACAGGGTCCCTGTTTATTCAGTGTAAGGTTTACTGTACACGGTCCCTGTGTATTCAGGGTAAGTGTTACTGTACAGGGTCCCTGTGTATTCAGGGTAAGGATCACTGTACATGGTCCCTGTGTATTCAGGGTGAGGGTCAGTGTACAGGTTCCCTGTGTATTCATGGTAATGGTTACTGTACAAGGTCCCTGTGTATTCAGGGTAACAGTTACTGTACAGGTTCCCTGTGTATTCAGGGTAAGGGTTACTGTACAGTGTCCCTGTGTATTCAGGGTAAGGGTCACTGTACCGGGTCCCTGTGTATTCAAGGTAAGGGTTACTGTACAGGGACCCTGTTGTATTCAGGGTAAGAGTCACTGTACAGGATCCCTGTGTATTCAGGGTAATGGTTACTGTACAGGGTCCCTGTGTATTCAGGGTAAGTGTCACTGTACAGGGTCCCTGTTTATTCAGGGTAAGGTTCACTGTACAGGTCCCTGTGTATTCAGGGTAAGGGTTACTGTACAGGGTCCCTGTTTATTCAGGGTAAGTGTCACTGTACAGGGTCCCTGTGTATTCAGGGTAACGGTCACTGTACAGGTCCCTGTGTATTCAGAGTAAGGGTTACTGTACAGGGTCCCTGTGTATTCAGGGTAAGTGTCGCTTACAGGGTCCCTGTGTATTCAGGTTAAGTTTCACTGTACAGGGTCCCTGTGTATTCAGGGTAAGGGTCACTGTACAGGTCCCTGTGTATTCAGGGTAAGGGTCACTATACAGGGTCCCTGTGTATTCAGGGTAAGGGTCGCTTACAGGGTTCCTGTGTATTCAGGTTAAGTGTCACTGTACTGGGTCCCTGTGTATTCAGGGTAAGGCTCACTGTACAGGTCCCTGTGTATTCAGGGTAATGGTCACTGTACAGGGTCCCTGTGTATTCAGGGTAAGGGTTACTGTATAGGGTCTCTGTGTTTTCAGGGTAAGGGTCACTGCACAGGGTACCTCTGTATTCAGGGTAAGGGTTACTGTACAGGGTCCCTGTGTATTCAGGGTAAAGTTTACTGTAAAGAGTCCCTGTGTATTCAGGATAAGTGTTACTGTACAGGGTCCCTGTGTATTCAGGGTTAGGGTTACTGTACATGGACCCTGTGTATTCAGGGTAAGGGATACTGTACAGGGTCCCTGTGTATTCAGGGTAATGGTCAGTGTACGGTGTCCCTGTGTATTCAGGGTAAGTTTTACTGTACAGGGTCCCTGTGTATTCAGGGTAAGGGTTACTGTACAGGGTCCCTGTGTATTCAGGGTAAGGTTTACTGTACAGGCTCCCTGTGTATTCAGGGTAAGGTTTACTGTACACGGTCCCTTTGTATTCAGGGTAAGTGTTACTGTACAGGGTCCCTGTGTATTCAGGGTAATGATCACTGTACAGGGTCCCTGTGTATTCATGGTAAGGGTCAGTGTACAGTGTCCCTGTGTATTCTGGATAAGAGTTACTGTACAGGGTCCCTGTTTATTCAGGGTAAGGGTTACTGTACAGGGTCCCTGTGTATTCAGGTTAAGGGTTACTGTACAGGGTCCCTGTGCATTCAGGGTAACGGTCAGTGTACAGTGTCCCTGTGTATTCAGGGTCAGGGGATTTGTACAGTGTCACTGTGTATTCAGGGTAAGGGTTACTATACAGGTCCCTGTGGATTCAGAGTAAGGGTTACTGTACAGGGTCCCTGTGTATTCAGGCTAAGGGTTACTGTACAGGGTACCTGTGTATTCAGGGTAAGGTTTAATGTACACGGTCCCTGTGTATTCTGGGTAAGGGACAGTGTACAGTGTGCCTGTGTATTCAGGGTAAGGGTTACTGTACAGGATCCCTGTCTATTCAGGGTAAGGGTTACTCTACAGGGTCCCTGTGTATTCAGGGTAAGGGTTACTGTACACGGTCACTGTGTATTCAGGGTAAGGGTTACTGTACAGGGTCCCTGTGTATTCAGGGTAAGGGTTACTGTACAGGGTCCCTGTGTATTCAGGGTAAGGGTTACTGTACACGGTCCCTGTGTATTCAGGGTAAGGGTTACTGTACAGGGTCCCTGTGTATTCAGGGTAAGGGTTACTGTACAGGGTCCCTATTTATTCAGGGTAAGGGTTACTGTATACGGTCCCTGTTTATTCAGGGTAAGGGTTACTGTACAGGGTCCCTGTGTATTCAGGGTAAGTTTACTGTACACGGTCCCCGTGTAAACAGGGTAAGGGTTACTGTACAGGTTCCCTCTGTATTCAGGGTAAGGGTCAGTGTACAGTGTCCTTGTGAATTCAGGGTAAGGATTACTGTACAGGGTCCCTGTGTATTCAGGGTAAGGGTTACTGTAGAGGGTCCCTGTGTATTCAGGGTAAGGGTTACTGTACAGTGTCCCTGTGTATTCAGGGTAAGAGTTACTGTACACGGCCCCTGTGTATTCAGGGTAAGGGTTACTGTACAGGGACCCTGTGTATTCAGGGTAAGGATCACTGTACAGTGTCCCTGTGTATTCAGGGTAAGGGTCATTGCACAGGGTCCCTGTGTATTCAGGGTAAGGATCACTGTACAGTGTCCCTGTGTATTCAGGGTAAGGGTCATTGCAAAGGGTCACTGTGTATTCAGGGTAAGGGTCATTGCACAGGGTCCCTGTGTATTCAGGGTAAGGGTCACTGTACAGGGTACCTGTGTATTCAGGTTTAGGGTTACTGTACAGGGTCGCTGTGTATTCAGGGTAAGGGTCACTGTACAGGGTACCTGTGTATTCAGGGTTAGGGTCACTGTACAGGGTCCCTGTGTATTCAGGGTAAGGGTTACTGTACAGGGTCCCTGTGTATTCATGGTATGGGTTACTGTACACAGTCCCTGTGTATTCAAGGTAAGGGTCAGTGTACAGTGTCCCTGTGTATTCAGGGTAAGGGTTACTGTACAGGGTACCTGTGTATTCAGGGTAAGGGTTACTGTACAGGGTACCTGTGTATTCAGGGTAAGGGTTACTGTACAGAGTCCCTGTGTATTCAGGGTAAGGGTTACTATACAGGGTCCCTGTGTATTCAGGGTAAGGATTACTGTACAGGGTCCCTGTGTATTCAGGGTAACGGTCGCTTACAGGGTCCCTGTGTATTCAGGTTAAGTGTCACTGTACAGGGTCCCTGTGTATTCAGGGTAAGGGTCACTGTACAGGTCCCTGTGTATTCAGGGTAAGGGTCACTGTACAGGGTCCCTGTGTATTCAGGGTAAGGGTTACTGTACAGGGTCTCTGTGTTTTCAGGGTAAGGGTCACTGCACAGGGTAACTGTGTATTCAGGGTAAGGGTTACTGTACAGGGTCCCTGTGTATTCAGGGTAAAGTTTACTGTACAGAGTCCCTGGGTATTCAGGATAAGGGTTACTGTACAGGGTTCCTGTGTATTCAGGTTAGGGTTACTGCACAGTGTCCCTGTGTATTCAGGGTAAGGGTTACTGTACAGGGTCCCTGTGTATTCAGGGTAAGGGTTACTGTACAGGGTCCCTGTGTATTCAGGGTAAGGTTTACTGTACACGGTCCCTTTGTATTCAGGGTAAGGATTACTGTACAGGGTCCCTGTGTATTCAGGGTAATGATCACTGTACGGGGTCCCTGTGTATACATGTTAAGGGTCAGTGTACAGTGTCCCTGTGTATTCTGGGTAAAAGTTACTGTACAGGGTCCCGGTTTATTCAGCGTAAGGGTTACTGTACAGGGTCCCTGTGTATTCAGGTTAAGGGTTACTGTACAGGGTCCCTGTGTATTCAGGGTAACGGTCAGTGTACAGTATCCCAGTGTATTCAGGGTAAGGGTTATTGTACAGGGTCCCTGTGTATTCAGGGTAAGGGTTACTATACAGGTCCCTGTGTATTCAGAGTAAGGGTTACTGTACAGAATCCCTGTGTATTCAGGGTAAGGTTTACTGCACAGGGTCCATGTGTATTCAGGGTAAGGGTTACTGTTCAGAGTCCCTGTGTATTCAGGGTAAGGGTTACTGTACAGGGTCCCTTTGTATTCAGGGTATGGGTTACTGTACACAGTCCCTGTGTATTCTGGATAAGGGACAGTGTACAGTGTGCCTGTGTATTCAGGGTAAGGGTTACTGTACAGGATCCCTGTGTATTCAGGGTAAGGGTTACTCTACAGGGTCCCTGTGTATTCAGGGTAAGGGTTACTGTACACGGTCCCTGTGTATTCAGGGTAAGGGTTACTGAACAGGGTCCCTGTGTATTCAGGGTAAGGGTTACTGTACAGGGTCCCTGTGTATTCAGGGTAAGGTTTACTGCACAGAGTACCTGTGTATTCAGGATAAGGGATAATGTACACGGTCCCTGTGTATTCAGGGTAAGGGACAGTGTACAGTGTGCCTGTGTATTCAGGGTAAGGGTGACTCTACAGGGTCCCTGTGTATTCAGGGTTAGGGTCACTGTACAGGGTCCCTGGGTATTCAGGATAAAGTTTACTCTACAGGTTCTCTGTGTATTCAGGTTAAGGGTTACTGTACAGGGTCCCTGTGTATTCACGGTAAGGGTCACTGTACAGGGTCTCTGTGTATTCAGGGTAACGGTTACTGTACATTGTCACTGTTTATTCAGGGTAAGGTTCGCTTACAGGGTTCCTGTGTATTCAGGTTAAGTGTCACTGTACTGGGTCCCTGTGTATTCAGGGTAAGGCTCACTGTACAGGTCCCTGTGTATTCAGGGTAATGGTCACTGTACAGGGTCCCTGTGTATTCAGGGTAAGGGTTACTGTATAGGGTCCCTGTGTATTCAGGGTAAGGGTCACTGTACAGGTCCCTGTGTATTCAGGGTAAGGGTCACTATACAGGGTCCCTGTGTATTCAGGGTAAGGGTCGCTTACAGGGTTCCTGTGTATTCAGGTTAAGTGTCACTGTACTGGGTCCCTGTGTATTCAGGGTAAGGCTCACTGTACAGGTCCCTGTGTATTCAGGGTAATGGTCACTGTACAGGGTCCCTGTGTATTCAGGGTAAGGGTTACTGTATAGGGTCTCTGTGTTTTCAGGGTAAGGGTCACTGCACAGGGTACCTCTGTATTCAGGGTAAGGGTTACTGTACAGGGTCCCTGTGTATTCAGGGTAAAGTTTACTGTAAAGAGTCCCTGTGTATTCAGGATAAGTGTTACTGTACAGGGTCCCTGTGTATTCAGGGTTAGGGTTACTGTACATGGACCCTGTGTATTCAGGGTAAGGGATACTGTACAGGGTCCCTTTGTATTCAGGGTAATGGTCAGTGTACGGTGTCCCTGTGTCTTCAGGGTAAGTTTTACTGTACAGGGTCCCTGTGTATTCAGGGTAAGGGTTACTGTACAGGGTCCCTGTGTATTCAGGGTAAGGTTTACTGTACAGGCTCCCTGTGTATTCAGGGTAAGGTTTACTGTACACGGTCCCTTTGTATTCAGGGTAAGGGTTACTGTACAGGGTCCCTGTGTATTCAGGGTAATGATCACTGTACAGGGTCCCTGTGTATTCATGGTAAGGGTCAGTGCACAGTGTCCCTGTGTATTCTGGATAAGAGTTACTGTACAGGGTCCCTGTTTATTCAGGGTAAGGGTTACTGTACAGGGTCCCTGTGTATTCAGGTTAAGGGTTACTGTACAGGGTCCCTGTGCATTCAGGGTAACGGTCAGTGTACAGTGTCCCTGTGTATTCAGGGTAAGGGGATTTGTACAGGGTCACTGTGTATTCAGGGTAAGGGTTACTATACAGGTCCCTGTGGATTCAGAGTAAGGGTTACTGTACAGGGTCCCTGTGTATTCAGGCTAAGGGTTACTGTACAGGGTACCTGTGTATTCAGGGTAAGGTTTAATGTACACGGTCCCTGTGTATTCTGGGTAAGGGACAGTGTACAGTGTGCCTGTGTATTCAGGGTAAGGGTTACTGTACAGGATCCCTGTCTATTCAGGGTAAGGGTTACTCTACAGGGTCCCTGTGTATTCAGGGTAAGGGTTACTGTACACGGTCACTGTGTATTCAGGGTAAGGGTTACTGTACAGGGTCCCTGTGTATTCAGGGTAAGGGTTACTGTACAGGGTCCCTGTGTATTCAGGGTAAGGGTTACTGTACACGGTCCCTGTGTATTCAGGGTAAGGGTTACTGTACAGGGTCCCTGTGTATTCAGGGTAAGGGTTACTGTACAGGGTCCCTGTTTATTCAGGGTAAGGGTTACTGTATACGGTCCCTGTTTATTCAGGGTAAGGGTTACTGTACAGGGTCCCTGTGTATTCAGGGTAAGTTTACTGTACACGGTCCCCGTGTAAACAGGGTAAGGGTTACTGTACAGGTTCCCTCTGTATTCAAGGTAAGGGTCAGTGTACAGTGTCCTTGTCAATTCAGGGTAAGGATTACTGTACAGGGTCCCTGTGTATTCAGGGTAAGGGTTACTGTAGAGGGTCCCTGTGTATTCAGGGTAAGTGTTACTGTACAGTGTCCCTGTGTATTCAGGGTAAGAGTTACTGTACACGGCCCCTGTGTATTCAGGGTAAGGGTTACTGTACAGGGACCCTGTGTATTCAGGGTAAGGGTCACTGTACAGGATCCCTGTGTATTCAGGGTAAGGGTTACTGTACAGTGTCCCTGTGTATTCAGGTTAAGGGTCACTGTACAGGTCCCTGTGTATTCAGGGTAAGGGTTACTTTACAGGGTCCCTGTGTATTCAGGGTAAGTGTCACTGTACAGGTTCCCTGTGTATTCAAGGTAAGGTTCCCTGTACATGTCCCTGTGTATTCAGGGTAAGGGTTACTGTACAAGGTCCCTGTGTATTCAGGGTAAGGGTCACTGTACATGTCCCTGTGTATTCAGGGTAAGGGTTACTGTACAGGGTCCCTGTGTATTCAGGATAAGGATCACTGTACAGGGTCCCTGTGTATTCAGGGTAAGGGTCACTGCACTGGGTCCCTATGTATTCAGGGTAAGGGTTACTGTACAGGGTCCCTGTGTATTCAGGGTAAGGTTTACTGTACAGAGTCCCTGTGTATTCAGGGTAAGTTTTACTGTAAAGGGTCCCTGTGTATTCAGGGTAAGGGTTACTGTACAGTGTCCCTGTGTATTCAGGTTAAGGGTCACTGTACAGGTCCCTGTGTATTCAGGGTAAGGGTTACTTTACAGGGTCCCTGTGTATTCAGGGTAAGTGTCACTGTACAGGTTCCCTGTGTATTCAAGGTAAGGTTCCCTGTACATGTCCCTGTGTATTCAGGGTAAGGGTTACTGAACAAGGTCCCTGTGTATTCAGGGTAAGGGTCACTGTACATGTCCCTGTGTATTCAGGGTAAGGGTTACTGTACAGGGTCCCTGTGTATTCAGGATAAGGATCACTGTACAGGGTCCCTGTGTATTCAGGGTAAGGGTCACTGCACTGGGTCCCTATGTATTCAGGGTAAGGGTTACTGTACAGGGTCCCTGTGTATTCAGGGTAAGGTTTACTGTACAGAGTCCCTGTGTATTCAGGGTAAGTTTTACTGTAAAGGGTCCCTGTGTATTCAGGGTAAGGGTTACTGTACAGGGTCCCTGTTTATTCAGGGTAAGGGTTACTGTACAGGGTCCCTGTTTATTCAGTGTAAGGTTTACTGTACACGGTCCCTGTGTATTCAGGGTAAGTGTTACTGTACAGGGTCCCTGTGTATTCAGGGTAAGGATCACTGTACATGGTCACTGTGTATTCAGGGTAAGGGTCAGTGTACAGTGTCCCTGTGTATTCTGGGAAAGGGTTACTGTACAGGGTCCCTGTTTATTCAGGTAAGGGTTACTTTACAGGGTCCCTGTGTATTCAGGGTAAGGGTTACTGTACAGGGTCCCTGTGTATGCAGGGTAAGGGTCAGTGTACAGGTTCCCTGTGTATTCATGGGAATGGTTACTGTACAAGGTCCCTGTGTATTCAGGGTAACAGTTACTGTACAGGTTCCCTGTGTATTCAGGGTAAGGGTTACTGTACAGTGTCCCTGTGTATTCAGGGTAAGGGTCACTGTACGGGTCCCTGTGTATTCAAGGTAAGGGTTACTGTACAGGGACCCTGTGTATTCAGGGTAAGGGTCACTGTACAGGGACCCTGTGTATTCAGGGTAAGGGTCACTGTACAGGATCCCTATGTATTCAGGGTAATGGTTACTGTACAGGGTCCCTGTGTATTCAGGGTAAGTGTCACTGTACAGGGTCCCTGTTTATTCAGGGTAAGGTTCACTGTACAGGTCCCTGTGTATTCAGGGTAAGGGTTACTGTACAGGGTCCCTGTTTATTCAGGGTAAGTGTCACTGTACAGGGTCCCTGTGTATTCAGGGTAACGGTCACTGTACAGGTCCCTGTGTATTCAGAGTAAGGGTTACTGTACAGGGTCCCTGTGTATTCAGGGTAAGTGTCGCTTACAGGGTCCCTGTGTATTCAGGTTAAGTTTCACTGTACAGGGTCCCTGTGTATTCAGGGTAAGGGTCACTGTACAGGTCCCTGTGTATTCAGGGTAAGGGTCACTATACAGGGTCCCTGTGTATTCAGGGTAAGGATCGCTTACAGGGTCCCTGTGTATTCAGGTTAAGTGTCACTGTACTGGGTCCCTGTGTATTCAGGGTAAGGCTCACTGTACAGGTCCCTGTGTATTCAGGGTAATGGTCACTGTACAGGGTCCCTGTGTATTCAGGGTAAGGGTTACTGTATAGGGTCTCTGTGTTTTCAGGGTAAGGGTCACTGCACAGGGTACCTCTGTATTCAGGGTAAGGGTTACTGTAGAGGGTCCCTGTGTATTCAGGGTAAGGGTTACTGTACAGTGTCCCTGTGTATTCAGGGTAAGAGTTACTGTACACGGCCCCTGTGTATTCAGGGTAAGGGTTACTGTACAGGGACCCTGTGTATTCAGGGTAAGGATCACTGTACAGTGTCCCTGTGTATTCAGGGTAAGGGTCATTGCACAGGGTCCCTGTGTATTCAGGGTAAGGATCACTGTACAGTGTCCCTGTGTATTCAGGATAAGGGTCATTGCAAAGGGTCACTGTGTATTCAGGGTAAGGGTCATTGCACAGGGTCCCTGTGTATTCAGGGTAAGGGTCACTGTACAGGGTACCTGTGTATTCAGGTTTAGGGTTACTGTACAGGGTCGCTGTGTATTCAGGGTAAGGGTCACTGTACAGGGTACCTGTGTATTCAGGTTTAGGGTCACTGTACAGGGTCCCTGTGTATTCAGGGTAAGGGTTACTGTACAGGGTCCCTGTGTATTCATGGTATGGGTTACTGTACACAGTCCCTGTGTATTCAAGGTAAGGGTCAGTGTACAGTGTCCCTGTGTATTCAGGGTAAGGGTTACTGTACAGGGTACCTGTGTATTCAGGGTAAGGGTTACTGTACAGGGTACCTGTGTATTCAGGGTAAGGGTTACTGTACAGAGTCCCTGTGTATTCAGGGTAAGGGTTACTATACAGGGTCCCTGTGTATTCAGGGTAAGGATTACTGTACAGGGTCCCTGTGTATTCAGGGTAACGGTCGCTTACAGGGTCCCTGTGTATTCAGGTTAAGTGTCACTGTACAGGGTCCCTGTGTATTCAGGGTAAGGGTCACTGTACAGGTCCCTGTGTATTCAGGGTAAGGGTCACTGTACAGGGTCCCTGTGTATTCAGGGTAAGGGTTACTGTACAGGGTCTCTGTGTTTTCAGGGTAAGGGTCACTGCACAGGGTAACTGTGTATTCAGGGTAAGGGTTACTGTACAGGGTCCCTGTGTATTCAGGGTAAAGTTTACTGTACAGAGTCCCTGTGTATTCAGGATAAGGGTTACTGTACAGGGTCCCTGTGTATTCAGGTTAGGGTTACTGCACAGTGTCCCTGTGTATTCAGGGTAAGGGTTACTGTACAGGGTCCCTGTGTATTCAGGGTAAGGGTTACTGTACAGGGTCCCTGTGTATTCAGGGTAAGGTTTACTGTACACGGTCCCTTTGTATTCAGGGTAAGGATTACTGTACAGGGTCCCTGTGTATTCAGGGTAATGATCACTGTACGGGGTCCCTGTGTATACATGTTAAGGGTCAGTGTACAGTGTCCCTGTGTATTCTGGGTAAAAGTTACTGTACAGGGTCCCGGTTTATTCAGCGTAAGGGTTACTGTACAGGGTCCCTGTGTATTCAGGTTAAGGGTTACTGTACAGGGTCCCTGTGTATTCAGGGTAACGGTCAGTGTACAGTATCCCAGTGTATTCAGGGTAAGGGTTATTGTACAGGGTCCCTGTGTATTCAGGGTAAGGGTTACTATACAGGTCCCTGTGTATTCAGAGTAAGGGTTACTGTACAGAATCCCTGTGTATTCAGGGTAAGGTTTACTGCACAGGGTCCATGTGTATTCAGGGTAAGGGTTACTGTACAGAGTCCCTGTGTATTCAGGGTAAGGGTTACTGTACAGGGTCCCTTTGTATTCAGGGTATGGGTTACTGTACACAGTCCCTGTGTATTCTGGATAAGGGACAGTGTACAGTGTGCCTGTGTATTCAGGGTAAGGGTTACTGTACAGGATCCCTGTGTATTCAGGGTAAGGGTTACTCTACAGGGTCCCTGTGTATTCAGGGTAAGGGTTACTGTACACGGTCCCTGTGTATTCAGGGTAAGGGTTACTGAACAGGGTCCCTGTGTATTCAGGGTAAGGGTTACTGTACAGGGTCCCTGTGTATTCAGGGTAAGGTTTACTGCACAGAGTACCTGTGTATTCAGGGTAAGGGATAATGTACACGGTCCCTGTGTATTCAGGGTAAGGGACAGTGTACAGTGTGCCTGTGTATTCAGGGTAAGGGTGACTCTACAGGGTCCCTGTGTATTCAGGGTTAGGGTCACTGTACAGGGTCCCTGGGTATTCAGGATAAAGTTTACTCTACAGGTTCTCTGTGTATTCAGGTTAAGGGTTACTGTACAGGGTCCCTGTGTATTCACGGTAAGGGTCACTGTACAGGGTCTCTGTGTATTCAGGGTAACGGTTACTGTACATTGTCACTGTTTATTCAGGGTAAGGTTCGCTTACAGGGTTCCTGTGTATTCAGGTTAAGTGTCACTGTACTGGGTCCCTGTGTATTCAGGGTAAGGCTCACTGTACAGGTCCCTGTGTATTCAGGGTAATGGTCACTGTACAGGGTCCCTGTGTATTCAGGGTAAGGGTTACTGTATAGGGTCCCTGTGTATTCAGGGTAAGGGTCACTGTACAGGTCCCTGTGTATTCAGGGTAAGGGTCACTATACAGGGTCCCTGTGTATTCAGGGTAAGGGTCGCTTACAGGGTTCCTGTGTATTCAGGTTAAGTGTCACTGTACTGGGTCCCTGTGTATTCAGGGTAAGGCTCACTGTACAGGTCCCTGTGTATTCAGGGTAATGGTCACTGTACAGGGTCCCTGTGTATTCAGGGTAAGGGTTACTGTATAGGGTCTCTGTGTTTTCAGGGTAAGGGTCACTGCACAGGGTACCTCTGTATTCAGGGTAAGGGTTACTGTACAGGGTCCCTGTGTATTCAGGGTAAAGTTTACTGTAAAGAGTCCCTGTGTATTCAGGATAAGTGTTACTGTACAGGGTCCCTGTGTATTCAGGGTTAGGGTTACTGTACATGGACCCTGTGTATTCAGGGTAAGGGATACTGTACAGGGTCCCTTTGTATTCAGGGTAATGGTCAGTGTACGGTGTCCCTGTGTCTTCAGGGTAAGTTTTACTGTACAGGGTCCCTGTGTATTCAGGGTAAGGGTTACTGTACAGGGTCCCTGTGTATTCAGGGTAAGGTTTACTGTACAGGCTCCCTGTGTATTCAGGGTAAGGTTTACTGTACACGGTCCCTTTGTATTCAGGGTAAGGGTTACTGTACAGGGTCCCTGTGTATTCAGGGTAATGATCACTGTACAGGGTCCCTGTGTATTCATGGTAAGGGTCAGTGCACAGTGTCCCTGTGTATTCTGGATAAGAGTTACTGTACAGGGTCCCTGTTTATTCAGGGTAAGGGTTACTGTACAGGGTCCCTGTGTATTCAGGTTAAGGGTTACTGTACAGGGTCCCTGTGCATTCAGGGTAACGGTCAGTGTACAGTGTCCCTGTGTATTCAGGGTAAGGGGATTTGTACAGGGTCACTGTGTATTCAGGGTAAGGGTTACTATACAGGTCCCTGTGGATTCAGAGTAAGGGTTACTGTACAGGGTCCCTGTGTATTCAGGCTAAGGGTTACTGTACAGGGTACCTGTGTATTCAGGGTAAGGTTTAATGTACACGGTCCCTGTGTATTCTGGGTAAGGGACAGTGTACAGTGTGCCTGTGTATTCAGGGTAAGGGTTACTGTACAGGATCCCTGTCTATTCAGGGTAAGGGTTACTCTACAGGGTCCCTGTGTATTCAGGGTAAGGGTTACTGTACACGGTCACTGTGTATTCAGGGTAAGGGTTACTGTACAGGGTCCCTGTGTATTCAGGGTAAGGGTTACTGTACAGGGTCCCTGTGTATTCAGGGTAAGGGTTACTGTACACGGTCCCTGTGTATTCAGGGTAAGGGTTACTGTACAGGGTCCCTGTGTATTCAGGGTAAGGGTTACTGTACAGGGTCCCTGTTTATTCAGGGTAAGGGTTACTGTATACGGTCCCTGTTTATTCAGGGTAAGGGTTACTGTACAGGGTCCCTGTGTATTCAGGGTAAGTTTACTGTACACGGTCCCCGTGTAAACAGGGTAAGGGTTACTGTACAGGTTCCCTCTGTATTCAGGGTAAGGGTCAGTGTACAGTGTCCTTGTGAATTCAGGGTAAGGATTACTGTACAGGGTCCCTGTGTATTCAGGGTAAGGGTTACTGTAGAGGGTCCCTGTGTATTCAGGGTAAGGGTTACTGTACAGTGTCCCTGTGTATTCAGGGTAAGAGTTAATGTACACGGCCCCTGTGTATTCAGGGTAAGGGTTACTGTACAGGGACCCTGTGTATTCAGGGTAAGGGTCATTGTACAGGATCCCTGTGTATTCAGGGTAAGGGTTACTGTACAGTGTCCCTGTGTATTCAGGTTAAGGGTCACTGTACAGGTCCCTGTGTATTCAGGGTAAGGGTTACTTTACAGGGTCCCTGTGTATTCAGGGTAAGTGTCACTGTACAGGTTCCCTGTGTATTCAAGGTAAGGTTCCCTGTACATGTCCCTGTGTATTCAGGGTAAGGGTTACTGTACAAGGTCCCTGTGTATTCAGGGTAAGGGTCACTGTACATGTCCCTGTGTATTCAGGGTAAGGGTTACTGTACAGGGTCCCTGTGTATTCAGGATAAGGATCACTGTACAGGGTCCCTGTGTATTCAGGGTAAGGGTCACTGCACTGGGTCCCTATGTATTCAGGGTAAGGGTTACTGTACAGGGTCCCTGTGTATTCAGGGTAAGGTTTACTGTACAGAGTCCCTGTGTATTCAGGGTAAGTTTTACTGTAAAGGGTCCCTGTGTATTCAGGGTAAGGGTTACTGTACAGGGTCCCTGTTTATTCAGGGTAAGGGTTACTGTACAGGGTCCCTGTTTATTCAGTGTAAGGTTTACTGTACACCGTCCCTGTGTATTCAGGGTAAGTGTTACTGTACAGGGTCCCTGTGTATTCAGGGTAAGGATCACTGTACATGGTCACTGTGTATTCAGGGTAAGGGTCAGTGTACAGTGTCCCTGTGTATTCTGGGAAAGGGTTACTGTACAGGGTCCCTGTTTATTCAGGTAAGGGTTACTTTACAGGGTCCCTGTGTATTCAGGGTAAGGGTTACTGTACAGGGTCCCTGTGTATGCAGGGTAAGGGTCAGTGTACAGGTTCCCTGTGTATTCATGGTAATGGTTACTGTACAAGGTCCCTGTGTATTCAGGGTAACAGTTACTGTACAGGTTCCCTGTGTATTCAGGGTAAGGGTTACTGTACAGTGTCCCTGTGTATTCAGGGTAAGGGTCACTGTACGGGTCCCTGTGTATTCAAGGTAAGGGTTACTGTACAGGGACCCTGTGTATTCAGGGTAAGGGTCACTGTACAGGATCCCTATGTATTCAGGGTAATGGTTACTGTACAGGGTCCCTGTGTATTCAGGGTAAGTGTCACTGTACAGGGTCCCTGTTTATTCAGGGTAAGGTTCACTGTACAGGTCCCTGTGTATTCAGGGTAAGGGTTACTGTACAGGGTCCCTGTTTATTCAGGGTAAGTGTCACTGTACAGGGTCCCTGTGTATTCAGGGTAACGGTCACTGTACAGGTCCCTGTGTATTCAGAGTAAGGGTTACTGTACAGGGTCCCTGTGTATTCAGGGTAAGTGTCGCTTACAGGGTCCCTGTGTATTCAGGTTAAGTTTCACTGTACAGGGTCCCTGTGTATTCAGGGTAAGGGTCACTGTACAGGTCCCTGTGTATTCAGGGTAAGGGTCACTATACAGGGTCCCTGTGTATTCAGGGTAAGGATCGCTTACAGGGTCCCTGTGTATTCAGGTTAAGTGTCACTGTACTGGGTCCCTGTGTGTTCAGGGTAAGGCT
The DNA here is from genome assembly GCF_044704955.1 of Pristiophorus japonicus. Lineage (NCBI taxonomy): Eukaryota > Metazoa > Chordata > Chondrichthyes > Pristiophoridae > Pristiophorus > Pristiophorus japonicus. Next base: position 12,065,395 of record NC_092011.1, read on the forward strand.
CACTGTACAGGTCCCTGTGTATTCAGGGTAATGGTCACTGTACAGGGTCCCTGTGTATTCAGGGTAAGGGTTACTGTATAGGGTCTCTGTGTTTTCAGGGTAAGGGTCACTGCACAGGGTACCTCTGTATTCAGGGTAAGGGTTACTGTACAGGGTCCCTGTGTATTCAGGGTAAAGTTTACTGTAAAGAGTCCCTGTGTATTCAGGATAAGTGTTACTGTACAGGGTCCCTGTGTATTCAGGGTTAGGGTTACTGTACATGGACCCTGTGTATTCAGGGTAAGGGATACTGTACAGGGTCCCTGTGTATTCAGGGTAATGGTCAGTGTACGGTGTCCCTGTGTATTCATGGTAAGTTTTACTGTACAGGGTCCCTGTGTATTCAGGGTAAGGGTTACTGTACAGGGTCCCTGTGTATTCAGGGTAAGGTTTACTGTACAGGCTCCCTGTGTATTCAGGGTAAGGTTTACTCTACACGGTCCCTTTGTATTCAGGGTAAGGGTTACTGTACAGGGTCCCTGTGTATTCAGGGTAATGATCACTGTACAGGGTCCCTGTGTATTCATGGTAAGGGTCAGTGTACAGTGTCCCTGTGTATTCTGGGTAAGAGTTACTGTACAGGGTCCCTGTTTATTCAGGGTAAGGGTTACTGTACAGGGTCCCTGTGTATTCAGGTTAAGGGTTACTGTACAGGGTCCCTGTGTATTCAGGGTAACGGTCAGTGTACAGTGTCCCTGTGTATTCAGGGTAAGGGGATTTGTACAGGGTCACTGTGTATTCAGGGTAAGGGTTACTATACAGGTCCCTGTGGATTCAGAGTAAGGGTTACTGTACAGGGTCCCTGTGTATTCAGGCTAAGGGTTACTGTACAGGGTACCTGTGTATTCAGGGTAAGGGTTAATGTACACGGTCCCTGTGTATTCTGGGTAAGGGACAGTGTACAGTGTGCCTGTGTATTCAGGGTAAGGATTACTGTACAGGATCCCTGTCTATTCAGGGTAAGGGTTACTCTACAGGGTCCCTGTGTATTCAGGGTAAAGCTTACTGTACACGGTCACTGTGTATTCAGGGTAAGGGTTACTGTACAGGGTCCCTGTGTATTCAGGGTAAGGGTTACTGTACAGGGTCCCTGTGTATTCAGGGTAAGGGTTACTGTACACGGTCCCTGTGTATTCAGGGTAAGGGTTACTGTACAGGGTCCCTGTGTATTCAGGGTAAGGGTTACTGTACAGGGTCCCTGTTTATTCAGGGTAAGGGTTACTGTATACGGTCCCTGTTTATTCAGGGTAAGAGTTACTGTACAGGGTCCCTGTGTATTCAGGGTAAGTTTACTGTAAACGGTCCCCGTGTAAACAGGGTAAGGGTTACTGTACAGGTTCCCTCTGTATTCAGGGTAAGGGTCAGTGTACAGTGTCCTTGTGAATTCAGGGTAAGGATTACTGTACAGGATCCCTGTGTATTCAGGGTAAGGGTTACTGTAGAGGGTCCCTGTGTATTCAGGGTAAGGGTTACTATACAGTGTCCCTGTGTATTCAGGGTAAGAGTTACTGTACACGGCCCCTGTGTATTCAGGGTAAGGGTTACTGTAAAGGGTCCCTGTGTATTCTGGCTAAGGGTGACTGTACAGGGTCCCTGTGTATTCAGGGTAAGGGTCAGTGTACAGTGTCCCTGTATATTCAGGGTAAGGGTTACTGTACAGTCTCCCTGTTTATTCAGGGTAAGGGTTAATGTACAGGGTCCCTGTGTATTCAGGTTAAGGTTTACTGTACAGGGTCCCTGTGTATTCAGGGTAAGGGTCAGTGTACAGTGTCCCTGTCTATTCAGGGTAAGGGTTACTGTACAGGGTCCCTGTGTAGTCAGGGTAAGGGTTACTGTACACAGTCCCTGTGTATTCAGGGTAAGGGTCAGTGTACAGTGTCCCTGTGTATTCAGGGTAAAGGTTACTGTGCAGGGTCCCTCTGTATTCACGCTAAGGGTTACTGTACAGGGTACATGTGTATTCAGGGTAAGGGTTACTGTACACGGTCACTGTGTAGTCAGAGTAAGGGTCAATTTACAGTGTCCCTGTGTATTCAGGGTAAGGGTTACTGTACAGGGTCCCTGTGTATTCAGGTTAAGTTCACTGTACAGTGTCCCAGTTTATTCATGGTTAGGGTCACTGTAAAGGGTCCCTGTTTATTCAGGGTAAGGGTCATTGTACAGGATCCCTGTGTATTCAGGGTAAGGGTTACTCTACAGGCACCCTGTGTATTCAGGGTAAGGGTTACTGTACACGGTCCCTGTGTATTCAGGGTAAGGGTTACTGTACAGGGTCCCTGTGTATTCAGGGTAAGGGTTATTGTACAGGGTCCATGTGTATTCAGGGTAAGGGTTACTGTATACGGTCCCTGTGTATTCAGGGTAAGGGTTACTGTACAGTGTCCCTGTTTATTCAGGGTAAGGATTAATGTACAGGGTCCCTGTGTATTCAGGGTAAGAGTTACTGTACACGGCCCCTGTGTATTAAGGGTAAGGGTTACTGTAAAGTGTCCCTGTGTATTCAGGGTAAGGGTCACTGTACAGGGTCCATGTGTATTCAGCGTAAGGGTCAGTGTACAGTGTCCCTGTGTATTCAGGGTAAGGGTTACTGTACAGTGTCCCTGTTTATTCAGGGTAAGGATTAATGTACAGGGTCCCTGTGTATTCATGTTAAGGTTTACTGTACAGGGTCCCTGTGTATTCAGGGTAAGGGTCAGTGTACAGTGTCCCTGTCTATTCAGGGTAAGGGTTAATGTAGAGGGTCCCTGTGTATTCAGGGTAAGGGTTACTGTACAGGGTCCCTGTGTATTCAGGGTAAGGGATACTGTTCACGGTCCCTGTGTATTCAGGTTAAGGGTCAGTGTACAGTGTCCCTGTGTATTCAGTATAAGGGTTACTGTACAGGGTCCCTGTGTATTCAGGGTAAGGTTTACTGTACAGGGTACCTGATGTATTCAGGGTATGGGTTACTCTACACGGTCCCTGTGTATTCAGGGTAAGGGTCAGTGTACAGTGTCCCTGTGTATTCAGGTTAAGGATTACTGTACAGGGTCCCTGTGTATTCACGCTAAGGGTTACTGTGCAGGGTACATGTGTATTCAGGGTAAGGGTTACTGTATACGTTCCCTGTGTATTCAGGGTAAGGGTCAGTGTACAGTGTCCCTGTGTATTCACGGTAAGGTTTACTGTACAGGGTCCCTGTGTATTCAGGTTAAGGGTCAATGTACAGGGTCCCAGTTTATTCATGGTTAGGGTCACTGTACAGGGTCCCTGTGTATTCAGGGTAAGGGTTACTGTAAAGTGTCCCTGTGTATTCAGGGTAAGGGTTAATGTACAGGGTCCCTGTCTATTCAGGGTTAGGGTTACTGTACAGGGTCGCTGTGTATTCAGGGTAAGGGTCACTATACAGGGTCCCTGTGTATTCAGGGTTAGGGTCACTGTAAAGGGTCCCTGTGTATTCAGGGTAAGGGTTACTGTACAGGGTCCCTGTGTATTCAGGGTCAGGGTTATTGTACAGGGTCCCTGTGTATTCAGGGTAAGGGTTACTGTATACGGTCCCTGTGTATTCAGGGTAAGGGTTACTGTACAGGGTCCCTGTGTATTCAGGGTAAGGGTTACTGTACACGGTCCCCGTGAAAACAGGGTAAGGGTTACTTTACAGGGTCCCTGTGTATTCAGGGTAAGGGTCATGTACATTGTCCTTGTGTATTCAGGGTAAGGTTTACTGAACAGAGTCCCTGTTCATTCCCAGGTTAGAATCCCCATGTACATTCCCGGGATAGAATCCCCATGTACATTCCCGCTTTTAAATTGCCATGTACATTCCCAGGGTTACAATTCCCATGTACATTCCAGTGTTAGAATCCCCATGTATATTCCCGGGTAAGAATCCCCATTTAAATTCCCGGTGTATTTTTCCCATGTACCTTCCCTGGTTAGAATCCCCATGTACATTCCCGGGGTAGAATCCGCGTGTACATGCCACAGTTAGTATACCCATGTACATTGCCATGTTAGAACCCCATGTACATTCCCGGGTTATAATCCCCATGTACATTCCCAGGGTTAGAATCCCCATGTACAATCCAAGGATTAGAATTCCCATGTATATTAGCGGGTTACAATCCCCATGTACTTTCCCGGGTTAGAATCCCCATGTTTATTCCCGGGTTAGAATGACATGTACATTTCCGGGTTAGAATCCCCATGTACATTCCCGAGTTAGTGTCCCCATGTACGTTCCTGGGTTAGAATCCAAATGTACATTCCTGGGTTAGAATCCCCATGTTCATTCCCAGGTTAGAATCCCCATGTACATTCCCGGTTTAAAATCCCCATGTACATTCCCAGGGTTAGAATTCCCATGTACATTCCCGGGTTAGAATCCCCATGTATATTCCCGGGTAAGAATCCCCATTTACATTCCCGGGGTATTTTACCCATGTACCTTCCCTGGTTAGAATCCCCATGTACATTCCCGGGGTAGAATCCGCGTGTACATGCCACAGTTAGTATACCCATGTACATTGCCGTGTTAGAACCCCATGTACATTCCCGGGTTAGAATCCCTATGTACATTCCCGGGTTAGAATCCCCAAGCACATTCTCGGCTTAGAATCCCCATGTACATTCCCAGGGTTAGAATCCCCATTTACATTCCAAGGATTAGAATTCCCATGTACATTAGCGGGTTACAATCCCCATGTACTTTCCCGGGTTAGAATCCCCATGTACATTCCCGGGTTAGAATCCCATGTACATTTCCGGGTTAGAATCCCCATGTACGTTCCTGGGTTAGAATCCCCATGTACATTCCCAGGTTAGAATCCCCATGTACATTCCCGCGTTAGAATCCCCATGTACATTCCCGGGTTAGAATCCCCATGTACATTCCCAGGGATGGAATCCCCATGTACATTCACGGGTTTAGAATCCCCATGTTCATTCCCAGGTTTAGAATTCCCATGTACATTCCCGGGTTCGAAATCCCATGTAAATTCCCGGGTTAGAATCCCCATGTACTTTCCCAGGGATGGAATCCCCATGTACATTCACAGGATTAGAGTCCCCATATTCATTCCCAGGGTTAGAATTCCCATGTACTTTCCCGGATAAGAATCCCATGTACATTCCCGGGTCAGAATCCCCATGTACAATCCCGGGTTATAATCCCCATGTACATTCACGGGTTAGTATACCCATGTACATTCCCGGGTTAGTGTCCCCATGTACGTTCCTGGGTTAGAATCTCAATGTACATTCCCGGGTTAGAATCCCCATGTACATTAACAGGTTAGAATCCCCATGTACGTTCCTGGGTTAGAATCCCCATGTACATTCCCAGGTTAGAATCCCCATGTACATTCCCGCGTTAGAATCCCCATGTACATTCCCGGGTTAGAATCCCCATGTACATTCCCAGGGATGGAATCCCCATGTACATTCACGGGTTTAGAATCCCCATGTTCATTCCCAGGTTTAGAATTCCCATGTACATTCCCGGGTTCGAAATCCCATGTAAATTCCCGGGTTAGAATCCCCATGTACTTTCCCAGGGATGGAATCCCCATGTACATTCACAGGATTAGAGTCCCCATATTCATTCCCAGGGTTAGAATTCCCATGTACTTTCCCGGATAAGAATCCCATGTACATTCCCGGGTCAGAATCCCCATGTACAATCCCGGGTTATAATCCCCATGTACATTCACGGGTTAGTATACCCATGTACATTCCCGGGTTAGTGTCCCCATGTACGTTCCTGGGTTAGAATCTCAATGTACATTCCCGGGTTAGAATCCCCATGTACATTAACAGGTTAGAATCCCCATGTAAATTCCCGGGATAGAATCCCCATGTTCATTCCCGGGTTAGAATCCCCATATACATTCCAGAGTTAGAATCCCCATGCACACTCCTAGGGTTAGATTCCACATTTACATTCCCAGGGTTTAGAATCCCCATGTATATTCCCAGGGTTAGAATTGCCATGTACATTCCCGGGTTAGAATCCCAATGTATATTCCGCGTTAGAATCCCCATGTACATTCCCGGGTTATTTTACCCATGTACATTCCCGGGTTAGAATCCCAATGTATATTCCCGGGTTAGAATCCCCATGTACATTCCCGGGTTATTTTACCCATGTACATTCCCAGGGTTAGAATTCCCATGTACATTCCAGGATTAGAATTCCCATGTACATTACCGGGTAACAATCCCCATGTACGTTCCTGGGTTAGAATCCCCATTTACACTCCCGGGTTAGAAACCCCATGTAAATTCCCGGGTTAGAAACCCCATGTACATTTCCGGTTTAGAATCTCCATGTACATTCCCGGGTTAGAGTCCCCATATACATTCCCAGGGTTAGAATCCCCATGTACATTCCCGGGTTAGAATCCCCATGTACATTCCCAGGGTTAGAATCCCCATGTACATTCCCGGGTTAGAATCCCCATGTACATTCCCAGGTTAGAATACCCATGTACATTCCCAGGGATGGAATCCCCATGTACATCCACAGAGATAGAATCCCCATGTTCATTTCCAGTGTTATAATTCCCATGTACATTCCCGGGATAGAATCCCAATGTACATTCCCAGGTTAGAATCCACACGTACATTCCCAGGGATGGAATCCCAATGTACATTCACAGGATTAGAATCCCCTTATTCATTCCCAGGGTTAGAATTCCCATGTACTTTCCCGGATTAGAATCACATGTACATTCCTGGGTTAGAATCCCCCTGTACATTCCTGGGTTAGAATCCCCATGTACATTCCCGGGTTAGTATATCCATGTACATTCCCGGGTTAGTGTCCCCATGTACGTTCCTGGGTTAGAATCCCAATGTACATTCCTGGGTTAGAATCCCCATGTTCATTCCCAGGTTAGAATCCCCATGTACATTCCCGGGATAGAATCCCCATGTACATTCCCGGTTTAAAATCCACATGTACATTCCCAGGTTTAGAATTCCCATGTACATTCCCGGGTTAGAATCCCCATGTATATTCCCGGGTAAGAATCCCCATTTACATTCCCGGGGTATTTTACACATGTACCTTCCCTGGTTAGAATCCCCATGTACATTCCCGGGGTAGAATCCGCATGTACATTCCACAGTTAGTATACCCATGTACATTGCCTTGTTAGAACCCCATGTACATTCCCGGGTTAGAATCCCCATGTACATTCCCGGGTTAGAATCCCCATGCACATACCCGGCTTAGAATCCCCATGTACATTCCCAGGGTTAGAATCCCCATGTACATTCCCAGGATTAGAATTCCCATGTACATTAGCGGGTTACAATCCCCATGTACTTTCCCGGGTTAGAATCCCCATGTACATTCCCGGGTTAGAATCCCCATGTACATTCCCGGGTTAGAATCCCCAAGATCATTCCCGGGTTAGTATACCCATGAAAATTCCCAGGTTAGAATCCCCATGTACATTCCCGGGTTAGAATCCCAATGTACATCCCGGGTCAGTATTCCCATGTTCCTTCCCAGGTTAGAATCCCCGTGTCCATTCCCGGGTTAGAATCACCATGTACATTCCCGGGTAGAATCCCTATGTACGTTCCTGGGTTAGAATCCCCATGTAGATTCCCGGGTTAGAATCCCCATGTAAATTTTTGGGTTAGAATCCCCATGTACATTTCCGGTTTAGAATCCCCATGTACATTCCCGGGATAGAATCCCCATATACATTCCCAGGGTTAGAATCCCCATGTACATTCCCGGGTTAGAATCCCCATGTACATTCCCAGGGTTAGAATCCCCATGTACATTCCCGGGTTAGAATCCCCAAGATCATTCCCGGGTTAGTATACCCATGAAAATTCCCAGGTTAGAATCCCCATGTACATTCCCGGGTTAGAATCCCAATGTACATCCCGGGTCAGTATTCCCATGTTCCTTCCCAGGTTAGAATCCCCGTGTCCATTCCCGGGTTAGAATCACCATGTACATTCCCGGGTAGAATCCCTATGTACGTTCCTGGGTTAGAATCCCCATGTAGATTCCCGGGTTAGAATCCCCATGTAAATTTTTGGGTTAGAATCCCCATGTACATTTCCGGTTTAGAATCCCCATGTACATTCCCGGGATAGAATCCCCATATACATTCCCAGGGTTAGAATCCCCATGTACATTCCCGGGTTAGAATCCCCATGTACATTCCCAGGGTTAGAATCCCCATGTACATTCCCGGGTTAGAATCCCCATGTACATTCCCGGGTTAGAATCCCCATGTACATTCACAGGGTTAGAATCCCCATGTTCAATCGCAGGGTTAGAATTCCCATGTACATTCCCTGGTTAGAATCCCCATGTTCATTCCCAGGTTTAGAATTCCCATGTACATTCCCGGGTTCGAAATCCCATGTAAATTCCCGGGTTAGAATCCCCATGTACTTTCCCAGGGATGGAATCCCCATGTACATTCACAGGATTAGAGTCCCCATATTCATTCCCAGGGTTAGAATTCCCATGTACTTTCCCGGATAAGAATCCCATGTACATTCCCGGGTCAGAATCCCCATGTACAATCCCGGGTTATAATCCCCATGTACATTCACGGGTTAGTATACCCATGTACATTCCCGGGTTAGTGTCCCCATGTACGTTCCTGGGTTAGAATCTCAATGTACATTCCAGGGTTAGGATCCCCATGTACATTAACAGGTTAGAATCCCCATGTACATTCCAGGGTTAGAATCCCCATGTACATTCCCAGGTTAAAATCCCCATGTAAATTCCCGGGTTAGAATCCCCATGTTCATTCCCGGGTTAGAATCCCCATATACATTCCAGAGTTAGAATCCCCATGTACACTCCTAGGGTTAGATTCCACATTTACATTCCCAGGGTTTAGAATCCCCATGTATATTCCCAGGGTTAGAATTGCCATGTACATTCCCGGGTTAGAATCCCAATGTATATTCCGCGTTAGAATCCCCATGTACATTCCCGGGTTATTTTACCCATGTACATTCCCGGGTTAGAATCCCAATGTATATTCCCGGGTTAGAATCCCCATGTACATTCCCGGGTTATTTTACCCATGTACATTCCCAGGGTTAGAATTCCCATGTACATTCCAGGATTAGAATTCCCATGTACATTACCGGGTAACAATCCCCATGTACGTTCCTGGGTTAGAATCCCCATTTACACTCCCGGGTTAGAAACCCCATGTAAATTCCCGGGTTAGAAACCCCATGTACATTTCCGGTTTAGAATCTCCATGTACATTCCCGGGTTAGAATCCCCATATACATTCCCAGGGTTAGAATCCCCATGTACATTCCCGGGTTAGAATCCCCATGTACATTCCCAGGGTTAGAATCCCCATGTACATTCCCGGGTTAGAATCCCCATGTACATTCCCAGGTTAGAATACCCATGTACATTCCCAGGGATGGAATCCCCATGTACATCCACAGAGATAGAATCCCCATGTTCATTTCCAGTGTTATAATTCCCATGTACATTCCCGGGATAGAATCCCAATGTACATTCCCGGGTTAGAATCCACACGTACATTCCCAGGGATGGAATCCCCATGTACATTCACAGGATTAGAATCCCCTTATTCATTCCCAGGGTTAGAATTCCCATGTACTTTCCCGGATTAGAATCACATGTACATTCCCGGGTTAGAATCCCCCTGTACATTCCTGGGTTAGAATCCCCATGTACATTCCCGGGTTAGTATATCCATGTACATTCCCGGGTTAGTGTCCCCATGTACGTTCCAGGGTTAGAATCCCAATGTACATTCCTGGGTTAGAATCCCCATGTTCATTCCCAGGTTAGAATCCCCATGTACATTCCCGGGATAGAATCCCCATGTACATTCCCGGTTTAAAATCCCCATGTACATTCCCAGGGTTAGAATTCCCATGTACATTCCCGGGTTAGAATCCCCATGTATATTCCCGGGTAAGAATCGCCATTTACGTTCCCGGGGTATTTTACACATGTACCTTCCCTGGTTAGAATCCCCATGTACATTCCCGGGGTAGAATCCGCATGTACATTCCACAGTTAGTATACCCATGCACATTGCCGTGTTAGAACCCCATGTACATTCCCGGGTTAGAATCCCCATGTACATTCCCGGGTTAGAATCCCCATGCACATTCCCGGCTTAGAATCCCCATGTACATTCCCGGGTTAGAATCCCCATGTAGATTCCCAGGATTAGAATTCCCATGTACATTAGCGGGTTACAATCCCCATGTATTTTCCCGGGTTAGAATCCCCATGTACATTCCCGGGTTAGAATCCCCATGTACATTCCCGGGTTAGAATCCCCATGTACATTCCCGGGTTGGAATCCCCAAGATCATTCCCGGGTTAGCATACCCATGAAAATTCCCAGGTTAGAATCCCCATGTACATTCCCGGGTTAGAATCCCAATGTACATCCCGGGTCAGTATCCCCATGTTCCTTCCCAGGTTAGAATCCCCGTGTCCATTCCCGGGTTAGAATCACCATGTACATTCCCGGGTAGAATCCCTATGTATGTTCCTGGGTTAGAATCCCCATGCAGATTCCCGGGTTAGAATCCCCATGTAAATTTTTGGGTTAGAATCCCCATGTACATTTCCGGTTTAGAATCCCCATGTACATTCCCGGGATAGAATCCCCATATACATTCCCAGGGTTAGAATCCCCATGTACATTCCCGGGTTAGAATCCCCATGTACATTCCCAGGGTTAGAATCCCCATGTACATTCCCGTGTTAGAATCCCCATGTACATTCCCAGGGATGGAATCCCCATATACATTCACAGGGTTAGAATCCCCATGTTCAATCCCAGGGTTAGAATTCCCATGTACATTCCCGGGTTAGAATCCCCATGTTCATTCCCAGGTTTAGAATTCCCATGTACATTCCCGGGTTCGAAATCCCATGTAAATTCCCGGGTTAGAATCCCCATGTACTTTCCCAGGGATGGAATCCCCATGTACATTCACAGGATTAGAGTCCCCATATTCATTCCCAGGGTTAGAATTCCCATGTACTTTCCCGGATAAGAATCCCATGTACATTCCCGGGTCAGAATCCCCATGTACAATCCCGGGTTAAAGTCCCCATGTACATTCACGGGTTAGTATACCCATGTACATTCCCGGGTTAGTGTCCCCATGTACGTTCCTGGGTTAGAATCTCAATGTACATTCCCGGGTTAGAATCCCCATGTACATTAACAGGTTAGAATCCCCATGTACATTCCCGGGTTAGAATCCCCATGTACATTCCCAGGTTAAAATCCCCATGTAAATTCCCGGGTTAGAATCCCCATGTTCATTCCCGGGTTAGAATCCCCATATACATTCCAGAGTTAGAATCCCCATGTACACTCCTAGGGTTAGATTCCACATTTACATTCCCAGGGTTTAGAATCCCCATGTATATTCCCAGGGTTAGAATTGCCATGTACATTCCCGGGTTAGAATCCCAATGTATATTCCACGTTAGAATCCCCATGTACATTCCCAGGTTATTTTACCCATGTACATTCCCGGGTTAGAATCCCAATGTATATTCCCGGGTTAGAATCCCCATGTACATTCCCGGGTTATTTTACCCATGTACATTCCCAGGGTTAGAATTCCCATGTACATTCCAGGATTAGAATTCCCATGTACATTACCGGGTAACAATCCCCATGTACGTTCCTGGGTTAGAATCCCCATTTACACTCCCGGGTTAGAAACCCCATGTAAATTCCCGGGTTAGAAACCCCATGTACATTTCCGGTTTAGAATCTCCATGTACATTCCCGGGTTAGAGTCCCCATATACATTCCCAGGGTTAGAATCCCCATGTACATTCCTGGGTTAGAATCCCCATGTACATTCCCAGGGTTAGAATCCCCATGTACATTCCCGGGTTAGAATCCCCATGTACATTCCCAGGTTGAATACCCATGTACATTCCCAGGGATGGAATCCCCATGTACATCCACAGAGATAGAATCCCCATGTTCATTTCCAGTGTTATAATTCCCATGTACATTCCCGGGATAGAATCCCAATGTACATTCCCGGGTTAGAATCCACACGTACATTCCCAGGGATGGAATCCCCATGTACATTCACAGGAGTAGAATCCCCTTATTCATTCCCAGGGTTAGAATTCCCATGTACTTTCCCAGATTAGAATCACATGTACATTCCCGGGTTAGAATCCCCCTGTACATTCCTGGGTTAGAATCCCCATGTACATTCCCGGGTTAGTATATCCATGTACATTCCCGGGTTAGTGTCCCCATGTACGTTCCTGGGTTAGAATCCCAATGTACATTCCTGGGTTAGAATCCCCATGTACGTTCCTGGGTTAGAATCTCAATGTACATTCCCGGGTTAGGATCCCCATGTACATTAACAGGTTAGAATTCCCATGTACATTCCCGGGTTAGAATCCCCATGTACATTCCCAGGTTAAAATCCCCATGTAAATTCCCAGGTTAGAATCCCCATGTTCATTCCCGGGTTAGAATCCCCATATACATTCCAGAGTTAGAATCCCCATGTACACTCCTAGGGTTAGATTACACATTTACATTCCCAGGGTTTACAATCCCCATGTATATTCCCAGGGTTAGAATTGCCATGTACATTCCCGGGTTAGAATCCCAATGTATATTCCACGTTAGAATCCCCATGTACATTCCCAGGTTATTTTACCCATGTACATTCCCGGGTTAGAATCCCAATGTATATTCCCGGGTTAGAATCCCCATGTACATTCCCGGGTTATTTTACCCATGTACATTCCCAGGGTTAGAATTCCCATGTACATTCCAGGATTAGAATTCCCATGTACATTACCGGGTAACAATCCCCATGTACATTCCTGGGTTAGAATCCCCATTTACACTCCCGGGTTAGAAACCCCATGTAAATTCCCGGGTTAGAAACCCCATGTACATTTCCGGTTTAGAATCTCCATGTACATTCCCGGGTTAGAGTCCCCATATACATTCCCAGGGTTAGAATCCCCATGTACATTCCCGGGTTAAAATCCCCATGTACATTCCCACGGTTAGAATCCCCATGTACATTCCCGGGTTAGAATCCCCATGTACATTCCCAGGTTAGAATACCCATGTACATTCCCAGGGATGGAATCCCCATGTACATCCACAGAGATAGAATCCCCATGTTCATTTCCAGTGTTATAATTCCCATGTACATTCCCGGGATAGAATCCCAATGTACATTCCCGGGTTAGAATCCACACGTACATTCCCAAGGATGGAATCCCCATGTACATTCACAGGATTTGAATCCCCTTATTCATTCCCAGGGTTAGAATTCCCATGTACTTTCCCGGATTAGAATCACATGTACATTCCCGGGTTAGAATCCCCCTGTACATTCCTGGGTTAGAATCCCCATGTACATTCCCGGGTTAGTATATCCATGTACATTCCCGGGTTAGTGTCCCCATGTACGTTCCTGGGTTAGAATCCCAATGTACATTCCTGGGTTAGAATCCCCATGTTCATTCCGAGGTTAGAATCCCCATGTACATTCCCGGGATAGAATCCCCATGTACATTCCCGGTTTAAAATCCCCATGTACATTCCAAGGGTTAGAATTCCCATGTACATTCCCGGGTTAGAATACCCATGTATATTCCCGGGTAAGAATCGCCATTTACATTCCTGGGGTATTTTACACATGTACCTTCCCTGGTAAGAATCCCCATGTACATTCCCGGGGTAGAATCCGCATGTACATTCCACAGTTAGTATACCAATGTACATTGCCGTGTTAGAACCCCATGTACATTCCCGGGTTAGAATCCCCATGTACATTCCCGGGTTAGAATCCCCATGCACATTCCCGGCTTAGAATCCCCATGTACATTCCCAGGGTTAGAATCCCCATGTACATTCCCAGTATTAGAATTCCCATGTACATTAGCGGGTTACAATCCCCATGTTCTTTCCCGGGTTAGAATCCCCATGTACATTCCCGGGTTAGAATCCCCATGTACATTACCGGGTTAGAATCCCCATGTACATTCCCAGGGTTAGAATCCCCATGTACATTCCCGGGTTAGAATCCCCATGTACATTCACAGGGTTAGAATCCCCATGTTCAATCGCAGGATTAGAATTCCCATGTACATTCCCGGGTTAGAATCCCCATGTTCATTCCCAGGTTTAGAATCCCCATGTACATTCCCGGGTTCGAAATCCCATGTAAATTCCCGGGTTAGAATCCCCATGTACTTTCCCAGTGATGGAATCCCCATGTACATTCACAGGATTAGAGTCCCCATATTCATTCCCAGGGTTAGAATTCCCATGTACTTTCCCGGATAAGAATCCCATGTACATTCCCGGGTCAGAATCCCCATGTACAATCCCGAGTTATAATCCCCATGTACATTCACGGGTTAGTATACCCATGTACATTCCCGGGTTAGTGTCCCCATGTACGTTCCTGGGTTAGAATCTCAATGTACATTCCCGGGTTAGGATCCCCATGTACATTAACAGGTTAGAAGCCCCATGTACATTCCAGGGTTAGAATCCCCATGTACATTCCCAGGTTAAAATCCCCATGTAAATTACCGGGTTAGAATCCCCATGTTCATTCCCGGGTTAGAATCCCCATATACATTCCAGAGTTAGAATCCCCATGTACACTCCTAGGGTTAGATTCCACATTTACATTCCCAGGGTTTAGAATCCCCATGTATATTCCCAGGGTTAGAATTGCCATGTACATTCCCGGGTTAGAATCCCAATGTATATTCCGCGTTAGAATCCCCATGTACATTCCCGGGTTATTTTACCCATGTACATTCCCGGGTTAGAATCCCAATGTATATTCCCGGGTTAGAATCCCCATGTACATTCCCGGGTTATTTTACCCATGTACATTCCCAGGGTTAGAATTCCCATGTACATTCCAGGATTAGAATTCCCATGTACATTACCGGGTAACAATCCCCATGTACGTTCCTGGGATAGAATCCCCATTTACACTCCCGGGTTAGAAACCCCATGTAAATTCCCGGGTTAGAAACCCCATGTACATTTCCGGTTTAGAATCTCCATGTACATTCCCGGGTTAGAGTCCCCATATACATTCCCAGGGTTAGAATCCCCATGTACATTCCCGGGTTAGAATCCCCATGTACATTCCCAGGGTTAGAATCCCCATGTACATTCCCGGGTTAGAATCCCCATGTACATTCCCAGGTTAGAATACCCATGTACATTCCCAGGGATGGAATCCCCATGTACATCCACAGAGATAGAATCCCCATGCTCATTTCCAGTGTTATAATTCCCATGTACATTCCCGGGATAGAATCCCAATGTACATTCCCGGGTTAGAATCCACACGTACATTCCCAGGGATGGAATCCCCATGTACATTCACAGGATTAGAATCCCCTTATTCATTCCCAGGGTTAGAATTCCCATGTACTTTCCCGGATTAGAATCACATGTACATTCCCGGGTTAGAATCCCCCTGTACATTCCTGGGTTAGAATCCCCATGTACATTCCCGGGTTAGTATATCCATGTACATTCCCGGGTTAGTGTCCCCATGTACGTTCCTGGGTTAGAATCCCAATGTACATTCCTGGGTTAGAATCCCCATGTTCATTCCCAGGTTAGAATCCCCATGTACATTCCCGGGATAGAATCCCCATGTACATTCCCGGTTTAAAATCCCCATGTACATTCCCAGGGTTAGAATTCCCATGTACATTCCCGGGTTAGAATCCCCATGTATATTCCCGGGTAAGAATCGCCATTTACGTTCCCGGGGTATTTTACACATGTACCTTCCCTGGTTAGAATCCCCATGTACATTCCCGGGGTAGAATCCGCATGTACATTCCACAGTTAGTATACCCATGCACATTGCCGTGTTAGAACCCCATGTACATTCCCGGGTTAGAATCCCCATGTACATTCCCGGGTTAGAATCCCCATGCACATTCCCGGCTTAGAATCCCCATGTACATTCCCGGGTTAGAATCCCCATGTACATTCCCAGGATTAGAATTCCCATGTACATTAGCGGGTTACAATCCCCATGTATTTTCCCGGGTTAGAATCCCCATGTACATTCCCGGGTTAGAATCCCCATGTACATTCCCGGGTTAGAATCCCCATGTACATTCCCGGGTTGGAATCCCCAAGATCATTCCCGGGTTAGCATACCCATGAAAATTCCCAGGTTAGAATCCCCATGTACATTCCCGGGTTAGAATCCCAATGTACATCCCGGGTCAGTATCCCCATGTTCCTTCCCAGGTTAGAATCCCCGTGTCCATTCCCGGGTTAGAATCACCATGTACATTCCCGGGTAGAATCCCTATGTATGTTCCTGGGTTAGAATCCCCATGTAGATTCCCGGGTTAGAATCCCCATGTTAATTTTTGGGTTAGAATCCCCATGTACATTTCCGGTTTAGAATCCCCATGTACATTCCCGGGATAGAATCCCCATATACATTCCCAGGGTTAGAATCCCCATGTACATTCCCGGGTTAGAATCCCCATGTACATTCCCAGGGTTAGAATCCCCATGTACATTCCCGGGTTAGTATATCCATGTACATTCCCGGGTTAGTGTCCCCATGTACGTTCCTGGGTTAGAATCCCAATGTACATTCCTGGGTTAGAATCCCCATGTTCATTCCGAGGTTAGAATCCCCATGTACATTCCCGGGATAGAATCCCCATGTACATTCCCGGTTTAAAATCCCCATGTACATTCCAAGGGTTAGAATTCCCATGTACATTCCCGGGTTAGAATACCCATGTATATTCCCGGGTAAGAATCGCCATTTACATTCCTGGGGTATTTTACACATGTACCTTCCCTGGTAAGAATCCCCATGTACATTCCCGGGGTAGAATCCGCATGTACATTCCACAGTTAGTATACCAATGTACATTGCCGTGTTAGAACCCCATGTACATTCCCGGGTTAGAATCCCCATGTACATTCCCGGGTTAGAATCCCCATGCACATTCCCGGCTTAGAATCCCCATGTACATTCCCAGGGTTAGAATCCCCATGTACATTCCCAGTATTAGAATTCCCATGTACATTAGCGGGTTACAATCCCCATGTTCTTTCCCGGGTTAGAATCCCCATGTACATTCCCGGGTTAGAATCCCCATGTACATTACCGGGTTAGAATCCCCATGTACATTCCCAGGGTTAGAATCCCCATGTACATTCCCGGGTTAGAATCCCCATGTACATTCACAGGGTTAGAATCCCCATGTTCAATCGCAGGATTAGAATTCCCATGTACATTCCCGGGTTAGAATCCCCATGTTCATTCCCAGGTTTAGAATCCCCATGTACATTCCCGGGTTCGAAATCCCATGTAAATTCCCGGGTTAGAATCCCCATGTACTTTCCCAGTGATGGAATCCCCATGTACATTCACAGGATTAGAGTCCCCATATTCATTCCCAGGGTTAGAATTCCCATGTACTTTCCCGGATAAGAATCCCATGTACATTCCCGGGTCAGAATCCCCATGTACAATCCCGAGTTATAATCCCCATGTACATTCACGGGTTAGTATACCCATGTACATTCCCGGGTTAGTGTCCCCATGTACGTTCCTGGGTTAGAATCTCAATGTACATTCCCGGGTTAGGATCCCCATGTACATTAACAGGTTAGAAGCCCCATGTACATTCCAGGGTTAGAATCCCCATGTACATTCCCAGGTTAAAATCCCCATGTAAATTCCCGGGTTAGAATCCCCATGTTCATTCCCGGGTTAGAATCCCCATATACATTCCAGAGTTAGAATCCCCATGTACACTCCTAGGGTTAGATTCCACATTTACATTCCCAGGGTTTAGAATCCCCATGTATATTCCCAGGGTTAGAATTGCCATGTACATTCCCGGGTTAGAATCCCAATGTATATTCCGCGTTAGAATCCCCATGTACATTCCCGGGTTATTTTACCCATGTACATTCCCGGGTTAGAATCCCAATGTATATTCCCGGGTTAGAATCCCCATGTACATTCCCGGGTTATTTTACCCATGTACATTCCCAGGGTTAGAATTCCCATGTACATTCCAGGATTAGAATTCCCATGTACATTACCGGGTAACAATCCCCATGTACGTTCCTGGGATAGAATCCCCATTTACACTCCCGGGTTAGAAACCCCATGTAAATTCCCGGGTTAGAAACCCCATGTACATTTCCGGTTTAGAATCTCCATGTACATTCCCGGGTTAGAGTCCCCATATACATTCCCAGGGTTAGAATCCCCATGTACATTCCCGGGTTAGAATCCCCATGTACATTCCCAGGGTTAGAATCCCCATGTACATTCCCGGGTTAGAATCCCCATGTACATTCCCAGGTTAGAATACCCATGTACATTCCCAGGGATGGAATCCCCATGTACATCCACAGAGATAGAATCCCCATGCTCATTTCCAGTGTTATAATTCCCATGTACATTCCCGGGATAGAATCCCAATGTACATTCCCGGGTTAGAATCCACACGTACATTCCCAGGGATGGAATCCCCATGTACATTCACAGGATTAGAATCCCCTTATTCATTCCCAGGGTTAGAATTCCCATGTACTTTCCCGGATTAGAATCACATGTACATTCCCGGGTTAGAATCCCCCTGTACATTCCTGGGTTAGAATCCCCATGTACATTCCCGGGTTAGTATATCCATGTACATTCCCGGGTTAGTGTCCCCATGTACGTTCCTGGGTTAGAATCCCAATGTACATTCCTGGGTTAGAATCCCCATGTTCATTCCCAGGTTAGAATCCCCATGTACATTCCCGGGATAGAATCCCCATGTACATTCCCGGTTTAAAATCCCCATGTACATTCCCAGGGTTAGAATTCCCATGTACATTCCCGGGTTAGAATCCCCATGTATATTCCCGGGTAAGAATCGCCATTTACGTTCCCGGGGTATTTTACACATGTACCTTCCCTGGTTAGAATCCCCATGTACATTCCCGGGGTAGAATCCGCATGTACATTCCACAGTTAGTATACCCATGCACATTGCCGTGTTAGAACCCCATGTACATTCCCGGGTTAGAATCCCCATGTACATTCCCGGGTTAGAATCCCCATGCACATTCCCGGCTTAGAATCCCCATGTACATTCCCGGGTTAGAATCCCCATGTACATTCCCAGGATTAGAATTCCCATGTACATTAGCGGGTTACAATCCCCATGTATTTTCCCGGGTTAGAATCCCCATGTACATTCCCGGGTTAGAATCCCCATGTACATTCCCGGGTTAGAATCCCCATGTACATTCCCGGGTTGGAATCCCCAAGATCATTCCCGGGTTAGCATACCCATGAAAATTCCCAGGTTAGAATCCCCATGTACATTCCCGGGTTAGAATCCCAATGTACATCCCGGGTCAGTATCCCCATGTTCCTTCCCAGGTTAGAATCCCCGTGTCCATTCCCGGGTTAGAATCACCATGTACATTCCCGGGTAGAATCCCTATGTATGTTCCTGGGTTAGAATCCCCATGTAGATTCCCGGGTTAGAATCCCCATGTTAATTTTTGGGTTAGAATCCCCATGTACATTTCCGGTTTAGAATCCCCATGTACATTCCCGGGATAGAATCCCCATATACATTCCCAGGGTTAGAATCCCCATGTACATTCCCGGGTTAGAATCCCCATGTACATTCCCAGGGTTAGAATCCCCATGTACATTCCCGGGTTAGAATCCCCATGTACATTCCCGGGTTAGAATCCCCATGTACATTCCCAGGGATGGAATCCCCATATACATTCACAGGGTTAGAATCCCCATGTTCAATCCCAGGGTTAGAATTCCCATGTACATTCCCGGGTTAGAATCCCCATGTTCATTCCCAGGTTTAGAATTCCCATGTACATTCCCGGGTTCGAAATCCCATGTAAATTCCCGGGTTAGAATCCCCATGTACTTTCCCAGGGATGGAATCCCCATGTACATTCACAGGATTAGAGTCCCCATATTCATTCCCAGGGTTAGAATCCCCATGTACTTTCCCGGATAAGAATCCCATGTACATTCCCGGGTCAGAATCCCCATGTACAATCCCGGGTTAAAGTCCCCATGTACATTCACGGGTTAGTATACCCATGTACATTCCCGGGTTAGTGTCCCCATGTACGTTCCTGGGTTAGAATCTCAATGTACATTCCCGGGTTAGAATCCCCATGTACATTAACAGGTTAGAATCCCCATGTACATTCCCGGGTTAGAATCCCCATGTACATTCCCAGGTTAAAATCCCCATGTAAATTCCCGGGTTAGAATCCCCATGTTCATTCCCGGGTTAGAATCCCCATATACATTCCAGAGTTAGAATCCCCATGTACACTCCTAGGGTTAGATTACACATTTACATTCCCAGGGTTTAGAATCCCCATGTATATTCCCAGGGTTAGAATTGCCATGTACATTCCCGGGTTAGAATCCCAATGTATATTCCACGTTAGAATCCCCATGTACATTCCCAGGTTATTTTACCCATGTACATTCCCGGGTTAGAATCCCAATGTATATTCCCGGGTTAGAATCCCCATGTACATTCCCGGGTTATTTTACCCATGTACATTCCCAGGGTTAGAATTCCCATGTACATTCCAGGATTAGAATTCCCATGTACATTACCGGGTAACAATCCCCATGTACGTTCCTGGGTTAGAATCCCCATTTACACTCCCGGGTTAGAAACCCCATGTAAATTCCCGGGTTAGAAACCCCATGTACATTTCCGGTTTAGAATCTCCATGTACATTCCCGGCTTAGAGTCCCCATATACATTCCCAGGGTTAGAATCCCTATGTACATTCCCGGGTTAGAATCCCCATGTACATTCCCAGGGTTAGAATCCCCATGTACATTCCTGGGTTAGAATCCCCATGTACATTCCCAGGTTAGAATACCCATGTACATTCCCAGGGATGGAATCCCCATGTACATCCACAGAGATAGAATCCCCATGTTCATTTCCAGTGTTATAATTCCCATGTACATTCCCGGGATAGAATCCCAATGTACATTCCCGGGTTAGAATCCACACGTACATTCCCAGGGATGGAATCCCCATGTACATTCACAGGATTAGAATCCCCTTATTCATTCCCAGGGTTAGAATTCCCATGTACTTTCCCGGATTAGAATCACATGTACATTCCCGGGTTAGAATCCCCCTGTACATTCCTGGGTTAGAATCCCCATGTACATTCCCGGGTTAGTATATCCATGTACATTCCCGGGTTAGTGTCCCCATGTACGTTCCTGGGTTAGAATCCCAATGTACATTCCTGGGTTAGAATCCCCATGTTCATTCCCAGGTTAGAATCCCCATGTACATTCCCGGTTTAAAATCCCCATGTACATTCCCAGGGTTAGAATTCCCATGTACATTCCCGGGTTAGAATCCCCATGTACATTCCCAGGTTAAAATCCCCATGTAAATTCCCAGTTTAGAATCCCCATGTTCATTCCCGGGTTAGAATCCCCATATACATTCCAGAGTTAGAATCCCCATGTACACTCCTAGGGTTAGATTACACATTTACATTCCCAGGGTTTACAATCCCCATGTATATTCCCAGGGTTAGAATTGCCATGTACATTCCCGGGTTAGAATCCCAATGTATATTCCACGTTAGAATCCCCATGTACATTCCCAGGTTATTTTACCCATGTACATTCCCGGGTTAGAATCCCAATGTATATTCCCGGGTTAGAATCCCCATGTACATTCCCGAGTTATTTTACCCATGTACATTCCCAGGGTTAGAATTCCCATGTACATTCCAGGATTAGAATTCCCATGTACATTACCGGGTAACAATCCCCATGTACGTTCCTGGGTTAGAATCCCCATTTACACTCCCGGGTTAGAAACCCCATGTAAATTCCCGGGTTAGAAACCCCATGTACATTTCCGGTTTAGAATCTCCATGTACGTTCCCGGGTTAGAGTCCCCATATACATTCCCAGGGTTAGAATCCCCATGTACATTCCCGGGTTAGAATCCCCATGTACATTCCCAGGGTTAGAATCCCCATGTACATTCCCGGGTTAGAATCCCCATGTACATTCCCAGGTTAGAATACCCATGTACATTCCCAGGGATGGAATCCCCATGTACATCCACAGAGATAGAATCCCCATGCTCATTTCCAGTGTTATAATTCCCATGTACATTCCCGGGATAGAATCCCAATGTACATTCCCGGGTTAGAATCCACACGTACATTCCCAGGGATGGAATCCCCATGTACATTCACAGGATTAGAATCCCCTTATTCATTCCCAGGGTTAGAATTCCCATGTACTTTCCCGCATTAGAATCACATGTACATTCCCGGGTTAGAATCCCCCTGTACATTCCTGGGTTAGAATCCCCATGTACATTCCCGGGTTAGTATATCCATGTACATTCCCGGGTTAGTGTCCCCATGTACGTTCCTGGGTTAGAATCCCAATGTACATTCCTGGGTTAGAATCCCCATGTTCATTCCCAGGTTAGAATCCCCATGTACATTCCCGGGATAGAATCCCCATGTACATTCCCGGTTTAAAATCCCCATGTACATTCCCAGGGTTAGAATTCCCATGTACATTCCCGGGTTAGAATCCCCATGTATATTCCCGGGTAAGAATCGCCATTTACGTTCCCGGGGTATTTTACACATGTACCTTCCCTGGTTAGAATCCCCATGTACATTCCCGGGGTAGAATCCGCATGTACATTCCACAGTTAGTATACCCATGCACATTGCCGTGTTAGAACCCCATGTACATTCCCGGGTTAGAATCCCCATGTACATTCCCGGGTTAGAATCCCCATGCACATTCCCGGCTTAGAATCCCCATGTACATTCCCGGGTTAGAATCCCCATGTACATTCCCAGGATTAGAATTCCCATGTACATTAGCGGGTTACAATCCCCATGTATTTTCCCGGGTTAGAATCCCCATGTACATTCCCGGGTTAGAATCCCCATGTACATTCCCGGGTTAGAATCCCCATGTACATTCCCGGGTTGGAATCCCCAAGATCATTCCCGGGTTAGCATACCCATGAAAATTCCCAGGTTAGAATCCCCATGTACATTCCCGGGTTAGAATCCCAATGTACATCCCGGGTCAGTATCCCCATGTTCCTTCCCAGGTTAGAATCCCCGTGTCCATTCCCGGGTTAGAATCACCATGTACATTCCCGGGTAGAATCCCTATGTATGTTCCTGGGTTAGAATCCCCATGTAGATTCCCGGGTTAGAATCCCCATGTTAATTTTTGGGTTAGAATCCCCATGTACATTTCCGGTTTAGAATCCCCATGTACATTCCCGGGATAGAATCCCCATATACATTCCCAGGGTTAGAATCCCCATGTACATTCCCGGGTTAGAATCCCCATGTACATTCCCAGGGTTAGAATCCCCATGTACATTCCCGGGTTAGAATCCCCATGTACATTCCCGGGTTAGAATCCCCATGTACATTCCCAGGGATGGAATCCCCATATACATTCACAGGGTTAGAATCCCCATGTTCAATCCCAGGGTTAGAATTCCCATGTACATTCCCGGGTTAGAATCCCCATGTTCATTCCCAGGTTTAGAATTCCCATGTACATTCCCGGGTTCGAAATCCCATGTAAATTCCCGGGTTAGAATCCCCATGTACTTTCCCAGGGATGGAATCCCCATGTACATTCACAGGATTAGAGTCCCCATATTCATTCCCAGGGTTAGAATCCCCATGTACTTTCCCGGATAAGAATCCCATGTACATTCCCGGGTCAGAATCCCCATGTACAATCCCGGGTTAAAGTCCCCATGTACATTCACGGGTTAGTATACCCATGTACATTCCCGGGTTAGTGTCCCCATGTACGTTCCTGGGTTAGAATCTCAATGTACATTCCCGGGTTAGAATCCCCATGTACATTAACAGGTTAGAATCCCCATGTACATTCCCGGGTTAGAATCCCCATGTACATTCCCAGGTTAAAATCCCCATGTAAATTCCCGGGTTAGAATCCCCATGTTCATTCCCGGGTTAGAATCCCCATATACATTCCAGAGTTAGAATCCCCATGTACACTCCTAGGGTTAGATTACACATTTACATTCCCAGGGTTTAGAATCCCCATGTATATTCCCAGGGTTAGAATTGCCATGTACATTCCCGGGTTAGAATCCCAATGTATATTCCACGTTAGAATCCCCATGTACATTCCCAGGTTATTTTACCCATGTACATTCCCGGGTTAGAATCCCAATGTATATTCCCGGGTTAGAATCCCCATGTACATTCCCGGGTTATTTTACCCATGTACATTCCCAGGGTTAGAATTCCCATGTACATTCCAGGATTAGAATTCCCATGTACATTACCGGGTAACAATCCCCATGTACGTTCCTGGGTTAGAATCCCCATTTACACTCCCGGGTTAGAAACCCCATGTAAATTCCCGGGTTAGAAACCCCATGTACATTTCCGGTTTAGAATCTCCATGTACATTCCCGGCTTAGAGTCCCCATATACATTCCCAGGGTTAGAATCCCTATGTACATTCCCGGGTTAGAATCCCCATGTACATTCCCAGGGTTAGAATCCCCATGTACATTCCTGGGTTAGAATCCCCATGTACATTCCCAGGTTAGAATACCCATGTACATTCCCAGGGATGGAATCCCCATGTACATCCACAGAGATAGAATCCCCATGTTCATTTCCAGTGTTATAATTCCCATGTACATTCCCGGGATAGAATCCCAATGTACATTCCCGGGTTAGAATCCACACGTACATTCCCAGGGATGGAATCCCCATGTACATTCACAGGATTAGAATCCCCTTATTCATTCCCAGGGTTAGAATTCCCATGTACTTTCCCGGATTAGAATCACATGTACATTCCCGGGTTAGAATCCCCCTGTACATTCCTGGGTTAGAATCCCCATGTACATTCCCGGGTTAGTATATCCATGTACATTCCCGGGTTAGTGTCCCCATGTACGTTCCTGGGTTAGAATCCCAATGTACATTCCTGGGTTAGAATCCCCATGTTCATTCCCAGGTTAGAATCCCCATGTACATTCCCGGTTTAAAATCCCCATGTACATTCCCAGGGTTAGAATTCCCATGTACATTCCCGGGTTAGAATCCCCATGTACATTCCCAGGTTAAAATCCCCATGTAAATTCCCAGTTTAGAATCCCCATGTTCATTCCCGGGTTAGAATCCCCATATACATTCCAGAGTTAGAATCCCCATGTACACTCCTAGGGTTAGATTACACATTTACATTCCCAGGGTTTACAATCCCCATGTATATTCCCAGGGTTAGAATTGCCATGTACATTCCCGGGTTAGAATCCCAATGTATATTCCACGTTAGAATCCCCATGTACATTCCCAGGTTATTTTACCCATGTACATTCCCGGGTTAGAATCCCAATGTATATTCCCGGGATAGAATCCCCATGTACATTCCCGAGTTATTTTACCCATGTACATTCCAAGGGTTAGAATTCCCATGTACATTCCAGGATTAGAATTCCCATGTACATTACCGGGTAACAATCCCCATGTACGTTCCTGGGTTAGAATCCCCATTTACACTCCCGGGTTAGAAACCCCATGTAAATTCCCGGGTTAGAAACCCCATGTACATTTCCGGTTTAGAATCTCCATGTACGTTCCCGGGTTAGAGTCCCCATATACATTCCCAGGGTTAGAATCCCCATGTACATTCCCGGGTTAGAATCCCCATGTACATTCCCACGGTTAGAATCCCCATGTACATTCCCGGGTTAGAATCCCCATGTACATTCCCAGGTTAGAATACCCATGTACATTCCCAGGGATGGAATCCCCATGTACATCCACAGAGATAGAATCCCCATGCTCATTTCCAGTGTTATAATTCCCATGTACATTCCCGGGATAGAATCCCAATGTACATTCCCGGGTTAGAATCCACACGTACATTCCCAGGGATGGAATCCCCATGTACATTCACAGGATTAGAATCCCCTTATTCATTCCCAGGGTTAGAATTCCCATGTACTTTCCCGGATTAGAATCACATGTACATTCCCGGGTTAGAATCCCCCTGTACATTCCTGGGTTAGAATCCCCATGTACATTCCCGGGTTAGTATATCCATGTACATTCCCGGGTTAGTGTCCCCATGTACGTTCCTGGGTTAGAATCCCAATGTACATTCCTGGGTTAGAATCCCCATGTTCATTCCCAGGTTAGAATCCCCATGTACATTCCCGGGATAGAATCCCCATGTACATTCCCGGTTTAAAATCCCCATGTACATTCCCAGGGTTAGAATTCCCATGTACATTCCCGGTTTAGAATACCCATGTATATTCCCGGGTAAGAATCGCCATTTACATTCCTGGGGTATTTTACACATGTACCTTCCCTGGTAAGAATCCCCATGTACATTCCCGGGGTAGAATCCGCATGTACATTCCACAGTTAGTATACCCATGCACATTGCCGTGTTAGAACCCCATGTACATTCCCGGGTTAGAATCCCCATGTACATTCCCGGGTTAGAATCCCCATGCACATTCCCGGCTTAGAATCCCCATGTACATTCCCGGGTTAGAATCCCCATGTACATTCCCAGGATTAGAATTCCCATGTACATTAGCGGGTTACAATCCCCATGTATTTTCCCGGGTTAGAATCCCCATGTACATTCCCGGGTTAGAATCCCCATGTACATTCCCGGGTTAGAATCCCCATGTACATTCCCAGGTTGGAATCCCCAAGATCATTCCCGGATTAGCATACCCATGAAAATTCCCAGGTTAGAATCGCCATGTACATTCCCGGGTTAGAATCCCAATGTACATCCCGGGTCAGTATCCCCATGTTCCTTCCCAGGTTAGAATCCCCGTGTCCATTCCCGGGTTAGAATCACCATGTACATTCCCGGGTAGAATCCCTATGTATGTTCCTGGGTTAGAATCCCCATGTAGATTCCCGGGTTAGAATCCCCATGTAAATTTTTGGGTTAGAATCCACATGTACATTTCCGGTTTAGAATCCCCATGTACATTCCCGGGATAGAATCCCCCATATACATTCCCAGGGTTAGAATCCCCATGTACATTCCCGGGTTAGAATCCCCATGTACATTCCCAGGGTTAGAATCCCCATGTACATTCCCGGGTTAGAATCCGCATGTACATTCCCAGGGATGGAATCCCCATATACATTCACAGGGTTAGAATCCCCATGTTCAATCCCAGGGTTAGAATTCCCATGTACATTCCCGGGTTAGAATCCCCATGTTCATTCCCAGGTTTAGAATTCCCATGTACATTCCCGGGTTCGAAATCCCATGTAAATTCCCGGGTTAGAATCCCCATGTACTTTCCCAGGGATGGAATCCCCATGTACATTCACAGGATTAGAGTCCCCATATTCATTCCCAGGGTTAGAATTCCCATGTACTTTCCCGGATAAGAATCCCATGTACATTCCCGGGTCAGAATCCCCATGTACAATCCCGGGTTAAAGTCCCCATGTACATTCACGGGTTAGTATACCCATGTACATTCCCGGGTTAGTGTCCCCATGTACGTTCCTGGGTTAGAATCTCAATGTACATTCCCGGGTTAGAATCCCCATGTACATTAACAGGTTAGAATCCCCATGTACATTCCCGGGTTAGAATCCCCATGTACATTCCCAGGTTAAAATCCCCATGTAAATTCCCGGGTTAGAATCCCCATGTTCATTCCCGGGTTAGAATCCCCATATACATTCCAGAGTTAGAATCCCCATGTACACTCCTAGGGTTAGATTCCACATTTACATTCCCAGGGTTTAGAATCCCCATGTATATTCCCAGGGTTAGAATTGCCATGTACATTCCCGGGTTAGAATCCCAATGTATATTCCACGTTAGAATCCCCATGTACATTCCCAGGTTATTTTACCCATGTACATTCCCGGGTTAGAATCCCAATGTATATTCCCGGGTTAGAATCCCCATGTACATTCCCGGGTTATTTTACCCATGTACATTCCCAGGGTTAGAATTCCCATGTACATTCCAGGATTAGAATTCCCATGTACATTACCGGGTAACAATCCCCATGTACGTTCCTGGGTTAGAATCCCCATTTACACTCCCGGGTTAGAAACCCCATGTAAATTCCCGGGTTAGAAACCCCATGTACATTTCCGGTTTAGAATCTCCATGTACATTCCCGGCTTAGAGTCCCCATATACATTCCCAGGGTTAGAATCCCTATGTACATTCCCGGGTTAGAATCCCCATGTACATTCCCAGGGTTAGAATCCCCATGTACATTCCCGGGTTAGAATCCCCATGTCCATTCCCAGGTTAGAATATCCATGTACATTCCCAGGGATGGAATCCCCATGTACATCCACAGAGATAGAATCCCCATGTTCATTTCCAGTGTTATAATTCCCATGTACATTCCCGGGATAGAATCCCAATGTACATTCCCGGGTTAGAATCCACACGTACATTCCCAGGGATGGAATCCCCATGTACATTCACAGGATTAGAATCCCCTTATTCATTCCCAGGGTTAGAATTCCCATGTACTTTCCCGGATTAGAATCACATGTACATTCCCGGGTTAGAATCCCCCTGTACATTCCTGGGTTAGAATCCCCATGTACATTCCCGGGTTAGTATATCCATGTACATTCCCGGGTTAGTGTCCCCATGTACGTTCCTGGGTTAGAATCCCAATGTACATTCCTGGGTTAGAATCCCCATGTTCATTCCCAGGTTAGAATCCCCATGTACATTCCCGGTTTAAAATCCCCATGTACATTCCCAGGGTTAGAATTCCCATGTACATTCCAGGATTAGAATTCCCATGTACATTACCGGGTAACAATTCCCATGTACGTTCCTGGGTTAGAATCCCCATTTACACTCCCGGGTTAGAAACCCCATGTAAATTCCCGGGTTAGAAACCCCATGTACATTTCCGGTTTAGAATCTCCATGTACATTCCCGGCTTAGAGTCCCCATATACATTCCCAGGGTTAGAATCCCCATGTACATTCCCGGGTTAGAATCCCCATGTACATTCCCAGGGTTAGAATCCCCATGTACATTCCCGGGTTAGAATCCCCATGTACATTCCCAGGTTAGAATATCCATGTACATTCCCAGGGATGGAATCCCCATGTACATCCACAGAGATAGAATCCCCATGTTCATTTCCAGTGTTATAATTCCCATGTACATTCCCGGGATAGAATCCCAATGTACATTCCCGGGTTAGAATCCACACGTACATTCCCAGGGATGGAATCCCCATGTACATTCACAGGATTAGAATCCCCTTATTCATTCCCAGGGTTAGAATTCCCATGTACTTTCCCGCATTAGAATCACATGTACATTCCCGGGTTAGAATCCCCCTGTACATTCCTGGGTTAGAATCCCCATGTACATTCCCGGGTTAGTATATCCATGTACATTCCCGGGTTAGTGTCCCCATGTACGTTCCTGGGTTAGAATCCCAATGTACATTCCTGGGTTAGAATCCCCATGTTCATTCCCAGGTTAGAATCCCCATGTACATTCCCGGGATAGAATCCCCATGTACATTCCCGGTTTAAAATCCCCATGTACATTCCCAGGGTTAGAATTCCCATGTACATTCCCGGGTTAGAATCCCCATGTATATTCCCGGGTAAGAATCGCCATTTACGTTCCCGGGGTATTTTACACATGTACCTTCCCTGGTTAGAATCCCCATGTACATTCCCGGGGTAGAATCCGCATGTACATTCCACAGTTAGTATACCCATGCACAT
The DNA here is from genome assembly GCF_044704955.1 of Pristiophorus japonicus. Classification (NCBI taxonomy): domain Eukaryota; kingdom Metazoa; phylum Chordata; class Chondrichthyes; family Pristiophoridae; genus Pristiophorus; species Pristiophorus japonicus. The sequence goes on from NC_092011.1 coordinate 12,095,328, forward strand.
TGCCATGTTAGAACCCCATGTACATTCCCGGGTTAGAATCCCCATGTACATTCCCGGGTTAGAATCCCCATGCACATTCCCGGCTTAGAATCCCCATGTACATTCCCGGGTTAGAAACCCCATATACATTCCAGAGTTAGAATCCCCATGTACACTCCTAGGGTTAGATTCCACATTTACATTCCCAGGGTTTAGAATCCCCATGTATATTCCCAGGGTTAGAATTGCCATGTACATTCCCGGGTTAGAATCCCAATGTATATTCCACGTTAGAATCCCCATGTACATTCCCAGGTTATTTTACCCATGTACATTCCCGGGTTAGAATCCCAATGTATATTCCCGGGTTAGAATCCCCATGTACATTCCCGGGTTATTTTACCCATGTACATTCCCAGGGTTAGAATTCCCATGTACATTCCAGGATTAGAATTCCCATGTACATTACCGGGTAACAATCCCCATGTACGTTCCTGGGTTAGAATCCCCATTTACACTCCCGGGTTAGAAACCCCATGTAAATTCCCGGGTTAGAAACCCCATGTACATTTCCGGTTTAGAATCTCCATGTACATTCCCGGCTTAGAGTCCCCATATACATTCCCAGGGTTAGAATCCCTATGTACATTCCCGGGTTAGAATCCCCATGTACATTCCCAGGGTTAGAATCCCCATGTACATTCCCGGGTTAGAATCCCCATGTCCATTCCCAGGTTAGAATATCCATGTACATTCCCAGGGATGGAATCCCCATGTACATCCACAGAGATAGAATCCCCATGTTCATTTCCAGTGTTATAATTCCCATGTACATTCCCGGGATAGAATCCCAATGTACATTCCCGGGTTAGAATCCACACGTACATTCCCAGGGATGGAATCCCCATGTACATTCACAGGATTAGAATCCCCTTATTCATTCCCAGGGTTAGAATTCCCATGTACTTTCCCGGATTAGAATCACATGTACATTCCCGGGTTAGAATCCCCCTGTACATTCCTGGGTTAGAATCCCCATGTACATTCCCGGGTTAGTATATCCATGTACATTCCCGGGTTAGTGTCCCCATGTACGTTCCTGGGTTAGAATCCCAATGTACATTCCTGGGTTAGAATCCCCATGTTCATTCCCAGGTTAGAATCCCCATGTACATTCCCGGTTTAAAATCCCCATGTACATTCCCAGGGTTAGAATTCCCATGTACATTCCAGGATTAGAATTCCCATGTACATTACCGGGTAACAATTCCCATGTACGTTCCTGGGTTAGAATCCCCATTTACACTCCCGGGTTAGAAACCCCATGTAAATTCCCGGGTTAGAAACCCCATGTACATTTCCGGTTTAGAATCTCCATGTACATTCCCGGCTTAGAGTCCCCATATACATTCCCAGGGTTAGAATCCCCATGTACATTCCCGGGTTAGAATCCCCATGTACATTCCCAGGGTTAGAATCCCCATGTACATTCCCGGGTTAGAATCCCCATGTACATTCCCAGGTTAGAATATCCATGTACATTCCCAGGGATGGAATCCCCATGTACATCCACAGAGATAGAATCCCCATGTTCATTTCCAGTGTTATAATTCCCATGTACATTCCCGGGATAGAATCCCAATGTACATTCCCGGGTTAGAATCCACACGTACATTCCCAGGGATGGAATCCCCATGTACATTCACAGGATTAGAATCCCCTTATTCATTCCCAGGGTTAGAATTCCCATGTACTTTCCCGCATTAGAATCACATGTACATTCCCGGGTTAGAATCCCCCTGTACATTCCTGGGTTAGAATCCCCATGTACATTCCCGGGTTAGTATATCCATGTACATTCCCGGGTTAGTGTCCCCATGTACGTTCCTGGGTTAGAATCCCAATGTACATTCCTGGGTTAGAATCCCCATGTTCATTCCCAGGTTAGAATCCCCATGTACATTCCCGGGATAGAATCCCCATGTACATTCCCGGTTTAAAATCCCCATGTACATTCCCAGGGTTAGAATTCCCATGTACATTCCCGGGTTAGAATCCCCATGTATATTCCCGGGTAAGAATCGCCATTTACGTTCCCGGGGTATTTTACACATGTACCTTCCCTGGTTAGAATCCCCATGTACATTCCCGGGGTAGAATCCGCATGTACATTCCACAGTTAGTATACCCATGCACATTGCCATGTTAGAACCCCATGTACATTCCCGGGTTAGAATCCCCATGTACATTCCCGGGTTAGAATCCCCATGCACATTCCCGGCTTAGAATCCCCATGTACATTCCCGGGTTAGAAACCCCATGTACATTCCCAGGATTAGAATTCCCATGTACATTAGCGGGTTACAATCCCCATGTATTTTCCCGGGTTAGAATCCCCATGTACATTCCCGGGTTAGAATCCCCATGTACATTCCCGGGTTAGAATCCCCATGTACATTCCCGGGTTGGAATCCCCAAGATCATTCCCGGGTTAGCATACCCATGAAAATTCCCAGGTTAGAATCGCCATGTACATTCCCGGGTTAGAATCCCAATGTACATCCCGGGTCAGTATCCCCATGTTCCTTCCCAGGTTAGAATCCCCATGTCCATTCCCGGGTTAGAATCACCATGTACATTCCCGGGTAGAATCCCTATGTATGTTCCTGGGTTAGAATCCCCATGTAGATTCCCGGGTTAGAATCCCCATGTAAATTTTTGGGTTAGAATCCCCATGTACATTTCCGGTTTAGAATCCCCATGTACATTCCCGGGATAGAATCCCCCATATACATTCCCAGGGTTAGAATCCCCATGTACATTCCCGGGTTAGAATCCCCATGTACATTCTCAGGGTTAGAATCCCCATGTACATTCCCGGGTTAGAATCCCCTTGTACATTCCCAGGAATGGAATCCCCATATACATTCACAGGGTTAGAATCCCCATGTTCAATCCCAGGGTTAGAATTCCCATGTACATTCCCGGGTTAGAATCCCCATGTTCATTCCCAGGTTTAGAATTCCCATGTACATTCCCGGGTTCGAAATCCCATGTAAATTCCCGGGTTAGAATCCCCATGTACTTTCCCAGGGATGGAATCCCCATGTACATTCACAGGATTAGAGTCCCCATATTCATTCCCAGGGTTAGAATTCCCATGTACTTTCCCGGATAAGAATCCCATGTACATTCCCGGGTCAGAATCCCCATGTACAATCCCGGGTTAAAGTCCCCATGTACATTCACGGGTTAGTATACCCATGTACATTCCCGGGTTAGTGTCCCCATGTACGTTCCTGGGTTAGAATCTCAATGTACATTCCCGGGTTAGAATCCCCATGTACATTAACAGGTTAGAATCCCCATGTACATTCCCGGGTTAGAATCCCCATGTACATTCCCAGGTTAAAATCCCCATGTAAATTCCAGGGTTAGAATCCCCATGTTCATTCCCGGGTTAGAATCCCCATATACATTCCAGAGTTAGAATCCCCATGTACACTCCTAGGGTTAGATTACACATTTACATTCCCAGGGTTTAGAATCCCCATGTATATTCCCAGGGTTAGAATTGCCATGTACATTCCCGGGTTAGAATCCCAATGTATATTCCACGTTAGAATCCCCATGTACATTCCCAGGTTATTTTACCCATGTACATTCCCGGGTTAGAATCCCAATGTATATTCCCGGGTTAGAATCCCCATGTACATTCCCGGGTTATTTTACCCATGTACATTCCCAGGGTTAGAATTCCCATGTACATTCCAGGATTAGAATTCCCATGTACATTACCGGGTAACAATCCCCATGTACGTTCCTGGGTTAGAATCCCCATTTACACTCCCGGGTTAGAAACCCCATGTAAATTCCCGGGTTAGAAACCCCATGTACATTTCCGGTTTAGAATCTCCATGTACATTCCCGGCTTAGAGTCCCCATATACATTCCCAGGGTTAGAATCCCCATGTACATTCCCGGGTTAGAATCCCCATGTACATTCCCAGGGTTAGAATCCCCATGTACATTCCCGGGTTAGAATCCCCATGTACATTCCCAGGTTAGAATACCCATGTACATTCCCAGGGATGGAATCCCCATGTACATCCACAGAGATAGAATCCCCATGTTCATTTCCAGTGTTATAATTCCCATGTACATTCCCGGGATAGAATCCCAATGTACATTCCCGGGTTAGAATCCACACGTACATTCCCAGGGATGGAATCCCCATGTACATTCACAGGATTAGAATCCCCTTATTCATTCCCAGGGTTAGAATTCCCATGTACTTTCCCGCATTAGAATCACATGTACATTCCCGGGTTAGAATCCCCCTGTACATTCCTGGGTTAGAATCCCCATGTACATTCCCGGGTTAGTATATCCATGTACATTCCCGGGTTAGTGTCCCCATGTACGTTCCTGGGTTAGAATCCCAATGTACATTCCTGGGTTAGAATCCCCATGTTCATTCCCAGGTTAGAATTCCCATGTACATTCCCGGTTTAAAATCCCCATGTACATTCCCAGGGTTAGAATTCCCATGTACATTCCCGGGTTAGAATCCCCATGTACATTCCCAGGTTAAAATCCCCATGTAAATTCCCAGGTTAGAATCCCCATGTACATTCCCGGGTTATTTTACCCATGTACATTCCCAGGGTTAGAATTCCCATGTACATTCCAGGATTAGAATTCCCATGTACATTACCGGGTAACAATCCCCATGTACGTTCCTGGGTTAGAATCCCCATTTACACTCCCGGGTTAGAAACCCCATGTAAATTCCCGGGTTAGAAACCCCATGTACATTTCCGGTTTAGAATCTCCATGTACATTCCCGGGTTAGAGTCCCCATATACATTCCCAGGGTTAGAATCCCCATGTACATTCCCGGGTTAGAATCCCCATGTACATTCCCAGGGTTAGAATCCCCATGTACATTCCCGGGTTAGAATCCCCATGTACATTCCCAGGTTAAAATCCCCATGTAAATTACCGGGTTAGAATCCCCATGTTCATTCCCGGGTTAGAATCCCCATATACATTCCAGAGTTAGAATCCCCATGTACACTCCTAGGGTTAGATTACACATTTACATTCCCAGGGTTTACAATCCCCATGTATATTCCCAGGGTTAGAATTGCCATGTACATTCCCGGGTTAGAATCCCAATGTATATTCCACGTTAGAATCCCCATGTACATTCCCAGGTTATTTTACCCATGTACATTCCCGGGTTAGAATCCCAATGTATATTCCCGGGTTAGAATCCCCATGTACATTCCCAGGGTTAGAATCCCCATGTACATTCCCAGGGTTAGAATCCCCATGTACATTCCCGGGTTAAAATCCCCATATACATTCCCACGGTTAGAATCCCCATGTACATTCCCGGGTTAGAATCCCCATGTACATTCCCAGGTTAGAATACCCATGTACATTCCCAGGGATGGAATCCCCATGTACATCCACAGAGATAGAATCCCCATGTTCATTTCCAGTGTTATAATTCCCATGTACATTCCCGGGATAGAATCCCAATGTACATTCCCGTGTTAGAATCCACACGTACATTCCCAGGGATGGAATCCCCATGTACATTCACAGGATTAGAATCCCCTTATTCATTCCCAGGGTTAGAATTCCCATGTACTTTCCCGGATTAGAATCACATGTACATTCCCGGGTTAGAATCCCCCTGTACATTCCTGGGTTAGAATCCCCATGTACATTCCCGGGTTAGTATATCCATGTACATTCCCGGGTTAGTGTCCCCATGTACGTTCCTGGGTTAGAATCCCAATGTACATTCCTGGGTTAGAATCCCCATGTTCATTCCCAGGTTAGAATCCCCATGTACATTCCCGGGATAGAATCCCCATGTACATTCCCGGTTTAAAATCCCCATGTACATTCCCAGGGTTAGAATTCCCATGTACATTCCCGGGTTAGAATACCCATGTATATTCCCGGGTAAGAATCGCCATTTACATTCCTGGGGTATTTTACACATGTACCTTCCCTGGTAAGAATCCCCATGTACATTCCCGGGGTAGAATCCGCATGTACATTCCACAGTTAGTATACCAATGCACATTGCCGTGTTAGAACCCCATGTACATTCCCGGGTTAGAATCCCCATGTACATTCCCGGGTTAGAATCCCCATGCACATTCCCGGCTTAGAATCCCCATGTACATTCCCAGGGTTAGAATCCCCATGTACATTCCCAGGATTAGAATTCCCATGTACATTAGCGGGTTACAATCCCCATGTACTTTCCCGGGTTAGAATCCCCATGTACATTCCCGGGTTAGAATCCCCATGTACATTCCCGGGTTGGAATCCCCAAGATCATTCCCGGGTTAGTATACCCATGAAAATTCCCAGGTTTGAATCCCCATGTAGATTCCCGGGTTCGAATCCCAATGTACATCCCGGGTCAGTATCCCCATGTTCCTTCCCAGGTTAGAATCCCCATGTACATTCCCGGGATAGAATCCCCATATACATTCCCAGGGTTAGAATCCCCATGTACATTCCCGGGTTAGAATCCCCATGTACATTCCCATGGTTAGAATCCCCATGTACATCCCGGGTTAGAATCCCCATGTACATTCCCGGGATAGAATCCCCATATACATTCCCAGGGTTAGAATCCCCATGTACATTCCCGGGTTAGAATCCCCATGTACATTCCCAGGGTTAGAATCCCCATGTACATTCCCGGGTTAGAATCCCCATGTACATTCCCGGGTTAGAATCCCCATGTACATTCCCAGGGTTGGAATCCCCATGTACATTCACAGGGTTAGAATCCCCATGTTCAATCCCAGGGTTAGAATTCCCATGAATATTCCCGGGTTAGAATCCCCATGTACATTCCCGGGTTAGAATCCCCATGTACATTCCCAGGGATGGAATCCCCATGTACATGCACAGGATTAGAATTCCCATATTCATTCCCAGGGATAGAATTCCCATGTACTTTCCAGGATTAGAATTCCATGTACATTCCCGGGTTAGAATCCCCATGTACATTCCCGGGTTAAACCCCCATGTACATGCCTGGTTTAAAATCCCCAGGTACATTCCAGAGTTCGAATACCCATGTACATTCGCGGCTTAGATTCCCCATGTACATTCCCGGGTTAGAATCCACATGTACATTCCCGGGTTAGAATCACGATATACAATCCCGGGTTAGAATCCCCATGTACATTCCCGGTTTAAAATCCCCAGGTACATTCCAGAGTTCGATTACCCATGTACATTCGCGGGTTAGATTCCCCATGTACATTCCCGGGTTAGAATCCACATGTACATTCCCGGGTTAGAATCCCAATATACATTCCCGAGTCAGAATCCCCATGTACATTCCCAGGGTTAGAATTCCCATGTACATTCCCGGGTTAGAATCCCCATGTATATACCCGGGTTAGAATCCCCATGTACATTCCCGGGTTATTTTACCCATGGACATTCCCGGGTTAGAATCCCCATGTACATTCCTGGGTTAGAATCCCCATGTACGTTACTGGGTTAGAATCCCCATGTACATTTCCGTGTTAGAATACCCATGTACATTTCCGGGTTAGAATCCCCATGTACATTCCCGGTTTAGAATCCACATGTACATTCCCGGGTTACAATCCCCATATACATTCCCAGGGTTAGAATCCCCATGTACATTCCCGGGTTAGAATCCCCATGTACATTCCCAGGGTTAGAATCCCCATGTACATTCCCAGGTTAGAATCCCCATGTACATTGCCGGGTTGGAATCCCCATGTACATTCCCGGGTTATTATACCCATGAACATTCCTCGGTTAGAATCCCCTGTACAATCCCGGATTAGAATTCCCGTGTAGATTCCCGGGTTAGTATCCCCATGTACATTCCAGGGTTATCATCCCCATGTACATTCCTAGGTTAGAATCCCCCTGTACATTTATGGGTTAGTATACCCATGAACATTCCCGGGTTAGAATCCCCATGTACGTTCCCGGGTTAGAATCCCCATGTGTGTTCCCGGGTTAGAAACCCCATGTTCATTCCCGGGTTAGAATCTCCATGTAACTTCCCAGATTTAAAATCCCCATTAACATTCCAAAGGTCAGAATCCCTTGTACATACCCGGGTTACAATACCCTTGTACATTCCCCGGGTTACAATCCCGATATACATTCCCAGGGTTAGTATCCCCATGTACATTCCTGGGTTAGTATCCCTGTGTACATTTCCGGGTTAGAATCCCCATGTATATTCCCGGGTTAGAATACCCATGCACATTCCCGGGTTCGTATCCCCATGTACATTCCCGGGTTATTATCCCCATGTACATTCCAAGGGTTGGAATCCCCCATATATATTCCCAGGGTTAGAATCCCCATGTCCATTCCCAGGTTAGAATTCTCATGTACGTTCCTGGCTTAGAATCCCCATGTACATTCCCGGGTTAGAATCCCCATGTACATTCCCAGGTTTGAATCCCCTTGTACATTCCCGGGTTAGAATCCCCATGTACATCCCCGGGTTAGAATCCCCATGTACATTCCAGGGGTAGTATACACAAGTACATTCCCGGTTTAGAATCCCATGTACATTCCCGGAATGGAATCCCCATGTACATTCCCGGGTTAGAATCCCCATGTACATTCCCAGGTTTGAATCCCCTTGTACATTCCCGGGTTAGAATCCCCATGTACATCCCCGGGTTAGAATCCCCATGTACATTCCAGGGGTAGTATACCCAAGTACATTCCCGGTTTAGAATCCCATGTACATTCCCGGAATGGAATCCCCATGTACATTCCCGGGTTGAAATCCCCAAATACATTTGCGGGTTAGAATCCCCATGTACATTCCCACGGTTAGAATCCCCATGTACATTCCCAGGGTTAGAATCCCCATGTACATTCCCAGCGTTAGAAACCCCATGTACATTCCCGTTTGAAACCCCATGTAGATTACCATTTTAGAATTCCCATGTACATTCCCGGGTTAGAATCCCCATGTACATTCCCGGGATAGTATCCCCATGTACATTCCAGGGTTATCATCCCCATGTACATTCCTAGGTTAGAATCCCCCTGTACATTCACGGGTTAGTATACCCATGAACATTCCCGGGTTAGAATCCCCATGTACATTCTCGGGTTAGAATCCCCATGTGCGTTTAAGGTTAGAAACCCCATGGTCATTCCCAGGTTAGAATCTCCATGTACATTCCAAGGGTTAAAATCCCCATTAACATTCCAAGGGTCAGAATCCCTAGTACATACGCAGGTTACAATAGCCTTGTACATTCCCCGGGTTACAATCCCGAAATACATTCCCAGGGTTAGTATCCCCATGTACATTCCTGGGTTAGTATCCCTATGTACATTTCCGGGTTAGAATCCCCATGTATATTCCCGGGTTAGAATAACCATGCACATTCCCGGGTTTGTATCCCCATGTACATTCCCGGGTTAGTATCCCCATGTACATTCCAAGGGTTGGAATCCCCCATATATATTCCCAGGGTTAGAATCCCTATGTACATTCCCAGGTTAGAATTCTCATGTACGTTCCTGGCTTAGAATCCCCATGTACATTCCCGGTTTAGAATCCCCATGTACATTCCCAGGTTTGAATCCCCTTGTACATTCCCGGGTTGGAATCCCCATGTACATCCCCGGGTTAGAATCCCCATGTACATTCCAGGGGTAGTATACCCATGTACATTCCCGGTTTAGAATCCCCATGTACATTCCCGGAATGGAATCCCCATGTACATTCCAGGGGTTGAAATCCCCAAATACATTCGCGGGTTAGAATCCCCATTTACATTCCCAGGGTTAAAATCCCCATGTACATTCCCACGGTTAGAATCCCCATGTACATTCCCGGGTTGAAACCCCATGTAGATTACCATTTTAGAATTCCCATGTACATTCCCGGGTTAGAATCCCCATGTACATTCCTTGGTTAGTATCCCCATGTACATTCCCGGGTTAGAATGCCCATGTACATTCCCAGGGTTAGAATCCCCATGTACATTCCCGGGTTAGAATCACATGTACATTCCCGGATAAGAAATCCCGTGCAGATTCCCGGGTTAGTATACCCATGAACATTCCAGGGTTAGCATCCCCATGTACATTCCTAGGTTAGAATCCCCATGTACATTCACGGGTTAGTATACCCATGAACATTCCCGCGTTAGAATCGCCATGTACATTCCCGCGTTAGAATCAGCATGTACTTTCCCGGGTTAGAATCCCCATTTACAATCCCAGATTAGAATCCCCATATACATTCCCGCGTTAGAATCCCCATGTACATTCCCACGTTAGAATCAGCATGTACTTTCCCGGGTTAGAATCCCCATTTACAATCCCGGATTAGAATCCCCATATACATTCCCGGGTTAGAATCCCCATGTACATTCCCAGGGTTGGAATCCACATGTACATTCCCAGGGTTTAGAATCTCCATGTACATTCCCAGGGTTAGAATTCCAATATACATTTCCGGATTAGAATCCCCATGTATATACCCGGGTTAGAATCTCCATGTACATTCCCGGGTTAGTTTAACCATGAACATTCCAGGGTTAGCATCCCCATGTACATTCCCCCGGTTACAATCCCCATATACATTCCCAGGGTTAGTATACCCATGAACATTCCCGGGTTAGAATCCCCATGTACATTCCCAGGTTAGAATCAGCATGTACTTTCCCGGGTTAGAATCCCCATTTACAATCCCGGATTAGAATCCCCATGTACGTTCCCGGGTTAGAAACCCCATGTACATTCCCGGGTTAGAATCCCCATCTACATTCCCAGGGTTAAAATCCCCATGTACATTCCAAGGGTCAGAATCCTCATGTACATACCCGGGTTACAATACCTTTGTACCTTCCCCGGGTTGCAATCCCGATGTACATTCCCAGGGTTAGTATCCCCATGTACATTCCTGGGTTAGTATCCCTGTGTCCATTCCCGGGTTAGAATTCCCGTGGACATTCCCGGGTTAGAATACCCATGCACATTCCCGGGTTCGTATCCACATGTAAATTCCCGGGTTAGTATCCCCATGTACATTCCCAGGGTTGGAATCCCCATGTACATTCCAAACTTAGTATACCCATGTACATTCCCGTGTTAGCATGTACATTCCCAGGGTTAGAATTCCAATATACATTTCCGGATTAGAATCCCCATGTATATAACCGGGTTAGAATCTCCATGTACATTCCCGGGTTAGTTTAACCATGAACATTCCAGGGTTAGCATCCCCATGTACATTCCCCCGGTTACAATCCCCATATACATTCCCAGGGTTAGTATACCCATGAACATTCCCGGGTTAGAATCCCCATGTACATTCCCAGGTTAGAATCAGCATGTACTTTCCCGGGTTAGAATCCCCATTTACAATCCCGGATTAGAATCCCCATGTACGTTCCCGGGTTAGAAACCCCATGTACATTCCCGGGTTAGAATCCCCATCTACATTCCCAGGGTTAAAATCCCCATGTACATTCCAAGGGTCAGAATCCTCATGTACATACCCGGGTTACAATACCCTTGTACCTTCCCCGGGTTGCAATCCCGATGTACATTCCCAGGGTTAGTATCCCCATGTACATTCCTGGGTTAGTATCCCTGTGTCCATTCGCGGGTTAGAATTCCCGTGGACATTCCCGGGTTAGAATACCCATGCACATTCCCGGGTTCGTATCCACATGTAAATTCCCGGGTTAGAATCCCCATGTACATTCCCAGGGATGGAATCCCCATGTACATTCACAGGGTTAGAATCCCCATGTTCATTCCCAGGTTTAGAATTCCCATATACATTCCCAGGTTCAAATTCCCATGTAAATTCCCGGGTTAGAATCTCCATGTACATTCCCAGGTTTAGAATCCCCATGTACATTCCCGGGTTAGAATCCCCATGTACATTCCCGGGTTAGAATCCCCATGTACATTCCCAGGGATGGAATCCCCATGTACATTCACAGGGTTAGAATCCCCATGTTCATTCCCAGGTTTAGAATTCCCATATACATTCCCGGGTTCAAATTCCCATGTAAATTCCCGGGTTAGAATCCCCATGTACTTTCCCAGGGATGGAATCCCCATTTATATTCACAGGATTAGAGTCCCCATATTCATTCCCAGGGTTAGAATTCCCATGTACTTTCCCAGATTAGAATCCCATATACATTCCCGGGTTAGAATCCCCATGTACAATCCCGGGTTAGAATCCCCATGTACATTCACGGGTTAGTATACCCATGTACATTCCCGGTTTGTGTCCCCATGTATGTTCCTGGGTTAGAATCCCAATGTACATTCCCGGGTTAGAATCCCCATGTACATTACCAGGTTAGAATCCCCATGTGCATTCCCGGGTTAGAATCCCCATGTACATTCCTGGGTTAAAATCCCCATGTACATTCCCGGGTTAGAATCCCCATGTTCATTCCCGGGTTAGAATCCCCATATACATTCCAGAGTTAGAATCCCCATGTACACTCCTAGGGTTAGATTCCACATTTACATTCCCAGGGTTTAGAATCCCAATGTACATTCCCAGGTTTAGAATTCCTATGTACATTCCCGGGTTAGAATCCCAATGTATATTCCGGGTTAGAATCCCCATGTACATTCCCGGGTTATTTTACCCAAGTACATTCCAGGGTTAGAATCCCAATGTATATTCCCGGGTTAGAATCCCCATGTACATTCCCGGGTAATTTTACCCATGTACATTCCCAGGGTTAGAATCCCCATGTACATTCCAGGATTAGAATCCCCATGTACATTCCCGGGTTAAACCCCCATGTACATTCCTGGGTTAGAATCCCCATGTACAATCCCGGGTCAGAATCCCCATGTACATTCCCGGTTTAAAATCCCCAGGTACATTCCAGAGTTCGAATACCCATGTACATTCGCGGGTTAGATTCCCCATGTACATTCCCGGGTTAGAATCCACATGTACATTTCCGTGTTAGAATACCCATGTACATTTCCGGGTTAGAATCCCCATGTACATTCCCGGTTTAGAATCCACATGTACATTCCCGGGTTACAATCCCCATATACATTCCCAGGGTTAGAATCCCCATGTACATTCCCGGGTTAGAATCCCCATGTACATTCCCAGGGTTAGAATCCCCATGTACATTCCCGGGTTAGAATCCCCATGTACATTCTTGGGTTAGAATCCCCATGTACATTCCCGGGTTATTATACCCATGAACATTCCTCGGTTAGAATCCCCTGTACATTCCCGGATTAGAATTCCCGTGTAGATTCCCGGGTTAGTATCCCCATGTACATTCCAGGGTTGTCATCCCCATGTACATTCCTAGGTTAGAATCCCCCTGTACATTCACGGGTTAGTATACCCATGAACATTCCCGGGTTAGAATCCCCATGTACGTTCCCGGGTTAGAATCCCCATGTGCGTTCCCGGGTTAGAAACCCCATGTTCATTCCCGGGTTAGAATCTCCGTGTACATTCCCAGGGTTAAAATCCCCATTAACATTCCAAAGGTCAGAATCCCTTGTACATACCCGGGTTACAATACCCTAGTACATTCCCTGGGTTACAATCCCGATATACATTCCCAGGGTTAGTATCCCCATGTAAATTCCTGGGTTAATATCCCTGTGTACAAATCCGGGTTAGAATCCCCATGTATATTCCCGGGTTAGAATAACCATGCACATTCCCGGGTTCTTATCCCCATGTACATTCCTGGGTTAGTATCCCCATGTACATTCCAAGGGTTGGAATCCCCCATATATATTCCCAGGGTTAGAATCCCCATGTACATTCCCAGGTTAGAATTCTCATGTACGTTCCTGGCTTAGAATCCCCATGTACATTCCCGGGTTAGAATCCCCATGTACATTCCCAGGTTTGAATCCCCTTGTACATTCCCGGGTTAGAATCCCCATGTACATCCCCGGGTTAGAATCCCCATGTACATTCCAGGGGTAGTATACCCATGTACATTCCCAGGTTTGAATCCCCTTGTACATTCCCGGGTTAGAATCCCCATGTACATCCCCGGGTTAGAATCCCCATGTACATTCCAGGGGTAGTATACCCATGTACATTCCCGGTTTAGAATCCCCATGTACATTCCCGGAATGGAATCCCCATGTACATTCCCGGGTTGAAATCCCCAAATACATTTGCGAGTTAGAATCCCCATGTACATTCCCAGGGTTAGAATCCACATGTACATTCCCGGGATAGAATCCCCATATACATTCCCAGGGTTAGAATCCCCATGTACATTCCCGGGTTAGAATCCCCATGTACATTCCCAGGGTTAGAATCCCCATGTACATTCCCGGGTTAGAATCCCCATGTACATTCCCAGGGATGGAATCCCCATGTACATTCACAGGGTTAGAATCCCCATGTTCAATCCCAGGGTTAGAATTCCCATGTATATTCCCGGGTTAGAATCCCCATGTACATTCCCGGGTTAGAATCCCCATGTACATTCCCAGGGATGGAATCCCCATGTACATGCACAGGATTAGAATTCCCATATTCATTCCCAGGGATAGAATTACCATGTACTTTCCCGGATTAGAATTCCATGTACAATCCCGGGTTAGAATCCCCATGTACATTCCCGGGTTAAAACCCCATGTAAATGCCTGGTTTAAAATCCCCAGGTACATTCCAGAGTTCGAATACCCATGTACATTCGCGGGTTAGATTCCCCATGTACATTCCCGGGTTAGAATCCACATGTACATTCCCGGGTTAGAATCCCGATGTACAATCCCGGTTTAGAATCCCCATGTACATTCCCGGTTTAAAATCCCCAGGTACATTCCAGAGTTCGAATACCCATGTACATTCGCGGGTTAGATTCCCCATGTACATTCCCGGGTTAGAATCCACATGTACATTCCCGGGTTAGAATCCCAATATACATTCCCGAGTCAGAATCCCCATGTACATTCCCAGGGTTAGAATTCCCATGTACATTCCCGGGTTAGAATCCCCATGTATATTCCCGGGTTAGAATCCCCATGTACATTCCCGGGTTATTTTACCCATGGACATTCCCGGGTTAGAATCCCCATGTACATTCCTGGGTTAGAATCCCAATGTACGTTACTGGGTTAGAATCCCCATGTACATTTCCGTGTTAGAATACCCATGTACATTTCCGGGTTAGAATCCCCATGTACATTCCCGGTTTAGAATCCACATGTACATTCTCAGGTTAGAATCCCCATGTACATTGCCGGGTTGGAATCCCCATGTACATTCCCGGGTTATTATACCCATGAACATTCCTCGGTTAGAATCCCCTGTACATTCCCGGATTAGAATTCCCGTGTAGATTCCGGGTTAGTATCCCCATGTACATTCCAGGGTTACCATCCCCATGTACATTCCTAGGTTAGAATCCCCCTGTACATTCACGGGTTAGTATACCCATGAACATTCCAGGGTTAGAATCCCCATGTACGTTCACGGGTTAGAATCCCCATGTGTGTTCCCGGGTTAGAAACCCCATGTTCATTCCCGGGTTAGAATCTCCATGTACATTCCCAGATTTAAAATCCCCATTAACATTCCAAAGGTCAGAATCCCTTGTACATACCCGGGTTACAATACCCTTGTACATTCCCCGGGTTACAATCCCGATATACATTCCCAGGGTTAGTATCCCCATGTACATTCCTGGTTTAGTATCCCTGTGTACATTTCCGGGTTAGAATTCCCATGTATATTCCCGGGTTAGAATACCCATGCACATTCCCGGGTTCGTATCCCCATGTACTTTCCCGGGTTAGTATCCCCATGTACATTCCAAGGGTTGGAATCCCCCATATATATTCCCAGGGTTAGAATCCCCATGTACATTCCCAGGTTAGAATTCTCATGTACGTTCCTGGCTTAGAATCCCCATGTACATTCCCGGGTTAGAATCCCCATGTACATTCCCAGGTTTGAATCCCCTTGTACATTCCCGGGTTAGAATCCCCATGTACATCCCCGGGTTAGAATCCCCATGTACATTCCAGGGGTAGTATACCCATGTACATTCCCGGTTTAGAATCCCATGTACATTCCCGGAATGGAATCCGCATGTACATTCCCGGGTTGAAATCCCCAAATACAATCGCGGGTTAGAATCCCCATGTACATTCCCAGGGTTAAAATCCCCATGTACATTCCCACGGTTAGAATCCCCATGTACATTCCCAGGGTTAGAATCCCCATGTACATTCCCAGCGTTAGAATCCCCATGTACATTCCCGTGTTGAAACCCCATGTAGATTACCATTTTAGAATTCCCATGTACATTCCCGGGTTAGAATCCCCATGTACATTCCCGGGATAGTATCCCCATGTACATCCCAGGGTTATCATCCCCATGTACATTCCTAGGTTAGAATCCCCCTGTACATTCACGGGTTAGTATACCCATGAACATTCCCGGGTTAGAATCCCCATGTACGTTCGCGGGTTAGAATCCCCATGTGCGTTTAAGGTTAGAAACCCCATGGTCATTCCCAGGTTAGAATCTCCATGTACATTCCCAGGGTTAAAATCCCCATTAACATTCCAAGGGTCAGAATCCCTAGTACATACGCAGGTTACAATAGCCTTGTACATTCCCCGGGTTACAATCCCTATGTACATTTCCGGGTTAGAATCCCCATGTATATTCCCGGGTTAGAATAACCATGCACATTCCCGGGTTCGTATCCCCATGTACATTCACAGGTTAGTATCCTCATGTACATTCCAAGGGTTGAAATCCCCCATATATATTCCCAGGGTTAGAATCACCATGTACATTCCCAGGTTAGAATTCTCATGTACGTTCCTGGCTTAGAATCCCCATGTACATTCCCGGGTTAGAATCCCCATGTACATTCCCAGGTTTGAATCCCCTTGTACATTCCCGGGTTAGAATCCCCATGTACATCCCCGGGTTAGAATCCCCATGTACATTCCAGGGGTAGTATACCCATGTACATTCCCGGTTTAGAATCCCCATGTACATTCCCGGAATGGAATCCCCATGTACATTCCCGGGGTTGAAATCCCCAAATACATTCGCGGGTTAGAATCCCCATGTACATTCCCAGGGTTAAAATCCAAATGTACATTCCCACGGTTAGAATCCCCATGTACATTCCCAGGGTTAGAATGCCCATGTACATTCCCAGCGTTAGAATCCCCATGTACATTCCCGTGTTGAAACCCCATGTAGATTACCATTTTAGAATTCCCATGTACATTCCCGGGTTAGAATCCCCATGTACATTCCCGGGTTAGTATCCCCATGTACATTCCCGGGTTAGAATGCCCATGTACATTCCCAGGGTTAGAATCCCCATGTACATTCCCGGGTTAGAATCACATGTACATTCCCGGATTAGAATTCCCGTGCAGATTCCCGGGTTAGTATTCCCATGAACATTCCAGGGTTAGCATCCCCATGTACATTCCTAGGTTAGAATCCCCATGTACATTCACGGGTTAGTATACCCATGAACATTCCCGCGTTAGAATCGCCATGTACATTCCCGCGTTAGAATCAGCATGTACTTTCCCGGGTTAGAATCCCCATTTACAATCCCGGATTAGAATCCCCATATACATTCCCGCGTTAGAATCCCCATGTACATTCCCGCATTAGAATCAGCATGTACTTTCCCGGGTTAGAATCCCCATTTACAATCCCGGATTAGAATCCCCATATACATTCCCGGGTTAGAATCCCCATGTACATTCCCAGGGTTGGAATCCACATGTACATTCCCAGGGTTTAGAATCTCCATGTACATTCCCAGGGTTAGAATTCCAATATACATTTCCGGGTTAGAATCCCCATGTATATTCCCGGGTTAGAATCCCCATGTACATTCCCGGGTTAGTTTAACCATGAACATTCCAGGGTTAGCATCCCCATGTACATTCCCCCGGTTACAATCCACATATACATTCCCAGGGTTAGTATACCCATGAACATTCCCGGGTTAGAATCCCCATGTACATTCCCAGGTTAGAATCAGCATGTACTTTCCCGGGTTAGAATCCCCATTTACAATCCCGGATTAGAATCCCCATGTACATTCCAAGGGTCAGAATCCTCATGTACATACCCGGGTTACAATACCCTTGTACCTTCCCCGGGTTGCAATCCCGATGTACATTCCCAGGGTTAGTATCCCCATGTACATTCCTGGGTTAGTATCCCTGTGTCCATTCGCGGGTTAGAATTCCCGTGGACATTCCCGGGTTAGAATACCCATGCACATTCCCGGGTTCGTATCCACATGTAAATTCCCGAGTTAGTATCCCCATGTACATTCCCAGGGTTGGAATCCCCATGTACATTCCAGACTTAGTATACCCATGTACATTCCCGTGTTAGCATCCCCATGTACATTCCCGGGTTAGAATCCCCATGTACATTCCCGGGTTAGAATCCCCATATACATTCCCGGGTTAGAATCCCCATGTACATTCCCAGGGTTGGAATCCACATGTACATTCCCAGGGTTTAGAATCTCCATGTACATTCCCGGGTTAGTTTAACCATGAACATTCCTGGGTTAGAATCCCCATGTACATTCCCCGGGTTACAATCCCCAAGTACATTCCCGGGTTAGAATCCCCATGTACATTCCCGGGTTGAAATCCCCATATACATTCCCGGGTTAGAATTCCCATGTACATTCCCATGGTTAGAATCCCCATGTACATTCGCGGGGTAGAATCCTCGTGTACATTCCACAGTTAGTATAACCATGTACATAACCGTGTTAGTATCCCCATGAACATTCCCGGCTGAGAATCCCCATTTACATTCCCGGTTTAGAATCCACATGCACATTCCCGTCTTAGAATCCCCATGTACATTCCCAGGGTTAGAATCCCCATGTACATTCCCAGGATTCGAATTCCCATGTACATTACCGGGTTACAATCCCCATGTACTTTCCCGGGTTAGAATCACCATGTACATTCCCGGGTTAGAATCCCACTGTACATTCCAGGGTTAGAATGACCATGTACATTCCAGAGTTAGAATCCCCATGTACACTCCTAGGGTTAGTATATCCATGTACAATCATGGGTTCGTATACCCATGTACATTCCCAGGTTAGTGTCCACATGTACGTTCCTGGGTTAGAATCCCAATGTACATTTCCAGGTTAGAATCGCCATGTACATTCCCAGGTTAGAATCCCCAAGTACATTCCCGGATTAGAATCCCCATGTACATCCCGGGTCAGTATCCCCATGAACCTTCCCTGGTTAGAATCCCCGTGTAAATTCCCGGGTTAGAATCCCATGTACATTTCCGGGTTAGAATCCCCATGTACGTTCCTGGGTTAGAATCCCCATGTACATTGCCGGGTTAGAATCCCCATGTACATTCCCGGGTTAGAATCTCCATGTACATTCCCAGGTTTAGAATCCCCATGTACATTCCCGGGTTAGAATCCCCATGTACATTCCCGGGTTAGAATCCCCATGTACATTCCCAGGGATGGAATCCCCATTTACATTCACAGGGTTAGAATCCCCATGTTCATTCCCAGGTTTAGAATTCCCATATACATTCCCGGGTTCAAATTCCCATGTAAATTCCCGGGTTAGAATCCCCATGTACTTTCCCAGGGATGGAATCCCCATTTATATTCACAGGATTAGAGTCCCCATATTCATTCCCAGGGTTAGAATTCCCATGTACTTTCCCAGATTAGAATCCCATATACATTCCCGGGTTAGAATCCCCATGTACAATCCCGGGTTAGAATCCCCATGTACATTCACGGGTTAGTATACCCATGTACATTCCCGGTTTGTGTCCCCATGTACGTTCCTGGGTTAGAATCCCAATGTACATTCCCGGGTTAGAATCCCCATGTACATTACCAGGTTAGAATCCCCATGTGCATTCCCGGGTTAGAATCCCCATGTACATTCCTGGGTTAAAATCCCCATGTACATTCCCGGGTTAGAATCCCCATGTTCATTCCCGGGTTAGAATCCCCATATACATTCCAGAGTTAGAATCCCCATGTACACTCCTAGGGTTAGATTCCACATTTACATTCCCAGGGTTTAGAATCCCAATGTACATTCCCAGGTTTAGAATTCCTATGTACATTCCCGGGTTAGAATCCCAATGTATATTCCGGGTAAAATCCCCATGTACATTCCCGGGTTATTTTACCCAAGTACATTCCCGGGTTAGAATCCCAATGTATATTCCCAGGTTAGAATCCCCATGTACATTCCCGGGTTATTTTACCCATGTACATTCCCAGGGTTAGAATCCCCATGTACATTCCAGGATTAGAATCCCCATGTACATTCCCGGGTTAAACCCCCATGTACATTCCCGGGTTAGAATCCCCATGTACAATCCCGGGTTAGAATCCCCATGTACATTCCCGGTTTAAAATCCCCAGGTACATTCCAGAGTTCGAATACCCATGTACATTCGCGGGTTAGATTCCCCATGTACATTCCCGGGTTAGAATCCCCATGTACATTCCCGGGTTAGAATACCCATGTACATTTCCGGGTTAGAATCCCCATGTACATCCCGGGTCAGTATCCCCATGAACCTTCCCTGGTTAGAATCCCCGTGTAAATTCCCGGGTTAGAATCCCATGTACATTTCCGGGTTAGAATCCCCATGTACGTTCCTGGGTTAGAATCCCCATGTACATTGCCGGGTTAGAATCCCCATGTACATTCCCGGGTTAGAATCTCCATGTACATTCCCAGGTTTAGAATCCCCATGTACATTCCCGGGTTAGAATCCCCATGTACATTCCCGGGTTAGAATCCCCATGTACATTCCCAGGGATGGAATCCCCATGTACATTCACAGGGTTAGAATCCCCATGTTCATTCCCAGGTTTAGAATTCCCATATACATTCCCAGGTTCAAATTCCCATGTAAATTCCCGGGTTAGAATCCCCATGTACTTTCCCAGGGATGGAATCCCCATTTATATTCACAGGATTAGAGTCCCCATATTCATTCCCAGGGTTAGAATTCCCATGTACTTTCCCAGATTAGAATCCCATATACATTCCCGGGTTAGAATCCCCATGTACAATCCCGGGTTAGAATCCCCATGTACATTCACGGGTTAGTATACCCATGTACATTCCCGGTTTGTGTCCCCATGTACGTTCCTGGGTTAGAATCCCAATGTACATTCCCGGGTTAGAATCCCCATGTTCATTCCCGGGTTAGAATCCCCATATACATTCCAGAGTTAGAATCCCCATGTACACTCCTAGGGTTAGATTCCACATTTACATTCCCAGGGTTTAGAATCCCAATGTACATTCCCAGGTTTAGAATTCCTATGTACATTCCCGGGTTAGAATCCCAATGTATATTCCGGGTAAAATCCCCATGTACATTCCCGGGTTATTTTACCCAAGTACATTCCCGGGTTAGAATCCCAATGTATATTCCCAGGTTAGAATCCCCATGTACATTCCCGGGTTATTTTACCCATGTACATTCCCAGGGTTAGAATCCCCATGTACATTCCAGGATTAGAATCCCCATGTACATTCCCGGGTTAAACCCCCATGTACATTCCCGGGTTAGAATCCCCATGTACAATCCCGGGTTAGAATCCCCATGTACATTCCCGGTTTAAAATCCCCAGGTACATTCCAGAGTTCGAATACCCATGTACATTCGCGGGTTAGATTCCCCATGTACATTCCCGGGTTAGAATCCCCATGTACATTTCCGTGTTAGAATACCCATGTACATTTCCGGGTTAGAATCCCCATGTACATTCCCGGTTTAGAATCCACATGTACATTCCCGGGTTACAATCCCCATATACATTCCCAGGGTTAGAATCCCCATGTACATTCCCGGGTTAGAATCCCCATGTACATTCCCAGGGTTAGAATCCCCATGTACATTCCCGGGTTAGAATCCCCATGTACATTCCCGGGTTAGAATCTCCATGTACATTCCCGGGTTAGAATCCCCATGTACATTCCCAGGGATGGAATCCCCATGTACATTCACAGGGTTAGAATCCCCATGTTCATTCCCAGGTTTAGAATTCCCATATACATTCCCGGGTTCAAATTCCCATGTAAATTCCCGGGTTAGAATCCCCATGTACTTTCCCAGGGATGGAATCCCCATTTATATTCACAGGATTAGAGTCCCCATATTCATTCCCAGGGTTAGAATTCCCATGTACTTTCCCAGATTAGAATCCCATATACATTCCCGGGTTAGAATCCCCATGTACAATCCCGGGTTAGAATCCCCATGTACATTCACGGGTTAGTATACCCATGTACATTCCCGGTTTGTGTCCCCATGTACGTTCCTGGGTTAGAATCCCAATGTACATTCCCGGGTTAGAATCCCCATGTTCATTCCCGGGTTAGAATCCCCATATACATTCCAGAGTTAGAATCCCCATGTACACTCCTAGGGTTAGATTCCACATTTACATTCCCAGGGTTTAGAATCCCAATGTACATTCCCAGGTTTAGAATTCCTATGTACATTCCCGGGTTAGAATCCCAATGTATATTCCGGGTAAAATCCCCATGTACATTCCCGGGTTATTTTACCCAAGTACATTCCCGGGTTAGAATCCCAATGTATATTCCCAGGTTAGAATCCCCATGTACATTCCCGGGTTATTTTACCCATGTACATTCCCAGGGTTAGAATCCCCATGTACATTCCAGGATTAGAATCCCCATGTACATTCCCGGGTTAAACCCCCATGTACATTCCCGGGTTAGAATCTCCATGTGCGTTCCCGGGTTAGAAACCCCATGTTCATTCCCGGGTTAGAATCTCCGTGTACATTCCCAGGGTTAAAATCCCCATTAACATTCCAAAGGTCAGAATCCCTTGTACATACCCGTGTTACAATACCCTTGTACATTCCCCGGGTTACAATCCCGATATACATTCCCAGGGTTAGTATCCCCATGTAAATTCCTGGGTTAATATCCCTGTGTACAAATCCGGGTTAGAATCCCCATGTATATTCCCGGGTTAGAATACCCATGCACATTCCCGGGTTTGTATCCCCATGTACATTCCCGGGTTAGTATCCCCATGTACATTCCAAGGGTTGGAATCCCCCATATATATTCCCAGGGTTAGAATCCCCATGTACATTCACAGGTTAGAATTCTCATGTACGTTCCTGGCTTAGAATCTCCATGTACATTCCCGGGTTAGAATCCCCATGTACATTCCCAGGTTTGAATCCACTTGTACATTCCCGGGTTAGAATCCCCATGTACATCCCCGGGTTAGAATCCCCATGTACATTCCAGGGGTAGTATACCCATGTACATTCCCGGTTTAGAATCCCATGTACATTCCCGGAATGGAATCCCCATGTACATTCCCGGGTAGAAATCCCCAAATACATTCGCGGGTTAGAATCCCCATGTACATTCCCAGGGTTAAAATCCCCATGTACATTCCCACGGTTAGAATCCCCATGTACATTCCCAGGGTTAGAATCCCCATGTACATTCCCAGCGTTAGAATCCCCATTTACATTCCCGTGTTGAAACCCCATGTAGATTACCATTTTAGAATTTCCATGTACATTCCCGGGTTAGAATCCCCATGTACATTCCCGGGATAGTATCCCCATGTACATTCCAGGGTTATCATCCCCATGTACATTCCTAGGTTAGAATCCCCCTGTACATTCACGGGTTAGTATACCCATGAACATTCCCGGGTTAGAATCCCCATGTACGTTCCCGGGTTAGAATCCCCATGTGCGTTCCCGGGTTAGAAACCCCATGTTCATTCCTAGGTTAGAATCTGCATGTACATTCCCAGGGTTAAAATCCCCATTAATATTCCAAGGGTCAGAATCCCCTGTACATACCCGGGTTACAATAGCCTTGTACATTCCCCGGGTTACAATCCCGATATACATTCCCAGGGTTAGTATCCCCATCTACATTCCTGGGTTAGTATCCTTATGTACATTTCCGGGTTAGATTCCCCATGTATATTCCCGGGTTAGAATAACCATGCACATTCCCGGGTTCGTATCCCCATGTACATTCCCGGGTTAGTATCCCCATGTACATTCCAAGGGTTGGAATCCCCCATATATATTCCCAGGGTTAGAATCCCCATGTACATTCCCAGGTTAGAATTCTCATGTACGTTTCTGGCTTAGAATCCCCAAGTACATTCCCGGGTTAGAATCCCCATGTACATTCCCAGGTTTGAATCCCCTTGTACATTCCCGGGTTAGAATCCCCATGTACATCCCCGGGTTAGAATCCCCATGTACATTCCAGGGGTAGTATACCCATGTACATTCCCGGTTTAGAATCCCCATGTACATTCCCGGAATGGAATCCCCATGTACATTCCCGGGTTGAAATCCCAAATACATTTGCGGGTTCGAATCCCCATGTACATTCCCAGGGTTAAAATCCCCATGTACATTCCCACGGTTAGAATCCCCATGTACATTCCCAGGTTTAGAATCCCCATGTACATTCCCAGCGTTAGAATCCCCATGTACATTCCCGTGTTGAAACCCCATGTAGATTACCATTTTAGAATTCCCATGTACATTCCCGGGTTAGAATCCCGATGTACATTCCCGGGTTAGTATCCCCATGTACATTCCCGGGTTATTTTACCCATGTACATTCCCAGGGTTAGAATCCCCATGTACATTCCCGGGTTAGAATCCCATGTACATTCCCGGATTAGAATTCCCATGCAGATTCCCGGGTTAGTATACCCATGAACATTCCAGGGTTAGCATCCCCATGTACATTCCTAGGTTAGAATCCCCATGTACATTCCCAGGGTTAAAATCCCCATGTACATTCCCACGGTTAGAATCCCCATGTACATTCCCAGTGTTAGAATCCCCATGTACATTCCCAGCGTTAGAATCCCCAAGTACATTTCCGTGTTGAAACCCCATGTAGATTACCATTATAGAATTCCCATGTACATTCCCGAGTTAGAATGCCCATGTACATTCCCGGGATAGTATCCCCATGTACATTCCAGGGTTATCATCCCCATGTACATTCCTAGGTTAGAATCCCCCTGTACATTCACGGGTTAGTATCCCCATGTACATTCCCGGGTTAGAATGCCCATGTACATTCCCAGGGTTAGAATCCCCATGTACATTCCCGGGTTAGAATCCCATGTACATTCCCGGATTAGAATTCCCGTGCAGATTCCCGGGTTAGTATACCCATGAACATTCCAGGGTTAGCATCCCCATGTACATTCCTAGGTTAGAATCCCCATGTACATTCACGGGTTAGTATACCCATGAACATTCCCGGGTTAGAATCCCCATGTACGTTCCCGGGTTAGAATCAGCATGTACTTTCCCGGGTTAGAATCCCCATTTACAATCCCGGATTAGAATCCCCATGTACGTTCCCGGGTTAGAAACCCCATGTACATTCCCGGGTTAGAATCCCCATCTACATTCCCAGGGTTAAAATCCCCATGTACATTCCAAGGGTCAGAATCCTCATGTACATACCCGGGTTACAATACCCTTGTACCTTCCCCGGGTTGCAATCCCGATGTACATTCCCAGGGTTAGTATCCCCATGTACATTCCTGGGTTAGTATCCCTGTGTCCATTCCCGGGTTAGAATTCCCGTGGACATTCCCGGGTTAGAATACCCATGCACATTCCCGGGTTCGTATCCACATGTAAATTCCCGGGTTAGTATCCCCATGTACATTCCCAGGGTTGGAATCCCCATGTACATTCCAGACTTAGTATACCCATGTACATTCCCGTGTTAGCATCCCCATGTACATTCCCAGGGTTGGAATCCACATGTACATTCCCAGGGTTTAGAATCTCCATGTACATTCCCAGGGTTAGAATTCCAATATACATTTCCGGGTTAGAATCCCCATGTATATTCCCGGGTTAGAATCTCCATGTACATTCCCAGGGTTAGAATTCCAATATACATTTCCGGGTTAGAATCCCCATGTATATTCCCGGGTTAGAATCCCCATGTACATTCCCGGGTTAGTTTAACCATGAACATTCCTGGGTTAGAATCCCCATGTACATTCCCCGGGTTACAATCCCCAAGTACATTCCCGGGTTAGAATCCCCATGTACATTCCCGGGTTGAAATCCCCATATACATTCCCGGGTTACAATTCCCATGTACATTCCCATGGTTAGAATCCCCATGTACATTCCCACGGTTAGAATCCCCATATACATTCCCAGGTTTAGAATCCCCATGTACATTCCCAGGGTTAGAATCCCCATGTATTCTCCAGGATTAGTATCCACATGTCCATTCCTGGGTTTGAATCCCCATGTACATTCCAGGGATAGAATCCCCATGTACATTCGCAGTTTAGAAACCCCATGTACATTCCCTGTTTAGAATCCCCATGTACATTCGCGGGGTTCAATCCTCGTGTACATTCCACAGTTAGTATAACCATGTACATAACCGTGTTAGTATCCCCATGAACATTCCCGGCTGAGAATCCCCATGTACATTCCCGGTTTAGAATCCACATGCACATTCCCGTCTTAGAATCCCCATGTACATTCCCAGGGTTAGAATCCCCATGTACATTCCCGTGTTGAATCCCCATGTACATTACCAGTTTAGAATCCCCATGTACATTCCGGGCTTGGAATCCCCATGTGCGTTCCTGGGTTAGAAACCCCATGTTCATTCCCGGGTTAGAATCTCCATGTACATTCCCAGGGTTAAAATCCCCATTAACATTCCAAAGGTCAGAATCCCTTGTACATTCACGGGTTACAATACCCTTGTACATTCCCCGGGTTTCAATCCCGATGTACATTCCCAGGGTTAGTATCCCCATGTACATTCCTGGGTTAATATCCCTGTGTACAAATCCGGGTTAGAATCCCCATGTATATTCCCGGGTTAGAATACCCATGCACATTCCCGGGTTCGTATCCCCATGTACATTCCCGCGTTAGTATCCCCATGTACATTCCAAGGGTTGGAATCCCCCATATATATTCCCAGGGTTAGAATCCCCATGTACATTCCCAGGTTAGAATTCTCATGTACGTTCCTGGCTTAGAATCCCCATGTACATTCCCGGGTTAGAATCCCCATGTACATTTCCAGGTTTGAATCCCTTTGTACATTCCCGGGTTAGAATCCCCATGTACATCCCTGGGTTAGAATCCCCATATATATTCCAGGGGTAGTATACCCATGTACATTCCCGGTTTAGAATCCCATGTTCATTCCCGGAATGGAATCCCCATGTAAATTCCCGGGTTGAAATCCCCAAATACATTCGCGGGTTAGAATCCCCATGTACATTCCCAGGGTTAAAATCCCCATGTACATTCCCACGGTTAGAATCCCCATGTACATTCCCAGCGTTAGAATCCCCATGTACATTCCCGTGTTGAAACCCCATGTAGATTACCATTTTAGAATTCCCATGTACATTCCCGGGTTAGAATCCCCATGTACATTCCCGGGATAGTATCCCCATGTACATTCCAGGGTTATCATCCCCATGTACATTCCTAGGTTAGAATCCCCCTGTACATTCACGGGTTAGTATACCCATGAACATTCCCGGGTTAGAATCCCCATGTATGTTCCCGGGTTAGAATCCCCATGTGCGTTCCCGGGTTAGAAACCCCATGTTCATTCCCAGGTTAGAATCTCCATGTACATTCCCAGGGTTAAAATCCCCATTAACATTCCAAGGGTCAGAATCCCTTGTACATACCCAGGTTACAATAGCCTTGTACATTCCCCTGGTTACAATCCCGATATACATTCCCAGGGTTAGTATCCCCATGTACATTCCTGGGTTAGTATCCCTATGTACATTTCTGGGTTAGAATCCCCATGTACATTCCCGGAATGGAATCCCCATGTACATTCCCGGGTTGAAATCCCCAAATACATTCGTGGGTTAGAATCCCCATGTACATTCCCAGGGTTAAAATCCCCATGTACATTCCCACGGTTAGAATCCCCATGTACATTCCCAGGGTTAGAATCCCCATGTACATTCCCAGCGTTAGAATCCCCATGTACATTCCCGTGTTGAAACCTCATGTAGATTAGCATTTTAGAATTCCCATGTACATTCCCGGGTTAGAATCCCCATGTACATTCCCGGGTTAGTATCCCCATGTACATTCCCGGGTTAGAATGCCCATGTACATTCCCAGGGTTAGAATCCCCATGTACATTCCCGGGTTCTAATCCCCATGTACATTCCCAGGGTTAGAATCCCCATGTACATTCCCGGGTTAGAATCCCATGTACATTCCCGGATTAGAATTCGGGTGCAGATTCCCGGGTTAGTATACCCATGAACATTCCAGGGTTAGCATCCCCATGTACATTCCTAGGTTAGAATCCCCATGTACATTCACGGGTTAGTATACCCATGAACATTCCCGGGTTAGAATCCCCATGTACATTCCCGGGTTAGAATCAGCATGTACTTTCCCGGGTTAGAATCCCCATTTACAATCCCGGATTAGAATCCCCATGTACGTTCCCGGGTTAGAAACCCCATGTACATTCCCGGGTTAGAATCCCCATCTACATTCCCAGGGTTAAAATCCCCATGTACATTCCAAGGGTCAGAATCCTCATGTACATACCCGGGTTACAATACCCTTGTACCTTCCCCGGGTTGCAATCCCGTAGTACATTCCCAGGGTTAGTATCCCCATGTACATTCCTGGGTTAGTATCCCTGTGTCCATTCCCGGGTTAGAATTCCCGTGGACATTCCCGTGTTAGAATACCCATGCACATTCCCGGGTTCGTATCCACATGTAAATTCCCGGGTTAGTATCCCCATGTACATTCCCAGGGTTGGAATCCCCATGTACATTCCAGACTTAGT
This sequence comes from Pristiophorus japonicus, assembly GCF_044704955.1. Lineage (NCBI taxonomy): Eukaryota > Metazoa > Chordata > Chondrichthyes > Pristiophoridae > Pristiophorus > Pristiophorus japonicus. The sequence goes on from NC_092011.1 coordinate 12,124,285, forward strand.
ATACCCATGTACATTCCTGTGTTAGCATCCCCATGTACATTCCCGGGTTAGAATCCCCATGTACATTCCCGGGTTAGAATCCCCATATACATTCCCGGGTTAGAATCCCCATGTACATTCCCAGGGTTGGAATCCACATGTACATTCCCAGGGTTTAGAATCTCCATGTACATTCCCAGGGTTAGAATTCCAATATACATTTCCGGGTTAGAATCCCCATGTATATTCCCGGGTTAGAATCCCCATGTACATTCCCGGGTTAGTTTAACCATGAACATTCCTGGGTTAGAATCCCCATGTACATTCCCCGGGTTACAATCCCCAAGTACATTCCCGGGTTAGAATCCCCATGTACATTCCCGGGTTGAAATCCCCATATACATTCCCGGGTTACAATTCCCATGTACATTCCCATGGTTAGAATCCCCATGTACATTCCCACGGTTAGAATCCCCATATACATTCCCAGGTTTAGAATCCCCATGTACATTCCCAGGGTTAGAATCCCCATGTATTCTCCAGGATTAGTATCCAAATATCCATTCCTGGGTTTGAATCCCCATGTACATTCCAGGGATAGAATCCCCATGTACATTCGCAGTTTAGAAACCCCATGTACATTCCCTGTTTAGAATCCCCATGTACATTCGCGGGGTTCAATCCTTGTGTACATTCCACAGTTAGTATAACCATGTGCATAACCGTGTTAGTATCCCCATGAACATTCCCGGCTGAGAATCCCCATGTACATTCCCGGTTTAGATTCCACATGCACATTCCCGTCTTAGAATCCCCATGTACATTCCCAGGGTTAGAATCCCCATGTACATTCCCGTGTTGAATCCCCATGTACATTTCCAGTATAGAATCCCATGTACATTCCCGGCTTGGAATCCCCATGTGCGTTCCTGGGTTAGAAACCCCATGTTCATTCCCGGGTTAGAATCTCCATGTACATTCCCAAGGTTAAAATCCCCATTAACATTCCAAAGGTCAGAATCCCTTGTACATTCGCGGGATACAATACCCTTGTACATTCCCCGGGTTTCAATCCCGATATACATTCCCAGGGTTAGTATCCCATGTACATTCCAGGGTTAGTATCCCTATGTACATTTCTGGGTTGGAATCCCCATGTATATTCCCGGGTTAGAATAAACATGCACATTCCCGGGTTCGTATCCCCATGTACATTCCCGGGTTAGTATCCCCATGTACATTCCAAGGGTTGGAATCCCCCATATATATTCCCAGGGTTAGAATCCCCATGTACATTCCCAGGTTAGAATTCTCATGTACGTTCCTGGCTTAGAATCCCCATGTACATTCCCGGGTTAGAATCCCCATGTACATTTCCAGGTTTGAATCCCTTTGTACATTCCCGGGATAGAATCCCCATGTACATCCCTGGGTTAGAATCCCCATGTACATTCCAGGGGTAGTATACCCATGTACATTCCCGGTTTAGAATCCCATGTTCATTCCCGGAATGGAATCCCCATGTAAATTCCCGGGTTGAAATCCCCAAATACATTCGTGGGTTAGAATCCCCATGTACATTCCCAGGGTTAAAATCCCCATGTACATTCCCACGGTTAGAATCCCCATGTACATTCCCAGCGTTAGAATCCCCATGTACATTCCCGTGTTGAAACCCCATGTAGATTACCATTTTAGAATTCCCATGTACATTCCCGGGTTAGAATCCCGATGTACATTCCCGGGTTAGTATCCCCATGTACATTCCCGGGTTATTTTACCCATGTACATTCCCAGGGTTAGAATCCCCATGTACATTCCCGGGTTAGAATTCCCATATACATTCCCAGAGTTAGAATCCCCATGTACATTCCAGGGTTAGAATCCCCATGTACATTCCCAGGGATAGAATCCCCTAGTATATTCCCGGGTTAGAATCCCCATGTACATTCCGGGATTAGAATCCCCATGTACATTCGCAGATTATTATACCCATGAACATTCCCGGGTTAGTATCCCATGTACATTCCCGGATTAGAATCCCCATGTATATTCCCGGGTTAGTATACCCATGAACATTCCCGGGTTAGAATACCCATGTACATTCCTGGGTTAGAATTCACATGTATATTACGGGGTTAGTGTACCCATGAATATTCCCGGGTTAGAAAACCCATGTACATTCCCGGGTTAGAATCCCCATGTACTTTCCCGGGTTAGAATCCCCATGTACATTCCTGGGTTAGAATACCCATGTACATTCCCGGTTTAGAATCCCCATAACATTACCGGGTTAGAATCCCCATGTACATTCCTGGGTTAGAATTCACGTGTATATTCCTGGGTTAGTGTACCCATGAATATTCCCGGGGTAGAAAACACATGTACATTCCCGGGTTAGAATCCCCATGTACTTTCCCGGGTTAGAATCCCCATATACATTCCCAGGTTTAGAATCCCCATGTACATTCCCAGGGTTAGAATCCCCATGTATTCTCCAGGATTAGTATCCACATGTCCATTCCTGGGTTTGAATCCCCATGTACATTCCAGGGATAGAATCCCCATGTACATTCGCAGTTTAGAAACCCCATGTACATTCCCTGTTTAGAATCCCCATGTACATTCGCGGGGTTCAATCCTCGTGTACATTCCACAGTTAGTATAACCATGTACATAACCGTGTTAGTATCCCCATGAACATTCCCGGCTGAGAATCCCCATGTACATTCCCGGTTTAGAATCCACATGCACATTCCCGTCTTAGAATCCCCATGTACATTCCCAGGGTTAGAATCCCCATGTACATTCCCGTGTTGAATCCCCATGTACATTACCAGTTTAGAATCCCCATGTACATTCCGGGCTTGGAATCCCCATGTGCGTTCCTGGGTTAGAAACCCCATGTTCATTCCCGGGTTAGAATCTCCATGTACATTCCCAGGGTTAAAATCCCCATTAACATTCCAAAGGTCAGAATCCCTTGTACATTCGCGGGTTACAATCCTCTTGTACATTCCCCGGGTTTCAATCCCGATATACATTCCCAGGGTTAGTATCCCCATGTACATTCCTGGGTTAATATCCCTGTGTACAAATCCGGGTTAGAATCCCCATGTATATTCCCGGGTTAGAATACCCATGCACATTCCCGGGTTCGTATCCCCATGTACATTCCAAGGGTTGGAATCCCCCATATATATTCCCAGGGTTAGAATCCCCATGTACATTCACAGGTTAGAATTCTCATGTACGTTCCTGGCTTAGAATCTCCATGTACATTCCTGGCTTAGAATCCCCATGTACATTCCCGGGTTAGAATCCCCATGTACATTTCCAGGTTTGAATCCCTTTGTACATTCCCGGGTTAGAATCCCCATGTACATCCCTGGGTTAGAATCCCCATATACATTCCAGGGGTAGTATACCCATGTACATTCCCGGTTTAGAATCCCATGTTCATTCCCGGAATGGAATCCCCATGTAAATTCCCGGGTTGAAATCCCCAAATACATTCGCGGGTTAGAATCCCCATGTACATTCCCAGGGTTAAAATCCCCATGTACATTCCAAGGGTTGGAATCCCCCATATATATTCCCAGGGTTAGAATCCCCATGTACATTCCCAGGTTAGAATTCTCATATACGTTTCTGGCTTAGAATCCCCAAGTACATTCCCGGGTTAGAATCCCCATGTACATTCCCAGGTTTGAATCCCCTTGTACATTCCCGGGTTAGAATCCCCATGTACATCCCCGGGTTAGAATCCCCATGTACATTCCAGGGGTAGTATACACATGTACATTCCCGGTTTAGAATCCCCATGTACATTCCCGGAATGGAATCCCCATGTACATTCCCGGGTTGAAATCCCAAATACATTTGCGGGTTCGAATCCCCATGTACATTCCCAGGGTTAAAATCCCCATGTACATTCCCACGGTTAGAATCCCCATGTACATTCCCAGTGTTAGAATCCCCATGTACATTCCCGTGTTGAAACCCCATGTAGATTACCATTTTAGAATTCCCATGTACATTCCCGGGTTAGAATCCCCATGTACATTCCCGGGATAGTATCCCCATGTACATTCCAGGGTTATCATCCCCATGTACATTCCTAGGTTAGAATCCCCCTGTACATTCATGGGTTAGTATACCCATGAACATTCCCGGGTTAGAATCCCCATGTATGTTCCCGGGTTAGAATCCCCATGTGCGTTCCCGGGTTAGAAACCCCATGTTCATTCCCAGGTTAGAATCTCCATGTACATTCCCAGGGTTAAAATCCCCATTAACATTCCAAGGGTCAGAATCCCTTGTACATACCCAGGTTACAATAGCCTTGTACATTCCCCTGGTTACAATCCCGATATACATTCCCAGGGTTAGTATCCCCATGTACATTCCTGGGTTAGTATCCCTATGTACATTTCTGGGTTAGAATCCCCATGTACATTCCCGGAATGGAATCCCCATGTACATTCCCGGGTTGAAATCCCCAAATACATTCGTGGGTTAGAATCCCCATGTACATTCCCAGGGTTAAAATCCCCATGTACATTCCCACGGTTAGAATCCCCATGTACATTCCCAGGGTTAGAATCCCCATGTACATTCCCAGCGTTAGAATCCCCATGTACATTCCCGTGTTGAAACCTCATGTAGATTAGCATTTTAGAATTCCCATGTACATTCCCGGGTTAGAATCCCCATGTACATTCCCGGGTTAGTATCCCCATGTACATTCCCGGGTTAGAATGCCCATGTACATTCCCAGGGTTAGAATCCCCATGTACATTCCCGGGTTAGAATCCCCATGTACATTCCCAGGGTTAGAATCCCCATGTACATTCCCGGGTTAGAATCCCATGTACATTCCCGGATTAGAATTCCCGTGCAGATTCCCGGGTTAGTATACCCATGAACATTCCAGGGTTAGCATCCCCATGTACATTCCTAGGTTAGAATCCCCATGTACATTCACGGGTTAGTATACCCATGAACATTCCCGGGTTAGAATCCCCATGTACATTCCCGGGTTAGAATCAGCATGTACTTTCCCGGGTTAGAATCCCCATTTACAATCCCGGATTAGAATCCCCATGTACGTTCCCGGGTTAGAAACCCCATGTACATTCCCGGGTTAGAATCCCCATCTACATTCCCAGGGTTAAAATCCCCATGTACATTCCAAGGGTCAGAATCCTCATGTACATACCCGGGTTACAATACCCTTGTACCTTCCCCGGGTTGCAATCCCGATGTACATTCCCAGGGTTAGTATCCCCATGTACATTCCTGGGTTAGTATCCCTGTGTCCATTCCCGGGTTAGAATTCCCGTGGACATTCCCGTGTTAGAATACCCATGCACATTCCCGGGTTCGTATCCACATGTAAATTCCCGGGTTAGTATCCCCATGTACATTCCCAGGGTTGGAATCCCCATGTACATTCCAGACTTAGTATACCCATGTACATTCCTGTGTTAGCATCCCCATGTACATTCCCGGGTTAGAATCCCCATGTACATTCCCGGGTTAGAATCCCCATATACATTCCCGGGTTAGAATCCCCATGTACATTCCCAGGGTTGGAATCCACATGTACATTCCCAGGGTTTAGAATCTCCATGTACATTCCCAGGGTTAGAATTCCAATATACATTTCCGGGTTAGAATCCCCATGTATATTCCCGGGTTAGAATCCCCATGTACATTCCCGGGTTAGTTTAACCATGAACATTCCTGGGTTAGAATCCCCATGTACATTCCCCGGGTTACAATCCCCAAGTACAATCCCAGGTTAGAATCCCCATGTACATTCCCGGGTTGAAATCCCCATATACATTCCCGGGTTACAATTTCCATGTACATTCCCATGGTTAGAATCCCCATGTACATTCCCACGGTTAGAATCCCCATATACATTCCCAGGTTTAGAATCCCCATGTACATTCCCAGGGTTAGAATCCCCATGTATTCTCCAGGATTAGTATCCAAATGTCCATTCCTGGGTTTGAATCCCCATGTACATTCCAGGGATAGAATCCCCATGTACATTCGCAGTTTAGAAACCCCATGTACATTCCCTGTTTAGAATCCCCATGTACATTCGCGGGGTTCAATCCTTGTGTACATTCCACAGTTAGTATAACCATGTGCATAACCGTGTTAGTATCCCCATGAACATTCCCGGCTGAGAATCCCCATGTACATTCCCGGTTTAGATTCCACATGCACATTCCCGTCTTAGAATCCCCATGTACATTCCCAGGGTTAGAATCCCCATGTACATTCCCGTGTTGAATCCCCATGTACATTTCCAGTATAGAATCCCATGTACATTCCCGGCTTGGAATCCCCATGTGCGTTCCTGGGTTAGAAACCCCATGTTCATTCCCGGGTTAGAATCTCCATGTACATTCCCAAGGTTAAAATCCCCATTAACATTCCAAAGGTCAGAATCCCTTGTACATTCGCGGGATACAATACCCTTGTACATTCCCCGGGTTTCAATCCCGATATACATTCCCAGGGTTAGTATCCCCATGTACATTCCAGGGTTAGTATCCCTATGTACATTTCTGGGTTGGAATCCCCATGTATATTCCCGGGTTAGAATAAACATGCACATTCCCGGGTTCGTATCCCCATGTACATTCCCGGGTTAGTATCCCCATGTACATTCCAAGGGTTGGAATCCCCCATATATATTCCCAGGGTTAGAATCCCCATGTACATTCCCAGGTTAGAATTCTCATGTACGTTCCTGGCTTAGAATCCCCATGTACATTCCCGGGTTAGAATCCCCATGTACATTTCCAGGTTTGAATCCCTTTGTACATTCCCGGGATAGAATCCCCATGTACATCCCTGGGTTAGAATCCCCATGTACATTCCAGGGGTAGTATACCCATGTACATTCCCGGTTTAGAATCCCATGTTCATTCCCGGAATGGAATCCCCATGTAAATTCCCGGGTTGAAATCCCCAAATACATTCGCGGGTTAGAATCCCCATGTACATTCCCAGGGTTAAAATCCCCATGTACATTCCCACGGTTAGAATCCCCATGTACATTCCCAGCGTTAGAATCCCCATGTACATTCCCGTGTTGAAACCCCATGTAGATTACCATTTTAGAATTCCCATGTACATTCCCGGGTTAGAATCCCCATGTACATTCCCGGGATAGTATCCCCATGTACATTCCAGGGTTATCATCCCCATGTACATTCCTAGGTTAGAATCCCCCTGTACATTCACGGGTTAGTATACCCATGAACATTCCCGGGTTAGAATCCCCATGTATGTTCCCGGGTTAGAATCCCCATGTGCGTTCCCGGGTTAGAAACCCCATGTTCATTCCCAGGTTAGAATCTCCATGTACATTCCCAGGGTTAAAATCCCCATTAACATTCCAAGGGTCAGAATCCCTTGTACATACCCAGGTTACAATAGCCTTGTACATTCCCCGGGTTACAATCCCGATATACATTCCCAGGGTTAGTATCCCCATGTACATTCCTGGGTTAGTATCCCTATGTACATTTCTGGGTTAGAATCCCCATGTACATTCCCGGAATGGAATCCCCATGTACATTCCCGGGTTGAAATCCCTAAATACATTCGTGGGTTAGAATCCCCATGTACATTCCCAGGGTTAAAATCCCCATGTACATTCCCACGGTTAGAATCCCCATGTACATTCCCAGGGTTAGAATCCCCATGTACATTCCCAGCGTTAGAATCCCCATGTACATTCCCGTGTTGAAACCCCATGTAGATTACCATTTTAGAATTCCCATGTACATTCCCGGGTTAGAATCCCCATGTACATTCCCGGGTTAGTATCCCCATGTACATTCCCGGGTTAGAATGCCCATGTACATTCCCAGGGTTAGAATCCCCATGTACATTCCCGGGTTAGAATCCCATGTACATTCCCGGATTAGAATTCCCATGCAGATTCCCGGGTTAGTATACCCATGAACATTCCAGGGTTAGCATCCCCATGTACATTCCTAGGTTAGAATCCCCATGTACATTCACGGGTTAGTATACCCATGAACATTCCCGGGTTAGAATCCCCATGTACGTTCCCGGGTTAGAATCAGCATGTACTTTCCCGGGTTAGAATCCCCATTTACAATCCCGGATTAGAATCCCCATGTACGTTCCCGGGTTAGAAACCCCATGTACATTCCCGGGTTAGAATCCCCATCTACAATCCCAGGGTTAAAATCCCCATGTACATTCCAATGGTCAGAATCCTCATGTACATTACCGGGTTACAATACCCTTGTACCTTCCCCGGGTTGCAATCCCGATGTACATTCCCAGGGTTAGTATCCCCATGTACATTCCTGGGTTAGTATCCCTGTGTCCATTCCCGGGTTAGAATTCCCGTGGACATTCCCAGGTTAGAATACCCATGCACATTCCCGGGTTCGTATCCACATGTAAATTCCCGGGTTAGTATCCCCATGTACATTCCCAGGGTTGGAATCCCCATGTACATTCCAGACTTAGTATACCTATGTACATTCCCATGTTAGCATCCCCATGTTCATTCCCAGGGTTAGAATTCCAATATACATTTCCGGGTTAGAATCCCCATGTATATTCCCGGGTTAGAATCCCCATGTACATTCCCCGGGTTACAATCCCCATATACATTCCCAGGGTTAGTATCCCCATGTACATTCCTGGGTTAGTATCCCCATGTATATTCCCAGGTTAGAATCCCCATGTACATTCCCGGGTTAGAATCCCCATGCACATTCCCGGGTTAGTATCTACATGTACATTCCCAGGGTTGGATTCCCCCAGATATATTCCCAGGTTAAAATCCCCATGTACATTCCCGGGTTAGAATCCCCATGTACATTCCCGGGTTGAAATCCCAATATACATTCCCGGGTTAGAATTCCCATGTACATTCCCATGGTTAGAATCCCCATGTACATTCCCACGGTTAGAATCCCCATATACATTCCCAGGGTTAGAATCCCCATGTATATTCCCAGGGTTAGAATCTCCAAGTATTCTCCAGGATTAGTATCCACATGTCCATTCCTGGGTTTGAATCCCCATGTACATTCCAGGGATAGAATCCCCATGCACATTCCCGGGTTAGTATCTACATGTACATTCCCAGGGTTGGATTCCCCCAGATATATTCCCAGGTTAAAATCCCCATGTACATTCCCGGGTTAGAATCCCCATGTACATTCCCGGGTTAGAATCCCCATGTACATTCCCAGGGATGGAATCCCCATGTACATTCACAGGGTTAGAATCTCCAAGTACATTCCCAGGGTTAGAATCCCCATATACATTCCCGGGTTAGAATCCCCATGTACATTCCCAGGGTTGGAATCCACATGTACATTCCCAGGGTTTAGAATCTCCATGTACATTCCCAGGGTTAGAATTCCAATATACATTTCCGGGTTAGAATCCCCATGTATATTCCCGGGTTAGAATCCCCATGTACATTCCCGGGTTAGTTTAACCATGAACATTCCTGGGTTAGAATCCCCATGTACATTCCCCGGGTTACAATCCCCAAGTACAATCCCAGGTTAGAATCCCCATGTACATTCCCGGGTTGAAATCCCCATATACATTCCCGGGTTACAATTTCCATGTACATTCCCATGGTTAGAATCCCCATGTACATTCCCACGGTTAGAATCCCCATATACATTCCCAGGTTTAGAATCCCCATGTACATTCCCAGGGTTAGAATCCCCATGTATTCTCCAGGATTAGTATCCAAATGTCCATTCCTGGGTTTGAATCCCCATGTACATTCCAGGGATAGAATCCCCATGTACATTCGCAGTTTAGAAACCCCATGTACATTCCCTGTTTAGAATCCCCATGTACATTCGCGGGGTTCAATCCTTGTGTACATTCCACAGTTAGTATAACCATGTGCATAACCGTGTTAGTATCCCCATGAACATTCCCGGCTGAGAATCCCCATGTACATTCCCGGTTTAGATTCCACATGCACATTCCCGTCTTAGAATCCCCATGTACATTCCCAGGGTTAGAATCCCCATGTACATTCCCGTGTTGAATCCCCATGTACATTTCCAGTATAGAATCCCATGTACATTCCCGGCTTGGAATCCCCATGTGCGTTCCTGGGTTAGAAACCCCATGTTCATTCCCGGGTTAGAATCTCCATGTACATTCCCAAGGTTAAAATCCCCATTAACATTCCAAAGGTCAGAATCCCTTGTACATTCGCGGGATACAATACCCTTGTACATTCCCCGGGTTTCAATCCCGATATACATTCCCAGGGTTAGTATCCCCATGTACATTCCAGGGTTAGTATCCCTATGTACATTTCTGGGTTGGAATCCCCATGTATATTCCCGGGTTAGAATAAACATGCACATTCCCGGGTTCGTATCCCCATGTACATTCCCGGGTTAGTATCCCCATGTACATTCCAAGGGTTGGAATCCCCCATATATATTCCCAGGGTTAGAATCCCCATGTACATTCCCAGGTTAGAATTCTCATGTACGTTCCTGGCTTAGAATCCCCATGTACATTCCCGGGTTAGAATCCCCATGTACATTTCCAGGTTTGAATCCCTTTGTACATTCCCGGGATAGAATCCCCATGTACATCCCTGGGTTAGAATCCCCATGTACATTCCAGGGGTAGTATACCCATGTACATTCCCGGTTTAGAATCCCATGTTCATTCCCGGAATGGAATCCCCATGTAAATTCCCGGGTTGAAATCCCCAAATACATTCGCGGGTTAGAATCCCCATGTACATTCCCAGGGTTAAAATCCCCATGTACATTCCCACGGTTAGAATCCCCATGTACATTCCCAGCGTTAGAATCCCCATGTACATTCCCGTGTTGAAACCCCATGTAGATTACCATTTTAGAATTCCCATGTACATTCCCGGGTTAGAATCCCCATGTACATTCCCGGGATAGTATCCCCATGTACATTCCAGGGTTATCATCCCCATGTACATTCCTAGGTTAGAATCCCCCTGTACATTCACGGGTTAGTATACCCATGAACATTCCCGGGTTAGAATCCCCATGTATGTTCCCGGGTTAGAATCCCCATGTGCGTTCCCGGGTTAGAAACCCCATGTTCATTCCCAGGTTAGAATCTCCATGTACATTCCCAGGGTTAAAATCCCCATTAACATTCCAAGGGTCAGAATCCCTTGTACATACCCAGGTTACAATAGCCTTGTACATTCCCCGGGTTACAATCCCGATATACATTCCCAGGGTTAGTATCCCCATGTACATTCCTGGGTTAGTATCCCTATGTACATTTCTGGGTTAGAATCCCCATGTACATTCCCGGAATGGAATCCCCATGTACATTCCCGGGTTGAAATCCCTAAATACATTCGTGGGTTAGAATCCCCATGTACATTCCCAGGGTTAAAATCCCCATGTACATTCCCACGGTTAGAATCCCCATGTACATTCCCAGGGTTAGAATCCCCATGTACATTCCCAGCGTTAGAATCCCCATGTACATTCCCGTGTTGAAACCCCATGTAGATTACCATTTTAGAATTCCCATGTACATTCCCGGGTTAGAATCCCCATGTACATTCCCGGGTTAGTATCCCCATGTACATTCCCGGGTTAGAATGCCCATGTACATTCCCAGGGTTAGAATCCCCATGTACATTCCCGGGTTAGAATCCCATGTACATTCCCGGATTAGAATTCCCATGCAGATTCCCGGGTTAGTATACCCATGAACATTCCAGGGTTAGCATCCCCATGTACATTCCTAGGTTAGAATCCCCATGTACATTCACGGGTTAGTATACCCATGAACATTCCCGGGTTAGAATCCCCATGTACGTTCCCGGGTTAGAATCAGCATGTACTTTCCCGGGTTAGAATCCCCATTTACAATCCCGGATTAGAATCCCCATGTACGTTCCCGGGTTAGAAACCCCATGTACATTCCCGGGTTAGAATCCCCATCTACAATCCCAGGGTTAAAATCCCCATGTACATTCCAATGGTCAGAATCCTCATGTACATTACCGGGTTACAATACCCTTGTACCTTCCCCGGGTTGCAATCCCGATGTACATTCCCAGGGTTAGTATCCCCATGTACATTCCTGGGTTAGTATCCCTGTGTCCATTCCCGGGTTAGAATTCCCGTGGACATTCCCAGGTTAGAATACCCATGCACATTCCCGGGTTCGTATCCACATGTAAATTCCCGGGTTAGTATCCCCATGTACATTCCCAGGGTTGGAATCCCCATGTACATTCCAGACTTAGTATACCTATGTACATTCCCATGTTAGCATCCCCATGTTCATTCCCAGGGTTAGAATTCCAATATACATTTCCGGGTTAGAATCCCATTGTATATTCCCGGGTTAGAATCCCCATGTACATTCCCCGGGTTACAATCCCCATATACATTCCCAGGGTTAGTATCCCCATGTACATTCCTGGGTTAGTATCCCCATGTATATTCCCAGGTTAGAATCCCCATGTACATTCCCGGGTTAGAATCCCCATGCACATTCCCGGGTTAGTATCTACATGTACATTCCCAGGGTTGGATTCCCCCAGATATATTCCCAGGTTAAAATCCCCATGTACATTCCCGGGTTAGAATCCCCATGTACATTCCCGGGTTGAAATCCCAATATACATTCCCGGGTTAGAATTCCCATGTACATTCCCATGGTTAGAATCCCCATGTACATTCCCACGGTTAGAATCCCCATATACATTCCCAGGGTTAGAATCCCCATGTATATTCCCAGGGTTAGAATCTCCAAGTATTCTCCAGGATTAGTATCCACATGTCCATTCCTGGGTTTGAATCCCCATGTACATTCCAGGGATAGAATCCCCATGTACATTCGCAGTTTAGAAACCCCATGTACATTCCCTGGTTAGAATTCCCATGTACATTCCCGCGGTAGAATCCCCGTGTACATTCCACGGTTAGTATAACCATGTACATAACCGTGTTAGAATCCCCATGAACATTCCCAGCTGAGAATCCCCATGGTACATTCCCGGTTTAGAATCCACATGCACATTCCCGTCTTAGAATCCCCATGTACATTCCCAGGGTTAGTATCCCCATGTACATTCCCAGGATTCGAATTCTCATGTACATTACCGGGTTACAATCCCCATGTACTTTCCCGGGTTAGAATCACCATGTACATTCCCGGGTTAGAATCCCAATGTACATTCCAGGGTTAGAATGACCATGTACATTCCCGGGTTGGAATCCCCATGATCATTCCCGGGTTAGTATACCCATGTACAATCACGGGTTCGTATACCCATGTACATTCCCAGGTTAGTGTCCACATGTATGTTCCTGGGTTAGAATCCCAATGTACATTTCCAGGTTAGAATCGCCATGTACATTCCCAGGTTAGAATCCCCATGTACATTCCCGGGTTAGAATCCCCATGTACATTCCCGGGTTAGAATCCCCATGTACATCCCGGGTCAGTATCCCCATGAACCTTCCCTGGTTAGAATCCCCGTGTACATTCCCGGGTTAGAATCCCATGTACATTTCCGGGTTAGAATCCCCATGTACGTTCCTGGGTTAGAATCCCCATGTACATTGCCGGGTTAGAATCCCCATGTACATTCCCGGGTTAGAATCTCCATGTACATTCCCAGGTTTAGAATCCCCATGTACATTCCCGGGTTAGAATGCCCATGTACATTCCCAGGGTTAGAATCCCCATGTACATTCCCGGGTTAGAATCCCATGTACATTCCCGGATTAGAATTCCCATGCAGATTCCCGGGTTAGTATACCCATGAACATTCCAGGGTTAGCATCCCCATGTACATTCCTAGGTTAGAATCCCCATGTACATTCACGGGTTAGTATACCCATGAACATTCCCGGGTTAGAATCCCCATGTACATTCCCGGGTTAGAATCAGCATGTACTTTCCCGGGTTAGAATCCCCATTTACAATCCCGGATTAGAATCCCCATGTACGTTCCCGGGTTAGAAACCCCATGTACATTCCCGGGTTAGAATCCCCATCTACAATCCCAGGGTTAAAATCCCCATGTACATTCCAATGGTCAGAATCCTCATGTACATACCCGGGTTACAATACCCTTGTACCTTCCCCGGGTTGCAATCCCGATGTACATTCCCAGGGTTAGTATCCCCATGTACATTCCTGGGTTAGTATCCCTGTGTCCATTCCCGGGTTAGAATTCCCGTGGACATTCCCGGGTTAGAATACCCATGCACATTCCCGGGTTCGTATCCACATGTAAATTCCCGGGTTAGTATCCCCATGTACATTCCCAGGGTTGGAATCCCCATGTACATTCCAGACTTAGTATACCCATGTACATTCCCATGTTAGCATCCCCATGTACATTCGCGGGTTAGAATCCCCATGTACATTCCCGGGTTAGAATCCCCATATACATTCCCGGGTTAGAATCCCCATGTACATTCCCAGGGTTGGAATCCACATGTACATTCCCAGGGTTTAGAATCTCCATGTTCATTCCCAGGGTTAGAATTCCAATATACATTTCCGGGTTAGAATCCCCATGTATATTCCCGGGTTACAATCCCCATATACATTCCCAGGGTTAGTATCCCCATGTACATTCCTGGGTTAGTATCCCCATGTATATTCCCAGGTTAGAATCCCCATGTACATTCCCGGGTTAGAATCCCCATGTACATTCCCGGGTTAGTATCTACATGTACATTCCCAGGGTTGGATTCCCCCAGATATATTCCCAGGTTAAAATCCCCATGTACATTCCCGGGTTAGAATCCCCATGTACATTCCCGGGTTGAAATCCCAATATACATTCCCGGGTTAGAATTCCCATGTACATTCCCATGGTTAGAATCCCCATGTACATTCCCACGGTTAGAATCCCCATATACATTCCCAGGGTTAGAATCCCCATGTATATTCCCAGGGTTAGAATCTCCAAGTATTCTCCAGGATTAGTATCCACATGTCCATTCCTGGGTTTGAATCCCCATGTACATTCCAGGGATAGAATCCCCATGTACATTCGCAGTTTAGAAACCCCATGTACATTCCCTGGTTAGAATTCCCATGTACATTCCCGCGGTAGAATCCCCGTGTACATTCCACGGTTAGTATAACCATGTACATAACCGTGTTAGAATCCCCATGAACATTCCCAGCTGAGAATCCCCATGGTACATTCCCGGTTTAGAATCCACATGCACATTCCCGTCTTAGAATCCCCATGTACATTCCCAGGGTTAGAATCCCCATGTACATTCCCAGGATTCGAATTCTCATGTACATTACCGGGTTACAATCCCCATGTACTTTCCCGGGTTAGAATCACCATGTACATTCCCGGGTTAGAATCCCAATGTACATTCCAGGGTTAGAATGACCATGTACATTCCCGGGTTGGAATCCCCATGATCATTCCCGGGTTAGTATACCCATGTACAATCACGAGTTCGTATACCCATGTACATTCCCAGGTTAGTGTCCACATGTATGTTCCTGGGTTAGAATCCCAATGTACATTTCCAGGTTAGAATCGCCATGTACATTCCCAGGTTAGAATCCCCATGTACATTCCCGGGTTAGAATCCCCATGTACATTCCCGGGTTAGAATCCCCATGTACATCCCGGGTCAGTATCCCCATGAACCTTCCCTGGTTAGAATCCCCGTGTACATTCCCGGGTTAGAATCCCATGTACATTTCCGGGTTAGAATCCCCATGTACGTTCCTGGGTTAGAATCCCCATGTACATTGCCGGGTTAGAATCCCCATGTACATTCCCGGGTTAGAATCTCCATGTACATTCCCAGGTTTAGAATCCCCATGTACATTCCCGGGTTAGAATCCCCATGTACATTCCCGGGTTAGAATCCCCATGTACATTCCCAGGGATGGAATCCCCATGTACATTCACAGGGTTAGAATCCCCATGTTCATTCCCAGGTTTAGAATTCCCATATACATTCCCGGGTTCAAATTCCCATGTAAATTCCCGGGTTAGAATCCCCATGTACTTTCCCAGGGATGGAATCCCCATTTATATTCACAGGATTAGAGTCCCCATATTCATTCCCAGGGTTAGAATTCCCATGTACTTTCCCAGATTAGAATCCCATATACATTCCCGGGTTAGAATCCCCATGTACAATCCCGGGTTAGAATCCCCATGTACATTCACGGGTTAGTATACCCATGTACATTCCCGGTTTGTGTCCCCATGTACGTTCCTGGGTTAGAATCCCAATGTACATTCCCGGGTTAGAATCCCCATGTACATTACCAGGTTAGAATCCCTATGTGCATTCCCGGGTTAGAATCCCCATGTATATTCCTGGGTTAAAAACCCCATGTACATTCCCGGGTTAGAATCCCCATGTTCATTCCCGGGTTAGAATCCCCATATACATTCCAGAGTTAGAATCCCCATGTACACTCCTAGGGTTAGATTCCACATTTACATTCCCAGGGTTTAGAATCCCAATGTACATTCCCAGGGTTAGAATTCCTATGTACATTCCCGGGTTAGAATCCCAATGTATATTCCGGGTTAGAATCCCCATGTACATTCCCGGGTTATTTTACCCAAGTACATTCCCGGGTTAGAATCCCAATGTATATTCCCGGGTTAGAATCCCCATGTACATTCCCGGGTTATTTTACCCATGTACATTCACAGGGTTAGAATCCCCATGTACATTCCAGGATTAGAATTCCCATGTACATTACCGGGTAACAATCCCCATGTAAATTCCCGGGTTAGAAACCCCATGTACATTTCCGGTTTAGAATCTCCATGTACATTCCTGGGTTAGAGTCCCCATATACATTCCCAGGGTTAGAATCCCCATGTACATTCCTGGGTTAGAATCCTCATGTACATTCCCAGGGTTAGAATCCCCATGTACATTCCCAGGGATGGAATCCCCATGTACATCCACAGAGTTAGAATCCCGATGTTCATTCCCAGTGTTATAATTCCCATGTACTTTCCCGGGTTAGAATCCCCATGTACTTTCCCAGGGATGGAATCCCCATTTATATTCACAGGATTAGAGTCCCCATATTCATTCCCAGGGTTAGAATTCCCATGTACTTTCCCAGATTAGAATCCCATATACATTCCCGGGTTAGAATCCCCATGTACAATCCCGGGTTAGAATCCCCATGTACATTCACGGGTTAGTATACCCATGTACATTCCCGGTTTGTGTCCCCATGTACGTTCCTGGGTTAGAATCCCAATGTACATTCCCGGGTTAGAATCCCCATGTACATTACCAGGTTAGAATCCCTATGTGCATTCCCGGGTTAGAATCCCTATGTATATTCCTGGGTTAAAAACCCCATGTACATTCCCGGGTTAGAATCCCCATGTTCATTCCCGGGTTAGAATCCCCATATACATTCCAGAGTTAGAATCCCCATGTACACTCCTAGGGTTAGATTCCACATTTACATTCCCAGGGTTTAGAATCCCAATGTACATTCCCAGGGTTAGAATTCCTATGTACATTCCCGGGTTAGAATCCCAATGTATATTCCGGGTTAGAATCCCCATGTACATTCCCGGGTTATTTTACCCAAGTACATTCCCGGGTTAGAATCCCAATGTATATTACCGGGTTAGAATCCCCATGTACATTCCCGGGTTATTTTACCCATGTACATTCCCAGGGTTAGAATCCCCATGTACATTCCAGGATTAGAATTCCCATGTAGATTACCGAGTAACAATCCCCATGTAAATTCCCGGGTTAGAAACCCCATGTACATTTCCGGTTTAGAATCTCCATGTACATTCCTGGGTTAGAGTCCCCATATACATTCCCAGGGTTAGAATCCCCATGTACATTCCTGGGTTAGAATCCTCATGTACATTCCCAGGGTTAGAATCCCCATGTACATTCCCAGGGATGGAATCCCCATGTACATCCACAGAGTTAGAATCCCGATGTTCATTCCCAGTGTTATAATTCCCATGTACTTTCCCGGGATAGAATCCCCATGTACATTCCCGGGTTAGAATCCACACGTACATTCCCAGGGATGGAATCCCCATGTACATTCACAGGATTAGAATCCCCTTATTCATTCCCAGGGTTAGAATTCCCATGTACTTTCCCGGATTAGAATCACATGTACATTCCCGGTTTAGAATCCCCCTGTACATTCCTGGGTTAGAATCCCCATGTACATTCCCGGGTTAGTATACCCATGAAAATTCCCAGGTTAGAATCCCCATGTACATTCCCGGGTTAGAATCCCAATGTACATCCCGGGTCAGTATTCCCATGTTCCTTCCGAGGTTAGAATCCCCGTGTCCATTCCCAGGTTAGAATCACCATGTACATTCCCGGGTAGAATCCCTATGTACGTTCCTGGGTTAGAATCCCCATGTAGATTCCCGGGTTAGAATCCCCATGTAAATTTTTGGGTTAGAATCACCATGTACATTTCCGGTTTAGAATCCCCATGTACATTCCCGGGATAGAATCCCCATATACATTCCCAGGGTTAGAATCCCCATGTACATTCCCGGGTTAGAATCCCCATGTACATTCCCAGGGTTAGAATCCCCATGTACATTCCCGGGTTAGAATCCCCATGTACATTCCCGTGTCAGAATCCCCATGTACATTCCCAGGGATGGAATCCCCATGTACATTCACAGGGTTAGAATCCCCATGTTCAATCCCAGGGTTAGAATTACCATGTACATTCCCGGGTTAGAATCCCCATGTACATTCCCGGGTTAGAATCCCCATGTACATTCCCAGGGATGGAATCCCCATGTACATGCACAGGATTAGAATTCCCATGTTCATTCCCAGGGATAGAATTCCCATGTACTTTCCCGGATTAGAATTCCATGTACATCCCCGGGTTAGAATCCCCATATACATTCCCGGGTTAAACCCCCATGTACATTCCTGGTTTAAAATCCCCAGGTACATTCCAGAGTTCGAATACCCATGTACATTCGCGTGTTAGATTCCCCATGTACATTCCCGGGTTAGAATCGACATGTACATTCCCGGGTTAGAATCCCCATGTACAATCCCGGGTTAGAATCCCCATGTACATTCCCGATTTAAATTCCCCAGGTACATTCCAGAGTTCGAATACCCATGTACATTCGCGGGTTAGATTCCCCATGTACATTCCCGGATTAGAATCCACATGAACATTCCCGGGTTAGAATCCCAATATACATTCCCGAGTCAGAATCCCCATGTACATTCCGAGGGTTAGAATTCCCATGTACATTCCTGGGTTAGAATCCCCATGTATATTCCCGGGTTAGAATCCCCATGTACATTCCCGGGTTATTTTACCCATGGACATTCCCGGGTTAGAATCCCCATGTACATTCCTGTGTTAGAATCCCCATGTACGTTACTGGGTTAGCCCCATTTACATTTCCGTGTTAGAATACCCATGTGCATTTCCGGGTTAGAATCCCCATGTACATTCCCGGTTTAGAATCCACATGTACATTCCCGGGTTACAATCCCCATAAACATTCCCAGGGTTATAATCCCCATGTACATTCCCGGGTTAGAATCCCCATGTACATTCCCAGGGTTAGAATCCCCATGTACATTCCCAGGTTAGAATCCCCATGTACGTTCCCGGGTTGGAATCCCCATGTACATTCCCGGGTTATTATACCCATGAACATTCCTCGGTTAGAATCCCCTGTACATTCCCGGATTAGAATTCCCTTGTAGATTCCCGGGTTAGTATCCCCATGTACATTCCAGGGTTATCATCCCCATGTACATTCCTAGGTTAGAATCCCCCTGTACATTCACGGGTTAGTGTACCCATGAACATTCCCGGGTTAGAATCCCCATGTACGTTCCCGGGTTAGAATCCCCATGTGCGTTCCCGGGTTAGAAACCCCATGTTCATTCCCGGGTTAGAATCTCCATGTACATTCCCAGGGTTAAAATCCCCATTAACATTCCAAAGGTCAGAATCCCTTGTACATACCCGGGTTACAATAGCCTTGTACATTCCCCGGGTTACAATCCCGATATACATTCCCAGGGTTAGTATCCCCATGTACATTCCCGGGTTGGAATCCCCATGTATATTCCCGGGTTAGAATACCCATGCACATTCCCGGGTTCGTATCACCATGTACATTCCCGGGTTAGTATCCCCATGTACATTCCAATGGTTGGAATCCCCCATATATATTCCCAGGGTTAGAATCCCCATGACATTCCCAGGTTAGAATTCTCATGTACGTTCCTGGCTTAGAATCCCCATGTACATTCCCGGGTTAGAATCCCCATGTACATTCCCAGGTTTGAATCCCCTTGTACATTCCCGGGTTAGAATCCCCATGTACATCCCCGGGTTAGAATCCCCATGTACATTCCAGGGGTAGTATACCCATGTACATTCCCGGTTTAGAATCCCATGTACATACCCGGAATGGAATCCCCATGTACATTCCCGGGTTGAAATCCCCAAATACATTCGCGGGTTAGAATCCCCATGTACATTCCCAGGGTTAAAATCCCCATGTACATTCCCACGGTTAGAATCCCCATGTACATTCCCAGGGTTAGAATCCCCATGTACATTCCCAGCGTTAGAATCCCCAAGTACATTCCCGTGTTGAAACCCCATGTAGATTACCATTATAGAATTCCCATGTACATTCCCGAGTTAGAATCCCCATGTACATTCCCGGGATAGTATCCCCATGTACATTCCAGGGTTATCATCCCCATGTACATTCCTAGGTTAGAATCCCCCTGTACATTCACGGGTTAGTATCCCCATGTACATTCCCGGGTTAGAATGCCCATGTACATTCCCAGGGTTAGAATCCCCATGTACATTCCCGGGTTAGAATCCCATGTACATTCCAGGATTAGAATTCCCATGCAGATTCCCGGGTTAGTATACCCATGAACATTCCAGGGTTAGCATCCCCATGTACATTCCTAGGTTAGAATCCCCATGTACATTCACGGGTTAGTATACCCATGAACATTCCCGGGTTAGAATCCCCATGTACATTCCCGGGTTAGAATCAGCATGTACTTTCCCGGGTTAGAATCCCCATTTACAATCCCGGATTAGAATCCCCATGTACGTTCCCGGGTTAGAAACCCCATGTACATTCCCGGGTTAGAATCCCCATCTACATTCCCAAGGTTAAAATCCCCATGTACATTCCAAGGGTCAGAATCCTCATGTACATACCCGGGTTACAATACCCTTGTACCTTCCCCGGGTTGCAATCACGATGTACATTCCCAGGGTTAGTATCCCCATGTACATTCCTGGGTTAGTATCCCTGTGTCCATTCCCGGGTTAGAATTCCCATGGGCATTCCCGGGTTAGAATACCCATGCACATTCCCGGTTCGTATCCACATGTAAATTCCCGGGTTAGTATCCCCATGTACATTCCCAGGGTTGGAATCCCCATGTACAGACTTAGTATACCCATGTACATTCCCGTGTTAGCATCCCCATGTACATTCCCGGGTTAGAATCCCCATGTACATTCCCGGGTTAGAATCCCCATATACATTCCCGGGTTAGAATCCCCATGTACATTCCCAGGGTTGGAATCCACATGTACATTCCCAGGGTTTAGAATCTCCATATACATTCCCAGGGTTACAATTCCAATATTCATTTCCGGGTTAGAATCCCCATGTATATTCCCGGGTTAGAATCCCCATGTACATTCCCGGGTTAGTTTAACCATGAACATTCCAGGGTTAGCATCCCCATGTACATTCCCCGGGTTACAATCCCCATATACATTCCCAGGGTTAGTATACCATGAACATTCCCGGGTTAGAATCCCCATGTACATTCCCGGGTTAGAATCAGCATGTACTTTCACGGGTTAGAATCCCCATGTACGTTCCTGGGTTAGAAGCCCCATGTACGTTCCCGGGTTAGAATCCCCATCTACATTCCCAGGGTTAAAATCCCCATGTACATTACAAGGGTCAGAATCCTCATGTACATACCCGGGTTACAATACCCTTGTACCTTCCCCGGGTTGCAATCCCGATGTACATTCCCAGGGTTAGTATCCCCATGTACATTCCTGGGTTAGTATCCCTGTGTCCATTCCCAGGTTAGAATTCCCGTGGACATTCCCGGGTTAGAATACCCATGCACATTCCCGGGTTCGTATCCACATGTAAATTCCCGGGTTAGTATCCCCATGTACATTCCCAGGGTTGGAATCCCCATGTACATTCCAGACTTAGTATACCCATGTACATTCCCGTGTTAGCATCCCCATGTACATTCCCGGGTTAGAATCCCCATATACATTCCCGGGTTAGAATCCCCATATACATTCCCGGGTTAGAATCCCCATGTACATTCCCAGGGTTGGAATCCACATGTACATTCCCAGGGTTTAGAATCTCCATGTACATTCCCAGGGTTAGAATTCCAATATAAATTTCCGGGTTAGAATCCCCATGTATATTCCCGGGTTAGAATCCCCATGTACATTCCTGGGTTAGTTTAACCATGAACATTCCTGGGTTAGAATCCCCATGTACATTCCCCGGGTTACAATCCCCAAGTACATTCCCGGGTTAGAATTTCCCATGTACATTCCCGGGTTGAAATCCCCATATACATTCCCGGGTTAGAATTCCCATGTACATTCCCATGGTTAGAATCCCCATGTACATTCCCACGGTTAGAATGCCCATAAACATTCCCAGGGTTAGAATCCCCATGTACATTCCCAGGGTTAGAATCCCCATGTATTCTCCAGGATTAGTATCCACATGTCCATTCCTGGGTTCGAATCCCCATGTACATTCCAGGGATAGAATCCCCATGTACATTCGCAGTTTAGAAACCCCATGTATATTCCCTGGTTAGAATCCCCATGTACATTCCCGGGGTAGAATCCCCATGTACATTCCACAGTTAGTATAACCATTTACATAACCGTGTTAGTATCCCCATGAACATTCCCGGCTGAGAAACCCCATGTACATTCCCAGTTTAGAATCCACATGCACATTCCCATCTTAGAATCCCCATGTACATTCCCAGGGTTAGAATCCCCATGTACATTCCCAGGATTCGAATTCCCATGTACATTACCGGGTTACAAACCCCATGTACTTTCCCGGGTTAGAATCACCATGTACATTCCCGGGTTTGAATCCCCATTATCATTCCCGGGTTAGTATACCCATGTATAATCATGGGTTCGTATACCCATGTACATTCCCAGGTTAGTGTCCACATGTACGTTCCTGGGTTAGAATCCCAATGTACATTTCCAGGTTAGAATCGCCATGTACATTCCCAGGTTAGAATCCCCGTGTAAATTCCCGGGTTAGAATCCCATGTACATTTCCGGGTTAGAATCCCCATGTACGTTCCTGGGTTAGAAACCCCAAGTACATTGCCGGGTTAGAATCCCCATGTACATTTCCGGGTTAGAATCTCCATGTACATTCCCAGGTTTAGAATCCCCATGTACATTCCCGGGTTAGAATCCCCATGTACATTCCCGGGTTAGAATCCCCATGTACATTTCCAGGGATGGAATCCCCATGTACATTCACAGGGTTAGAATCCCCATGTTCATTCCCAGGTTTAGAATTCCCATATACATTCCCGGGTTCAAATTCCCATGTAAATTCCCGGTTTAGAATCCCCATGTACATTCCCAGGGATGGAATCCCCATGTATATACACAGGATTAGAATCCCCATATTCATTCCCAGGGTTAGAATTCCCATGTACTTTCCCAGATTAGAATCCCATATACATTCCCGGGTTAGAATCCCCATGTACAATCCCGGGTTAGAATCCCCATGTACATTCACGGGTTAGTATACCCATGTACATTCCCGGGTTAGTGTCCCCATGTACGTTCCTGGGTTAGAATCCCAATGTACATTCCCGGGTTAGAATCCCCATGTACATTACCAGGTTAGAATCCCCATGTGCATTCCCGGGTTAGAATCCCCATGTACATTCCTGGGTTAAAATCCCCATGTACATTCCCGGGTTAGAATCCCCATGTTCATTCCCGGGTTAGAATCCACATATACATTCCAGAGTTAGAATCCCCATGTACACTTCTAGGGTTAGATTCCACATTTATATTCCCAGGGTTTAGAATCCCAATGTACATTCCCAGGTTTAGAATTCCTATGTACATTCCCGGGTTAGAATCCCAATGTATATTCCGGGTTAGAATCCCCATGTACATTCCCGGGTTATTTTACCCAAGTACATTCCCGGCTTAGAATCCCAATGTATATTCCCGGGTTAGAATCCCCATGTACATTCCCGGGTTATTTTACCCATGTACATTCCCAGGGTTAGAATCCCCATGTACATTCCAGGATTAGAATCCCCATGTACATTCCCGGGTTAAACCCCCATGTACATTCCCGGGTTAAACCCCCATGTACATTCCCGGGTTAGAATCCCCATGTACAATCCCGGGTTAGAATCCCCATGTACATTCCCGGTTTAAAATCCCCAGGTACATTCCAGAGTTCGAATACCCATGTACATTCGCGGGTTAGATTCCCCATGTACATTCCCGGGTTAGAATCCACATGTACATTCCCGGGTTAGAATCCCAATATAAATTCCCGAGTTAGAATCCCCATGTACATTCCCAGGGTTAGAATTCCCATGTACATTCCCGGGTTAGAATCCCCATGTATATTCCCGGGTTAGAATCCCCATGTACATTCCCGGGTTATTTTACCCATGGACAATCCCGGGTTAGAATCCCCATGTACATTCCTGGGTTAGAATCCCCATGTACGTTATTGGGTTAGAATCCCCATGTACATTTCCGAGTTAGAATACCCATGTACATTTCCGGGTTAGAATCCCCATGTACATTCCCGGTTTAGAATCCACATGTACATTCCCGGGTTACAATCCCCATATACTTTCCCGGGTTAGAATCCCCATTTACAATCCCGGGTTAGAATCCCCATGTACATTCCCAGGGTTAGAATCCCCATGTACATTCCCAGGTTAGAATCCCCATGTACATTCCCGGGTTAGAATCCCCATGTACATTCCCGGGTTATTATACCCATGAACATTCCTCGGTTAGAATCCCCATGTACATTCCAGGGTTACAATCCCCATATACTTTCCCGGGTTAGAATCCCCATTTACAATCCCGGGTTAGAATCCCCATGTACATTCCCAGGGTTAGAATCCCCATGTACATTCCCGGCTGAGAATCCCCATGTACATTCCCAGGGTTAGAATCCCCATGTACATTCCCAGGATTCGAATTCCCATGTACATTACCGGGTTACAATCCCCATGTACTTTCCCGGGTTAGAATCACCATGTACATTCCCGGGTTTGAATCCCAATGTACATCCCAGGGTTAGAATGACCATGTACATTCCCGGGTTGGAATCCCCATGATCATTCCCGGGTTAGTATACCCATGTACAATCATGGGTTCGTATACCCATGTACATTCCCAGGTTAGTGTCCACATGTATGTTCCTGGGTTAGAATCCCAATGTACATTTCCAGGTTAGAATCACCATGTACATTCCCAGGTTAGAATCCCCATGTACATTCCCGGGTTAGAATCCCCATGTACATCCCGGGTCAGTATACCCATGAACCTTCCCTGTTTAGAATCCCCGTGTAAATTCCCGGGTTAGAATCCCATGTACATTTCCGGGTTAGAATCCCCATGTACGTTCCTGGGTTAGAATCCCCATGTACATTGCCGGGTTAGAATCCCCATGTACATTCCCAGGTTTGAATCTCCATGTACATTCCCAGGTTTAGAATCCTCATGTACATTCCCGGGTTAGAATCCCCATGTACATTCCCGGGTTAGAATCCCCATGTACATTCCCAGTGATGGAATCCCCATGTACATTCACAGGGTTAGAATCCCCATGTTCAATCCCAGGTTTAGAATTCCCATATACATTCCCGGGTTCAAATTCCCATGTAAATTCCCGGGTTAGAATCCCCATGTACTTTCCCAGGGATGGAATCCCCATGTATATTCACAGGATTAGAGTCCCCATATTCGTTCCCAGGGTTAGAATTCCCATGTACTTTCCCAGATTAGAATCCAATATACATTCCCGGGTTAGAATCCCCATGTACAATCCCAGGTTAGAATCCCCATGTACATTCACGGGTTAGTATACCCATGTACATTCCCAGTTTAGTGTCCCCATGTACGTTCCTGGGTTAGAATCCCAATGTACATTCCCGGGTTAGAATCCCCATGTACATTACCAGGTTAGAATCCCCATGTGCATTCCTGGGTTAGAATCCCTATGTACATTCCTGGGTTAAAATCCCCATGTACATTCCCGGGTTAGAATCCCCATGTTCATTCCCGGGTTAGAATCCCCATATACATTCCAGAGTTAGAATCCCCATGTACACTCCTAGGGTTAGATTCCACATTTACATTCCCAGGGTTTAGAATCCCAATGTACATTCCCAGGTTTAGAATTCCTATGTACATTCCCGGGTTAGAATCCCAATGTATATTTCGGGTTAGAATCCCCATGTACATTCCCGGGTTATTTTACCCAAGTAAATTCCCGGCTTAGAATCCCAATGTATATTCCCGGGTTAGAATCCCCATGTACATTCCCGGGTTATTTTACCCATGTACATTCCCAGGGTTAGAATCCCCATGTACATTCCGGGATTAGAATCCCCATGTACATTCCCGGGTTAAACCACCATGTACATTCACGGGTTAGAATCCCCATGTACAATCCCGGGTTAGAATCCCCATGTACATTCCCGGTTTAAAATCCCCAGGTACATTCCAGAGTTCGAATACCCATGTACATTCGCGGGTTAGATTCCCCATGTACATTCCCGGGTTAGAATCCACATGTACATTCCCGGGTTAGAATCCCAATATACATTTCCGAGTCAGAATCCCCATGTACATTCCCAGGGTTAGAATTCCCATGTACATTCCCGGGTTAGAATCCTCATGTATATTCCCGGGTTAGAATCCACATGTACATTCCCGGGTTATTTTACCCATGGACATTCCCGGGTTAGAATCCCCATGTACATTCCTGGGTTAGAATCCCCATGTACGTTATTGGGTTAGAATCCCCATGTACATTTCCGTGTTAGAATACCCATGTACATTTCCGGGTTAGAATACCCATGTACATTCCCGGTTTAGAATCCACATGTACATTCCCGGGTTACAATCCCCATATACATTCCCAGGGTTAGAATCCCCATGTACATTCCCAGGGTTAGAATCCCCATGTACATTCCCAGGTTAGAATCCCCATGTACATTCCCGGGTTAGAATCCCCATGTACATTCCCGTGTTATTATACCCATGAACATTCCTCGGTTAGAATCCCCTGTACATTCCTGGATTAGAATTCCCGTGTAGATTCCCGGGTTAGTATCCCCATGTACATTCCAGGTTTATCATCCACATGTACATTCCTAGGTTAGAATCCCCTTGTACATTCACGGGTTAGTATACCCATGAACATTCCCGGGTTAGAATCCCCATGTACGTTCCCGGGTTAGAATCCCCATGTGCGTTCCCGGGTTAGAAACCCCATGTTCATTCCCGGGTTAGAATCTCCATGTACATTCCCAGGGTTAAAATCCCCATTAACATTCCAAAGGTCAGAATCCCTTGTACATACCCGGGTTACAATACCCTTGTACATTCCCCAGGTTACAATCCCGATATACATTCCCAGGGTTAGTATCCCCATGTAAATTCCTGGGTTAATATCCCTGTGTACAAATCCGGGTTAGAATCCCCATGTATATTCCCGGGTTAGAATACCCATGCACATTCCCGGGTTCGTATCCCCATGTACATTCCCGGGTTAGTATCCCCATGTACATTCCAAGGGTTGGAATCCCCCATATATATTCCCAGGGTTAGAATCCCCATGTACATTCCCAGGTTAGAATTCTCATGTACGTTCCTGGCTTAGAATCCCCATGTACATTCCCGGGTTAGAATCCCCATGTACATTCCCAGGTTTGAATCCCCTTGTACATTCCCGGGTTAGAATCCCCATGTACATCCCCGGGTTAGAATCCCCATGTACATTCCCAGGGTTAAAATCCCCATTAACATTCCAAGGGTCAGAATCCCTTGTACATACCCGGCTTACAATAGCCTTGTACATTCCCCGGGTTACAATCACGATATACATTCCCAGGGTTAGTATCCCCATGTACATTCCTGGGTTAGTATCCCTATGTACATTTCCGGGTTAGAATCCCCATGTACATTCCAAGGGTTGGAATCCCCCATATATATTCCCAGGGTTAGAATCCCCATGTACATTCCCAGGTTAGAATTCTCATGTACGTTTCTGGCTTAGAATCCCCATGTACATTCCCGGGTTAGAATCCCCATGTACATTCCCAGGTTTGAATCCCCTTGTACATTCCCGGGATAGAATCTCCATGTACATCCCCGGGTTAGAATCCCCATGTACATTCCAGGGGTAGTATACCCATGTACATTCCCGGTTTAGAATCCCATGTACATTCCCGGAATGGAATCCCCATGTACATTCCCGGGTTGAAATCCCCAAATACATTCGCGGGTTAGAATCCCCATGTACATTCCCAGTGTTAAAATCCCCATGTACATTCCCATGGTTAGAATCCCCATGTACATTCCCAGGGTTAGAATCCCCATGTACATTCCCAGCGTTAGAATCCCCATGTACATTCCCGTGTTGAAACGCCATGTAGGTTACCATTTTAGAATTCCCATGTACATTCCCGGGTTAGAATCCCCATGTACATTCCCGGGTTAGTATCCCCATGTACATTCCCGGGTTAGAATGCCCATGTACATTCCCAGGGTTAGAATCCCCATGTACATTCCCGGGTTAGAATCAGCATGTACTTTCCCGGGTTAGAATCCCCATTTACAATCCCGGATTAGAATCCCCATGTACGTTCCCGGGTTAGAAACCCAATGTACATTCCCGGGTTAGAATCCCCATCTACATTCCCAGGGTTAAAATCCCCATGTACATTCCAAGGGTCAGAATCCTCATGTACATACCCGGGTTACAATACCCTTGTACCTTCCCCGGGTTGCAATCCCGATGTACATTCTCAGGGTTAGTATCCCCATGTACATTCCTGGGTTAGTATCCCTGTGTCCATTCCCGGGTTAGAATTCCCGTGGACATTCCCGGGTTAGAATACCCATGCACATTCCCGGGTTCGTATCCACATGTAAATTCCCGGGTTAGTATCCCCATGTACATTCCCAGGGTTGGAATCCCCATGTACATTCCAGACTTAGTATACCCATGTACATTCCCGTGTTAGCATCCCCATGTACATTCCCGGGTTAGAATCACCATGTACGTTCCCGGGTTAGAATCCCCATGTGCGTTCCCGGGTTAGAAACCCCATGTTCATTCCCGGGTTAGAATCTCCATGTACATTCCCAGGGTTAAAATCCCCATTAACATTCCAAAGGTCAGAATCCCTTGTACATTCCCGGGTTACAATACCCTTGTACATTCCCCGGGTTACAATCCCGATATACATTCCCAGGGTTAGTATCCCCATGTACATACCTGGGTTAATATCCCTGTGTACAAATCCGGGTTAGAATCCCCATGTATATTCCTGGGTTAGAATACCCATGCACATTCCCGGGTTCGTATCCCCATGTACATTCCCGGGTTAGTATCCCCATGTACATTCCAAGGTTTGGAATCCCCCATATATATTCCCAGGGTTAGAATCCCCATGTACATTCCCAGGTTAGAATTCTCATGTACGTTCCTGGCTTAGAATCCCCATGTACATTCCCGGGTTAGAATCCCCATGTACATTCCCAGGTTTGAATCCCCTTGTACATTCCCGGGTTAGAATCCCCATGTACATCCCCGGGTTAGAATCCCCATGTACATTCCAGGGGTAGTATACCCATGTACATTCCCGGTTTAGAATCCCATGTACATTCCCGGAATGGAATCCCCATGTAAATTCCCGGGTTGAAATCCCCAAATACATTTGCGGTTTAGAATCCCCATGTACATTCCCAGGGTTAAAATCCCCATGTACATTCCCACGGTTAGAATCCCCATGTACATTCCCAGGGTTAGAATCCCCATGTACATTCCCAGCGTTAGAATCCCCATGTACATTCCCGTGTTGAAACCCCATGTAGATTACCATTTTAGAATTCCCATGTACATTCCCGGGTTAGAATCCCCATGTACATTCCCGGGATAGTATCCCCATGTACATTCCAGGGTTATCATCCCCATGTACATTCCTAGGTTAGAATCCCCCTGTACATTCACGGGTTAGTATACCCATGAACATTCCCGGGTTAGAATCCCCATGTACGTTCCCGGGTTAGAATCCCCATGTGCGTTCCCGGGTTAGAAACACCATGTTCATTCCCAGGTTAGAATCTCCATGTACATTCCCAGGGTTAAAATCCCCATTAACATTCCAAGGGTCAGAATCCCTTGTACATAACCGGGTTACAATAGCCTTGTACATTCCCCGGGTTACAATCCCGATATACATTCCCAGGGTTAGTATCCCCATGTACATTCCAGGGTTAGTATCCCTATGTACATTTCTGGGTTGGAATCCCCATGTATATTCCCGGGTTAGAATAAACATGCACATTCCCGGGTTCGTATCCCCATGTACATTCCCGGGTTAGTATCCCCATGTACATTCCAAGGGTTGGAATCCCCCATATATATTCCCAGGGTTAGAATCCCCATGTACATTCCCAGGTTAGAATCCCCATGTACATTCCCAGCGTTAGAATCCCCATGTACATTCCCGTGTTGAAACCCCATGTAGATTACCATTTTACAATTCCCATGTATATTCCCGGGTTAGAATCCCCATGTACATTCCCGGGATAGTATCCCCATGTACATTCCAGGGTTATCATCCCCATGTACATTCCTAGGTTAGAATCCCCCTGTACATTCATGGGTTAGTATACCCATGAACATTCCCGGGTTAGAATCCCCATGTACATTCCCGGGTTAGAATCCCCATGTGTGTTCCCGGGTTAGAAACACCATGTTCATTCCCAGGTTAGAATCTCCATGTACATTCCCAGGGTTAAAATCCCCATTAACATTCCAAGGGTCAGAATCCCTTGTACATACCCGGGTTACAATAGCCTTGTACATTCCACGGGTTAGAATCCCGATATACTTTCCCAGGGTTAGTATCCCCATGTACATTCCTGGATTAGTATCCCTATGTACATTTCTGGGTTAGAATCCCCATGTATATTCCCGGGTTAGAATAACCATGCACATTCCCGGGTTCGTATCCCCATGTACATTCTCGGGTTAGTATCCCCATGTACATTCCAAGGGTTGGAATCCCCCATATATATTCCCAGGGTTAGAATCCCCATGTACATTCCCAGGTTAGAATTCTCATGTACGTTCCTGGCTTAGAATCCCCATGTACATTCCCGGGTTAGAATCCCCATGTACATTCCCAGGTTTGAATCCCCTTGTACATTCCCGGGTTAGAATCCCCATGTACATCCCCGGGTTAGAATCCCCATGTACATTCCAGGGGTAGTATACCCATGTACATTCCTGGTTTAGAATCCCCATGTACATTCCCGGAATGGTATCTCCATGTACATTCCCGGGTTGAAATCCGCAAATACATTCGCGGGTTAGAATCCCCATGTACATTCCCAGGGTTAAAATCCCCATGTACATTCCCACGGTTAGAATCCCCATGTACATTCCCAGGGTTAGAATCCCCATGTACATTCCCAGCATTAGAATCCCCATGTACATTCCCGTGTTGAAACCCCATGTAGATTACCATTTTAGAATTCCCATGTACATTCCCGGGTTAGAATCCCCATGTACATTCCCGGGTTAGTATCCCCATGTACATTCCCAGGTTAGAATGCCCATGTACATTCCCAGGGTTAGAATCCCCATGTACATTCCCGGGTTAGAATCCCATGTACATTCCCGGATTAGAATTCCCATGCAGATTCCCAGGTTAGTATACCCATGAACATTCCAGGGTTAGCATCCCCATGTACATTCCTAGGTTAGAATCCCCATGTAAATTCACGGGTTAGTATACCCATGAACATTCCCGGGTTAGAATCCCCATGTACATTCCCGGGTTAGAATCAGCATGTACTTTCCCGGGTTAGAATCCCCATTTACAATCCCGAATTAGAATCCCCATTTACGTTCCTGGGTTAGAAACCCCATGTACATTCCCGGGTTAGAATCCCCATCTACATTCCCAGGGTTAAAATCCCCATGTACATTCCAAGGGTCAGAATCCTCATGTACATACCCGGGTTACAATACCCTTGTACCTTCCCCGGGTTGCAATCCCGATGTACATTCCCAGGGTTAGTATCCCCATGTACATTCCTGGGTTAGTATCCCTGTGTCCATTCCCGGGTTAGAATTCCCGTGGACATTCCCGGGTTAGAATACCCATGCACATTCCCGGGTTCGTATCCACAAGTAAATTCCCGGGTTACTATCCCCATGTACATTCCCAGGGTTGGAATCCCCATGTACATTCCAGACTTAGTATACCCATGTACATTCCCGTGTTAGCATCCCTATGTACATTCCCGGGTTAGAATCACCATGTACGTTCCCGGGTTAGAATCCCCATGTGCGTTCCCGGGTTAGAAACCCCATGTTCATTCCCGGGTTAGAATCTCCATGTACATTCCCAGGGTTAAAATCCCCATTAACATTCCAAAGGTCAGAATCCCTTGTACATTCCCGGGTTACAATACCCTTGTACATTCCCGGGTTAGAATCCCCATGTACATTCCCGGGTTAGTTTAACCATGAACATTCCTGGGTTAGAATCCCCATGTACATTCCCCGGGTTACAATCCCCATATACATTCCCAGGGTTAGTATCCCCATGTACATTCCTGGGTTAGTATCCCCATGTATATTCCCAGGTTAGAATCCCCATGTACATTCCCGGGTTAGAATCCCCATGTACATTCCCGGGTTAGTATCTACATGTACATTCCCAGGGTTGGATTCCCCCAGATATATTCCCAGGTTAAAATCCCCATGTACATTCTCGGGTTAGAATCCCCATGTACATTCCCGGGTTGAAATCCCCTTATACATTCCCGGGTTAGAATTCCCATGTACATTCCCATGGTTAGAATCCCCATGTACATTCCCACGGTTAGAATCCCCATATACATTCCCAGGGTTAGAATCCCCATGTACATTCCCGGGTTAGAATCCCCATGTACATTCCCAGGGTTAGAATCCCCATGTACATTCCCAGGATGGAATCCCCATGTACATTCCCGGGTTAGAATCCCCATGTACATTCCCGGGTTATTATACCCATGAACATTCCTCGGTTAGAATCCCCTTTACATTCCCGGATTAGAATTCCCGTGTAGATTCCCGGGTTAGTATCCCCATGTACATTCCAGGTTTATCATCCCCATGTACATTCCTAGGTTAGAATCCCCCTGTACATTCACGGGTTAGTATACCCATGAACATTCCCGGGTTAGAATCCCCATGTACATTCCCGGGTTAGAATCCCCATGTGCGTTCCCGGGTTAGAAACCCCATGTTCATTCCCAGGTTAGAATCTCCATGTACATTCCCAGGGTTAAAATTCCCATTAACATTCCAAAGGTCAGAATCCCTTGTACATACCCGGGTTACAATACCCTTGTACATTCCCCAGGTTACAATCCCGATATACATTCCCAGGGTTAGTATCCCCATGTAAATTCCTGGGTTAATATCCCTGTGTACAAATCCGGGATAGAATCCCCATGTATATTCCCGGGTTAGAATAACCATGCACATTCCCGGGTTAGAATCCCCATGTACATCCCCGGGTTAGAATCCCCATGTACATTCCAGGGGTAGTATACCCATGTACATTCCCGGTTTAGAATCCCATGTTCATTCCCGGAATGGAATCCCAATGTAAATTCCCGGGTTGAAATCCCCAAATACATTAGCGGGTTAGAATCCCCATGTACATTCCCAGGGTTAAAATCCCCATGTACATTCCCACGGTTAGAATCCCCATGTACATTCCCAGGGTTAGAATCCCCATGTACATTCCCAGCGTTAGAATCCCCATGTACATTCCCGTGTTGAAACCCCATGTACATTCCCGGGATAGTATCCCCATGTACATTCCAGGGTTATCATCCCCATGTACATTCCTAGGTTAGAATCCCCCTGTACATTCACGGGTTAGTATACCCATGAACATTCCCGGGTTAGAATCCCCATGTACGTTTCCGGGTTAGAATCCCCATGTGCGTTCCCGGGTTAGAAACACCATGTTCATTCCCAGGTTAGAATCTCCATGTACATTCCCAGGGTTAAAATCCCCATTAACATTCCAAGGGTCAGAATCTCTTGTACATACCCGGGTTACAATAGCCTTGTACATTCCCCGGGTTACAATCCCGATATACATTCCCAGGGTTAGTATCCCCATGTACATTCCTGGGTTAGTATCCCTATGTACATTTCTGGGTTAGAATCCCCATGTATATTCCCGGGTTAGAATAACCATGCACATTCCCGGGTTCGTATCCCCATGTACATTCCCGGGTTAGTATCCCCTTGTACATTCCAAGGGTTGGAATCCCCCATATATATTCCCAGGGTTAGAATCCCCATGTACATTCCCAGGGTTAGAATCCCCATGTACATTCCCAGCGTTAGAATCCCCATGTACATTCCCGTGTTGAAACCCCATGTAGATTACCATTTTAGAATTCCCATGTACATTCCCGGGTTAGAATCCCCATGTACATTCCTGGGATAGTATCCCCATGTACATTCCAGGGTTATCATCCCCATGTACATTCCTAGGTTAGAATCCCCCTGTACATTCACAGGTTAGTATACCCATGAACATTCCCGGGTTAGAATCCCCATGTACGTTCCCGGGTTAGAATCCCCATGTGCGTTCCCGGGTTAGAAACACCATGTTCATTCCCAGGTTAGAATCTCCATGTACATTCCCAGGGTTAAAATCCCCATTAACATTCCAAGGGTCAGAATCCCTTGTACATACCCGGGTTACAATAGCCTTGTACATTCCCCGGGTTACAATCCCGATATACATTCCCAGGGTTAGTATCCCCATGTACATTCCTGGGTTAGTATCCCTATGTACATTTCCGGGTTAGAATCCCCATGTATATTCCCGGGTTAGAATAACCATGCACATTCCCGGGTTCGTATCCCCATGCACATTCCCGGGTTCGTATCCCCATGTACATTCCCGGGTTAGTATCCCCATGTACATTCCAAGGGTTGGAATCCCCCATATATATTCCCAGGGTTAGAATCCCCATGTACATTCCCAGGTTAGAATTCTCATGTACGTTCCTGGCTTAGAATCCCCATGTACATTCCCGGGTTAGAATCCCCATGTACATTCCCAGGTTTGAATCCCCTTGTACATTCCCGGGTTAGAATCCCCATGTACATCCCCGGGTTAGAATCCCCATGTACATTCCAGGGGTAGTATACCCATGTACATTCCCGGTTTAGAATCCCCATGTACATTCCCGGAATGGTATCCCCATGTACATTCCCGGGTTGAAATCCCCAAATACATTCGCGGGTTAGAATCCCCATGTACATTCCCAGGGTTAAAATCCCCATGTACATTCCCACGGTTAGAATCCCCATGTACATTCCCAGGGTTAGAATCCACATGTACATTCCCAGCGTTAGAATCCCCATGTACATTCCCGTGTTGAAACCCCATGTAGATTACCATTTTAGAATTCCCATGTACATTCCCGGGGTAGAATCCCCATGTACATTCCCGAGTTAGTATCCCCATGTACATTCCCGGGTTAGAATGCACATGTACATTCCCGGGATAGTATCCCCATGTACATTCCAGGGTTATCATCCCCATGTACATTCCTAGGTTAGAATCCCCCTGTACATTCACGGGTTAGTATACCCATGAACATTCCCGGGTTAGAATCCCCATGTACGTTTCCGGGTTAGAATCCCCATGTGCGTTCCCGGGTTAGAAACACCATGTTCATTCCCAGGTTAGAATCTCCATGTACATTCCCAGGGTTAAAATCCCCATTAACATTCCAAGGGTCAGAATCTCTTGTACATACCCGGGTTACAATAGCCTTGTACATTCCCCGGGTTACAATCCCGATATACATTCCCAGGGTTAGTATCCCCATGTACATTCCTGGGTTAGTATCCCTATGTACATTTCTGGGTTAGAATCCCCATGTATATTCCCGGGTTAGAATAACCATGCACATTCCCGGGTTCGTATCCCCATGTACATTCCCGGGTTAGTATCCCCTTGTACATTCCAAGGGTTGGAATCCCCCATATATATTCCCAGGGTTAGAATCCCCATGTACATTCCCAGGGTTAGAATCCCCATGTACATTCCCAGCGTTAGAATCCCCATGTACATTCCCGTGTTGAAACCCCATGTAGATTACCATTTTAGAATTCCCATGTACATTCCCGGGTTAGAATCCCCATGTACATTCCCGGGATAGTATCCCCATGTACATTCCAGGGTTATCATCCCCATGTACATTCCTAGGTTAGAATCCCCCTGTACATTCACAGGTTAGTATACCCATGAACATTCCCGGGTTAGAATCCCCATGTACGTTCCCGGGTTAGAATCCCCATGTGCGTTCCCGGGTTAGAAACACCATGTTCATTCCCAGGTTAGAATCTCCATGTACATTCCCAGGGTTAAAATCCCCATTAACATTCCAAGGGTCAGAATCCCTTGTACATACCCGGGTTACAATAGCCTTGTACATTCCCCGGGTTACAATCCCGATATACATTCCCAGGGTTAGTATCAACATGTACATTCCTGGGTTAGTATCCCTATGTACATTTCCGGGTTAGAATCCCCATGTATATTCCCGGGTTAGAATAACCATGCACATTCCCGGGTTCGTATCCCCATGCACATTCCCGGGTTCGTATCCCCATGTACATTCCCGGGTTAGTATCCCCATGTACATTCCAAGGGTTGGAATCCCCCATATATATTCCCAGGGTTAGAATCCCCATGTACATTCCCAGGTTAGAATTCTCATGTACGTTCCTGGCTTAGAATCCCCATGTACATTCCCGGGTTAGAATCCCCATGTACATTCCCAGGTTTGAATCCCCTTGTACATTCCCGGGTTAGAATCCCCATGTACATCCCCGGGTTAGAATCCCCATGTACATTCCAGGGGTAGTATACCCATGTACATTCCCGGTTTAGAATCCCCATGTACATTCCCGGAATGGTATCCCCATGTACATTCCCGGATTGAAATCCCCAAATACATTCGCGGGTTAGAATCCCCATGTACATTCCCAGGGTTAAAATCCCCATGTACATTCCCACGGTTAGAATCCCCATGTACATTCCCAGGGTTAGAATCCACATGTACATTCCCAGCGTTAGAATCCCCATGTACATTCCCGTGTTGAAACCCCATGTAGATTACCATTTTAGAATTCCCATGTACATTCCCGGGTTAGAATCCCCATGTACATTCCCGGGATAGTATCCCCATGTACATTCCAGGGTTATCATCCCCATGTACATTCCTAGGTTAGAATCCCCCTGTACATTCACGGGTTAGTATACCCATGAACATTCCCGGGTTAGAATCCCCATGTACGTTTCTGGGTTAGTATACCCATGAACATTCCAGGGTTAGCATCCCCATGTACATTCCTAGGTTAGAATCCCCATGTACATTCACGGGTTAGTATACCCATGAACATTCCAGGGTTAGAATCCCCATGTACATTCCCGGGTTAGAATCAGCATGTACTTTCCCGGGTTAGAATCCCCATTTACAATCCCGGATTAGAATCCCCATGTACGTTCCCGGGTTAGAAACCCTATGTACATTCCCGGGTTAGAATCCCCATCTACATTCCCAGGGTTAAAATCCCCATGTACATTCCAAGGGTCAGAATCCTCATGTACATACCCGGGTTACAATACCCTTGTACCTTCCCCGGGTTGCAATCCCGATGTACATTCCCAGGGTTAGTATCCCCATGTACATTCCTGGGTTAGTATCCCTGTGTCCATTCCCGGGTTAGAATTCTCGTGGACATTCCCGGGTTAGAATACCCATGCACATTCCCGGGTTCGTATCCACATGTAAATTCCCGGGTTAGTATCCCCATGTACATTCCCAGGGTTGGACTCCCCATGTACATTCCAGACTTAGTATACCCATGTACATTCCCGTGTTGAAACCCCATGTAGATTACCATTTTAGAATTCCCATGTACATTCCCGGGTTAGAATCCCCATGTACATTCCCGGGATAGTATCCCCATGTACATTCCAGGGTTATCATCCCCATGTACATTCCTAGGTTAGAATCCCCCTTTACATTCACGGGTTAGTATACCCATGAACATTCCCGGGTTAGAATCCCCATGTACGTTCCCGGGTTAGAATCCCCATGTGCGTTCCCGGGTTAGAAACACCATGTTCATTCCCAGGTTAGAATCTCCATGTACATTCCCAGGGTTAAAATCCCCATTAACATTCCAAGGGTCAGAATCCCTTGTACATACCCGGGTTACAATAGCCTTGTACATTCCCCGGGTTACAATCCCGATATACATTCCCAGGGTTAGTATCCCCATGTACATTCCAGGGTTAGTATCCCTATGTTCATTTCTGGGTTAGAATCCCCATGTATATTCCCGGGTTAGAATAACCATGCACATTCCCGGGTTCGTATCCCGATGTACATTCCCGGGTTAGTATCCCCATGTACATTCCAAGGGTTGGAATCCCCCATATATATTCCCAGGGTTAGAATCCCCATGTACATTCCCAGGTTAGAATTCTCATGTACGTTCCTGGCTTAGAATCCCCATGTACATTCCCGGGTTAGAATCCCCATGTACATTCCCAGGTTTGAATCCCCTTGTACATTACCGGGTTAGAATCCCCATGTACATCCCCGGGTTAGAATCCCCATGTACATTCCAGGGGTAGTATACCCATGTACATTCCCAGTTTAGAATCCCCATGTACATTCCCGGAATGGTATCCCCATGTACATTCCCGGGTTGAAATCCCCAAATACATTCGCGGGTTAGAATCCCCATGTACATTCCCAGGGTTAAAATCCCCATGTACATTCCCACGGTTAGAATCCCCATGTACATTCCCAGGGTTAGAATCCCCATGTACATTCCCAGCGTTAGAATCCCCATGTACATTCCCGTGTTGAAACCCCATGTAGATTACCATTTTAGAATTCCCATGTACATTCCCGGGGTAGAATCCCCATGTACATTCCCGAGTTAGTATCCCCATGTACATTCCCGGGTTAGAATGCACATGTACATTCCCAGGGTTAGAATCCCCATGTACATTCCCGGGTTTGAATCCCATGTACATTCCCGGATTAGAATTCCCATGCAGATTCCCGGGTTAGTATACCCATGAACATTCCAGGGTTAGCATCCCCATGTACATTCCTAGGTTAGAATCCCCATGTACATTCACGGGTTAGTATACCCATGAACATTCCAGGGTTAGAATCCCCATGTACATTCCCGGGTTAGAATCAGCATGTACTTTCCCGGGTTAGAATCCCCATTTACAATCCCGGATTAGAATCCCCATGTACGTTCCCGGGTTAGAAACCCTATGTACATTCCCGGGTTAGAATCCCCATCTACATTCCCAGGGTTAAAATCCCCATGTACATTCCAAGGGTCAGAATCCTCATGTACATACCCGGGTTACAATACCCTTGTACCTTCCCTGGGTTGCAATCCCGATGTACATTCCCAGGGTTAGTATCCCCATGTACATTCCTGGGTTAGTATCCCTGTGTCCATTCCCGGGTTAGAATTCCCGTGGACATTCCCAGGTTAGAATACCCATGCACATTCCCGGGTTCGTATCCACATGTAAATTCCCGGGTTAGTATCCCCATGTACATTCCCAGGGTTGGACTCCCCATGTACATTCCAGACTTAGTATACCCATGTACATTCCCGTGTTAGCATCCCCATGT
Organism: Pristiophorus japonicus; assembly: GCF_044704955.1. Classification (NCBI taxonomy): domain Eukaryota; kingdom Metazoa; phylum Chordata; class Chondrichthyes; family Pristiophoridae; genus Pristiophorus; species Pristiophorus japonicus. Next base: position 12,164,449 of record NC_092011.1, read on the forward strand.
ACATTCCCGGGTTGGAATCCCCATGTACATTCCCGGGTTAGAATCCCCATGTACATTCCCGGGTTAGAATCCCCATGTACATTCCCAGGGTTGGAATCCACATGTACATTCCCAGGGTTTAGAATCTCCATGTACATTCCCAGGGTTAGAATTCCAATATACATTTCCGGGTTAGAATCCCCATGTATATTCCCGGGTTAGAATCCCCATGTACATTCCCGGGTTAGTTTAACCATGAACATTCCTGGGTAAGAATCCCCATGTACATTCCCCGGGTTACAATCCCCATATACATTCCCAGGGTTAGTATCCCCATGTACATTCCTGGGTTAGTATCCCCATGTATATTCCCAGGTTAGAATCCCCATGTACATTCCCGGGTTAGAATCCCCATGTACATTCCCGGGTTAGTATCTACATGTACATTCCCAGGGTTGGATTCCCCCAGATATATTCCCAGGTTAAAATCCCCATGTACATTCCCGGGTTAGAATCCCCATGTACATTCCAGGGTTGAAATCCCCATATACATTCCCGGGTTAGAATTCCCATGTCAATTCCCATGGTTAGAATCCCCATGTACATTCCCACGGTTAGAATCCCCATATACATTCCTAGGGTTAGAATCCCCATGTACATTCCCAGGGTTAGAATCCACATTTATTCTCCAGGATTAGTATCCACATGTCGATTCCTGGGTTCGAATCCCCATGTAAATTCCAGGGATAGAATCCCCATGTACATTCGCAGTTTAGAAACCCCATGTACATTCACTGGTTAGAATCCCCATGTACATTCCCAGGGTTAAAATCCCCATTAACATTCCAAGGGTCAGAATCTCTTGTACATACCCGGGTTACAATAGCCTTGTACATTCCCCGGGTTACAATCCCGATATACATTCCCAGGGTTAGTATCCCCATGTACATTCCTGGGTTAGTATCCCTATGTACATTTCTGGGTTAGAATCCCCATGTATATTCCCAGGTTAGAATAACCATGCACATTCCCGGGTTCGTATCCCCATGTACATTCCCGGGTTAGTATCCCCTTGTACATTCCAAGGGTTGGAATCCCCCATATATATTCCCAGGGTTAGAATCCCCATGTACATTCCCAGGGTTAGAATCCCCATGTACATTCCCAGCGTTAGAATCCCCATGTACATTCCCGTGTTGAAACCCCATGTAGATTACCATTTTAGAATTCCCATGTACATTCCCGGGTTAGAATCCCCATGTACATTCCCGGGATAGTATCCCCATGTACATTCCAGGGTTATCATCCCCATGTACATTCCTAGGTTAGAATCCCCCTGTACATTCACGGGTTAGTATACCCATGAACATTCCCGGGTTAGAATCGCCATGTACGTTCCCGGGTTAGAATCCCCATGTGCGTTCCCGGGTTAGAAACACCATGTTCATTCCCAGGTTAGAATCTCCATGTACATTCCCAGGGTTAAAATCCCCATTAACATTCCAAGGGTCAGAATCCCTTGTACATACCCGGGTTACAATAGCCTTGTACATTCCCCGGGTTACAATCCCGATATACATTCCCAGGGTTAGTATCCCCATGTACATTCCTGGGTTAGTATCCCTATGTACATTTCTGGGTTAGAATCCCCATGTATATTCCCGGGTTAGAATAACCATGCACATTCCCGGGTTCGTATCCCCATGTACATTCCCGGGTTAGTATCCCCATGTACATTCCAAGGGTTGGAATCCCCCATATATATTCCCAGGGTTAGAATCCCCATGTATATTCCCGGGTTAGAATCCCCATGTACATTCCCGGGTTAGTTTAACCATGAACATTCCTGGGTAAGAATCCCCATGTACATTCCCCGGGTTACAATCCCCATATACATTCCCAGGGTTAGTATCCCCATGTACATTCCTGGGTTAGTATCCCCATGTATATTCCCAGGTTAGAATCCCCATGTACATTCCCGGGTTAGAATCCCCATGTACATTCCCGGGTTAGTATCTACATGTACATTCCCAGGGTTGGATTCCCCCAGATATATTCCCAGGTTAAAATCCCCATGTACATTCCCGGGTTAGAATCCCCATGTACATTCCAGGGTTGAAATCCCCATATACATTCCCGGGTTAGAATTCCCATGTCAATTCCCATGGTTAGAATCCCCATGTACATTCCCACGGTTAGAATCCCCATATACATTCCTAGGGTTAGAATCCCCATGTACATTCCCAGGGTTAGAATCCACATTTATTCTCCAGGATTAGTATCCACATGTCGATTCCTGGGTTCGAATCCCCATGTAAATTCCAGGGATAGAATCCCCATGTACATTCGCAGTTTAGAAACCCCATGTACATTCACTGGTTAGAATCCCCATGTACATTCCCAGGGTTAAAATCCCCATTAACATTCCAAGGGTCAGAATCTCTTGTACATACCCGGGTTACAATAGCCTTGTACATTCCCCGGGTTACAATCCCGATATACATTCCCAGGGTTAGTATCCCCATGTACATTCCTGGGTTAGTATCCCTATGTATATTTCTGGGTTAGAATCCCCATGTATATTCCCGGGTTAGAATAACCATGCACATTCCCGGGTTCGTATCCCCATGTACATTCCCGGGTTAGTATCCCCTTGTACATTCCAAGGGTTGGAATCCCCCATATATATTCCCAGGGTTAGAATCCCCATGTACATTCCCAGGGTTAGAATCCCCATGTACATTCCCAGCGTTAGAATCCCCATGTACATTCCCGTGTTGAAACCCCATGTAGATTACCATTTTAGAATTCCCATGTACATTCCCGGGTTAGAATCCCCATGTACATTCCCGGGATAGTATCCCCATGTACATTCCAGGGTTATCATCCCCATGTACATTCCTAGGTTAGAATCCCCCTGTACATTCACGGGTTAGTATACCCATGAACATTCCCGGGTTAGAATCGCCATGTACGTTCCCGGGTTAGAATCCCCATGTGCGTTCCCGGGTTAGAAACACCATGTTCATTCCCAGGTTAGAATCTCCATGTACATTCCCAGGGTTAAAATCCCCATTAACATTCCAAGGGTCAGAATCCCTTGTACATACCCGGGTTACAATAGCCTTGTACATTCCCCGGGTTACAATCCCGATATACATTCCCAGGGTTAGTATCCCCATGTACATTCCTGGGTTAGTATCCCTATGTACATTTCTGGGTTAGAATCCCCATGTATATTCCCGGGTTAGAATAACCATGCACATTCCCGGGTTCGTATCCCCATGTACATTCCCGGGTTAGTATCCCCATGTACATTCCAAGGGTTGGAATCCCCCATATATATTCCCAGGGTTAGAATCCCCATGTACATTCCCAGGTTAGAATTCTCATGTACGTTCCTGGCTTAGAATCCCCATGTACATTCCCGGGTTAGAATCCCCATGTACATTCCCAGGTTTGAATCCCCTTGTACATTCCCGGGTTAGAATCCCCATGTACATCCCCGGGTTAGAATCCCCATGTACATTCCAGGGGTAGTATACCCATGTACATTCCCGGTTTAGAATCCCCATGTACATTCCCGGAATGGTATCCCCATGTACATTCCCGGGTTGAAATCCCCAAATACATTCGCGGGTTAGAATCCCCATGTACATTCCCAGGGTTAAAATCCCCATGTACATTCCCACGGTTAGAATCCCCATGTACATTCCCAGGGTTAGAATCTCCATGTACATTCCCAGCGTTAGAATCCCCATGTACATTCCCGTGTTGAAACCCCATGTAGATTACCATTTTAGAATTCCCATGTACATTCCCGGGGTAGAATCCCCATGTACATTCCCGAGTTAGTATCCCCATGTACATTCCCGGGTTAGAATGCACATGTACATTCCCAGGGTTAGAATCCCCATGTACATTCCCGGGTTAGAATCCCATGTACATTCCCGGATTAGAATTCCCATGCAGATTCCCGGGTTAGTATCCCCATGAACATTCCAGGGTTAGCATCCCCATGTACATTCCTAGGTTAGAATCCCCATGTACATTCACGGGTTAGTATACCCATGAACATTCCCGGGTTAGAATCCCCATGTACATTCCCGGGTTAGAATCAGCATGTACTTTCCCGGGTTAGAATCCCCATTTACAATCCAGGATTAGAATCCCCATGTATGTTCCCGGGTTAGAAACCCCATGTACATTCCCGGGTTAGAATCCCCATCTACATTCCCAGGGTTAAAATCCCCATGTACATTCCAATGGTCAGAATCCTCATGTACATACCCGGGTTACAATACCCTTGTACCTTCCCCGGGTTGCAATCCCGATGTACATTCCCAGGGTTAGTATCCCCATGTACATTCCTGGGTTAGTATCCCTGTGTCCATTCCCGGGTTAGAATTCCCGTGGACATTCCCGGGTTAGACTACCCATGCACATTCCCGGGTTCGTATCCACATGTAAATTCCCGGGTTAGTATCCCCATGTACATTCCCAGGGTTGGACTCCCCATGTACATTCCAGACTTAGTATACCCATGTACATTCCCGTGTTAGCATCCCCATGTACATTCCCGGGTTAGAATCCCCATGTACATTCCCGGGTTAGAATCCCCATGTACATTCCCGGGTTAGAATCCCCATGTACATTCCCAGGGTTGGAATCCACATGTACATTCCCAGGGTTTAGAATCTCCATGTACATTCCCAGGGTTAGAATTCCAATATACATTTCCGGGTTAGAATCCCCATGTATATTCCCGGGTTAGAATCCCCATGTACATTCCCGGGTTAGTTTAACCATGAACATTCCTGGGTTAGAATCCCCATGTACATTCCCCGGGTTACAATTCCCATATACATTCCCAGGGTTAGTATCCCCATGTACATTCCTGGGTTAGTATCCCCATGTATATTCCCAGGTTAGAATCCCCATGTACATTCCGGGGTTAGAATCCCCATGTACATTCCCGGGTTAGTATCTACATGTACATTCCCAGGGTTGGATTCCCCCAGATATATTCCCAGGTTAAAATCCCCATGTACATTCCCGGGTTAGAATCCCCATGTACATTCCCGGGTTGAAATCCCCATATACATTCCCGGGTTAGAATTCCCATGTCAATTCCCATGGTTAGAATCCCCATGTACATTCCCACGGTTAGAATTCCCATATACATTCCTAGGGTTAGAATCCCCATGTACATTCCCAGGGTTAGAATCCCCATGTATTCTCCAGGATTAGTATCCACATGTCCATTCCTGAGTTCGAATCCCCATGTACATTCCAGGGATAGAATCCCCATGTACATTCGTAGTTTAGAAACCCCGTGTACATTCACTGGTTAGAATCCCCATGTACATTCCCGGGGTAGAATCCCAGTGTACATTCCACGGTTAGTATAACCATGTACATAACCGTGTTAGAATCCCCATGAACATTCCCAGCTGAGAATCCCCATGTACATTCCTGGTTTAGAATCCACATGCACATTCCCGTCTTAGAATCCCCATGTACATTCCCAGGGTTAGAATCCCCATGTACATTCCCAGGATTCGAATTCCCCTGTACATTACCGGGTTACAATCCCGATGTACTTTCCCGGGTTAGAATCACCATGTACATTCCCGGGTTAGAATCCCAATGTACATTCCAGGGTTAGAATGACCATGTACATTCCCGGGTTGGAATCCCCATGATCATTCCCGGGTTAGTATACCCATGTACAATCACGGGTTCGTATACCCATGTACATTCCCAGGTTAGTGTCCACATGTACGTTCCTGGGTTAGAATCCCAATGTACATTTCCAGGTTAGAATCGCCATGTACGTTCCCAGGTTAGAATCCCCATGTACATTCCCGGGTTAGAATCCCCATGTACATTCCCGGGTTAGAATCCCCATGTACATCCTGGGTCAGTATCCCCATGAACCTTCCCTGATTAGAATCCCCGTGTACATTCCCGGGTTAGAATCCCATGTACATTTCCGGGTTAGAATCCCCATGTACGTTCCTGGGTTAGAATCCCCATGTACATTGCCGGGTTAGAATCCCCATGTACATTCACGGGTTAGAATCTCCATGTACATTCCCAGGTTTAGAATCCCCATGTACATTCCCGGGTTAGAATCCCCATGTACATTCCCGGGTTAGAATCCCCATGTACATTCCCAGGGATGGAATCCCCATGTACATTCACAGGGTTAGAATCCCCATGTTCATTCCCAGGTTTAGAATTCCCATATACATTCCCGGGTTCAAATTCCCATGTAAATTCCCGGGTTAGAATCCCCATGTACTTTCCCAGGGATGGAATCCCCATGTATATTCACAGGATTATAGTCCCCATATTCATTCCCAGGGTTAGAATTCCCATGTACTTTCCCGGATTAGAATCCCATATACATTCCCGGGTTAGAATCCCCATGTACAATCCCGGGTTAGAATCCCCATGTACATTAACGGGTTAGTATACCCATGTACATTCCCGGGTTAGTGTCCCCATGTACGTTCCTGGGTTAGAATCCCAATGTACATTCCCGGGTTAGAATCCCCATGTACATTACCAGGTTAGAATCACCATGTGCATTCCCGGGATAGAATCCCCATGTACATTCCTGGGTTAAAATCCCCATGTACATTCCCGGGTTAGAATCCCCATGTTCATTCCCGGGTTAGAATCCCCATGTACACTCCTAGGGTTAGATTCCACATTTACATTCCCAGGGTTTAGAATCCCAATGTACATTCCCAGGGTTAGAATTCCTATGTACATTCCCGGGTTAGAATCCCAATGTATATTCCGGGTTAGAATCCCCATGTACATTCCCGGGTTATTTTACCCAAGTACATTCCCGGGTTAGAATCCCAATGTATATTCCCGGGTTGGAATCCCCATGTACATTCCCGCGTTATTTTACCCATGTACATTCCCAGGGTTAGAATCCCCATGTACATTCCAGGATTAGAATTCCCATGTGCATTACCGGGTTACAATTCCCATGTAAATTCCCGGGTTAGAAACCCCATGTACATTTCCGGTTTAGAATCTCCATGTACATTCCCGGGTTAGAGTCCCCATATACATTCCCAGCGTTAGAATCCCCATGTACATTCCTGGGTTAGAATCCTCATGTACATTCCCAGGGTTAGAATCCCCATGTACATTCCCAGGGATGGAATCCCCATGTACTTTCCTGGGATAGAATCCCCATCTACATTCCCGGGTTAGAATCCACACGTACATTCCCAGGGATGGAATCCCCATGTACATTCACAGGATTAGAATCCCCTTATTCATTCCCAGGGTTTGAATTCCCATGTACTTTCCCGGATTGAATCACATGTACATTTCCAGTTTAGAATCCCCCTGTACATTCCTGGGTTAGAATCCCCATGTACATTCCCGGGTTAGTATACCCATGTACATTCCCGGGTTAGTGACCCCATGTACATTCCCGGGTTAGTGTCCCCATGTACGTTCCTGGGTTAGAATCCCAATGTACATTCCCGGGTCAGAATCCCCATGTTCATTCCCGGGTTAGAATCCCTATGTACATTCCCAGTTTAAATCCCCATATACATTCCCACGGTTAGAATTCCCATGTACATTCCCGGGTTAGAATCCCCATGTATATTCCAGGGTAAGAATCCACATTTACATTCCCGGGGTATTTTACCCATGTACCTTCCCTGGTTAGAATCCCCATGTACATTCCCGGGGTAGATTCCGCATGTACATTCCACAGTTAGTATACCCATGTACATTGCCGTGTTAGAACCCCATGTACATTCCCGGGTTAGAATCCACATGTATTTTCCCGGGTTAGAAACCCCATGCACATTCCCGGCTTAGAATCCCCATGTACATTCCCAGGGTTAGAATCCCCATGTACATTCCCAGGATTAGAATTCCCTTGTTCATTAGCGGGTTACAGTCCCCATGTACTTTCCCGGGTTAGAATCCCCATGTACATTCCCGGGTTAGAATCCCCATGTACATTCCCGGGTTAGAAACACCATGTACATTCCCGGGTTGGAATCCCCAAGATCATTCCCGGGTTAGTATACCCATGTACAATCACGGGTTCGTATAGCCATGTACATTCCCGGGTTAGTGTCCACATGTACGTTCCTGGGTTAGAATTCCAATGTACATTTCCAGGTTAGAATCGCCATATACATTCCCAGGTTAGAATCCCCATGTAAATTCCCGGGTTAGAATCCCCATGTACATTCCCGGGTTAGAATCCCCATGTACATCCCGGGTCAGTATCCCCATGAACCTTCCCAGGTTAGAATCCCCGTGTACATTCCCGGGTTAGAATCCCATGTACATTTCCGGGTTAGAATCCCCATGTACGTTCCTGGGTTAGAATCCCCATGTACATTGCCGGGTTAGAATCCCCATGTACATTCCCGGGTTAGAATCTCCATGTACATTCCCAGGTTTAGAATCCCCATATACATTCCCGGGTTAGAATCCCCATGTACTTTCCCGGGTTAGAATCCCCATGTACATTCCCAGGGATGGAATCCCCATGTACATTCACAGGGTTAGAATCCCCATGTTTATTCCCAGGTTTAGAATTCCCATATACATTCCCGGGTTCGAATTCCCATGTAAATTCTCGGGTTAGAATCCCCATATACTTTCCCAGGGATGGAATCCCCATGTATATTCACAGGATTAGAGTCCCCATATTCATTCCCAGGGTTAGAATTCCCATGTACTTTCCCGGATTAGAATCCCATGTACATTCCCGGGTTAGAATCCCCATGTACAATCCCGGGTTAGAATCCCAATGTACATTCACGGGTTAGTATACCCATGTACATTCCCGGGTTAGTGTCCCCATGTACGTTCCTGGGTTAGAATCCCAATGTACATTCCCGGGTTAGAATCCCCATGTACATTACCAGGTTAGAATCCCCATGTACATTCCCGGGTTAAAATATCCATGTACATTCCCAGGTTAGAATCCCCATGTTCATTCCCGGGTTAGAATCCCCATATACATTCCCCAGTTAGAATCCCCATGTACACTTCTAGGTTTAGATTCCACATTTACATTCCCAGGGTTTAGAATCCCAATGTACATTCCCAGCGTTAGAATTCCTATGTACATTCCCGGGTTAGAATCCCAATGTATATTCCGGGTTAGAATCCGCATGTACATTCCCGGGTTATTTTACCCATGTACATTCCCGGGTTAGAATCCCAATATATATTCCCGGGTTAGAATCCCCATGTACATTCCCGGGTTATTTTACCCATGTACATTCCCAGGGTTAGAATCCCCATGTACATTCCAGGATTAGAATTCCCATGTACATTACCGGGTAACTATCCCCATGTAAATTCCCGGGTTAGAAACCCCATGTAATTTCTGGTTTAGAATCTCCGTGTACATTCCCGGGTTAGAGACCCATATACATTCCCAGGGTTAGAATCCCCATGTACATTCCTGGGTTAGAATCCTCATGTACATTCCCAGGGTTAGAATCCCCATGTACATTCCCAGGGATGGAATCCCCATGTACATCCACAGAGTTAGAATCCCCATATTCATTCCCAGTGTTATAATTCCCATGTACTTTCCCGGGATAGAATCCCCATGTACATTCCCGGGTTAGAATCCATACATACATTCCCAGGGATGGAATCCCCATGTACATTCACAGGATTAGAATCCCCTTATTCATTCCCAGGGTTAGAATTCCCATGTACTTTCCCGGATTAGAATCACATGTACATTCCCGGTTTAGAATTCCCCTGTACATTCCTGGGTTAGAATCCCCATGTACACTCCCGGGTTAGTATACCCATGTACATTCCCGGGTTAGTGTCCCCATGTACGTTCCTGGGTTAGAATCCCAATGTACATTCCCGGGTCAGAATCCCCATGTTCATTCCCAGGTTAGAATTCCCATGTACTTTCCCGGATTAGAATCACATGTACATTCCCGGTTTAGAATTCCCCTGTACATTCCTCGGTTAGAATCCCCATGTACATTCCCGGGTTAGTATACCCATGTACATTCCCGGGTTAGTGTCCCCATGTACGTTCCCGGGTTAGAATCCCCATGTACATCCTGGGTCAGTATCCCCATGAACCTTCCCTGATTAGAATCCCCGTGTACATTCCCGGGTTAGAATCCCATGTACATTTCCGGGTTAGAATCCCCATGTACGTTCCTGGGTTAGAATCCCCATGTACATTGCCGGGTTAGAATCCCCATGTACATTCACGGGTTAGAATCTCCATGTACATTCCCAGGTTTAGAATCCCCATGTACATTCCCGGGTTAGAATCCCCATGTACATTCCCGGGTTAGAATCCCCATGTACATTCCCAGGGATGGAATCCCCATGTACATTCACAGGGTTAGAATCCCCATGTTCATTCCCAGGTTTAGAATTCCCATATACATTCCCGGGTTCAAATTCCCATGTAAATTCCCGGGTTAGAATCCCCATGTACTTTCCCAGGGATGGAATCCCCATGTATATTCACAGGATTATAGTCCCCATATTCATTCCCAGGGTTAGAATTCCCATGTACTTTCCCGGATTAGAATCCCATATACATTCCCGGGTTAGAATCCCCATGTACAATCCCGGGTTAGAATCCCCATGTACATTAACGGGTTAGTATACCCATGTACATTCCCGGGTTAGTGTCCCCATGTACGTTCCTGGGTTAGAATCCCAATGTACATTCCCGGGTTAGAATCCCCATGTACATTACCAGGTTAGAATCACCATGTGCATTCCCGGGATAGAATCCCCATGTACATTCCTGGGTTAAAATCCCCATGTACATTCCCGGGTTAGAATCCCCATGTTCATTCCCGGGTTAGAATCCCCATGTACACTCCTAGGGTTAGATTCCACATTTACATTCCCAGGGTTTAGAATCCCAATGTACATTCCCAGGGTTAGAATTCCTATGTACATTCCCGGGTTAGAATCCCAATGTATATTCCGGGTTAGAATCCCCATGTACATTCCCGGGTTATTTTACCCAAGTACATTCCCGGGTTAGAATCCCAATGTATATTCCCGGGTTGGAATCCCCATGTACATTCCCGCGTTATTTTACCCATGTACATTCCCAGGGTTAGAATCCCCATGTACATTCCAGGATTAGAATTCCCATGTGCATTACCGGGTTACAATTCCCATGTAAATTCCCGGGTTAGAAACCCCATGTACATTTCCGGTTTAGAATCTCCATGTACATTCCCGGGTTAGAGTCCCCATATACATTCCCAGCGTTAGAATCCCCATGTACATTCCTGGGTTAGAATCCTCATGTACATTCCCAGGGTTAGAATCCCCATGTACATTCCCAGGGATGGAATCCCCATGTACTTTCCTGGGATAGAATCCCCATCTACATTCCCGGGTTAGAATCCACACGTACATTCCCAGGGATGGGATCCCCATGTACATTCACAGGATTAGAATCCCCTTATTCATTCCCAGGGTTAGAATTCCCATGTACTTTCCCGGATTGAATCACATGTACATTTCCAGTTTAGAATCCCCCTGTACATTCCTGGGTTAGAATCCCCATGTACATTCCCGGGTTAGTATACCCATGTACATTCCCGGGTTAGTGTCCCCATGTACATTCCCGGGTTAGTGTCCCCATGTACGTTCCTGGGTTAGAATCCCAATGTACATTCCCGGGTCAGAATCCCCATGTTCATTCCCGGGTTAGAATCCCTATGTACATTCCCAGTTTAAATCCCCATATACATTCCCACGGTTAGAATTCCCATGTACATTCCCGGGTTAGAATCCCCATGTATATTCCAGGGTAAGAATCCACATTTACATTCCCGGGGTATTTTACCCATGTACCTTCCCTGGTTAGAATCCCCATGTACATTCCCGGGGTAGATTCCGCATGTACATTCCACAGTTAGTATACCCATGTACATTGCCGTGTTAGAACCCCATGTACATTCCCGGGTTAGAATCCACATGTATTTTCCCGGGTTAGAAACCCCATGCACATTCCCGGCTTAGAATCCCCATGTACATTCCCAGGGTTAGAATCCCCATGTACATTCCCAGGATTAGAATTCCCTTGTTCATTAGCGGGTTACAGTCCCCATGTACTTTCCCGGGTTAGAATCCCCATGTACATTCCCGGGTTAGAATCCCCATGTACATTCCCGGGTTAGAAACACCATGTACATTCCCGGGTTGGAATCCCCAAGATCATTCCCGGGTTAGTATACCCATGTACAATCACGGGTTCGTTTACCCATGTACATTCCCGGGTTAGTGTCCACATGTACGTTCCTGGGTTAGAATTCCAATGTACATTTCCAGGTTAGAATCGCCATATACATTCCCAGGTTAGAATCCCCATGTAAATTCCTGGGTTAGAATCCCCATGTACATTCCCGGGTTAGAATCCCCATGTACATCCCGGGTCAGTATCCCCATGAACCTTCCCAGGTTAGAATCCCCGTGTACATTCCCGGGTTAGAATCCCATGTACATTTCCGGGTTAGAATCCCCATGTACGTTCCTGGGTTAGAATCCCCATGTACATTGCCGGGTTAGAATCCCCATGTACATTCCCGGGTTAGAATCTCCATGTACATTCCCAGGTTTAGAATCCCCATATACATTCCCGGGTTAGAATCCCCATGTACTTTCCCGGGTTAGAATCCCCATGTACATTCCCAGGGATGGAATCCCCATGTACATTCACAGGGTTAGAATCCCCATGTTTATTCCCAGGTTTAGAATTCCCATATACATTCCCGGGTTCGAATTCCCATGTAAATTCTCGGGTTAGAATCCCCATATACTTTCCCAGGGATGGAATCCCCATGTATATTCACAGGATTAGAGTCCCCATATTCATTCCCAGGGTTAGAATTCCCATGTACTTTCCCGGATTAGAATCCCATGTACATTCCCGGGTTAGAATCCCCATGTACAATCCCGGGTTAGAATCCCAATGTACATTCACGGGTTAGTATACCCATGTACATTCCCGGGTTAGTGTCCCCATGTACGTTCCTGGGTTAGAATCCCAATGTACATTCCCGGGTTAGAATCCCCATGTACATTACCAGGTTAGAATCCCCATGTACATTCCCGGGTTAAAATATCCATGTACATTCCCAGGTTAGAATCCCCATGTTCATTCCCGGGTTAGAATCCCCATATACATTCCCCAGTTAGAATCCCCATGTACACTTCTAGGTTTAGATTCCACATTTACATTCCCTGGGTTTAGAATCCCAATGTACATTCCCAGGGTTAGAATTCCTATGTACATTCCCGGGTTAGAATCCCGATGTATATTCCGGGTTAGAATCCGCATGTACATTCCCGGGTTATTTTACCCATGTACATTCCCGGGTTAGAATCCCAATATATATTCCCGGGTTAGAATCCCCATGTACATTCCCGGGTTATTTTACCCATGTACATTCCCAGGGTTAGAATCCCCATGTACATTCCAGGATTAGAATTCCCATGTACATTACCGGGTAACTATCCCCATGTAAATTCCTGGGTTAGAAACCCCATTTAATTTCTGGTTTAGAATCTCCGTGTACATTCCCGGGTTAGAGACCCATATACATTCCCAGGGTTAGAATCCCCATGTACATTCCTGGGTTAGAATCCTCATGTACATTCCCAGGGTTAGAATCCCCATGTACATTCCCAGGGATGGAATCCCCATGTACATCCACAGAGTTAGAATCCCCATGTTCATTCCCAGTGTTATAATTCCCATGTACTTTCCCGGGATAGAATCCCCATGTACATTCCCGGGTTAGAATCCATACGTACATTCCCAGGGATGGAATCCCCATGTACATTCACAGGATTAGAATCCCCTTATTCATTCCCAGGGTTAGAATTCCCATGTACTTTCCCGGATTAGAATCACATGTACATTCCCGGTTTAGAATTCCCCTGTACATTCCTGGGTTAGAATCCCCATGTACACTCCCGGGTTAGTATACCCATGTACATTCCCGGGTTAGTGTCCCCATGTACGTTCCTGGGTTAGAATCCCAATGTACATTCCCGGGTCAGAATCCCCATGTTCATTCCCAGGTTAGAATTCCCATGTACTTTCCCGGATTAGAATCACATGTACATTCCCGGTTTAGAATTCCCCTGTACATTCCTCGGTTAGAATCCCCATGTACATTCCCGGGTTAGTATACCCATGTACATTCCCGGGTTAGTGTCCCCATGTACGTTCCTGGGTTAGAATCCCAATGTACATTCCCGGGTCAGAATCCCCATGTTCATTCCCAGGTTAGAATCCCCATGTACATTCCCGGGTTAGAATACCCATGTACATTCCCGGTTTAAATCCCCATGTACATTCCCACGGTTAGAATTCCCATGTACATTCCCGGGTTAGAATCCCCAAGTATATTCCAGGGTAACAATCCACATTTACATTCCCGGGGTATTTTACCCATGTACCTTCCCTGGTTAGAATCCCCATGTACATTCCCGGGGTAGAATCCACGTGTACATTCCACAGTTAGTATACCCATGTACATTGCCGCGTTAGAACCCCATGTACATTCCCGGGTTAGAATCCCCATGTACATTCCCGGGTTTGAATCCCATGCACATTCCCGGCTTAGAATCCCCATGTACATTCCCAGGGTTAGAATCCCCATGTACATTCCCAGGATTAGAATTCCCTTGTTCATTAGCGGGTTACAATCCCCATGTACTTTCCCGGGTTAGAATCCCCATGTACATTCCCGGGTTAGAATCCCCATGTACATTCCCGGGTTAGAATCCCCATGTACATTCCCGGGTTAGAATCCCAATGTACATCCCGGGTCAGTATCCCCATGTACCTTCCCAGTTTAGAATCCCCGTGTCCATTCCCAGGTTAGAATCCCCATGTACATTTCCGGGTTAGAATCCCTATGTACGTTCCTGGGTTAGAAACCCCATGTAGATACCAGGGTTAGAATCCCCATGTAAATTCCCGGGTTAGAATCCCCATGTACATTTCCGGTTTCGAATCCCCATGTACATTCCTGGGTTAGAATCCCCATATACATTCCCAGGGTTAGAATCCCCATGTACATTCCCGGGTTAGATTCCCCATGTACATTCCATGGGTTAGAATCCCCATGTACATTCCCGGGTTAGAATCCCCATGTACATTCCCGGGTTAGAATCCCCATGTACATTCCCAGGGATGGAATCCCCATGTACATTCACAGGGTTAGAATCCCCATGTTCATTCCCAGGGTTAGAATTCCCATGAACTTTCCCGGATTAGAATTCCATGTACATTCCCGGGTTAGAATCCCCATGTACATTCCCGGGTTAGAATCCCCATGTACATTCCCGGGTTAGAATCCCCATGTACATTCCCTGTTGAAAATCCCCATGTACATTCCAGAGTTAGAATATCCATGTACATTCGCGGGTTAGAATCCCCATGTACATTCCCGGGTTAGAATTCCCATGTACATTCACGGGTTAGAATCCCAATATACATTCCCGAGTCAGAATCCCCATGTACATTCCAGGGTTAGAATTCCCATGTACATTCCCGGGTTAGAATCCCCATTTACATTCCCGGGTTAGAATCCCCATGTACATTCCCGGGTTAGATTCCCCATGTACATTCCCAGGGTTAGAATCCCCATGTACATTCCGGGGTTAGAATTCCCATGTACATTCCCGGGTTAGAATCCCCATGTACATTCCCAGGGACGGAATCCCCATGTACATTCCCAGGGATGGAATCCCCATGTTCATTCCCAGGGATAGAATTCCCATGAACTTTCCCGGATTAGAATTCCATGTACATTCCCGGGTTAGAATCCCCATGTACATTCCCGGGTTAGAATCCCCATGTACATTCCCGGGTTAGAACCCCATGTACATTCCCTGTTTAAAATCCCCATGTACATTCCAGAGTTAGAATACCCATGTACATTCCCGGGTTAGAATCCCCATGTACATTCCCAGGGACGGAATCCCCATGTACATTCACAGGGTTAGAATCCCCATGTTCATTCCCAGGGATAGAATTCCCATGAACTTTCCCGGATTAGAATTCCATGTACATTCCCGTGTTAGAATCCCCATGTACATTCGCGGGTTAGAATCCCCATGTACATTCCCGGGTTAGAATTCCCATGTACATTCCCGGGTTAGAATCCCAATATACATTCCCGAGTCAGAATCCCCATGTACATTCCAGGGTTAGAATTCCCATGTACATTCCCGGCTTAGAATCCCCATGTATATTCCCGGGTTAGAATCCCCATGTACATTCCCGGCTTATTTTACCCATGGGCATTCCTGGGTTAGAATCCCCATGTACATTACTGGGTTAGAATCCCCATGTACATTCCCGGGTTAGAATCCCCATGTACATTCCCGGGTTAGAATCCCCATGTACATTCCGTGTTTAAAATCCCCATGTACATTCCAGAGTTAGAATACCCATGTACATTCGCGGGTTAGAATCCCCATTTACATTCCCGGGTTAGAATCCCCATGTACATTCCCGGGTTAGATTCCCCATGTACAATCCCAGGGTTAGAATCCCCATGTACATTCCCGGGTTAGAATTCCCATGTACATTCCCGGGTTAGAATCCCCATGTACATTCCCAGGGATGGAATCCCCATGTACATTCACAGGGTTAGAATCCCCATGTTCATTCCCAGGGATAGAATTCCGAAGAACTTTCCCGGATTAGAATTTCATGTACATTCCCGGGTTAGAATCCCCATGTACATTCCCGGGTTAGAATTCCCATGTACATTCCCGGGTTAGAATCCCAATATACATTCCCGAGTCAGAATCCCCATGTACATTCCAGGGTTAGAATTCCCATGTACATTCCCGGGTTAGAATCCCCATGTATATTCCCGGGTTAGAATCCCCATGTACATTCCCGGCTTATTTTACCCATGGGCATTCCCGGGTTAGAATCCCCATGTACATTACTGGGTTAGAATCCCCATGTACATTCCTGGGTTAGAATCCCCATGTACATTCCCGGGTTAGTATACCCATGTACATTCCTGGGTTAGTGTCCCCATGTACGTTCCTGGGTTAGAATCCCAATGTACATTCCCGGGTCAGAATCCCCATGTTCATTCCCAGGTTAGAATCCCCATGTACATTCCCGGGTTAGAATCCCCATGTACATTCCTGGTTTAAATCCCCATGTACATTCCCACAGTTAGAATTCCCATGTACATTCCCGGGTTAGAATCCCCATGTATATTCCAGGGTAAGAATCCACATTTACATTCCCGGGGTATTTTACCCATTTACCTTCCCTGGTTAGAATCCCCATGTACATTCCCGTGGTAGATTCCGCGTGTACACTCCACAGTTAGTATACCCATGTACATTGCCGTGTTAGAACCCCATGTACATTCCCGGTTTAGAATCCACATGTACATTCCCGGGTTAGAATCCCCATGCACATTCCCGGATTAAAATCCCCATGTACATTCCCAGGGTTAGAATCCCCATGTACATTCCCAGGATTAGAATTCCCTTGTTCATTAGCGGGTTACAATCCCCATGTACTTTCCCGGGTTAGAATCCCCATGTACATTCCCGGGTTAGAATCCCCATGTACATTCCCGGGTTAGAATCCCCATGTACATTCCCGGGTTGGAATCCCCAAGATCATTCCCGGGTTAGTATACCCATGTACAATCACGGGTTCGTATACCCATGTACATTGCCAGGGTTAGTGTCCACATGTACGTTCCTGGGTTAGAATCCCAATGTACATTTCCAGGTTAGAATCGCCATGTACATTCCCAGGTTAGAATCCCCATGTACATTCCCGGGTTAGAATCCCCATGTACATTCCCGGGTTAGAATCCCCACGTACATCCCGGGTCAGTATCCCCATGAACCTTCCCTGGTTAGAATCCCCGTGTACATTCCCGGGTTAGAATCCCATGTACATTTCCGGGTTAGAATCCCCATGTACATTCCTGGGTTAGAATCCCCATGTACATTGCCGGGTTAGAATCCCCATGTACATTCCCGGGTTAGAATCTCCATGTACATTCCCAGGTTTAGAATCCCCATGTACATTCCCGGGTTAGAATCCCCATGTACTTTCCCGGGTTAGAATCCCCATGTTTATTCCCAGGTTTAGAATTCCCATATACATTCCCGGGTTCGAATTCCAATGTAAATTCCCGGGTTAGAATCCCCATATACTTTCCCAGGGATGGAATCCCCATGTATATTCACAGAATTAGAGTCCCCATATTCATTCCCAGGGTTAGAATTCCCATGTACTTTCCCGGATTAGAATCCCATGTACATTCCCGGGTTAGAATCCCCATGTTCAATCCCGGGTTAGAATCCCCATGTACATTCACGGGTTAGTATACCCATGCACATTCCCGGGTTAGTGTCCCCATATACGTTCCTGGGTTAGAATCCCAATGTACATTCCCGGGTTAGAATCCCCATGTACATTACCAGGTTAGAATCCCCATGTACATTCCCGGGTTTGAATCCCCATATACATTCCCGAGTTAGAATCCCCATGTACACTCCTAGGGTTAGATTCCACATTTACATTCCCAGGGTTTAGAATCCCAATGTACATTCCCAGGGTTAGAATTCCTATGTACATTTCCGGGTTAGAATCACAATGTATATTCCGGGTAAGAATCCGCATGTATATTCCCAGGTTATTTTACCCATGTACATTCCCGGGTTAGAATCCCAATGTATATTCCCGGGTTAGAATCCCCATGTACATTCCCAGGGATGGAATCCCCATGTACATTCACAGGTTTAGAATCCCCATGTTCATTCCCGGGTTAGAATCCCCACGTACATCCCGGGTCAGTATCCCCATGAACCTTCCCTGGTTAGAATCCCCGTGTACATTCCCGGGTTAGAATCCCATGTACATTTCCGGGTTAGAATCCCCATGTACATTCCTGGGTTAGAATCCCCATGTACATTCCAGAGTTAGAATACCCATGTACATTCGCGGGTTAGAATCCCCATGTACATTCCCGGGTTAGAATTCCCATGTACATTCCCGGGTTAGAATCCCAATATACATTCCCGAGTCAGAATCCCCATGTACATTCCAGGGTTAGAATTCCCATGTACATTCCCGGGTTAGATTCCCGATGTATATTCCCGGGTTAGAATCCCCATTTACATTCCCGGCTTATTTTACCCATGGGCATTCGCGGGTTAGAATCCCCATGTACATTATTGGGTTAGAATCCCCATGTACGTTACTGGGTTAGAATCCCCATGTACATTCCTAGGTTAGAATCCCCATGTACATTCCTGGGTTAGAATCCCCATGTACATTCCCGGGTTAGTATACCCATGTACATTCCTGGGTTAGTGTCCCCATGTACGTTCCTGGGTTAGAATCCCAATGTACATTCCCGGGTCAGAATCCCCATGTTCATTCCCAGGTTAGAATCCCCATGTACATTCCCGGGTTAGAATCCCCATGTACATTCCCGGTTTAAATCCCCATGTACATTCCCAGGGATAGAATTCCCATGTACATTCCCGGGTTAGAATCCCCATGTATATTCCAGGGTAAGAATCCACATTTACATTCCCGGGGTATTTTACCCATTTACCTTCCCTGGTTAGAATCCCCATGTACATTCCCGGGGTAGATTCCGCGTGTACACTCCACAGTTAGTATACCCATGTACATTGCCGTGTTAGAACCCCATGTACATTCCCGAGTTAGAAACCCCATGTACATTCCCGGGTTAGAATCCCCATGCACATTCCCGGATTAGAATCCCCATGTACATTCCCAGGGTTAGAATCCCCATGTACATTCCCAGGATTAGAATTCCCTTGTTCATTAGCGGGTTACAATCCCCATGTACTTTCCCGGGTTAGAATCCCCATGTACATTCCCGGGTTAGAATCCCCATGTACATTCCCGGGTTAGAATCCCCATGTACATTCCCGGGTTGGAATCCCCAAGATCATTCCCGGGTTAGTATACCCATGTACAATCACGGGTTCGTATACCCATGTACATTCCCGGGTTAGTGTCCACATGTACATTCCTGGGTTAGAATCCCAATGTACATTCCCGGGTCAGAATCCCCATGTTCATTCCCAGGTTTGAATCCCCATGTACATTCCCGGGTTAGAATCCCCATGTACATTCCTGGTTTAAATCCCCATGTACATTCCCATGGTTAGAATTCCCATGTACATTCCCGGGTTAGAATCCCCATGTATATTCCAGGGTAAGAATCCACATTTACATTCCCGGGATATTTTACCCATTTACCTTCCCTGGTTAGAATCCCCATGTACATTCCCGGGGTAGATTCCGCGTGTACACTCCACAGTTAGTATACCAATGTACATTGCCGTGTTAGAACCCCATGTACATTCCCGAGTTAGAATCCCCATGTACATTCCCGGGTTAGAATCCCCATGCACATTCCCGGATTAGAATCCCCATGTACATTCCCAGGGTTAGAATCCCCATGTACATTCCCAGGATTAGAATTCCCTTGTTCATTAGCGGGTTACAATCCCCATGTACTTTCCCGGGTTAGAATCCCCATGTACATTCCCGGGTTAGAATCCCAATGTACATTTCCAGGTTAGAATCGCCATGTACATTCCCAGGTTAGAATCCCCATGTACATTCCCGGGTTAGAATCCCCATGTACATTCCTGGGTTAGAATCCCCATGTACATCCCGGGTCAGTATCCCCTTGAACCTTCCATGGTTAGAATCCCCGTGTACATTCCCGGGTTAGAATCCCATGTACATTTCCGGGTTAGAATCCCCATGTACATTCCTGGGTTAGAATCCCCATGTACATTGCCGGGTTAGAATCCCCATGTACATTCCCGGGTTAGAATCTCCATGTACATTCCCAGGTTTAGAATCCCCATGTACATTCCCGGGTTAGAATCCCCATGTACTTTCCCGGGTTAGAATCCCCATGTACATTCCCAGGGATGGAATCCCCATGTACATTCACAGGGTTAGAATCCCCATGTTTATTCCCAGGTTTAGAATTCCCATATACATTCCCGGGTTCGAATTCCCATGTAAATTCCCGGGTTAGAATCCCCATATACTTTCCCAGGGATGGAATCTCCATGTATATTCACTGGATTAGAGTCCCCATATTCATTCCCAGGGTTAGAATTCCCATGTACTTTCACGGATTAGAATCCCATGTACATTCCCGGGTTAGAATCCCCATGTTCAATCCCGGGTTAGAATCCCCATGTACATTCCCGGGTTAGAATCCCCATGTACATTCCCGGGTTAGAATCCCCATGAACCTTCCCTGGTTAGAATCCTCGTGTACATTCCCGGGTTAGAATCACATGTACATTTCCTGTTAGAATCCCCATGTACATTCCTGGGTTAGAATCTCCATGTACATTGCCGTGTTAGAATCCCCATGTACATTCCCGGGTTAGAATCTCCATGTACATTCCCAGGTTTAGAATCCCCATGTACATTCCCGGGTTAGAATCCCCATGTACTTTCCCGGGTTAGAATCCCCATGTACATTCCCAGGGATGGAATCCCCATGTACATTCACAGGGTTAGAATCCCCATGTTTATTCCCAGGTTTAGAATTCCCATATACATTCCCGGGTTCGAATTCCCATGTAAATTCCCGGGTTAGAATCCCCATATACTTTCCCAGGGATGGAATCCCCATATATATTCACAGGATTAGAGTCTCCATATTCATTCCCAGGGTTAGAATTCCCATGTACTTTCCCGGATTAGAATCCCATATACATTCCCGGGTTAGAATCCCCATGTACATTCCAGGATTAGAATTCCCATGTACATTACCGGGTAACAATTCCCATGTAAATTCCCGGGTTAGAAACCCCATGTACATTTCCGGTTTAGAATCTCCGTGTACATTCCCGGGTTATAGTCCCCATATACATTCCCAGGGTTAGAATCCCCATGTACATTCCTGGGTTAAAATCCTCATGTACATTCCCAGGGTTAGAATCCCCATGTACATTCCCAGGGATGGAATCCCCATGTACATTCCCTGTTGAAAATCCCCATGTACATTCCAGAGTTAGAATATCCATGTACATTCGTGGGTTAGAATCCCCATGTACATTCCCGGGTTAGAATTCCCATGTACATTCCCGGGTTAGAATCCCAATATACATTCCCGAGTCAGAATCCCCATGTACATTCCAGGGTTAGAATTCCCATGTACATTCCCGGGTTAGAATTCCCATGTACATTCCCGGGTTAGAATCCCCATGTATATTCCAGGGTAAGAATCCACATTTACATTCCCGGGGTATTTTACCCATTTACCTTCCCTGGTTAGAATCCCCATGTACATTCCCGGGGTAGATTCCGCGTGTACACTCCACAGTTGGTATACCCATGTACATTGCCGTGTTAGAACCCCATGTACATTCCCGGGTTAGAAACCCCATGTACATTCCCGGGTTAGAATCCCCATGCACATTCCCGGATTAGAATCCCCATGTACATTCCCAGGGTTAGAATCCCCATGTACATTCCCAGGATTAGAATTCCCTTGTTCATTAGCGGGTTACAATCCCCATGTACTTTCCCGGGTTAGAATCCCCATGTACATTCCCGGGTTAGAATCCCCATGTACATTCCCGGGTTAGAATCCCCATGTACATTCCCGGGTTGGAATCCCCAAGATCATTCCCGGGTTAGTATACCCATGTACAATCACGGGTTCGTATACCCATGTACATTGCCGGGTTAGTGTCCACATGTACGTTCCTGGGTTAGAATCCCAATGTACATTTCCAGGTTAGAATCGCCATGTACATTCCCAGATTAGAATCCCCATGTACATTCCCGGGTTAGAATCCCCATGTACATTCCCGGGTTAGAATCCCCATGTACATCCCGGGTCAGTATCCCCATGAACCTTCCCTGGTTAGAATCCCCGTGTACATTCCCGGGTTAGAATCCCATGTACATTTCCGGGTTAGAATCCCTATGTACATTCC
This sequence comes from Pristiophorus japonicus, assembly GCF_044704955.1. Classification (NCBI taxonomy): domain Eukaryota; kingdom Metazoa; phylum Chordata; class Chondrichthyes; family Pristiophoridae; genus Pristiophorus; species Pristiophorus japonicus. The sequence continues at coordinate 12,187,483 of NC_092011.1, forward strand.
TGGGTTAGAATCCCCATGTACATTGCCGGGTTAGAATCCCCATGTACATTCCCGGGTTAGAATCTCCATGTACATTCCCAGGTTTAGAATCCCCATGTACATTCCCGGGTTAGAATCCCCATGTACTTTCCCGGGTTAGAATCCCCATGTACATTCCCAGGGATGGAATCCCCATGTACATTCACAGGGTTAGAATCCCCATGTTTATTCCCAGGTTTAGAATTCCCATATACATTCCCGGGTTCGAATTCCCATGTAAATTCCCGGGTTAGTATCCCCATATACTTTCCCAGGAATGGAATCCCCATGTATATTCACAGGATTAGAGTCTCCATATTCATTCCCAGGGTTAGAATTCCCATGTATTTTCCCGGATTAGAATCCCATATACATTCCCGGGTTAGAATCCCCATGTACATTCCAGGATTAGAATTCCCATGTACATTACCGGGTAACAATCCCCATGTAAATTCCCGGGTTAGAAACCCCATGTACATTTCCGGTTTAGAATCTCCGTGTACATTCACAGGTTAGAGTCCCCATATACATTCCCAGGGTTAGAATCCCCATGTACATTCCTGGGTTAAAATCCTCATGTACATTCCCAGGGTTAGAATCCCCATGTACATTCCCAGGGATGGAATCCCCATGTACATTCCTTGTTGAAAATCACCATGTACATTCCAGAGTTAGAATATCCATGTACATTCGTTGGTTAGAATCCCCATGTACATTCCCGGGTTAGAATTCCCATGTACATTCCCGGGTTAGAATCCCAATATACATTCCTGAGTCAGAATCCCCATGTACATTCCAGGGTTAGAATTCCCATGTACATTCCCGGGTTAGAATCCCCATTTACATTCCCGGGTTAGAATCCTCATGTACATTCCCGGGTTAGATTCCCCATGTACATTCCCAGGGTTAGAATCCCCATGTACATTCCCGGGTTAGAATCCCCATATACATTCCCGGATTAGAATCCCCATGTACATTCCCAGGGATGGAATCCCCATGTACATTCACAGGGTTAGATTCCCCATGTTCATTCCCAGGGATAGAATTCCCATGAACTTTCCCGGATTAGAATTCCATGTACATTCCGGGGTTAGAATCCCCGTGTACATTCCCGGGTTAGAATCCCCATGTACATTCCCGGGTTAGAATCCCCATGTACATTCCCTGTTTAAAATCCCCATGTACATTCCAGAGTTAGAATACCCATGTACATTCGCGGGTTAGAATCCCCATGTACATTCCCGGGTTAGAATTCCCATGTACATTCCGAGGTTAGAATCCCAATATACATTCCCGAGTCAGAATCCCCATGTACATTCCAGGGTTAGAATTCCCATGTACATTACCGGGTAACAATCCCCATGTAAATTCCCGGGTTAGAAACCCCATGTACATTTCCGGTTTAGAATCTCCGTGTACATTCCAAGGTTAGAGTCCCCATATACATTCCCAGGGTTAGAATCCCCATGTACATTCCTGGGTTAAAATCCTCATGTACATTCCCAGGGTTAGAATCCCCATGTACATTCCCAGGGATGGAATCCCCATGTACATTCCCTGTTGAAAATCCCCATGTACATTCCAGAGTTAGAATATCCATGTACATTTGTGGGTTAGAATCCCCATGTACATTCCCGGGTTAGAATTCCCATGTACATTCCCGGGTTAGAATCCCAATATACATTCCCGAGTCAGAATCCCCATGTACATTCCAGGGGTAGAATTCCCATGTACATTCCCGGGTTAGATTCCCCATGTACATTCCCAGGGTTAGAATCCCCATGTACATTCCCGGGTTAGAATCCCCATATACATTCCCGGTTTAGAATCCCCATGTACATTCCCAGGGATGGAATCCCCATGTACATTCACAGGGTTAGAATCCCCATGTTCATTCCCAGGGATAGAATTCCCATGTACATTCCCGGGTTAGAATCCCCATGTATATTCCAGGGTAAGAATCCACATTTACATTCCCGGGGTATTTTACCCATTTACCTTCCCTGGTTAGAATCCCCATGTACATTCCCGGGGTAGATTCCGCGTGTACACTCCACAGTTAGTATACCCATGTACATTGCCGTGTTAGAACCCCATGTACATTCCCGGGTTAGAATTCCCATGTACTTTCCCGGATTAGAATCCCATATACATTCCCGGGTTAAAATCCCCATGTACATTCCAGGATTAGAATTCCCATGTACATTACCGGGTAACAATTCCCATGTAAATTCCCGGGTTAGAAACCCCATGTACATTTCCGGTTTAGAATCTCCGTGTACATTCCCGGGTTATAGTCCCCATATACATTCCCAGGGTTAGAATCCCCATGTACATTCCTGGGTTAAAATCCTCATGTACATTCCCAGGGTTAGAATCCCCATGTACATTCCCAGGGATGGAATCCCCATGTACATTCCCTGTTGAAAATCCCCATGTACATTCCAGAGTTAGAATATCCATGTACATTCGTGGGTTAGAATCCCCATGTACATTCCCGGGTTAGAATTCCCATGTACATTCCCGGGTTAGAATCCCAATATACATTCCCGAGTCAGAATCCCCATGTACATTCCAGGGTTAGAATTCCCATGTACATTCCCGGGTTAGAATTCCCATGTACATTCCCGGGTTAGACTCCCCATGTATATTCCAGGGTAAGAATCCACATTTACATTCCCGGGGTATTTTACCCATTTACCTTCCCTGGTTAGAATCCCCATGTACATTCCCGGGGTAGATTCCGCGTGTACACTCCACAGTTGGTATACCCATGTACATTGCCGTGTTAGAACCCCATGTACATTCCCGGGTTAGAAACCCCATGTACATTCCCGGGTTAGAATCCCCATGCACATTCCCGGATTAGAATCCCCATGTACATTCCCAGGGTTAGAATCCCCATGTACATTCCCAGGATTAGAATTCCCTTGTTCATTAGCGGGTTACAATCCCCATGTACTTTTCCGGGTTAGAATCCCCATGTACATTCCCGGGTTAGAATCCCCATGTACATTCCCGGGTTAGAATCCCCATGTACATTCCCGGGTTGGAATCCCCAAGATCATTCCCGGGTTAGTATACCCATGTACAATCACGGGTTCGTATACCCATGTACATTGCCGGGTTAGTGTCCACATGTACGTTCCTGGGTTAGAATCCCAATGTACATTTCCAGGTTAGAATCGCCATGTACATTCCCAGATTAGAATCCCCATGTACATTCCCGGGTTAGAATCCCCATGTACATTCCCGGGTTAGAATCCCCATGTACATCCCGGGTCAGTATCCCCATGAACCTTCCCTGGTTAGAATCCCCGTGTACATTCCCGGGTTAGAATCCCATGTACATTTCCGGGTTAGAATCCCTATGTACATTCCTGGGTTAGCATCCCCATGTACATTCCCAGGTTTAGAATCCCCATGTACATTCCCGGGTTAGAATCCCCATGTACTTTCCCGGGTTAGAATCCCCATGTACATTCCCAGGGATGGAATCCCCATGTACATTCACAGGGTTAGAATCCCCATGTTTATTCCCAGGTTTAGAATTCCCATATACATTCCCGGGTTCGAATTCCCATGTAAATTCCCGGGTTAGAATCCCCATATACTTTCCCAGGAATGGAATCCCCATGTATATTCACAGGATTAGAGTCTCCATATTCATTCCCAGGGTTAGAATTCCCATGTATTTTCCCGGATTAGAATCCCATATACATTCCCGGGTTAGAATCCCCATGTACATTCCAGGATTAGAATTCCCATGTACATTACCGGGTAACAATCCCCATGTAAATTCCCGGGTTAGAAACCCCATGTACATTTCCGGTTTAGAATCTCCGTGTACATTCACAGGTTAGAGTCCCCATATACATTCCCAGGGTTAGAATCCCCATGTACATTCCTGGGTTAAAATCCTCATGTACATTCCCAGGGTTAGAATCCCCATGTACATTCCCAGGGATGGAATCCCCATGTACATTCCTTGTTGAAAATCACCATGTACATTCCAGAGTTAGAATATCCATGTACATTCGTGGGTTAGAATCCCCATGTACATTCCCGGGTTAGAATTCCCATGTACATTCCCGGGTTAGAATCCCAATATACATTCCTGAGTCAGAATCCCCATGTACATTCCAGGGTTAGAATTCCCATGTACATTCCCGGGTTAGAATCCCCATTTACATTCCCGGGTTAGAATCCTCATGTACATTCCCGGGTTAGATTCCCCATGTACATTCCCAGGGTTAGAATCCCCATGTACATTCCCGGGTTAGAATCCCCATATACATTCCCGGATTAGAATCCCCATGTACATTCCCAGGGATGGAATCCCCATGTACATTCACAGGGTTAGATTCCCCATGTTCATTCCCAGGGATAGAATTCCCATGAACTTTCCCGGATTAGAATTCCATGTACATTCCGGGGTTAGAATCCCCGTGTACATTCCCGGGTTAGAATCCCCATGTACATTCCCGGGTTAGAATCCCCATGTACATTCCCTGTTTAAAATCCCCATGTACATTCCAGAGTTAGAATCCCCATGTACATTCGCGGGTTAGAATCCCCATGTACATTCCCGGGTTAGAATTCCCATGTACATTCCGAGGTTAGAATCCCAATATACATTCCCGAGTCAGAATCCCCATGTACATTCCAGGGTTAGAATTCCCATGTACATTACCGGGTAACAATCCCCATGTAAATTCCCGGGTTAGAAACCCCATGTACATTTCCGGTTTAGAATCTCCGTGTACATTCCAAGGTTAGAGTCCCCATATACATTCCCAGGGTTAGAATCCCCATGTACATTCCTGGGTTAAAATCCTCATGTACATTCCCAGGGTTAGAATCCCCATGTACATTCCCAGGGATGGAATCCCCATGTACATTCCCTGTTGAAAATCCCCATGTACATTCCAGAGTTAGAATATCCATGTACATTCGTGGGTTACAATCCCCATGTACATTCCCGGGTTAGAATTCCCATGTACATTCCCGGGTTAGAATCCCAATATACATTCCCGAGTCAGAATCCCCATGTACATTCCAGGGGTAGAATTCCCATGTACATTCCCGGGTTAGATTCCCCATGTACATTCCCAGGGTTAGAATCCCCATGTACATTCCCGGGTTAGAATCCCCATATACATTCCCGGTTTAGAATCCCCATGTACATTCCCAGGGATGGAATCCCCATGTACATTCACAGGGTTAGAATCCCCATGTTCATTCCCAGGGATAGAATTCCCATGTACATTCCCGGGTTAGAATCCCCATGTATATTCCAGGGTAAGAATCCACATTTACATTCCCGGGGTATTTTACCCATTTACCTTCCCAGGTTAGAATCGCCATGTACATTCCCGGGTTAGAATTACCATGTACATTCCCAGGATGAATCCCCGTGTACATTCATGGGTTATTTTCCCCATGAACATTCCCGGGTTATTATACCCATGAACATTCCCGGGTTAGTATAACCATGAACATTCCCGGGTTAGAATCCCCATGTACATTCCCGGGTTAGTATAGCCATGTACATTCCCGGGTTAGAATCTCCATGTACATCCCGGGTTAGTATACCCATGAACATTCCCGGGTTAGAATTCCCATGTACATTCCCGGGTTAGAATGCCCAAATACATTCCCGGGTTAGAATCCCCATGTACATTACCATTTAGAATCCCCATGTACATTCCCGGGTTAGAATCCCCATGTACATACCCGGGTTAAAATCCCCATCAAAATTCCCGTGTTAGAATCCCATGTAGATTCCCGAATTAGAATCCCCATGTACATTCCCAGGGTTAGAATCCCCATGTACATTCCCACGGTTAGAATCCCCATGTACATTCCCAGGGTTAGAATCCCCATGTACATTCCCAGGGTTAGAATCCCCATGTACATTCCCGTGTTGAATCCCCATGTAGATTACCAGTTTAAAATCCCCATGTACATTCCCGCGTTAGAAACCCCATGTACATTCCCGGGTTAGTATCCCCATGTACACTCCCATGTTAGAATGCTCATGTACATTCCCAGGGTTAGAAACCCCATGTACATTCCCAGGGTTAGAATCCCCAAATACATTCCCGGGTTAGAATCGCCATGTTCATTCCCAGGGTTAGATACCCCATGTACATTCCCAGGGTTAGAATCCCCATATCCATTCCCAGGGTTAGAATCCCCATGTACATTCCCGTGTTGAATCCCCATGTACATTACCAGTTTAGAATCCCCATGTACATTCCCGGGTTAGAATCCCCATGTACATTCCCGTGTTAGTATCCCCATGTACATTCCTGAGTTAGAATACCCATGTACATTCCCAGGGTTAGAATCCCCATGTACATTCCCAGGGTTAGATTCACCATTTACATTCCCGGGTAACAATCTCCATGTACTTTCCGGGGTTACAATCCCCATGTACATTCCCAGGGTTAGTATCCCCATGTACATTACCGGGTTCGTATCCCCATGTACGTGCCTGGGTTAGAAACCCCATGTACATTGCCAGGGTTAGAATCCCTATGTACATTCCCAGGGTTAGTATACCCATGTACATTACCGGGTTAGAATCCCCAGGAACATTCCCAGGGATGGAATCCCCATGTACATTCACAGGGTTAGAATCCCCATGTTTATTCCCAGGTTTAGAATTCCCATATACATTCCCGGGTTCGAATTCCCATGTAAATTCCCGGGTTAGAATCCCCATATACTTTCCCAGGAATGGAATCCCCATGTATATTCACAGGATTAGAGTCTCCATATTCATTCCCAGGGTTAGAATTCCCATGTATTTTCCCGGATTAGAATCCCATATACATTCCCGGGTTAGAATCCCCATGTACATTCCAGGATTAGAATTCCCATGTACATTACCGGGTAACAATCCCCATGTAAATTCCCGGGTTAGAAACCCCATGTACATTTCCGGTTTAGAATCTCCGTGTACATTCACAGGTTAGAGTCCCCATATACATTCCCAGGGTTAGAATCCCCATGTACATTCCTGGGTTAAAATCCTCATGTACATTCCCAGGGTTAGAATCCCCATGTACATTCCCAGGGATGGAATCCCCATGTACATTCCTTGTTGAAAATCACCATGTACATTCCAGAGTTAGAATATCCATGTACATTCGTGGGTTAGAATCCCCATGTACATTCCCGGCTTAGAATTCCCATGTACATTCCCGGGTTAGAATCCCAATATACATTCCTGAGTCAGAATCCCCATGTACATTCCAGGGTTAGAATTCCCATGTACATTCCCGGGTTAGAATCCCCATTTACATTCCCGGGTTAGAATCCTCATGTACATTCCCGGGTTAGATTCCCCATGTACATTCCCAGGGTTAGAATCCCCATGTACATTCCCGGGTTAGAATCCCCATATACATTCCCGGATTAGAATCCCCATGTACATTCCCAGGCATGGAATCCCCATGTACATTCACAGGGTTAGATTCCCCATGTTCATTCCCAGGGATAGAATTCCCATGAACTTTCCCGGATTAGAATTCCATGTACATTCCGGGGTTAGAATCCCCGTGTACATTCCCGGGTTAGAATCCCCATGTACATTCCCGGGTTAGAATCCCCATGTACATTCCCTGTTTAAAATCCCCATGTACATTCCAGAGTTAGAATACCCATGTACATTCGCGGGTTAGAATCCCCATGTACATTCCCGGGTTAGAATTCCCATGTACATTCCGAGGTTAGAATCCCAATATACATTCCCGAGTCAGAATCCCCATGTACATTCCAGGGTTAGAATTCCCATGTACATTACCGGGTAACAATCCCCATGTAAATTCCCGGGTTAGAAACCCCATGTACATTTACGGTTTAGAATCTCCGTGTACATTCCAAGGTTAGAGTCCCCATATACATTCCCAGGGTTAGAATCCCCATGTACATTCCTGGGTTAAAATCCTCATGTACATTCCCAGGGTTAGAATCCCCATGTACATTCCCAGGGATGGAATCCCCATGTACATTCCCTGTTGAAAATCCCCATGTACATTCCAGAGTTAGAATATCCATGTACATTCGTGGGTTAGAATCCCCATGTACATTCCCGGGTTAGAATTCCCATGTACATTCCCGGGTTAGAATCCCAATATACATTCCCGAGTCAGAATCCCCATGTACATTCCAGGGGTAGAATTCCCATGTACATTCCAGGGTTAGATTCCCCATGTACATTCCCAGGGTTAGAATCCCCATGTACATTCCCGGGTTAGAATCCCCATATACATTCCCGGTTTAGAATCCCCATGTACATTCCCAGGGATGGAATCCCCATGTACATTCACAGGGTTAGAATCCCCATGTTCATTCCCAGGGATAGAATTCCCATGTACATTCCCGGGTTAGAATCCCCATGTATATTCCAGGGTAAGAATCCACATTTACATTCCCGGGGTATTTTACCCATTTACCTTCCCTGGTTAGAATCCCCATGTACATTCCCGGGGTAGATTCCGCGTGTACACTCCACAGTTAGTATACCCATGTACATTGCCGTGTTAGAACCCCATGTACATTCCCGGGTTAGAATTCCCATGTACTTTCCCGGATTAGAATCCCATATACATTCCCGGGTTAGAATCCCCATGTACATTCCAGGATTAGAATTCCCATGTACATTACCGGGTAACAATTCCCATGTAAATTCCCGGGTTAGAAACCCCATGTACATTTCCGGTTTAGAATCTCCGTGTACATTCCCGGGTTATAGTCCCCATATACATTCCCAGGGTTAGAATCCCCATGTACATTCCTGGGTTAAAATCCTCATGTACATTCCCAGGGTTAGAATCCCCATGTACATTCCCAGGGATGGAATCCCCATGTACATTCCCTGTTGAAAATCCCCATGTACATTCCAGAGTTAGAATATCCATGTACATTCGTGGGTTAGAATCCCGATGTACATTCCCGGGTTAGAATTCCCATGTACATTCCCGGGTTAGAATCCCAATATACATTCCCGAGTCAGAATCCCCATGTACATTCCAGGGTTAGAATTCCCATGTACATTCCCGGGTTAGAATTCCCATGTACATTCCCGGGTTAGAATCCCCATGTATATTCCAGGGTAAGAATCCACATTTACATTCCCGGGGTATTTTACCCATTTACCTTCCCTGGTTAGAATCCCCATGTACATTCCCGGGGTAGATTCCGCGTGTACACTCCACAGTTGGTATACCCATGTACATTGCCGTGTTAGAACCCCATGTACATTCCCGGGTTAGAAACCCCATGTACATTCCCGGGTTAGAATCCCCATGCACATTCCCGGATTAGAATCCCCATGTACATTCCCAGGGTTAGAATCCCCATGTACATTCCCAGGATTAGAATTCCCTTGTTCATTAGCGGGTTACAATCCCCATGTACTTTCCCGGGTTAGAATCCCCATGTACATTCCCGGGTTAGAATCCCCATGTACATTCCCGGGTTAGAATCCCCATGTACATTCCCGGGTTGGAATCCCCAAGATCATTCCCGGGTTAGTATACCCATGTACAATCACGGGTTCGTATACCCATGTACATTGCCGGGTTAGTGTCCACATGTACGTTCCTGGGTTAGAATCCCAATGTACATTTCCAGGTTAGAATCGCCATGTACATTCCCAGTTTAGAATCCCCATGTACATTCCCGGGTTAGAATCCCCATGTACATTCCCGGGTTAGAATCCCCATGTACATCCCGGGTCAGTATCCCCATGAACCTTCCCTGGTTAGAATCCCCGTGTACATTCCCGGGTTAGAATCCCATGTACATTTCCGGGTTAGAATCCCCATGTACATTCCTGGGTTAGAATCCCCATGTACATTGCCGGGTTAGAATCCCCATGTACATTCCCGGGTTAGAATCTCCATGTACATTCCCAGGTTTAGAATCCCCATGTACATTCCCGGGTTAGAATCCCCATGTACTTTCCCGGGTTAGAATCCCCATGTACATTCCCAGGGATGGAATCCCCATGTACATTCACAGGGTTAGAATCCCCATGTTTATTCCCAGGTTTAGAATTCCCATATACATTCCCGGGTTCGAATTCCCATGTAAATTCCCGGGTTAGAATCCCCATATACTTTCCCAGGAATGGAATCCCCATGTATATTCACAGGATTAGAGTCTCCATATTCATTCCCAGGGTTAGAATTCCCATGTACTTTCCCGGATTAGAATCCCATATACATTCCCGGGTTAGAATCCCCATGTACATTCCAGGATTAGAATTCCCATGTACATTACCGGGTAACAATCCCCATGTAAATTCCCGGGTTAGAAACCCCATGTACATTTCCGGTTTAGAATCTCCGTGTCCATTCACAGGTTAGAGTCCCCATATACATTCCCAGGGTTAGAATCCCCATGTACATTCCTGGTTTAAAATCCTCATGTACATTCCCAGGGTTAGAATCCCCATGTACATTCCCAGGGATGGAATCCCCATGTACATTCACTGTTGAAAATCCCCATGTACATTCCAGAGTTAGAATATCCATGTACATTCGTGGGTTAGAATCCCCATGTACATTCCCGGGTTAGAATTCCCATGTACATTCCCGGGTTAGAATCCCAATATACATTCCTGAGTCAGAATCCCCATGTACATTCCAGGGTTAGAATTCCCATGTACATTCCCGGGTTAGAATCCCCATTTACATTCCCGGGTTAGAATCCCCATGTACATTCCCGGGTTAGATTCCCCATGTACATTCCCAGGGTTAGAATCCCCATGTACATTCCCGGGTTAGAATCCCCATGTACATTCCCGGGTTAGAATCCCCATGTACATCCCGGGTCAGTATCCCCATGAACCTTCCCTGGTTAGAATCCCCGTGTACATTCCCGGGTTAGAATCCCATGTACATTTCCGGGTTAGAATCCCCATGTACATTCCTGGGTTAGAATCCCCATGTACATTGCCGGGTTAGAATCCCCATGTACATTCCCGGGTTAGAATCTCCATGTACATTCCCAGGTTTAGAAACCCATGTACATTCCCGGGTTAGAATCCCCATGTACTTTCCCGGGTTAGAATCCCCATGTACATTCCCAGGGATGGAATCCCCATGTACATTCACAGGGTTAGAATCCCCATGTTTATTCCCAGGTTTAGAATTCCCATATACATTCCCGGGTTCGAATTCCCATGTAAATTCCCGGGTTAGAATCCCCATATACTTTCCCAGGAATGGAATCCCCATGTATATTCACAGGATTAGAGTCTCCATATTCATTCCCAGGGTTAGAATTCCCATGTACTTTCCCGGATTAGAATCCCATATACATTCCCGGGTTAGAATCCCCATGTACATTCCAGGATTAGAATTCCCATGTACATTACCGGGTAACAATCCCCATGTAAATTCCCGGGTTAGAAACCCCATGTACATTTCCAGTTTAGAATCTCCGTGTCCATTCACAGGTTAGAGTCCCCATATACATTCCCAGGGTTAGAATCCCCATGTACATTCCTGGTTTAAAATCCTCATGTACATTCCCAGGGTTAGAATCCCCATGTACATTCCCAGGGATGGAATCCCCATGTACATTCACTGTTGAAAATCCCCATGTACATTCCAGAGTTAGAATATCCATGTACATTCGTGGGTTAGAATCCCCATGTACATTCCCGGGTTAGAATTCCCATGTACATTCCCGGGTTAGAATCCCAATATACATTCCTGAGTCAGAATCCCCATGTACATTCCAGGGTTAGAATTCCCATGTACATTCCCGGGTTAGAATCCCCATTTACATTCCCGGGTTAGAATCCCCATGTACATTCCCGGGTTAGATTCCCCATGTACATTCCCAGGGTTAGAATCCCCATGTACATTCCCGGGTTAGAATCCCCATGTACATTCCCAGGGATGGAATCCCCATGTACATTCACAGGGTTAGAATCCCCATGTTCATTCCCAGGGATAGAATTCCCATGAACTTTCCCGGATTAGAATTCCATGTACATTCCCGGGTTAGAATCCCCGTGTACATTCCCGGGTTAGAATCCCCATGTACATTCCCGGGTTAGAATCCCCATGTACATTCCCTGTTTAAAATCCCCATGTACATTCCAGAGTTAGAATACCCATGTACATTCGCGGGTTAGAATCCCCATGTACATTCCCACGGTTAGAATCCCCATGTACATTCCCGGGATAGAATCCCAATGTACATTCCCGGGTTAGAATCCCCATGTACATTCCCGGGTTGGAATCCCCAAGATCATTCCCGGGTTAGTATACCCATGTACAATCACGGGTTCGTATACCCATGTACATTCCCGGGTTAGTGTCCACATGTACGTTCCTGGGTTAGAATCCCAATGTACATTTCCAGGTTAGAATCGCCATGTACATTCCCAGGTTAGAATCCCCATGTACATTCCCGGGTTAGAATCCCCATGTACATTCCCAGGGATGGAATCCCCATGTACATTCACAGGGTTAGAATCCCCATGTTCATTCCCAGGGATAGATTTCCCATGAACTTTCCCGGATTAGAATTCCATGTACATTCCCGGGTTAGAATCCCCGTGTACATTCCCGGGTTAGAATCCCCATGTACATTCCCGGGTTAGAATCCCCATGTACATTCCCTGTTTAAAATCCCCATGTACATTCCAGAGTTAGAATATCCATGTACATTCGCGGGTTAGAATCCCCATGTACATTCCCACGGTTAGAATCCCCATGTACATTCCCGGGTTAGAATCCCCATGTACTATCCCGGGTTAGAATCCCCATGTACATTCCCGGGTTGGAATCCCCAAGATCATTCCCGGGTTAGTATACCCATGTACAATCACGGGTTCGTATACCCATGTACATTCCCGTGTTAGTGTCCACATGTACGTTCCTGGGTTAGAATCCCAATGTACATTTCCAGGTTAGAATCGCCATGTACATTCCCAGGTTAGAATCCCCATGTACATTCCCGGGTTAGAATCCCCATGTGCATTCCCGGGTTAGAATCCCCATGTACATCCCGGGTCAGTATCCCCATGAACCTTCCCTGGTTAGAATCCCCGTGGACATTCCCGGGTTAGAATCCCATGTACATTTCCGGGTTAGAATCCCCATGTACATTCCTGGGTTAGAATCCCCATGTACATTGCCGGGTTAGAATCCCCATGTACATTTCCGGGTTAGAAACTCCATGTACATTCCCAGGTTTAGAATCCCCATGTACATTCCCGGGTTAGAATCCCCATGTACTTTCCCGGGTTAGAATCCCCATGTACATTCCCAGGGATGGAATCCCCATGTACATTCACAGGGTTAGAATCCCCATGTTTATTCCCAGGTTTAGAATTCCTATATACATTCCCGGGTTCGAATTCCCATGTAAATTCCCGGGTTAGAATCCCCATATACTTTCCCAGGGATGGAATACCCATGTATATTCACAGGATTAGAGTCCCCATATTCATTCCCAGAGTTAGAATTCCCATGTACTTTCCCGGATTAGAATCCCATGTACATTCCCGGGTTAGAATCCCCATGTTCAATCCCGGGTTAGAATCCCCATGTACATTCACGGGTTAGTATACCCATGTACATTCCCGGGTTAGTGTCCCCATGTACGTTCCTGGGTTAGAATCCCAATGTACATTCCCGGGTTAGAATCCCCATGTACATTACCAGGTTAGAATCCCCATGTACATTCCCGGGTTAGAATCCCCATGTACATTCCCGGGTTAAAATCCCCATGTACATTCCCGGGTTAGAATCCCCATATACATTCCCGAGTTAGAATCCCCATGTACACTCCTAGGGTTAGATTCCACATTTACATTCCCAGGGTTTAGAATCCCAATGTACATTCCCAGGGTTAGAATTCCTATGTACATTCCTGGGTTAGAATCCCAATGTATATTCCCGGGATAGAATCCCCATGTACATTCCCGGGTTATTTTACCCATGTACATTCCCAGGGTTAGAATCCCCATGTACATTCCAGGATTAGAATTCCCATGTACATTACCGGGTAACAATCCCCATGTAAATTCCCGGGTTAGAAACCCCATGTACATTTCCGGTTTAGAATCTCCGTGTACATTCCCGGGTTAGAGTCCCCATATACATTCCCAGGGTTAGAATCCCCATGTACATTCCTGGGTTAAAATCCTCATGTACATTCCCAGGGTTAGAATGCCCATGTACATTCCCAGGGATGGAATCCCCATGTACATCCACAGAGTTAGAATCCCCATGTTCATTCCCAGTGTTATAATTCCCATGTACTTTCCCGGGATAGAATCCCCATGTACATTCCCGGGTTAGAATCCATACGTACATTGCCAGGGATGGAATCCCCATGTACATTCACAGGATTAGAATCCCCTTATTCATTCCCAGGGTTAGAATCCCCATGTACATTCCCGGGTTAGTGTCCCCATGTACGTTCCTGGGTTAGAATCCCAATGTACATTCCCGGGTCAGAATCCCCATGTTCATTCCCAGGTTAGAATTCCCATGTACTTTCCCGGATTAGAATCACATGTACATTCCCGGTTTAGAATTCCCCTGTACATTCCTGGGTTAGAATCCCCATGTATATTCCCGGGTTAGTATACCCATGTACATTCCCGGGTTAGTGTCCCCATGTACGTTCCTGGGTTAGAATCCCAATGTACATTCCCGGGTTAGAATCCCCATATACTTTCCCAGGGATGAAATACCCATGTATATTCACAGGATTAGAGTCCCCATATTCATTCCCAGAGTTAGAATTCCCATGTACTTTCCCGGATTAGAATCCCATGTACATTCCCGGGTTAGAATCCCCATGTTCAATCCCGGGTTAGAATCCCCATGTACATTCACGGGTTAGTATACCCATGTACATTCCCGGGTTAGTGTCCCCATGTACGTTCCTGGGTTAGAATCCCAATGTACATTCCCGGGGTAGAATCCCCATGTACATTACCAGGTTAGAATCCCCATGTACATTCCCGGGTTAGAATCCCCATGTACATTCCCGGGTTAAAATCCCCATGTACATTCCCGGGTTAGAATCCCCATATACATTCCCGAGTTAGAATCCCCATGTACACTCCTAGGGTTAGATTCCACATTTACATTCCCAGGGTTTAGAATCCCCATGTACATTCCTGGGTTAAAATCCTCATGTACATTCCCAGGGTTAGAATGCCCATGTACATTCCCAGGGATGGAATCCCCATGTACATCCACAGAGTTAGAATCCCCATGTTCATTCCCAGTGTTATAATTCCCATGTACTTTCCCGGGATAGAATCCCCATGTACATTCCCGGGTTAGAATCCATACGTACATTGCCAGGGATGGAATCCCCATGTACATTCACAGGATTAGAATCCCCTTATTCATTCCCAGGGTTAGAATCCCCATGTACATTCCCGGGTTAGTGTCCCCATGTACGTTCCTGGGTTAGAATCCCAATGTACATTCCCGGGTCAGAATCCCCATGTTCATTCCCAGGTTAGAATTCCCATGTACTTTCCCGGATTAGAATCACATGTACATTCCCGGTTTAGAATTCCCCTGTACATTCCTGGGTTAGAATCCCCATGTATATTCCCGGGTTAGTATACCCATGTACATTCCCGGGTTAGTGTCCCCATGTACGTTCCTGGGTTAGAATCCCAATGTACATTCCCGGGTCAGAATCCCCATGTTCATTCCCAGGTTAGAATCCCCATGTACATTCCCGGGTTAGAATACCCATGTACATTCCCGGTTTAAATCCCCATGTACATTCCCGCGGTTAGAATTTCCATATACATTCCCAGCTTAGAATCCCCATGTATATTCCAGGGTAAGAATCCACATTTATATTCCCGGGGTATTTTACCCATGTATCTTCCCTGGTTAGAATCCCCATGTACATTCCCGGGGTAGAATCCGCATGTACATTCCACAGTTAGTATACCCATGTACATTGCCGTGTTAGAACCCCATGTTCATTCCCGGGCTAGAAACCCCATGTACATTCCCGGGTTAGAATCCCCATGCACATTCCCGGCTTAGAATCCCCATGTACATTCCCAAGGTTAGAATCCCCATGTACATTCCCAGGATTAGAATTCCCTTGTTCATTAGCGGGTTACAATCCCCATGTACTTTCCCGGGTTAGAATCCCCATCTACATTCCCGGGTTAGAATCCCCATGTACATTCCCGGGTTAGAATCCCCATGTACATTCCCAGGTTGGAATCCCCAAGATCATTCCCGGGTTAGTATACCCATGAAAATTCCCAGGTTAGAATCCCCATGTACATTCCCGGGTTAGAATCCCAATGTACATCCCGGGTCAGTATTCCCACGTACCTTCCCAGTTTAGAATCCCCGTGTCCATTCCCAGGTTAGAATCCCCATGTACATTCCCGGGTTAGAATCCCTATGTACGTTCCTGGGTTAGAATCCCCATGTAAATTCCCGGGTTAGAATCCCCATGTACATTTCCGGTTTAGAATCCCCATGTACATTCCTGGGTTAGAATCCCCATATACATTACCAGGGTTAGAATCCCCATGTACATTCCCGGGTTAGATTCCCCATGTACATTCCCAGGGTTAGAATCCCTATGTACATTCCCGGGTTAGAATCCCCATGTACATTCCCGGGTTAGAATCCCCATGTACATTCTCAGGGATGGAATCCCCATGTACATTCACAGGGTTAGAATCCCCATGTTCATTCCCAGGGTTAGAATTCCCATGAACTTTCCCGGATTAGAATTCCATGTACATTCCCGGGTTAGAATCCCCATGTACATTCCCGGGTTAGAATCCCCATGTACATTCCCGGGTTAGAATCCCAATGTACATTCCTGGGTTAGAATCCCCATGTACATTCCCTGTTTAAAATCCCCATGTACATCCCAGAGTTAGAATATCCATGTACATTCGCGGGTTAGAATCCCCATGTACATTCCCGGGTTATAATTCCCATGTACATTCCCGGGTTAGAATCCCAATATACATTCCCGAGTCAGAATCCCCATGTACATTCCAGGGTTAGAATTCCCATGTACATTCCCGGGTTAGAATCCCCATGTACATTCCCGGGTTAGAATCCCCATGTACATTCCCGGGTTAGATTCCGCATGTACATTCACAGGGTTAGAATCCCAATGTACATTCCCGGGTTAGAATCCCCATGTACATTCCCAGGTTAGAATCCCCATGTACATTCCCAGGGATGGAATCCCCATGTACATTCACAGGGTTAGAATCCCCATGTTCATTCCCAGGGATAGAATTCCCATGAACTTTCCCGTATTAGAATTCCAAGCACATTCCCGGGTTAGAATCCCCATGTACATTCCCGGGTTAGAATCCCCATGTACATTCCCGGGTTAGAATCCCCATGTACATTCCCTGTTTAAAATCCCCATGTACATTCCAGAGTTAGAATACCCATGTACATTCGCGGGTTAGAATCCCCATGTACATTCCCGGGTTAGAATTCCCATGTACATTCCCGGGTTAGAATCCCAATATACATTCCCGAGTCAGAATACCCATGTACATTCCCGGGTTAGGTTCCCCATGTACATTCCCAGGGTTAGAATCCCCATGTACATTCCAGGGTTAGAATCCCCATGTACATTCCCAGGGATGGAATCCCCATGTACATTCACAGGGTTAGAATCCCCATGTTCATTCCCAGGGATAGAATTCCCATGAACTTTCCCGGATTAGAATTCCATGTACATTCCCGGGTTAGAATCCCCGTGTACATTCCCGGGTTAGAATCCCCATGTACATTCCCGGGTTAGAATCCCCATGTACATTCCCTGTTTAAAATCCCCATGTACATTCCAGAGTTAGAATACCCATGTACATTCGCGGGTTAGAATCCCCATGTACATTCCCACGGTTAGAATCCCCATGTACATTCCCGGGTTAGAATCCCCATGTACATTCCCGGGTTAGAATCCCCATGTACAATCCCGGGTTGGAATCCCCAAGATCATTCCCGGGTTAGTATACCCATGTACAATCACGGGTTCGTATACCCATGTACATTCCCGGGTTAGTGTCCACATGTACGTTCCTGGGTTAGAATCCCAATGTACATTTCCAGGTTAGAATCGCCATGTACATTCCCAGGTTAGAATCCCCATGTACATTCCCGGGTTAGAATCCCCATGTACATTCCCAGGGATGGAATCCCCATGTACATTCACAGGGTTAGAATCCCCATGTTCATTCCCAGGGATAGAATTCCCATGAACTTTCCCGGATTAGAATTCCATGTACATTCCCGGGTTAGAATCCCCGTGTACATTCCCGGGTTAGAATCCCCATGTACATTCCCGGGTTAGAATCCCCATGTACATTCCCTGTTTAAAATCCCCATGTACATTCCAGAGTTAGAATACCCATGTACATTCGCGGGTTAGAATCCCCATGTACATTCCCACGGTTAGAATCCCCATGTACATTCCCGGGTTAGAATCCCCATGTACATTCCCGGGTTAGAATCCCCATGTACATTCCCGGGTTGGAATCCCCAAGATCATTCCCGGCTTAGTATACCCATGTACAATCACGGGTTCGTATACCCATGTACATTCCCGGGTTAGTGTCCACATGTACGTTCCTGGGTTAGAATCCCAATGTACATTTCCAGGTTAGAATCGCCATGTACATTCCCAGGTTAGAATCCCCATGTACATTCCCGGATTAGAATCCCCATGTGCATTCCCGGGTTAGAATCCCCATGTACATCCCGGGTCAGTATCCCCATGAACCTTCCCTGGTTAGAATCCCCGTGGACATTCCCGGGTTAGAATCCCATGTACATTTCCGGGTTAGAATCCCCATGTACATTCCTGGGTTAGAATCCCCATGTACATTGCCGGGTTAGAATCCCCATGTACATTCCCGGGTTAGAAACTCCATGTACATTCCCAGGTTTAGAATCCCCATGTACATTCCCGGGTTAGAATCCCCATGTACTTTCCCGGGTTAGAATCCCCATGTACATTCCCAGGGATGGAATCCCCATGTACATTCACAGGGTTAGAATCCCCATGTTTATTCCCAGGTTTAGAATTCCCATATACATTCCCGGGTTCGAATTCCCATGTAAATTCCCGGGTTAGAATCCCCATATACTTTCCCAGGGATGGAATACCCATGTATATTCACAGGATTAGAGTCCCCATATTCATTCCCAGAGTTAGAATTCCCATGTACTTTCCCGGATTAGAATCCCATGTACATTCCCGGGTTAGAATCCCCATGTTCAATCCCGGGTTAGAATCCCCATGTACATTCACGGGTTAGTATACCCATGTACATTCCCGGGTTAGTGTCCCCATGTACGTTCCTGGGTTAGAATCCCAATGTACATTCCCGGGGTAGAATCCCCATGTACATTACCAGGTTAGAATCCCCATGTACATTCCCGGGTTAGAATCCCCATGTACATTCCCGGGTTAAAATCCCCATGTACATTCCCGGGTTAGAATCCCCATATACATTCCCGAGTTAGAATCCCCATGTACACTCCTAGGGTTAGATTCCACATTTACATTCCCAGGGTTTAGAATCCCCATGTACATTCCTGGGTTAAAATCCTCATGTACATTCCCAGGGTTAGAATGCCCATGTACATTCCCAGGGATGGAATCCCCATGTACATCCACAGAGTTAGAATCCCCATGTTCATTCCCAGTGTTATAATTCCCATGTACTTTCCCGGGATAGAATCCCCATGTACATTCCCGGGTTAGAATCCATACGTACATTGCCAGGGATGGAATCCCCATGTACATTCACAGGATTAGAATCCCCTTATTCATTCCCAGGGTTAGAATCCCCATGTACATTCCCGGGTTAGTGTCCCCATGTACGTTCCTGGGTTAGAATCCCAATGTACATTCCCGGGTCAGAATCCCCATGTTCATTCCCAGGTTAGAATTCCCATGTACTTTCCCGGATTAGAATCACATGTACATTCCCGGTTTAGAATTCCCCTGTACATTCCTGGGTTAGAATCCCCATGTATATTCCCGGGTTAGTATACCCATGTACATTCCCGGGTTAGTGTCCCCATGTACGTTCCTGGGTTAGAATCCCAATGTACATTCCCGGGTCAGAATCCCCATGTTCATTCCCAGGTTAGAATCCCCATGTACATTCCCGGGTTAGAATACCCATGTACATTCCCGGTTTAAATCCCCATGTACATTCCCGCGGTTAGAATTTCCATATACATTCCCAGCTTAGAATCCCCATGTATATTCCAGGGTAAGAATCCACATTTATATTCCCGGGGTATTTTACCCATGTATCTTCCCTGGTTAGAATCCCCATGTACATTCCCGGGGTAGAATCCGCATGTACATTCCACAGTTAGTATACCCATGTACATTGCCGTGTTAGAACCCCATGTTCATTCCCGGGCTAGAAACCCCATGTACATTCCCGGGTTAGAATCCCCATGCACATTCCCGGCTTAGAATCCCCATGTACATTCCCAAGGTTAGAATCCCCATGTACATTCCCAGGATTAGAATTCCCTTGTTCATTAGCGGGTTACAATCCCCATGTACTTTCCCGGGTTAGAATCCCCATCTACATTCCCGGGTTAGAATCCCCATGTACATTCCCGGGTTAGAATCCCCATGTACATTCCCAGGTTGGAATCCCCAAGATCATTCCCGGGTTAGTATACCCATGAAAATTCCCAGGTTAGAATCCCCATGTACATTCCCGGGTTAGAATCCCAATGTACATCCCGGGTCAGTATTCCCACGTACCTTCCCAGT
Source organism: Pristiophorus japonicus (assembly GCF_044704955.1). NCBI lineage: Eukaryota > Metazoa > Chordata > Chondrichthyes > Pristiophoridae > Pristiophorus > Pristiophorus japonicus. Next base: position 12,208,324 of record NC_092011.1, read on the forward strand.
TTAGAATCCCCGTGTCCATTCCCAGGTTAGAATCCCCATGTACATTCCCGGGTTAGAATCCCTATGTACGTTCCTGGGTTAGAATCCCCATGTAAATTCCCGGGTTAGAATCCCCATGTACATTTCCGGTTTAGAATCCCCATGTACATTCCTGGGTTAGAATCCCCATATACATTACCAGGGTTAGAATCCCCATGTACATTCCCGGGTTAGATTCCCCATGTACATTCCCAGGGTTAGAATCCCTATGTACATTCCCGGGTTAGAATCCCCATGTACATTCCCGGGTTAGAATCCCCATGTACATTCTCAGGGATGGAATCCCCATGTACATTCACAGGGTTAGAATCCCCATGTTCATTCCCAGGGTTAGAATTCCCATGAACTTTCCCGGATTAGAATTCCATGTACATTCCCGGGTTAGAATCCCCATGTACATTCCCGGGTTAGAATCCCCATGTACATTCCCGGGTTAGAATCCCCATGTACATTCCTGGGTTAGAATCCCCATGTACATTCCCTGTTTAAAATCCCCATGTACATCCCAGAGTTAGAATATCCATGTACATTCGCGGGTTAGAATCCCCATGTACATTCCCGGGTTATAATTCCCATGTACATTCCCGGGTTAGAATCCCAATATACATTCCCGAGTCAGAATCCCCATGTACATTCCAGGGTTAGAATTCCCATGTACATTCCCGGGTTAGAATCCCCATGTACATTCCCGGGTTAGAATCCCCATGTACATTCCCGGGTTAGATTCCGCATGTACATTCACAGGGTTAGAATCCCAATGTACATTCCCGGGTTAGAATCCCCATGTACATTCCCAGGTTAGAATCCCCATGTACATTCCCAGGGATGGAATCCCCATGTACATTCACAGGGTTAGAATCCCCATGTTCATTCCCAGGGATAGAATTCCCATGAACTTTCCCGCATTAGAATTCCATGTACATTCCCGGGTTAGAATCCCCATGTACATTCCCGGGTTAGAATCCCCATGTACATTCCCGGGTTAGAATCCCCATGTACATTCCCTGTTTAAAATCCCCATGTACATTCCAGAGTTAGAATACCCATGTACATTCGCGGGTTAGAATCCCCATGTACATTCCCGGGTTAGAATTCCCATGTACATTCCCGGGTTAGAATCCCAATATACATTCCCGAGTCAGAATACCCATGTACATTCCCGGGTTAGATTCCCCATGTACATTCCCAGGGTTAGAATCCCCATGTACATTCCAGGGTTAGAATCCCCATGTACATTCCCAGGGATGGAATCCCCATGTACATTCACAGGGTTAGAATCCCCATGTTCATTCCCAGGGATAGAATTCCCATGAACTTTCCCGGATTAGAATTCCATGTACATTCCCGGGTTAGAATCCCCGTGTACATTCCCGGGTTAGAATCCCCATGTACATTCCCGGGTTAGAATCCCCATGTACATTCCCTGTTTAAAATCCCCATGTACATTCCAGAGTTAGAATACCCATGTACATTCGCGGGTTAGAATCCCCATGTACATTCCCACGGTTAGAATCCCCATGTACATTCCCGGGTTAGAATCCCCATGTACATTCCCGGGTTAGAATCCCCATGTACAATCCCGGGTTGGAATCCCCAAGATCATTCCCGGGTTAGTATACCCATGTACAATCACGGGTTCGTATACCCATGTACATTCCCGGGTTAGTGTCCACATGTACGTTCCTGGGTTAGAATCCCAATGTACATTTCCAGGTTAGAATCGCCATGTACATTCCCAGGTTAGAATCCCCATGTACATTCCCGGGTTAGAATCCCCATGTACATTCCCAGGGATGGAATCCCCATGTACATTCACAGGGTTAGAATCCCCATGTTCATTCCCAGGGATAGAATTCCCATGAACTTTCCCGGATTAGAATTCCATGTACATTCCCGGGTTAGAATCCCCATGTACATTCCCGGGTTAGAATCCCCATGTACATTCCCGGGTTAGAATCCCCATGTACATTCCCTGTTTAAAATCCCCATGTACATTCCAGAGTTAGAATACCCATGTACATTCGCGGGTTAGAATCCCCATGTACATTCCCACGGTTAGAATCCCCATGTACATTCCCGGGTTAGAATCCCCATGTACATTCCCGGGTTAGAATCCCCATGTACATTCCCGGGTTGGAATCCCCAAGATCATTCCCGGCTTAGTATACCCATGTACAATCACGGGTTCGTATACCCATGTACATTCCCGTGTTAGTGTCCACATGTACGTTCCTGGGTTAGAATCCCAATGTACATTTCCAGGTTAGAATCGCCATGTACATTCCCAGGTTAGAATCCCCATGTACATTCCCGGGTTAGAATCCCCATGTGCATTCCCGGGTTAGAATCCCCATGTACATCCCGGGTCAGTATCCCCATGAACCTTCCCTGGTTAGAATCCCCGTGGACATTCCCGGGTTAGAATCCCATGTACATTTCCGGGTTAGAATCCCCATGTACATTCCTGGGTTAGAATCCCCATGTACATTGCCGGGTTAGAATCCCCATGTACATTCCCGGGTTAGAAACTCCATGTACATTCCCAGGTTTAGAATCCCCATGTACATTCCCGGGTTAGAATCCCCATGTACTTTCCCGGGTTAGAATCCCCATGTACATTCCCAGGGATGGAATCCCCATGTACATTCACAGGGTTAGAATCCCCATGTTTATTCCCAGGTTTAGAATTCCCATATACATTCCCGGGTTCGAATTCCCATGTAAATTCCCGGGTTAGAATCCCCATATACTTTCCCAGGGATGGAATACCCATGTATATTCACAGGATTAGAGTCCCCATATTCATTCCCAGAGTTAGAATTCCCATGTACTTTCCCGGATTAGAATCCCATGTACATTCCCGGGTTAGAATCCCCATGTTCAATCCCGGGTTAGAATCCCCATGTACATTCACGGGTTAGTATACCCATGTACATTCCCGGGTTAGTGTCCCCATGTACGTTCCTGGGTTAGAATCCCAATGTACATTCCCGGGGTAGAATCCCCATGTACATTACCAGGTTAGAATCCCCATGTACATTCCCGGGTTAGAATCCCCATGTACATTCCCGGGTTAAAATCCCCATGTACATTCCCGGGTTAGAATCCCCATATACATTCCCGAGTTAGAATCCCCATGTACACTCCTAGGGTTAGATTCCACATTTACATTCCCAGGGTTTAGAATCCCAATGTACATTCCCAGGGTTAGAATTCCTATGTACATTCCTGGGTTAGAATCCCAATGTATATTCCCGGGATAGAATCCCCATGTACATTCCCGGGTTATTTTACCCATGTACATTCCCAGGGTTAGAATCCCCATGTACATTCCAGGATTAGAATTCCCATGTACATTACCGGGTAACAATCCCCATGTAAATTCCCGGGTTAGAAACCCCATGTACATTTCCGGTTTAGAATCTCCGTGTACATTCCCGGGTTAGAGTCCCCATATACATTCCCAGGGTTAGAATCCCCATGTACATTCCTGGGTTAAAATACTCATGTACATTCCCAGGGTTAGAATGCCCATGTACATTCCCAGGGATGGAATCCCCATGTACATCCACAGAGTTAGAATCCCCATGTTCATTCCCAGTGTTATAATTCCCATGTACTTTCCCGGGATAGAATCCCCATGTACATTCCCGGGTTAGAATCCATACGTACATTGCCAGGGATGGAATCCCCATGTACATTCACAGGATTAGAATCCCCTTATTCATTCCCAGGGTTAGAATCCCCATGTACATTCCCGGGTTAGTGTCCCCATGTACGTTCCTGGGTTAGAATCCCAATGTACATTCCCGGGTCAGAATCCCCATGTTCATTCCCAGGTTAGAATTCCCATGTACTTTCCCGGATTAGAATCACATGTACATTCCCGGTTTAGAATTCCCCTGTACATTCCTGGGTTAGAATCCCCATGTATATTCCCGGGTTAGTATACCCATGTACATTCCCGGGTTAGTGTCCCCATGTACGTTCCTGGGTTAGAATCCCAATGTACATTCCCGGGTCAGAATCCCCATGTTCATTCCCAGGTTAGAATCCCCATGTACATTCCCGGGTTAGAATACCCATGTACATTCCCGGTTTAAATCCCCATGTACATTCCCGCGGTTAGAATTTCCATATACATTCCCAGCTTAGAATCCCCATGTATATTCCAGGGTAAGAATCCACATTTACATTCCCGGGGTATTTTACCCATGTATCTTCCCTGGTTAGAATCCCCATGTACATTCCCGGGGTAGAATCCGCATGTACATTCCACAGTTAGTATACCCATGTACATTGCCGTGTTAGAACCCCATGTTCATTCCCGGGCTAGAAACCCCATGTACATTCCCGGGTTAGAATCCCCATGCACATTCCCGGCTTAGAATCCCCATGTACATTCCCAAGGTTAGAATCCCCATGTACATTCCCAGGATTAGAATTCCCTTGTTCATTAGCGGGTTACAATCCCCATGTACTTTCCCGGGTTAGAATCCCCATCTACATTCCCGGGTTAGAATCCCCATGTACATTCCCAGGTTGGAATCCCTAAGATCATTCCCGGGTTAGTATACCCATGAAAATTCCCAGGTTAGAATCCCCATGTACATTCCCGGGTTAGAATCCCAATGTACATCCCGGGTCAGTATTCCCACGTACCTTCCCAGTTTAGAATCCCCGTGTCCATTCCCAGGTTAGAATCCCCATGTACATTCCCGGGTTAGAATCCCTATGTACGTTCCTGGGTTAGAATCCCCATGTAAATTCCCGGGTTAGAATCCCCATGTACATTTCCGGTTTAGAATCCCCATGTACATTCCTGGGTTAGAATCCCCATATACATTCCCAGGGTTAGAATCCCCATGTACATTCCCGGGTTAGATTCCCCATGTACATTCCCAGGGTTAGAATCCCTATGTACATTCCCGGGTTAGAATCCCCATGTACATTCCCGGGTTAGAATCCCCATGTACATTCTCAGGGATGGAATCCCCATGTACATTCACAGGGTTAGAATCCCCATGTTCATTCCCAGGGTTAGAATTCCCATGAACTTTCCCGGATTAGAATTCCATGTACATTCCCGGGTTAGAATCCCCATGTACATTCCCGGGTTAGAATCCCCATGTACATTCCTGGGTTAGAATCCCCATGTACATTCCCTGTTTAAAATCCCCATGTACATCCCAGAGTTAGAATATCCATGTACATTCGCGGGTTAGAATCCCCATGTACATTCCCGGGTTATAATTCCCATGTACATTCCCGGGTTAGAATCCCAATATACATTCCCGAGTCAGAATCCCCATGTACATTCCAGGGTTAGAATTCCCATGTACATTCCTGGGTTAGAATCCCCATGTACATTCCCGGGTTAGAATCCCCATGTACATTCCCGGGTTAGATTCCGCATGTACATTCACAGGGTTAGAATCCCAATGTACATTCCCGGGTTAGAATCCCCATGTACATTCCCAGGTTAGAATCCCCATGTACATTCCCAGGGATGGAATCCCCATGTACATTCACAGGGTTAGAATCCCCATGTTCATTCCCAGGGATTGAATTCCCATGAACTTTCCCGTATTAGAATTCCATGTACATTCCCGGGTTAGAATCCCCATGTACATTCCCGGGTTAGAATCCCCATGTACATTCCCGGGTTAGAATCCCCATGTACATTCCCTGTTTAAAATCCCCATGTACATTCCAGAGTTAGAATACCCATGTACATTCGCGGGTTAGAATCCCCATGTACATTCCCGGGTTAGAATTCCCATGTACATTCCCGGGTTAGAATCCCAATATACATTCCCGAGTCAGAATACCCATGTACATTCCAGGGTTAGAATTCCCATGCACATTCCCGGGTTAGATTCCACATTTATATTTCCGGGTTAGAATCCCCATGTACATTCCCGGCTTATTTTACCCATGGGCATTCCCGGGTTAGAATCCCCATGTACATTCCTGGGTTAGAATCCCCATGTACGTTACTGGGTTAGAATCCCCATGTACATTTCCGGGTTAGAATACCCATGTACATTTCCGGGTTAGAATCCCCATGTACATTCCCGGTTTAGAATCCCCATGTACATTCCCGGGTTACAATCCCCATATACATTCCCAGGGTTAGAATCCCCATGTACATTCCCGGGTTAGAAACCCCATGTACATTCCCACGGTTAGAATCCCCATGTACATTCCCAGGTTAGAATCCCCATGTACATTCCCGGGTTAGAATCCCCATGTACATTCCCGGGTTATTATACCCATGAACATTCCTCGGTTAGAATCCCCATGTACATTCCCAGGTTAGAATACCCATGTACATTCCCGGTTTAAATCCCCATGTACATTCCCGCGGTTAGAATTTCCATATACATTCCCAGCTTAGAAACCCCATGTATATTCCAGGGTAAGAATCCACATTTACATTCCCGGGGTATTTTACCCATGTATCTTCCCTGGTTAGAATCCCCATGTACATTCCCGGGGTAGAATCCGCATGTACATTCCACAGTTAGTATACCCATGTACATTGCCGTGTTAGAACCCCATGTTCATTCCCGGGCTAGAATCCCCATGTACATTCCCGGGTTAGAATCCCCATGCACATTCCCGGCTTAGAATCCCCATGTACATTCCCAAGGTTAGAATCCCCATGTACATTCCCAGGATTAGAATTCCCTTGTTCACTAGCGGGTTACAATCCCCATGTACTTTCCCGGGTTAGAATCCCCATCTACATTCCCGGGTTAGAATCCCCATGTACATTCCCGGGTTAGAATCCCCATGTACATTCCCAGGTTGGAATCCCCAAGATCATTCCCGGGTTAGTATACCCATGAAAATTCCCAGGTTAGAATCCCCATGTACATACCCGGGTTAGAATCCCAATGTACATCCCGGGTCAGTATTCCCACGTACCTTCCCAGTTTAGAATCCCCGTGTCCATTCCCAGGTTAGAATCCCCATGTACATTCCCGGGTTAGAATCCCTATGTACGTTCCTGGGTTAGAATCCCCATGTAAATTCCCGGGTTAGAATCCCCATGTACATTTCCGGTTTAGAATCCCCATGTACATTCCTGGGTTAGAATCCCCATATACATTCCCAGGGTTAGAATCCCCATGTACATTCCCAGGGATGGAATCCCCATGTACATTCACAGGGTTAGAATCCCCATGTTCATTCCCAGGGTTAGAATTCCCATGAACTTTCCCGGATTAGAATTCCATGTACATTCCCGGGTTAGAATCCCCATGTACATTCCCGGGTTAGAATCCCCATGTACATTCCCTGTTTAAAATCCCCATGTACATCCCAGAGTTAGAATATCCATGTACATTCGCGGGTTAGAATCCCCATGTACATTCCCGGGTTATAATTCCCATGTACATTCCAGGGTTAGAATTCCCATGTACATTCCCGGGTTAGAATCCCCATGTACATTCCCGGGTTAGTATCCCCATGTACATTCCCGGGTTAGATTCCGCATGTACATTCACAGGGTTAGAATCCCAATGTACATTCCCGGGTTAGAATCCCCATGTACATTCCCAGGTTAGAATCCCCATGTACATTCCCAGGGATGGAATCCCCATGTACATTCACAGGGTTAGAATCCCCATGTTCATTCCCAGGGATAGAATTCCCATGAACTTTCCCGTATTAGAATTCCATGTACATTCCCGGGTTAGAATCCCCATGTACATTCCCGGGTTAGAATCCCCATGTACATTCCCGGGTTAGAATCCCCATGTACATTCCCTGTTTAAAATCCCCATGTACATTCCAGAGTTAGAATACCCATGTACATTCGCGGGTTAGAATCCCCATGTACATTCCCGGGTTAGAATTCCCATGTACATTCCCGGGTTAGAATCCCAATATACATTCCCGAGTCAGAATACCCATGTACATTCCAGGGTTAGAATTCCCATGTACATTCCCGGGTTAGATTCCACAGTTATATTCCCGGGTTAGAATCCCAATGTACATTCCCGGCTTATTTTACCCATGGGCATTCCCGGGTTAGAATCCCCATGTACATTCCTGGGTTAGAATCCCCATGTACGTTACTGGGTAAGAATCCCCATGTACGTTACTGGGTTAGAATCCCCATGTACATTTCCGGGTTAGAATACCCATGTACATTTCCGGGTTAGAATCCCCATGTACATTCCCGGTTTAGAATCCCCATGTACATTCCCGGGTTACAATCCCCATATACATTCCCAGGGTTAGAATCCCCATGTACATTCCCGGGTTAGAAACCCCATGTACATTCCCACGGTTAGAATCCCCATGTACATTCCCAGGTTAGAATCCCCATGTACATTCCCGGGTTAGAATCCCCATGTACATTCCCGGGATATTATACCCATGAACATTCCTCGGTTAGAATCCCCATGTACATTCCCAGGTTAGAATCCCCATGTACATTCCCGGGTTAGAACCCCCATGTACATTCCCGGGTTATTATACCCATGAACATTCCTCGGTTAGAATCGCCTGTACATTCCCGGATTAGAATTCCCGTGTAGATTCCCGGGTTAGTATCCCCATGTACATTCCAGGGTTATCATCCCCATGTACATTCCTAGGTTAGAATCACCATGTTCATTCCCGGGTTATTATACCCATGAACATTCCTCGGTTAGAATCGCCTGTACATTCCCGGATTAGAATTCCCGTGTAGATTCCCGGGTTAGTATCCCCATGTACATTCCAGGGTTATCATCCCCATGTACATTCCCGGGTTAGAATCACCATGTACTTTCCCGGGTTCTAATCCCCATGTACATTCCCGGGTTACAATCCCCATGTACGTTCCCGGGTTAGAAATCCCATGTACATTCCCGGGTTAGAATCTCCATGTACATTCCCAGCGTTAAAATCCCCATATACATTCCAAGGGTCAGAATCCCCATGTACATACCCGGGTTACAATACCCTTGTGCATTCCCCGGGATACAATCCCGATGTACATTCCCATGTTTAGTATCTCCATGTACATTCCTGGGTTAGTATACCTGTGTACATTCCCGCGTTAGAATCCCCATGTACATTCCCGGGTTAGAATACCCATGCACATTCCCGGGTTCGTATCCCCATGTACATTCCCGGGTTAGTATCCCCATGTACATTCTAAGTGTTGGAATCCCCCATATATATATTCCCAGGGTTAGAATCCCCATGTACATTCCCAGGTTAGAATTCTCATGTATGTTCCTGGCTTAGAATCCCCATGTACATTCCAGGGTTAGAATCCCCATGTACATTCCCAGGTTTGAATCCCCTTGTACATTCCCGGGTTGGAATCCCCATGTACATCCCCGGGTTAGAATCCCCATGTACATTCCAGGGGTAGTATACCCATGTACATTCCCAGGTTAGAATTCTCATGTACGTTCCTGGCTTAGAATCCCCATGTACATTCCAGGGTTAGAATCCCCATGTACATTCCCAGGTTTGAATCCCCTTGTACATTCCCGGGTTGGAATCCCCATGTACATCCCCGGGTTAGAATCCCCATGTACATTCCAGGGGTAGTATACCCATGTACATTCCCGGGTTAGAATGCCCATGTACATTCCCAGGGTTAGATTCCCCATGTACATTCCTGGGTTAGAATCCCATGTACATTCCCGGATTAGAATTTCCGTGCAGGTTCCAGGGTTAGTATACCCATGAACATTCCTTGGTTAGCATCCCCATGTACATTCCTAGGTTAGAATCCCCATGTACATTCACGGGTTAGTATACCCATGAACATTTCCGGGTTAGAATCCCCATGTACATTCCCGGGTCAGAATCAGCATGTACTTTCCCGGGTTAGAATTCCCATTTACAATCCCGGGTTAGAATCCCCTTGTACATTCCCGGGTTAGAAACCCCATGTACATTCCCGGGTTAGAATCCCCATGTACATTCCCAGGGTTAGAATCCCCATGTACATCCCCGGGTTAGAATCCCCATGTACATTCCAGGGGTAGTATACCCATGTACATTCCATGGTTAGAATCCCCATGTACATTCCCAGGTTTGAATCCCCTTGTACATTCCCAGGTTAGAATTCTCTTGTACGTTCCTGGCTTAGAATCCCCATGTACATTCCAGGGTTAGAATCCCCATGTACATTCCCAGGTTTGAATCCCCTTGTACATTCCCGGGTTGGAATCCCCATGTACATCCCCGGGTTAGAATCCCCATGTACATTCCAGGGTTAGTATCCCCATGTACATTCCCGGGTTAGAATGCCCATGTACATTCCCAGGGTTAGAATCCCCATGTACATTCCTGGGTTAGAATCCCATGTACATTTCCGGATTAGAATTTCCATGCAGATTCCCGGGTTAGTATACCCATGAACATTCCTTGGTTAGCATCCCCATGTACATTCCTAGGTTAGAATCCCCATGTACATTCACGGGTTAGTATACCCATGAACATTTCCGGGTTAGAATCCCCATGTACATTCCCGGGTTAGAATCAGCATGTACTTTCCCGGGTTAGAATCCCCATTTACAATCCCGGGTTAGAATCCCCATGTACATTCCCGGGTTAGAAACCCCATGTACATTCCCGGGTTAGAATCCCCATGTACATTCCCAGGGTTAAAATCCCCATGTACATTCCAAGGGTCAGAATCCCCATGTACATACCCAGTTTACAATAGCCTTGTACATTCCCTGGGTTGCAATCTCGATGTACATTCCCAGGGTTAGTATCCCCATGTACATTCCTGGGTTAGTATCCCTGTTTCCATTCCCGGGTTAGAATCCCCGTGTACATTCCCGGGTTAGAATACCCATGCACATTCCCAGGTTCATATTCCCATGTACATTCCCGGGTTAGTATCCCCATGTACATTCCCAGGGTTAGAATCCCCCATATATATTCCCAGGGTTAGAATCCCCATGTACATTCCCGGGTTGGAATTCTCATGTTCATTCTCGGGTTAGAAACCCCAAGTACATTCCCGGGTTAGTATCCCCATGTACATTCCCAGGGTTAGAAATCCCATATAAATTCCCAAGGCGAGTATCCCCATGTACGTTCCTGGCTTAGAATCCCCATGTACATTCCCGGGTTAGAATCCCCATGTACATTCCCGGGTTAGAATCCTCATGTACATTCCCAGGGATGGAATCCCCATGTACATTCCCAGGGATGGAATCCCCATGTACATGCACAGGATTAGAATCCCCATGTTCATTCCCAGGGTTAGAACTCCCATGAACTTTCCCGGATTAGAATTCCATGTACATTCCCGGGTTAGAATCCCCATGTACATTCCCGGGTTAGAATCCCCATGTACATTCCAGGGTTAGAATCCCCATGTACATTCCCTGTTTAAAATCCCCATGTACATTCCAGAGTTAGAATACCCATGTACATTCGCGGGTTAGAATCCCCATGTACTTTCCCGGGTTAGAATCCCCATGTACATTTCCGGGTTAGAATCCCAATATACATTCCCGAGTCAGAATCCCCATGTACATTGCAGGGTTAGAATTCTCATGTACATTCCCAGGTTAGAATCCCCATGTATATTCACGGGTTAGAATCCCCATGTACATTCCCGGCTTATTTTACCCATGGACATTCCCGGGTTAGAATCCCCATGTACATTCCTGGGTTAGAATCCCCATGTACGTTACTGGGTTAGAATCCCCATGTACATTCTCGGGTTAGAATCCCCATGTACATTCCCGGGTTAGAATCCCCATGTACATTCCCAGGGATGGAATCCCCATGTACATTCCCAGGGATGGAATCCCCATGTACATTACCAGGGATGAAATCCCCATGTACATACACAGGATTAGAATCCCCATGTTCATTCCCAGGGTTAGAATTCCCATGAACTTTCCCGGATTAGAATTCCATGTACATTCCCGGGTTAGAATCCCCATGTACATTCCCGGGTTAGAATCCCCATGTACATTCCCTGTTTAAAATCCCCATGTACATTCCAGAGTTAGAATACCCATGTACATTCGCGGGTTAGAATCCCCATGTACATTCCCGGGTTAGAATCCCTATGTACATTTCCGGGTTAGAATCCCAATATACATTCCTGAGTCAGAATCCCCATGTACATTCCAGGGTTAGAATTCCCATGTACATTCCCGGGTTAGAATCCCCATGTATATTCCCAGGTTAGAATCCACATGTACATTCCCGGCTTATTTTACCCATGGACATTCCCGGGTTAGAATCCCCATGTACATTCCTGGGTTAGAATCCCCATGTACCTTATTGGGTTAGAATTCCCATGTACATTTCCGGTTTAGAATACCCATGTACATTTCCGGGTTAGAATCCCCATGTACATTCCCGGTTTAGAATCCCCATGTACATTCCCGGGTTAGAATCCCAATGTATATTCCCGGGTTAGAATCCCCATATACATTCCCGGGTTATTTTACCCATGTACATTCCCAGGGTTAGAATCCCCATCTACATTCCAGGATTAGAATTCCCATGTACATTACCGGGTAACAATCCCCATGTAAATTCCAGGGTTAGAAACCCCATGTACATTTCCGGTTTAGAATCTCCGTGTACATTCCTGGGTTAGAGTCCCCATATACATTCCCAGGGTTAGAATCCCCATGTACATTCCTGGGTCAGAATCCCCATGTACATTCCCAGGTTTGAATCCCCTTGTACATTCCCGGTTTAGAATCCCCATGTACATCCCCGGGTTAGAATCCCCATGTACATTCCAGGGTTAGTATCCCCATGTACATTCCCGGGTTAGAATGCCCATGTACATTCCCAGGGTTAGAATCCCCATGTACATTCCCGGGTTAGAATCCCATGTACATTCCCGGATTAGAATTTCCGTGCAGATTCCCGGGTTAGTATACCCATGAACATTCCTTGGTTAGCGTCCCCATGTACATTCCTAGGTTAGAATCCCCATGTACATTCACGGGTTAGTATACCCATGAACATTTCCGGGTTAGAATCCCCATGTACATTCCCGGGTTAGAATCAGCATGTACTTTCCCGGGTTAGAATCCCCATTTTCAATCCCGGGTTAGAATCCCCATGTACATTCCCGGGTTAGAAACCCCATGTACATTCCCGGGTTAGAATCCCCATGTACATTCCCAGGGTTAAAATCCCCATGTACATTCCAAGGGTCAGAATCCCCATGTACATACCCAGGTTACAATAACCTTGTACATTCCCTGGGTTGCAATCCCGATGTACATACCCAGGGTTAGTATCCCCATGTACATTCCTGGGTTAGTATCCCTGTTTCCATTCCCGGGTTAGAATCCCCGTGTACATTCCCGGGTTAGAATACCCATGCACATTCCCAGGTTCATATCCACATGTACATTCCCGGGTTAGTATCCCCATGTACATTCCCAGGGTTGGAATCCCCCATATATATTCCCAGGGTTAGAATCCCCATGTACATTCCCGGGTTGGAATTCTCATGTTCATTCTCGGGTTAGAAACCCCAAGTACATTCCCGGGTTAGTATCCCCATGTACATTCCCAGGGTTAGAAATCCCATATAAATTCCCAAGGCGAGTATCCCCATGTACGTTCCTGGCTTAGAATCCCCATGTACATTCCCGGGTTAGAATCCCCATGTACATTCCCGGGTTAGAATCCCCATATACATTCCCAGGGTTAGAATCCCCATGTATATTCCCGGGTTAGATTCCCCATGTACATTCCCAGGGTTAGAATCCCCATGTACATTCCCGGGTTAGAATCCCCATTTACAATCCCGGGTTAGAATCCCCTTGTACATTCCCGGGTTAGAAACCCCATGTACGTTCCCGGGTTAGAATCCCCATGTACATTCCCAGGGTTAGAATCCCCATGTACATCCCCGGGTTAGAATCCCCATGTACATTCCAGGGGTAGTATACCCATGTACATTCCATGGTTAGAATCCCCATGTACATTCCCAGGTTTGAATTACCTTGTACATTCCCAGGTTAGAATTCTCATGTACGTTCCTGGCTTAGAATCCCCATGTACATTCCAGGGTTAGAATCCCCATGTACATTCCCAGGTTTGAATCCCCTTGTACATTCCCAGGTTGAAATCCCCATGTACATCCCCGGGTTAGAATCCCCATGTACATTCCAGGGTTAGTATCCCCATGTACATTCCCGGGTTAGAATGCCCATGTACATTCCCAGGGTTAGAATCCCCATGTACATTCCTGGGTTAGAATCCCATGTACATTCCCGGATGAGAATTTCCGTGCAGATTCCCGGGTTAGTATACCCATGAACATTCCTTGGTTAGCATCCCCATGTACATTCCTAGGTTAGAATCCCCATGTACATTCACGGGTTAGTATACCCATGAACATTTCCGGGTTAGAATCCCCATGTACATTCCCGGGTTAGAATCAGCATGTACTTTCCCGGGTTAGAATCCCCATTTACAATCCCGGGTTAGAATCCCCATGTACATTCCCGGGTTAGAAACCCCATGTACATTCCCGGGTTAGAATCCCCATGTACATTCCCAGGTTTAAAATCCCCATGTACATTCCAAGGGTCAGAATCCCCATGTACATACCCAGTTTACAATAGCCTTGTACATTCCCTGGGTTGCAATCTCGATGTACATTCCCAGGGTTAGTATCCCCATGTACATTCCTGGGTTAGTATCCCTGTTTCCATTCCCGGGTTAGAATCCCCGTGTACATTCCCGGGTTAGAATACCCATGCACATTCCCAGGTTCGTATTCCCATGTACATTCCCGGGTTAGTATCCCCATGTACATTCCCAGGGTTAGAATCCCCCATATATATTCCCAGGGTTAGAATCCCCATGTACATTCCCGGGTTGGAATTCTCATGTTCATTCTCGGGTTAGAAACCCCAAGTACATTCCCGGGTTAGTATCCCCATGTACATTCCCAGGGTTAGAAATCCCATATAAATTCCCAAGGCGAGTATCCCCATGTACGTTCCTGGCTTAGAATCCCCATGTACATTCCCGGGTTAGAATCCCCATGTACATTCCCGGGTTAGAATCCCCATATACATTCCCAGGGTTAGAATCCCCATGTACATTCCCGGGTTAGATTCCCCATGTACATTCCCAGGTTTAGAATCCCCATGTACATTCCCGGGTTAGAATCCCCATGTACATTCCCGGGTTAGAATCCTCATGTACATTCCCAGGGATGGAATCCCCATGTACATTCCCAGGGATGGAATCCCCATGTACATGCACAGGATTAGAATCCCCATGTTCATTCCCAGGGTTAGAACTCCCATGAACTTTCCCGGATTAGAATTCCATGTACATTCCCGGGTTAGAATCCCCATGTACATTCCAGAGTTAGAATACCCATGTACATTCGCGGGTTAGAATCCCCATGTACTTTCCCGGGTTAGAATCCCCATGTACATTTCCGGGTTAGAATCCCAATATACATTCCCGAGTCAGAATCCCCATGTACATTCCAGGGTTAGAATTCTCTTGTACATTCCCGGGTTAGAATCCCCATGTATATTCACGGGTTAGAATCCCCATGTACATTCCCGGCTTATTTTACCCATGGACATTCCCGGGTTAGAATCCCCATGTACATTCCTGGGTTAGAATCCCCATGTACGTTACTGGGTTAGAATCCCCATGTACATTCTCGGGTTAGAATCCCCATGTACATTCCCGGGTTAGAATCCCCATGTACATTCCCAGGGATGGAATCCCCATGTACATTCCCAGGGATGGAATCCCCATGTACATTACCAGGGATGGAATCCCCATGTACATACACAGGATTAGAATCCCCATGTTCATTCCCAGGGTTAGAATTCCCATGAACTTTCCCGGATTAGAATTCCATGTACATTCCCGGGTTAGAATCCCCATGTACATTCCCGGGTTAGAATCCCATGTACATTCCCGGATTAGAATTTCCGTGCAGATTCCCGGGTTAGTATACCCATGAACATTCCTTGGTTAGCGTCCCCATGTACATTCCTAGGTTAGAATCCCCATGTACATTCACGGGTTAGTATACCCATGAACATTTCCGGGTTAGAATCCCCATGTACATTCCCGGGTTAGAATCAGCATGTACTTTCCCGGGTTAGAATCCCCATTTTCAATCCCGGGTTAGAATCCCCATGTACATTCCCGGGTTAGAAACCCCATGTACATTCCCGGGTTAGAATCCCCATGTACATTCCCAGGGTTAAAATCCCCATGTACATTCCAAGAGTCAGAATCCCCATGTACATACCCAGGTTACAATACCCTTGCACATTCCCTGGGTTGCAATCCCGATGTACATACCCAGGGTTAGTATCCCCATGTACATTCCTGGGTTAGTATCCCTGTTTCCATTCCCGGGTTAGAATCCCCGTGTACATTCCCGGGTTAGAATACCCATGCACATTCCCAGGTTCATATCCCCATGTACATTCCCGGGTTAGTATCCCCATGTACATTCCCAGGTTTGGAATCCCCCATATATATTCCCAGGGTTAGAATCCCCATGTACATTCCCGGGTTGGAATTCTCATGTTCATTCTCGGGTTAGAAACCCCAAGTACATTCCCGGGTTAGTATCCCCATGTACATTCCCAGGGTTAGAAATCCCATATAAATTCCCAAGGCGAGTATCCCCATGTACGTTCCTGGCTTAGAATCCCCATGTACATTCCCGGGTTAGAATCCCCATGTACATTCCCGGGTTAGAATCCCCATATACATTCCCAGGGTTAGAATCCCCATGTACATTCACGGGTTAGATTCCCCATGTACATTCCCAGGGTTAGAATCCCCATGTACATTCCCGGGTTAGAATCCCCATGTACATTCCCGGGTTAGAATCCCCATGTAGATTCCCAGGGATGGAATCCCCATGTACATTCCCAGGGATGGAATCCCCATGTACATGCACAGGATTAGAATCCCCATGTTCATTCCCAGGGTTAGAACTCCCATGAACTTTCCCGGATTAGAATTCCATGTACATTCCCGGGTTAGAATCCCCATGTACATTCCCGGGTTAGAATCCCCATGTACATTCCAGGGTTAGAATCCCCATGTACATTCCCTGTTTAAAATCCCCATGTACATTCCAGAGTTAGAATACCCATGTACATTCGCGGGTTAGAATCCCCATGTACTTTCCCGGGTTAGAATCCCCATGTACATTTCCGGGTTAGAATCCCAATATACATTCCCGAGTCAGAATCCCCATGTACATTCCAGGGTTAGAATTCTCATGTACATTCCCGGGTTAGAATCCCCATGTATATTCACGGGTTAGAATCCCCATGTACATTCCCGGCTTATTTTACCCATGGACATTCCCGGGTTAGAATCCCCATGTACATTCCTGGGTTAGAATCCCCATGTACGTTACTGGGTTAGAATCCCCATGTACATTCTCGGGTTAGAATCCCCATGTACATTCCCGGGTTAGAATCCCCATGTACATTCCCAGGGATGGAATCCCCATGTACATTCCCAGGGATGGAATCCCCATGTACATTACCAGGGATGGAATCCCCATGTACATGCACAGGATTAGAATCCCCATGTTCATTCCCAGGGTTAGAATTCCCATGAACTTTCCCGGATTAGAATTCCATGTACATTCCCGGGTTAGAATCCCCATGTACATTCCCGGGTTAGAATCCCCATGTACATTCCCTGTTTAAAATCCCCATGTACATTCCAGAGTTAGAATACCCATGTACATTCGCGGGTTAGAATCCCCATGTACATTCCCGGGTTAGAATCCCTATGTACATTTCCGGGTTAGAATCCCAATATACATTCCTGAGTCAGAATCCCCATGTACATTCCAGGGTTAGAATTCCCATGTACATTCCCGGGTTAGAATCCCCATGTATATTCCCAGGTTAGAATCCACATGTACATTCCCGGCTTATTTTACCCATGGACATTCCCGGGTTAGAATCCCCATGTACATTCCTGGGTTAGAATCCCCATGTACCTTATTGGGTTAGAATTCCCATGTACATTTCCGGTTTAGAATACCCATGTACATTTCCGGGTTAGAATCCCCATGTACATTCCCGGTTTAGAATCCCCATGTACATTCCCGGGTTAGAATCCCAATGTATATTCCCGGGTTAGAATCCCCATATACATTCCCGGGTTATTTTACCCATGTACATTCCCAGGGTTAGAATCCCCATCTACATTCCAGGATTAGAATTCCCATGTACATTACCGGGTAACAATCCCCATGTAAATTCCAGGGTTAGAAACCCCATGTACATTTCCGGTTTAGAATCTCCGTGTACATTCCTGGGTTAGAGTCCCCATATACATTCCCAGGGTTAGAATCCCCATGTACATTCCTGGGTCAGAATCCCCATGTACATTCCCAGGTTTGAATCCCCTTGTACATTCCCGGTTTAGAATCCCCATGTACATCCCCGGGTTAGAATCCCCATGTACATTCCAGGGTTAGTATCCCCATGTACATTCCCGGGTTAGAATGCCCATGTACATTCCCAGGGTTAGAATCCCCATGTACATTCCCGGGTTAGAATCCCATGTACATTTCCGGATTAGAATTTCCGTGCAGATTCCAGGGTTAGTATACCCATGAACATTCCTTGGTTAGCGTCCCCATGTACATTCCTAGGTTAGAATCCCCATGTACATTCCTGGGTTAGAATCCCCATGTACCTTATTGGGTTAGAATTCCCATGTACATTTCCGGTTTAGAATACCCATGTACATTTCCGGGTTAGAATCCCCATGTACATTCCCGGTTTAGAATCCCCATGTACATTCCCGGGTTAGAATCCCAATGTATATTCCCGGGTTAGAATCCCCATATACATTCCCGGGTTATTTTACCCATGTACATTCCCAGGGTTAGAATCCCCATCTACATTCCAGGATTAGAATTCCCATGTACATTACCGGGTAACAATCCCCATGTAAATTCCAGGGTTAGAAACCCCATGTACATTTCCGGTTTAGAATCTCCGTGTACATTCCTGGGTTAGAGTCCCCATATACATTCCCAGGGTTAGAATCCCCATGTACATTCCTGGGTCAGAATCCCCATGTACATTCCCAGGTTTGAATCCCCTTGTACATTCCCGGTTTAGAATCCCCATGTACATCCCTGGGTTAGAATCCCCATGTACATTCCAGGGTTAGTATCCCCATGTACATTCCCGGGTTAGAATGCCCATGTACATTCCCAGGGTTAGAATCCCCATGTACATTCCCGGGTTAGAATCCCATGTACATTCCCGGATTAGAATTTCCGTGCAGATTCCCGGGTTAGTATACCCATGAACATTCCTTGGTTAGCGTCCCCATGTACATTCCTAGGTTAGAATCCCCATGTACATTCACGGGTTAGTATACCCATGAACATTTCCGGGTTAGAATCCCCATGTACATTCCCGGGTTAGAATCAGCATGTACTTTCCCGGGTTAGAATCCCCATTTTCAATCCCGGGTTAGAATCCCCATGTACATTCCCGGGTTAGAAACCCCATGTACATTCCCGGGTTAGAATCCCCATGTACATTCCCAGGGTTAAAATCCCCATGTACATTCCAAGAGTCAGAATCCCCATGTACATACCCAGGTTACAATACCCTTGCACATTCCCTGGGTTGCAATCCCGATGTACATACCCAGGGTTAGTATCCCCATGTACATTCCTGGGTTAGTATCCCTGTTTCCATTCCCGGGTTAGAATCCCCGTGTACATTCCCGGGTTAGAATACCCATGCACATTCCCAGGTTCATATCCCCATGTACATTCCCGGGTTAGTATCCCCATGTACATTCCCAGGGTTGGAATCCCCCATATATATTCCCAGGGTTAGAATCCCCATGTACATTCCCGGGTTGGAATTCTCATGTTCATTCTCGGGTTAGAAACCCCAAGTACATTCCCGGGTTAGTATCCCCATGTACATTCCCAGGGTAAGAAATCCCATATAAATTCCCAAGGCGAGTATCCCCATGTACGTTCCTGGCTTAGAATCCCCATGTACATTCCCGGGTTAGAATCCCCATGTACATTCCCGGGTTAGAATCCCCATATACATTCCCAGGGTTAGAATCCCCATGTACATTCACGGGTTAGATTCCCCATGTACATTCCCAGGGTTAGAATCCCCATGTACATTCCCGGGTTAGAATCCCCATGTACATTCCCGGGTTAGAATCCCCATGTAGATTCCCAGGGATGGAATCCCCATGTACATTCCCAGGGATGGAATCCCCATGCACATGCACAGGATTAGAATCCCCATGTTCATTCCCAGGGTTAGAACTCCCATGAACTTTCCCGGATTAGAATTCTATGTACATTCCCGGGTTAGAATCCCCATGTACATTCCCGGGTTAGAATCCCCATGTACATTCCCGGGTTAGAATCCCCATGTATATTCCCTGTTTAAAATCCCCATGTACATTCCAGAGTTAGAATACCCATGTACATTCGCGGGTTAGAATCCCCATGTACATTCCCGGGTTAGAATCCCCATGTACATTTCCGTGTTAGAATCACAATATACATTCCCGAGTCAGAATCCCCATGTACATTCCAGGGTTAGAATTCTCATGTACATTCCCGGGTTAGAACCCCCATGTATATTCACGGGTTAGAATCCCCATGTACATTCCCGGCTTATTTTACCCATGGACATTCCCGGGTTAGAATCCCCATGTACATTCCCGGGTTAGAATCCCCATGTACATTTCCGTGTTAGAATCCCAATATACATTCCCGAGTCAGAATCCTCATGTACATTCCTGGGTTAGAATCCCCATGTACGTTACTGGGTTAGAATCCCCATGTACATTCTCGGGTTAGAATCCCCATGTACATTCCCGGGTTAGAATCCCCATGTACATTCCCAGGGATGGAATCCCCATGTACATTCCCAGGGATGGAATCCCCATGTACATTCCCAGGGATGGAATCCCCATGTACATGCACAGGATAAGAATCCCCATGTTCATTCCCAGGGTTAGAATTCCCATGAACTTTCCCGGATTAGAATTCCATGTACATTCCCGGGTTAGAATCCCCATGTACATTCCCGGGTTAGAATCCCCATGTACATTCCCTGTTTAAAATCCCCATGTACATTCCAGAGTTAGAATACCCATGTACATTCGCGGGTTAGAATCCCCATGTACATTCCCGGGTTAGAATACCTATGTACATTTCCGGGTTAGAATCCCAATATACATTCCCGAGTCAGAATCCCCATGTACATTCCAGGGTTAGAATTCCCATGTACATTCCCGGGTTAGAATCCCCATGTATATTCCCGGGTTAGAATCCCCATGTATATTCCCGGGTTAGAATCCCCATGTACATTCCCGGCTTATTTTACCCATGGACATTCCCGGGTTAGAATCCCCATGTACATTCCTGGGTTAGAATCCCCATGTACCTTATTGGGTTAGAATCCCCATGTACATTTCCGGTTTAGAATACCCATGTACATTTCCGGGTTAGAATCCCCATGTACATTCCCAGTTTAGAATCCCCATGTACATTCCCGGGTTAGAATCCCAATGTATATTCCCGGGTTAGAATCCCCATGTACATTCCCGGGTTATTTTACCCATGTACATTCCCAGGGTTAGAATCCCCATGTACATTTCAGGATTAGAATTCCCATGTACATTACCGGGTAACAATCCCCATGTAAATTCCCGGGTTAGAAACCCCATGTACATTTCTGGTTTAGAATCTCCGTGTACATTCCTGGGTTAGAGTCCCCATATACATTCCCAGGGTTAGAATCCCCATGTACATTCCTGGGTCAGAATCCTCATGTACATTCCCAGGGTTAGAATCCCCATGTACATTCCCAGGGATGGAATCCCCATGTTCATCCACAGAGTTAGAATCCCCATGTTCATTCCCAGTGTTATAATTCCCATGTACTTTCCCGGGATAGAATCCCCATGTACATTCCCGGGTTAGAATCCATACGTACATTCCCAGGGATGGAATCCACATGTACATTCACAGGATTAGAATCCCCTTATTCATTCCCAAGGTTAGAATTCCCATGTACTTTCCCGGATTAGAATCACATTTACATTCCCGGTTTAGAATTCCCCTGTACATTCCTGGGTTAGAATCCCCATGTACATTCCCGGGTTAGTATACCCATGTACATTCCAGGGTTAGTGTCCCCATGTACGTTCCTGGGTTAGAATTCCAATGTACATTCCCGGGATAGAATCACCATGTTCATTCCCAGGTTAGAATCCCAATGTACATTCCCGGGTTAGAATCCCCATGTACATTCCCAGGGATGGAATCCCCATGTACATTCACAGGGTTAGAACCCCCATGTTCATTCCCAGGGTTAGAATTCCCATGAACTTTCCCGGATTAGAATTCCATGTACATTCCCGGGTTAGAATCCCCATGTACATTCCCAGGGATGGAGTCCCCATGTACATTCACAGGGCTAGAATTCCCATGTACATTCCCAGGTTAGAATCCCAATATACATTCCCGAGTCAGAATCCCTATGTACATTCCAGGGTTAGAATTCCCATGTACATTCCCGGGTTAGAATCCACATTTATATTCCCGGGTTAGAATCCCCATGTACATTCCCGGCTTATTTTACCCATGGGCATTCCCGGGTTAGAATCCCCATGTACATTCCTGGGTTAGAATCCCCATGTACGTTACTGGGTTAGAATCCCCATGTACATTCCCGGGTTACAATCCCCATATACATTCCCAGGGTTAGAATCCCCATGTACATTCCCGGGTTAGAAACCCCATGTACATTCCCACGGTTAGAATCCCCATGTACATTCCCAGGTTAGAATCCCCATGTACATTCCAGGGTTAGAATCCCCATGTACATTCCCGGGTTATTATACCCATGAACATTCCTCGGTTAGAATCCCCATGTACATTCCCAGGTTAGAATCCCCATGTACATTCCCGGGTTAGAACCCCCATGTACATTCCCGGGTTATTATACCCATGAACATTCCTCGGTTAGAATCGCCTGTACATTCCCGGATTAGAATTCCCGTGTAGATTCCCGGGTTAGTATCCCCATGTACATTCCAGGGTTATCATCCCCATGTACATTCCTAGGTTAGAATCACCATGTTCATTCACGGGTTAGTATACCCATGAACATTCCCGGGTTAGAATCCCCATGTACATTCCCGGGTTAGAACCCCCATGTACATTCCCGGGTTATTATACCCATGAACATTCCTCGGTTAGAATCGCCTGTACATTCCCGGATTAGAATTCCCGTGTAGATTCCCGGGTTAGTATCCCCATGTACATTCCAGGGTTATCATCCCCATGTACATTCCTAGGTTAGAATCACCATGTTCATTCATGGGTTAGTATACCCATGAACATTCCCGGGTTAGAATCCCCATGTACATTCCCGGGTTAGAATCACCATGTACTTTCCCGGGTTCTAATCCCCATGTACATTCCCGGGTTACAATCCCCATGTACGTTCCCGGGTTAGAAATCCCATGTACATTCCCGGGTTAGAATCTCCATGTACATTCCCAGCGTTAAAATCCCCATATACATTCCAAGGGTCAGAATCCCCATGTACATACCCGGGTTACAATACCCTTGTGCATTCCCCGGGTTACAATCCCGATGTACATTCCCATGTTTAGTATCCCCATGTACATTCCTGGGTTAGTATACCTGTGTACATTCCCGCGTTAGAATCCCCATGTACATTCCCGGGTTAGAATACCCATGCACATTCCCGGGTTCGTATCCCCATGTACATTCCCGGGTTAGTATCCCCATGTACATTCTAAGGCTTGGAATCCCCCATATATATTCCCAGGGTTAGAATCCCCATGTACATTCCCAGGTTAGAATTCTCATGTACGTTCCTGGCTTAGAATCCCCATGTACATTCCAGGGTTAGAATCCCCATGTACATTCCCAGGGATGGAATCCCCATGTACATTCACAGGGCTAGAATTCCCATGTACATTCCCAGGTTAGAATCCCAATATACATTCCCGAGTCAGAATCCCTATGTACATTCCAGGGTTAGAATTCCCATGTACATTCCCGGGTTAGAATCCACATTTATATTCCCGGGTTAGAATCCCCATGTACATTCCCGGCTTATTTTACCCATGGGCATTCCCGGGTTAGAATCCCCATGTACATTCCTGGGTTAGAATCCCCATGTACGTTACTGGGTTAGAATCCCCATGTACATTCCCGGGTTACAATCCCCATATACATTCCCAGGGTTAGAATCCCCATGTACATTCCCGGGTTAGAAACCCCATGTACATTCCCACGGTTAGAATCCCCATGTACATTCCCAGGTTAGAATCCCCATGTACATTCCCGGGTTAGAATCCCCATGTACATTCCCGGGTTATTATACCCATGAACATTCCTCGGTTAGAATCCCCATGTACATTCCCAGGTTAGAATCCCCATGTACATTCCCGGGTTAGAACCCCCATGTACATTCCCGGGTTATTATACCCATGAACATTCCTCGGTTAGAATCGCCTGTACATTCCCGGATTAGAATTCCCGTGTAGATTCCCGGGTTAGTATCCCCATGTACATTCCAGGGTTATCATCCCCATGTACATTCCTAGGTTAGAATCACCATGTTCATTCACGGGTTAGTATACCCATGAACATTCCCGGGTTAGAATCCCCATGTACATTCCCGGGTTAGAACCCCCATGTACATTCCCGGGTTATTATACCCATGAACATTCCTCGGTTAGAATCGCCTGTACATTCCCGGATTAGAATTCCCGTGTAGATTCCCGGGTTAGTATCCCCATGTACATTCCAGGGTTATCATCCCCATGTACATTCCTAGGTTAGAATCACCATGTTCATTCATGGGTTAGTATACCCATGAACATTCCCGGGTTAGAATCCCCATGTACATTCCCGGGTTAGAATCACCATGTACTTTCCCGGGTTCTAATCCCCATGTACATTCCCGGGTTACAATCCCCATGTACGTTCCCGGGTTAGAAATCCCATGTACATTCCCGGGTTAGAATCTCCATGTACATTCCCAGCGTTAAAATCCCCATATACATTCCAAGGGTCAGAATCCCCATGTACATACCCGGGTTACAATACCCTTGTGCATTCCCCGGGTTACAATCCCGATGTACATTCCCATGTTTAGTATCCCCATGTACATTCCTGGGTTAGTATACCTGTGTACATTCCCGCGTTAGAATCCCCATGTACATTCCCGGGTTAGAATACCCATGCACATTCCCGGGTTCGTATCCCCATGTACATCCCGGGTTAGTATCCCCATGTACATTCTAAGGGTTGGAATCCCCCATATATATTCCCAGGGTTAGAATCCCCATGTACATTCCCAGGTTAGAATTCTCATGTACGTTCCTGGCTTAGAATCCCCATGTACATTCCAGGGTTAGAATCCCCATGTACATTCCCAGGTTTGAATCCCCTTGTACATTCCCGGGTTGGAATCCCCATGTACATCCCCGGGTTAGAATCCCCATGTACATTCCAGGGGTAGTATACCCATGTACATTCCAGGGTTAGAATCCCCATGTACATTCCCAGGTTTGAATCCCCTTGTACATTCCCGGGTTAGAATCACCATGTACATTCCCAGGGTTAGAATCCCCATGTACATTCCCAGCGTTAGAATCCCCATGTACATTCCGTGTTGAAACCCCATGTAGATTACCAGTTTAGAATCCCAATGTACATTCCCGGGTTAGAATCCCCATGTACATTCCAGGGTTAGTATCCCCATGTACATTCCCGGGTTAGAATGCCCATGTACATTCCCAGGGTTATTTTACCCATGTACATTCCCAGGGTTAGAATCCCCATGTACATTTCAGGATTAGAATTCCCATGTACATTACCGGGTAACAATCCCCATGTAAATTCCCGGGTTAGAAACCCCATGTACATTTCTGGTTTAGAATCTCCGTGTACATTCCTGGGTTAGAGTCCCCATATACATTCCCAGGGTTAGAATCCCCATGTACATTCCTGGGTCAGAATCCTCATGTACATTCCCAGGGTTAGAATCCCCATGTACATTCCCAGGGATGGAATCCCCATGTTCATCCACAGAGTTAGAATCCCCATGTTCATTCCCAGTGTTATAATTCCCATGTACTTTCCCGGGATAGAATCCCCATGTACATTCCCGGGTTAGAATCCATACGTACATTCCCAGGGATGGAATCCACATGTACATTCACAGGATTAGAATCCCCTTATTCATTCCCAAGGTTAGAATTCCCATGTACTTTCCCGGATTAGAATCACATGTACATTCCCGGTTTAGAATTCCCCTGTACATTCCTGGGTTAGAATCCCCATGTACATTCCCGGGTTAGTATACCCATGTACATTCCCGGGTTAGTGTCCCCATGTACGTTCCTGGGTTAGAATTCCAATGTACATTCCCGGGATAGAATCACCATGTTCATTCCCAGGTTAGAATCCCAATGTACATTCTGGGTTAGAATCCCCATGTACATTCCCAGGGATGGAATCCCCATGTACATTCACAGGGATGGAATCCCCATGTACATTCACAGGGTTAGAATTCCCATGTACATTCCCAGGTTAGAATCCCAATATACATTCCCGAGTCAGAATCCCTATGTACATTCCAGGGTTAGAATTCCCATGTACATTCCCGGGTTAGAATCCACATTTATATTCCCGGGTTAGAATCCCCATGTACATTCCCGGCTTATTTTACCCATGGGCATTCCCGGGTTAGAATCCCCATGTACATTCCTGGGTTAGAATCCCCATGTACGTTACTGGGTTAGAATCCCCATGTACATTCCCGGGTTACAATCCCCATATACATTCCCAGGGTTAGAATCCCCATGTACATTCCCGGGTTAGAAACCCCATGTACATTCCCACGGTTAGAATCCCCATGTACATTCCCAGGTTAGAATCCTCATGTACATTCCAGGGTTAGAATCCCCATGTACATTCCCGGGTTATTATACCCATGAACATTCCTCGGTTAGAATCCCCATGTACATTCCCAGGTTAGAATCCCCATGTACATTTCCGGGTTAGAACCCCCATGTACATTCCCGGGTTATTATACCCATGAACATTCCTCGGTTAGAATCGCCTGTACATTCCCGGATTAGAATTCCCGTGTAGATTCCCGGGTTAGTATCCCCATGTACATTCCAGGGTTATCATCCCCATGTACATTCCTAGGTTAGAATCACCATGTTCATTCACGGGTTAGTCAACCCATGAACATTCCCGGGTTAGAATCCCCATGTACATTCCCGGGTTAGAACCCCCATGTACATTCCCGGGTTATTATACCCATGAACATTCCTCGGTTAGAATCGCCTGTACATTCCCGGATTAGAATTCCCGTGTAGATTCCCGGGTTAGTATCCCCATGTACATTCCAGGGTTATCATCCCCATGTACATTCCTAGGTTAGAATCACCATGTTCATTCATGGGTTAGTATACCCATGAACATTCCCGGGTTAGAATCCCCATGTACATTCCCGGGTTAGAATCACCATGTACTTTCCCGGGTTCTAATCCCCATGTACATTCCCGGGTTACAATCCCCATGTACGTTCCCGGGTTAGAAATCCCATGTACATTCCCGGGTTAGAATCTCCATGTACATTCCCAGCGTTAAAATCCCCATATACATTCCAAGGGTCAGAATCCCCATGTACATACCCGGGTTACAATACCCTTGTGCATTCCCCGGGTTACAATCCCGATGTACATTCCCATGTTTAGTATCCCCATGTACATTCCTGGGTTAGTATACCTGTGTACATTCCCGCGTTAGAATCCCCATGTACATTCCCGGGTTAGAATACCCATGCACATTCCCGGGTTCGTATCCCCATGTACATTCCCGGGTTAGTATCCCCATGTACATTCTAAGGGTTGGAATCCCCCATATATATTCCCAGGGTTAGAATCCCCATGTACATTCCCAGGTTAGAATTCTCATGTACGTTCCTGGCTTAGAATCCCCATGTACATTCCAGGGTTAGAATCCCCATGTACATTCCCGGGTTAGAATCAGCATGTACTTTCCCGGGTTAGAATCCCCATTTACAATCCCGGGTTAGAATCCCCATGTACATTCCCGGGTTAGAAACCCCATGTACAATCCCGGGTTAGAATCCCCATGTACATTCCCAGGGTTAAAATCCCCATGTACATTCCAACGGTCAGAATACCCATGTACATAACCAGGTTACATTACCCTTGTACATTCCCTGGGTTGCAATCCCGATGTACATTCCCAGGGTTAGTATCCCCATGTACATTCCTGGGTTAGTATCCCTGTTTCCATTCCCGGGTTAGAATCCCCGTGTACATTCCCGGGTTAGAATACCCATGCACATTCCCAGGTTCGTATCCCCATGTACATTCCCGGGTTAGTATCCCCATGTACATTCCCAGGGTTGGAATCCCCCATATATATTCCCAGGGTTAGAATCCCCATGTACATTCCCGGGTTGGAATTCTCATGTTCATTCTCGGGTTAGAAACCCCGAGTTCATTCCCGGGTTAGTATCCCCATGAACATTCCCAGGGTTAGAAATCCCATATAAATTCCCAAGGCGAGTATCCCCATGTACGTTCCTGGCTTAGAATCCCCATGTACATTCCCGGGTTAGAATCCCCATGTACATTCCCGGGTTAGATTCCCCATGTACATTCCCAGGGTTAGAATCCCCATGTACATTCCCGGGTTAGAATCCCCTTGTACATTCCCGGGTTAGAATCCCCATGTACATTCCCAGGGATGGAATCCCCATGTACATTCCCAGGGATGGAATCCCATGTACATGCACAGGATTAGAATCCCCATGTTCATTCCCAGGGTTAGAATCCCCATGTACATTCCCGGGTTAGATTCCCCATGTACATTCCCAGGGGTAGAATCCCCATGTACATTCCCGGGTTAGAATCCCCTTGTACATTCCCGGGTTAGAATCCCCATGTACATTCCCAGGGATGGAATCCCCATGTACATTCCCAGGGATGGAATCCCCATGTACATGCACAGGATTAGAATCCCCATGTTCATTCCCAGGGTTAGAACTCCCATGAACTTTCCCGGATTAGAATTCCATGTACATTCCCGGGTTAGAATCCCCATGTACATTCCCGGGTTAGAATCCCCATGTACATTCCCGGGTTAGAATCCCCATGTACATTCCCTGTTTAAAATCCCCATGTACATTCCAGAGTTAGAATACCCATGTACATTCGCGGGTTAGAATCCTCATGTACATTCCCGGGTTAGAATCCCCATGTACATTTCCGGGTTAGAATCCCAATATACATTCCCGAGTCAGAATCCCCATGTACATTCCAGGGTTAGAATTCTCATGTACATTCCCGGGTTAGAATTCCCATGTATATTCACGGGTTAGAATCCCCATGTACATTCCCGGCTTATTTTACCCATGGACATTCCCGGGTTAGAATCCACATGTACATTCCTGGGTTAGAATCCCCATGTACGTTACTGGGTTAGAATCCCCATGTACATTCTCGGGTTAGAATCCCCATGTACATTCCCGGGTTAGAATCCCCATGTACATTCCCGGTTTAGAATCCCCATGTACATTCCCGGGTTAGAATCCCAATGTATATTCCCGGGTTAGAATCCCCATATACATTCCCGGGTTATTTTACCCATGTACATTCCCAGGGTTAGAATCCCCATCTACATTCCAGGATTAGAATTCCCATGTACATTACCGGGTAACAATCCCCATGTAAATTCCAGGGTTAGAAACCCCATGTACATTTCCGGTTTAGAATCTCCGTGTACATTCCTGGGTTAGAGTCCCCATATACATTCCCAGGGTTAGAATCCCCATGTACATTCCTGGGTCAGAATCCCCATGTACATTCCCAGGTTTGAATCCCCTTGTACATTCCCGGTTTAGAATCCCCATGTACATCCCCGGGTTAGAATCCCCATGTACATTCCAGGGTTAGTATCCCCATGTACATTCCCGGGTTAGAATGCCCATGTACATTCCCAGGGTTAGAATCCCCATGTACATTCCCGGGTTAGAATCCCATGTACATTCCCGGATTAGAATTTCCGTGCAGATTCCCGGGTTAGTATACCCATGAACATTCCTTGGTTAGCGTCCCCATGTACATTCCTAGGTTAGAATCCCCATGTACATTCCTGGGTTAGAATCCCCATGTACCTTATTGGGTTAGAATTCCCATGTACATTTCCGGTTTAGAATCTCCGTGTACATTCCTGGGTTAGAGTCCCCATATACATTCCCAGGGTTAGAATCCCCATGTACATTCCTGGGTCAGAATCCCCATGTACATTCCCAGGTTTGAATCCCCTTGTACATTCCCGGTTTAGAATCCCCATGTACATCCCCGGGTTAGAATCCCCATGTACATTCCAGGGTTAGTATCCCCATGTACATTCCTGGGTTAGAATTCCCATGTACATTCCCAGGGTTAGAATCCCCATGTACATTCCCGGGTTAGAATCCCATGTACATTCCCGGATTAGAATTTCCGTGCAGATTCCCGGGTTAGTATACCCATGAACATTCCTTGGTTAGCGTCCCCATGTACATTCCTAGGTTAGAATCCCCATGTACATTCCTGGGTTAGAATCCCCATGTACCTTATTGGGTTAGAATTCCCATGTACATTTCCGGTTTAGAATACCCATGTACATTTCCGGGTTAGAATCCCCATGTACATTCCCGGTTTAGAATCCCCATGTACATTCCCGGGTTAGAATCCCAATGTATATTCCCGGGTTAGAATCCCCATATACATTCCCGGGTTATTTTACCCATGTACATTCCCAGGGTTAGAATCCCCATCTACATTCCAGGATTAGAATTCCCATGTACATTACCGGGTAACAATCCCCATGTAAATTCCAGGGTTAGAAACCCCATGTACATTTCCGGTTTAGAATCTCCGTGTACATTCCTGGGTTAGAGTCCCCATATACATTCCCAGGGTTAGAATCCCCATGTACATTCCTGGGTCAGAATCCCCATGTACATTCCCAGGTTTGAATCCCCTTGTACATTCCCGGTTTAGAATCCCCATGTACATCCCCGGGTTAGAATCCCCATGTACATTCCAGGGTTAGTATCCCCATGTACATTCCCGGGTTAGAATGCCCATGTACATTCCCAGGGTTAGAATCCCCATGTACATTCCCGGGTTAGAATCCCATGTACATTCCCGGATTAGAATTTCCGTGCAGATTCCCGGGTTAGTATACCCATGAACATTCCTTGGTTAGCGTCCCCATGTACATTCCTAGGTTAGAATCCCCATGTACATTCACGGGTTAGTATACCCATGAACATTTCCGGGTTA
Source organism: Pristiophorus japonicus (assembly GCF_044704955.1). Classification (NCBI taxonomy): domain Eukaryota; kingdom Metazoa; phylum Chordata; class Chondrichthyes; family Pristiophoridae; genus Pristiophorus; species Pristiophorus japonicus. Next base: position 12,239,788 of record NC_092011.1, read on the forward strand.
GAATCCCCATGTACATTCCCGGGTTAGAATCAGCATGTACTTTCCCGGGTTAGAATCCCCATTTTCAATCCCGGGTTAGAATCCCCATGTACATTCCCGGGTTAGAAACCCCATGTACATTCCCGGGTTAGAATCCCCATGTACATTCCCAGGGTTAAAATCCCCATGTACATTCCAAGAGTCAGAATCCCCATGTACATACCCAGGTTACAATACCATTGTACATTCCCTGGGTTGCAATCCCGATGTACATACCCAGGGTTAGTATCCCCATGTACATTCCTGGGTTAGTATCCCTGTTTCCATTCCCGGGTTAGAATCCCCGTGTACATTCCCGGGTTAGAATACCCATGCACATTCCCAGGTTCATATCCCCATGTACATTCCCGGGTTAGTATCCCCATGTACATTCCCAGGGTTGGAATCCCCCATATATATTCCCAGGGTTAGAATCCCCATGTACATTCCCGGGTTGGAATTCTCATGTTCATTCTCGGGTTAGAAACCCCAAGTACATTCCCGGGTTAGTATCGCCATGTACATTCCCAGGGTTAGAAATCCCATATAAATTCCCAAGGCGAGTATCCCCATGTACGTTCCTGGCTTAGAATCCCCATGTACATTCCCGGGTTAGAATCCCCATGTACATTCCCGGGTTAGAATCCCCATATACATTCCCAGGGTTAGAATCCCCATGTACATTCACGGGTTAGATTCCCCATGTACATTCCCAGGGTTAGAATCCCCATGTACATTCCCGGGTTAGAATCCCCATGTACATTCCCGGGTTAGAATCCCCATGTAGATTCCCAGGGATGGAATCCCCATGTACATTCCCAGGGATGGAATCCCCATGTACATGCACAGGATTAGAATCCCCATGTTCATTCCCAGGGTTAGAACTCCCATGAACTTTCCCGGATTAGAATTCTATGTACATTCCCGGGTTAGAATCCCCATGTACATTCCCGGGTTAGAATCCCCATGTACATTCCCGGGTTAGAATCCCCATGTATATTCCCTGTTTAAAATCCCCATGTACATTCCAGAGTTAGAATACCCATGTACATTCGCGGGTTAGAATCCCCATGTACATTCCCGGGTTAGAATCCCCATGTACATTTCCGTGTTAGAATCCCAATATACATTCCCGAGTCAGAATCCCCATGTACATTCCAGGGTTAGAATTCTCATGTACATTCCCGGGTTAGAACCCCCATGTATATTCACGGGTTAGAATCCCCATGTACATTCCCGGCTTATTTTACCCATGGACATTCCCGGGTTAGAATCCCCATGTACATTCCTGGGTTAGAATCCCCATGTACGTTACTGGGTTAGAATCCCCATGTACATTCTCGGGTTAGAATCCCCATGTACATTCCCGGGTTAGAATCCCCATGTACATTCCCAGGGATGGAATCCCCATGTACATTCCCAGGGATGAAATCCCCATGTACATTCCCAGGGATGGAATCCCCATGTACATGCACAGGATTAGAATCCCCATGTTCATTCCCAGGGTTAGAATTCCCATGAACTTTCCCGGATTAGAATTCCATGTACATTCCCGGGTTAGAATCCCCATGTACATTCCCGGGTTAGAATCCCCATGTACATTCCCGGGTTAGAATCCCCATGTACATTCCCTGTTTAAAATCCCCATGTACATTCCAGAGTTAGAATACCCATGTACATTCGCGGGTTAGAATCCCCATGTACATTCCCGGGTTAGAATACCTATGTACATTTCCGGGTTAGAATCCCAATATACATTCCCGAGTCAGAATCCCCATGTACATTCCAGGGTTAGAATTCCCATGTACATTCCCGGGTTAGAATCCCCATGTATATTCCCGGGTTAGAATCCCCATGTATATTCCCGGGTTAGAATCCCCATGTACATTCCCGGCTTATTTTACCCATGGACATTCCCGGGTTAGAATCCCCATGTACATTCCTGGGTTAGAATCCCCATGTACCTTATTGGGTTAGAATCCCCATGTACATTTCCGGTTTAGAATACCCATGTACATTTCCGGGTTAGAATCCCCATGTACATTCCCGGTTTAGAATCCCCATGTACATTCCCGGGTTAGAATCCCAATGTATATTCCCGGGTTAGAATCCCCATGTACATTCCCGGGTTATTTTACCCATGTACAATCCCAGGGTTAGAATCCCCATGTACATTTCAGGATTAGAATTCCCATGTACATTACCGGGTAACAATCCCCATGTAAATTCCCGGGTTAGAAACCCCATGTACATTTCTGGTTTAGAATCTCCGTGTACATTCCTGGGTTAGAGTCCCCATATACATTCCCAGGGTTAGAATCCCCATGTACATTCCTGGGTCAGAATCCTCATGTACATTCCCAGGGTTAGAATCCCCATGTACATTCCCAGGGATGGAATCCCCATGTTCATCCACAGAGTTAGAATCCCCATGTTCATTCCCAGTGTTATAATTCCCATGTACTTTCCCGGGATAGAATCCCCATGTACATTCCCGGGTTAGAATCCATACGTACATTCCCAGGGATGGAATCCACATGTACATTCACAGGATTAGAATCCCCTTATTCATTCCCAAGGTTAGAATTCCCATGTACTTTCCCGGATTAGAATCACATTTACATTCCCGGTTTAGAATTCCCCTGTACATTCCTGGGTTAGAATCCCCATGTACATTCCCGGGTTAGTATACCCATGTACATTCCAGGGTTAGTGTCCCCATGTACGTTCCTGGGTTAGAATTCCAATGTACATTCCCGGGATAGAATCACCATGTTCATTCCCAGGTTAGAATCCCAATGTACATTCCCGGGTTAGAATCCCCATGTACATTCCCAGGGATGGAATCCCCATGTACATTCACAGGGTTAGAACCCCCATGTTCATTCCCAGGGTTAGAATTCCCATGAACTTTCCCGGATTAGAATTCCATGTACATTCCCGGGTTAGAATCCCCATGTACATTCCCAGGGATGGAATCCCCATGTACATTCACAGGGCTAGAATTCCCATGTACATTCCCAGGTTAGAATCCCAATATACATTCCCGAGTCAGAATCCCTATGTACATTCCAGGGTTAGAATTCCCATGTACATTCCCGGGTTAGAATCCACATTTATATTCCCGGGTTAGAATCCCCATGTACATTCCCGGCTTATTTTACCCATGGGCATTCCCGGGTTAGAATCCCCATGTACATTCCTGGGTTAGAATCCCCATGTACGTTACTGGGTTAGAATCCCCATGTACATTCCCGGGTTACAATCCCCATATACATTCCCAGGGTTAGAATCCCCATGTACATTCCCGGGTTAGAAACCCCATGTACATTCCCACGGTTAGAATCCCCATGTACATTCCCAGGTTAGAATCCCCATGTACATTCCAGGGTTAGAATCCCCATGTACATTCCCGGGTTATTATACCCATGAACATTCCTCGGTTAGAATCCCCATGTACATTCCCAGGTTAGAATCCCCATGTACATTCCCGGGTTAGAACCCCCATGTACATTCCCGGGTTATTATACCCATGAACATTCCTCGGTTAGAATCGCCTGTACATTCCCGGATTAGAATTCCCGTGTAGATTCCCGGGTTAGTATCCCCATGTACATTCCAGGGTTATCATCCCCATGTACATTCCTAGGTTAGAATCACCATGTTCATTCACGGGTTAGTATACCCATGAACATTCCCGGGTTAGAATCCCCATGTACATTCCCGGGTTAGAACCCCCATGTACATTCCCGGGTTATTATACCCATGAACATTCCTCGGTTAGAATCGCCTGTACATTCCCGGATTAGAATTCCCGTGTAGATTCCCGGGTTAGTATCCCCATGTACATTCCAGGGTTATCATCCCCATGTACATTCCTAGGTTAGAATCACCATGTTCATTCATGGGTTAGTATACCCATGAACATTCCCGGGTTAGAATCCCCATGTACATTCCCGGGTTAGAATCACCATGTACTTTCCCGGGTTCTAATCCCCATGTACATTCCCGGGTTACAATCCCCATGTACGTTCCCGGGTTAGAAATCCCATGTACATTCCCGGGTTAGAATCTCCATGTACATTCCCAGCGTTAAAATCCCCATATACATTCCAAGGGTCAGAATCCCCATGTACATACCCGGGTTACAATACCCTTGTGCATTCCCCGGGTTACAATCCCGATGTACATTCCCATGTTTAGTATCCCCATGTACATTCCTGGGTTAGTATACCTGTGTACATTCCCGCGTTAGAATCCCCATGTACATTCCCGGGTTAGAATATCCATGCACATTCCCGGGTTCGTATACCCATGTACATTCCCGGGTTAGTATCCCCATGTACATTCTAAGGGTTGGAATCCCCCATATATATTCCCAGGGTTAGAATCCCCATGTACATTCCCAGGTTAGAATTCTCATGTACGTTCCTGGCTTAGAATCCCCATGTACATTCCAGGGTTAGAATCCCCATGTACATTCCCAGGGATGGAATCCCCATGTACATTCACAGGGCTAGAATTCCCATGTACATTCCCAGGTTAGAATCCCAATATACATTCCCGAGTCAGAATCCCTATGTACATTCCAGGGTTAGAATTCCCATGTACATTCCCGGGTTAGAATCCACATTTATATTCCCGGGTTAGAATCCCCATGTACATTCCCGGCTTATTTTACCCATGGGCATTCCCGGGTTAGAATCCCCATGTACATTCCTGGGTTAGAATCCCCATGTACGTTACTGGGTTAGAATCCCCATGTACATTCCCGGGTTACAATCCCCATATACATTCCCAGGGTTAGAATCCCCATGTACATTCCCGGGTTAGAAACCCCATGTACATTCCCACGGTTAGAATCCCCATGTACATTCCCAGGTTAGAATCCCCATGTACATTCCCGGGTTAGAATCCCCATGTACATTCCCGGGTTATTATACCCATGAACATTCCTCGGTTAGAATCCCCATGTACATTCCCAGGTTAGAATCCCCATGTACATTCCCGGGTTAGAACCCCCATGTACATTCCCGGGTTATTATACCCATGAACATTCCTCGGTTAGAATCGCCTGTACATTCCCGGATTAGAATTCCCGTGTAGATTCCCGGGTTAGTATCCCCATGTACATTCCAGGGTTATCATCCCCATGTACATTCCTAGGTTAGAATCACCATGTTCATTCACGGGTTAGTATACCCATGAACATTCCCGGGTTAGAATCCCCATGTACATTCCCGGGTTAGAACCCCCATGTACATTCCCGGGTTATTATACCCATGAACATTCCTCGGTTAGAATCGCCTGTACATTCCCGGATTAGAATTCCCGTGTAGATTCCCGGGTTAGTATCCCCATGTACATTCCAGGGTTATCATCCCCATGTACATTCCTAGGTTAGAATCACCATGTTCATTCATGGGTTAGTATACCCATGAACATTCCCGGGTTAGAATCCCCATGTACATTCCCGGGTTAGAATCACCATGTACTTTCCCGGGTTCTAATCCCCATGTACATTCCCGGGTTACAATCCCCATGTACGTTCCCGGGTTAGAAATCCCATGTACATTCCCGGGTTAGAATCTCCATGTACATTCCCAGCGTTAAAATCCCCATATACATTCCAAGGGTCAGAATCCCCATGTACATACCCGGGTTACAATACCCTTGTGCATTCCCCGGGTTACAATCCCGATGTACATTCCCATGTTTAGTATCCCCATGTACATTCCTGGGTTAGTATACCTGTGTACATTCCCGCGTTAGATTCCCCATGTACATTCCCGGGTTAGAATACCCATGCACATTCCCGAGTTCGTATCCCCATGTACATCCCGGGTTAGTATCCCCATGTACATTCTAAGGGTTGGAATCCCCCATATATATTCCCAGGGTTAGAATCCCCATGTACATTCCCAGGTTAGAATTCTCATGTACGTTCCTGGCTTAGAATCCCCATGTACATTCCAGGGTTAGAATCCCCATGTACATTCCCAGGTTTGAATCCCCTTGTACATTCCCGGGTTGGAATCCCCATGTACATCCCCGGGTTAGAATCCCCATGTACATTCCAGGGGTAGTATACCCATGTACATTCCAGGGTTAGAATCCCCATGTACATTCCCAGGTTTGAATCCCCTTGTACATTCCCGGGTTAGAATCACCATGTACATTCCCAGGGTTAGAATCCCCATGTACATTCCCAGCGTTAGAATCCCCATGTACATTCCGTGTTGAAACCCCATGTAGATTACCAGTTTAGAATCCCAATGTACATTCCCGGGTTAGAATCCCCATGTACATTCCAGGGTTAGTATCCCCATGTACATTCCCGGGTTAGAATGCCCATGTACATTCCCAGGGTTATTTTACCCATGTACATTCCCAGGGTTAGAATCCCCATGTACATTTCAGGATTAGAATTCCCATGTACATTACCGGGTAACAATCCCCATGTAAATTCCCGGGTTAGAAACCCCATGTACATTTCTGGTTTAGAATCTCCGTGTACATTCCTGGGTTAGAGTCCCCATATACATTCCCAGGGTTAGAATCCCCATGTACATTCCTGGGTCAGAATCCTCATGTACATTCCCAGGGTTAGAATCCCCATGTACATTCCCAGGGATGGAATCCCCATGTTCATCCACAGAGTTAGAATCCCCATGTTCATTCCCAGTGTTATAATTCCCATGTACTTTCCAGGGATAGAATCCCCATGTACATTCCCGGGTTAGAATCCATACGTACATTCCCAGGGATGGAATCCACATGTACATTCACAGGATTAGAATCCCCTTATTCATTCCCAAGGTTAGAATTCCCATGTACTTTCCCGGATTAGAATCACATGTACATTCCCGGTTTAGAATTCCCCTGTACATTCCTGGGTTAGAATCCCCATGTACATTCCCGGGTTAGTATACCCATGTACATTCCCGGGTTAGTGTCCCCATGTACGTTCCTGGGTTAGAATTCCAATGTACATTCCCGGGATAGAATCACCATGTTCATTCCCAGGTTAGAATCCCAATGTACATTCTGGGTTAGAATCCCCATGTACATTCCCAGGGATGGAATCCCCATGTACATTCACAGGGATGGAATCCCCATGTACATTCACAGGGTTAGAATTCCCATGTACATTCCCAGGTTAGAATCCCAATATACATTCCCGAGTCAGAATCCCTATGTACATTCCAGGGTTAGAATTCCCATGTACATTCCCGGGTTAGAATCCACATTTATATTCCCGGGTTAGAATCCCCATGTACATTCCCGGCTTATTTTACCCATGGGCATTCCCGGGTTAGAATCCCCATGTACATTCCTGGGTTAGAATCCCCATGTACGTTACTGGGTTAGAATCCCCATGTACATTCCCGGGTTACAATCCCCATATACATTCCCAGGGTTAGAATCCCCATGTACATTCCCGGGTTAGAAACCCCATGTACATTCCCACGGTTAGAATCCCCATGTACATTCCCAGGTTAGAATCCCCATGTACATTCCAGGGTTAGAATCCCCATGTACATTCCCGGGTTATTATACCCATGAACATTCCTCGGTTAGAATCCCCATGTACATTCCCAGGTTAGAATCCCCATGTACATTCCCGGGTTAGAACCCCCATGTACATTCCCGGGTTATTATACCCATGAACATTCCTCGGTTAGAATCGCCTGTACATTCCCGGATTAGAATTCCCATGTAAATTCCCGGGTTAGTATCCCCATGTACATTCCAGGGTTATCATCCCCATGTACATTCCTAGGTTAGAATCACCATGTTCATTCACGGGTTAGTATACCCATGAACATTCCCGGGTTAGAATCCCCATGTACATTCCCGGGTTAGAACCCCCATGTACATTCCCGGGTTATTATACCCATGAACATTCCTCGGTTAGAATCGCCTGTACATTCCCGGATTAGAATTCCCGTGTAGATTCCCGGGTTAGTATCCCCATGTACATTCCAGGGTTATCATCCCCATGTACATTCCTAGGTTAGAATCACCATGTTCATTCATGGGTTAGTATACCCATGAACATTCCCGGGTTAGAATCCCCATGTACATTCCCGGGTTAGAATCACCATGTACTTTCCCGGGTTCTAATCCCCATGTACATTCCCGGGTTACAATCCCCATGTACGTTCCCGGGTTAGAAATCCCATGTACATTCCCGGGTTAGAATCTCCATGTACATTCCCAGCGTTAAAATCCCCATATACATTCCAAGGGTCAGAATCCCCATGTACATACCCGGGTTACAATACCCTTGTGCATTCCCCGGGTTACAATCCCGATGTACATTCCCATGTTTAGTATCCCCATGTACATTCCTGGGTTAGTATACCTGTGTACATTCCCGCGTTAGAATCCCCATGTACATTCCCGGGTTAGAATACCCATGCACATTCCCGGGTTCGTATCCCCATGTACATTCCCGGGTTAGTATCCCCATGTACATTCTAAGGGTTGGAATCCCCCATATATATTCCCAGGGTTAGAATCCCCATGTACATTCCCAGGTTAGAATTCTCATGTACGTTCCTGGCTTAGAATCCCCATGTACATTCCAGGGTTAGAATCCCCATGTACATTCCCGGGTTAGAATCAGCATGTACTTTCCCGGGTTAGAATCCCCATTTACAATCCCGGGTTAGAATCCCCATGTACATTCCCGGGTTAGAAACCCCATGTACAATCCCGGGTTAGAATCCCCATGTACATTCCCAGGGTTAAAATCCCCATGTACATTCCAAGGGTCAGAATACCCATGTACATACCCAGGTTACATTACCCTTGTACATTCCCTGGGTTGCAATCCCGATGTACATTCCCAGGGTTAGTATCCCCATGTACATTCCTGGGTTAGTATCCCTGTTTCCATTCCCGGGTTAGAATCCCCGTGTACATTCCCGGGTTAGAATACCCATGCACATTCCCAGGTTCGTATCCCCATGTACATTCCCGGGTTAGTATCCCCATGTACATTCCCAGGGTTGGAATCCCCCATATATATTCCCATGGTTAGAATCCCCATGTACATTCCCGGGTTGGAATTCTCATGTTCATTCTCGGGTTAGAAACCCCGAGTACATTCCCGGGTTAGTATCCCCATGAACATTCCCAGGGTTAGAAATCCCATATAAATTCCCAAGGCGAGTATCCCCATGTACGTTCCTGGCTTAGAATCCCCATGTACATTCCCGGGTTAGAATCCCCATGTACATTCCCGGGTTAGATTCCCCATGTACATTCCCAGGGTTAGAATCCCCATGTACATTCCCGGGTTAGAATCCCCTTGTACATTCCCGGGTTAGAATCCCCATGTACATTCCCAGGGATGGAATCCCCATGTACATTCCCAGGGATGGAATCCCATGTACATGCACAGGATTAGAATCCCCATGTTCATTCCCAGGGTTAGAATCCCCATGTACATTCCCGGGTTAGATTCCCCATGTACATTCCCAGGGTTAGAATCCCCATGTACATTCCCGGGTTAGAATCCCCTTGTACATTCCCGGGTTAGAATCCCCATGTACATTCCCAGGGATGGAATCCCCATGTACATTCCCAGGGATGGAATCCCCATGTACATGCACAGGATTAGAATCCCCATGTTCATTCCCGGATTAGAATTCCATGTACATTCCCGGGTTAGAATCCCCATGTACATTCCCGGGTTAGAATCCCCATGTACATTCCCGGGTTAGAATCCCCATGTACATTCCCTGTTTCAAATCCCCATGTACATTCCAGAGTTAGAATACCCATGTACATTCGCGGGTTAGAATCCCCATGTACATTCCCGGGTTAGAATCCCCATGTACATTCCCGGGTTAGAATCCCCATGTACATTCCTGGGTTAGAATCCCCATGTACGTTACTGGGTTAGAATCCCCATGTACATTCCCGGGTTACAATCCCCATATACATTCCCAGGGTTAGAATCCCCATGTACATTCCCGGGTTAGAAACCCCATGTACATTCCCACGGTTAGAATCCCCATGTACATTCCCAGGTTAGAATCCCCATGTACATTCCAGGGTTAGAATCCCCATGTACATTCCCGGGTTATTATACCCATGAACATTCCTCGGTTAGAATCCCCATGTACATTCCCAGGTTAGAATCCCCATGTACATTCCCGGGTTACAACCCCCATGTACATTCCCGGGTTATTATACCCATGAACATTCCTCGGTTAGAATCGCCTGTACATTCCCGGATTAGAATTCCCGTGTAGATTCCCGGGTTAGTATCCCCATGTACATTCCAGGGTTATCATCCCCATGTACATTCCTAGGTTAGAATCACCATGTTCATTCACGGGTTAGTATACCCATGAACATTCCCGGGTTAGAATCCCCATGTACATTCCCGGGTTAGAACCCCCATGTACATTCCCGGGTTATTATACCCATGAACATTCCTCGGTTAGAATCGCCTGTACATTCCCGGATTAGAATTCCCGTGTAGATTCCCGGGTTAGTATCCCCATGTACATTCCAGGGTTATCATCCCCATGTACATTCCTAGGTTAGAATCACCATGTTCATTCATGGGTTAGTATACCCATGAACATTCCCGGGTTAGAATCCCCATGTACATTCCCGGGTTAGAATCACCATGTACTTTCCCGGGTTCTAATCCCCATGTACATTCCCGGGTTACAATCCCCATGTACGTTCCCGGGTTAGAAATCCCATGTACATTCCCGGGTTAGAATCTCCATGTACATTCCCAGCGTTAAAATCCCCATATACATTCCAAGGGTCAGAATCCCCATGTACATACCCGGGTTACAATACCCTTGTGCATTCCCCGGGTTACAATCCCGATGTACATTCCCATGTTTAGTATCCCCATGTACATTCCTGGGTTAGTATACCTGTGTACATTCCCGCGTTAGAATCCCCATGTACATTCCCGGGTTAGAATACCCATGCACATTCCCGGGTTCGTATCCCCATGTACATTCCCGGGTTAGTATCCCCATGTACATTCTAAGGGTTGGAATCCCCCATATATATTCCCAGGGTTAGAATCCCCATGTACATTCCCAGGTTAGAATTCTCATGTACGTTCCTGGCTTAGAATCCCCATGTACATTCCAGGGTTAGAATCCCCATGTACATTCCCGGGTTAGAATCAGCATGTACTTTCCCGGGTTAGAATCCCCATTTACAATCCCGGATTAGAATCCCCATGTACATTCCCGGGTTAGAAACCCCATGTACAATCCCGGGTTAGAATCCCCATGTACATTCCCAGGGTTAAAATCCCCATGTACATTCCAAGGGTCAGAATACCAATGTACATACCCAGGTTACATTACCCTTGTACATTCCCTGGGTTGCAATCCCGATGTACATTCCCAGGGTTAGTATCCCCATGTACATTCCTGGGTTAGTATCCCTGTTTCCATTCCCGGGTTAGAATCCCCGTGTACATTCCCGGGTTAGAATACCCATGCACATTCCCAGGTTCGTATCCCCATGTACATTCCCGGGTTAGTATCCCCATGTACATTCCCAGGGTTGGAATCCCCCATATATATTCCCAGGGTTAGAATCCCCATGTACATTCCCGGGTTGGAATTCTCATGTTCATTCTCGGGTTAGAAACCCCGAGTACATTCCCGGGTTAGTATCCCCATGAACATTCCCAGGGTTAGAAATCCCATATAAATTCCCAAGGCGAGTATCCCCATGTACGTTCCTGGCTTAGAATCCCCATGTACATTCCCGGGTTAGAATCCCCATGTACATTCCCGGGTTAGATTCCCCATGTACATTCCCAGGGTTAGAATCCCCATGTACATTCCCGGGTTAGAATCCCCTTGTACATTCCCGGGTTAGAATCCCCATGTACATTCCCAGGGATGGAATCCCCATGTACATTCCCAGGGATGGAATCCCATGTACATGCACAGGATTAGAATCCCCATGTTCATTCCCAGGGTTAGAATCCCCATGTACATTCCCGGGTTAGATTCCCCATGTACATTCCCAGGGTTAGAATCCCCATGTACATTCCCGGGTTAGAATCCCCTTGTACATTCCCGGGTTAGAATCCCCATGTACATTCCCAGGGATGGAATCCCCATGTACATTCCCAGGGATGGAATCCCCATGTACATGCACAGGATTAGAATCCCCATGTTCATTCCCAGGGTTAGAACTCCCATGAACTTTCCCGGATTAGAATTCCATGTACATTCCCGGGTTAGAATCCCCATGTACATTCCCGGGTTAGAATCCCCATGTACATTCCCGGGTTAGAATCCCCATGTACATTCCCTGTTTAAAATCCCCATGTACATTCCAGAGTTAGAATACCCATGTACATTCGCGGGTTAGAATCCTCATGTACATTCCCGGGTTAGAATCCCCATGTACATTTCCGGGTTAGAATCCCAATATACATTCCCGAGTCAGAATCCCCATGTACATTCCAGGGTTAGAATTCTCATGTACATTCCCGGGTTAGAATTCCCATGTATATTCACGGGTTAGAATCCCCATGTACATTCCCGGCTTATTTTACCCATGGACATTCCCGGGTTAGAATCCACATGTACATTCCTGGGTTAGAATCCCCATGTACGTTACTGGGTTAGAATCCCCATGTACATTCTCGGGTTAGAATCCCCATGTACATTCCCGGGTTAGAATCCCCATGTACATTCCCAGGGATGGAATCCCCATGTACATTCCCAGGGATGGAATCCCCATGTACATTCCCAGGGATGGAATCCCCATGTACATGCACAAGATTAGAATCCCCATGTTCATTCCCAGGGTTAGAATTCCCATGAACTTTCCCGGATTAGAATTCCATGTACATTCCCGGGTTAGAATCCCCATGTACATTCCCGGGTTAGAATCCCCATTTATATTCCCGGGTTAGAATCCCCATGTACATTCCCTGTTTAAAATCCACATGTACATTCCAGAGTTAGAATACCCATGTACATTCGCGGGTTAGAATCCCCATGTACATTCCCGGGTTAGAATCCCTATGTACATTTCCGGGTTAGAATCCCAATATACATTCCTGAGTCAGAATCCCCATGTACATTCCAGGGTTAGAATTCCCATGTACATTCCCGGGTTAGAATCCCCATGTATATTCCCGGGTTAGAATCCCCATGTACATTCCCGGCTTATTTTACCCATGGACATTCCCGGGTTAGAATCCCCATGTACATTCCTGGGTTAGAATCCCCATGTACCTTATTGGGTTAGAATCCCCATGTACATTTCCGGTTTAGAATACCCATGTACATTTCCGGGTTAGAATCCCCATGTACATTCCCGGTTTAGAATCCCCATGTACATTCCCGGGTTAGAATCCCAATGTATATTCCCGGGTTAGAATCCCCATTTACATTCCCGGGTTATTTTACCCATGTACATTCCCAGGGTTAGAATCCCCATGTACATTCCAGGATTAGAATTCCCATGTACATTACCGGGTAACAATCCCCATGTAAATTCCCGGGTTAGAAACCCCATGTACATTTCCGGTTTAGAATCTCCGTGTACATTCCTGGGTTAGAGTCCCCATATACATTCCCAGGGTTAGAATCCCCATGTACATTCCTGGGTCAGAATCCTCATGTACATTCCCAGGGTTAGAATCCCCATGTACATTCCCAGGGATGGAATCCCCATGTACATCCACAGAGTTAGAATCCCCATGTTCATTCCCAGTGTTATAATTCCCATGTACTTTCCCGGGATAGAATCCCCATGTACATTCCCGGGTTAGAATCCATACGTACATTCCCAGGGATGGAATCCCCATGTACATTCACAGGATTAGAATCCCCTTATTCATTCCCAAGGTTAGAATTCCCATGTACTTTCCCGGATTAGAATCACATGTACATTCCCGGTTTAGAATTCCCCTGTACATTCCTGGGTTAGAATCCCCATGTACATTCCCGGGTTAGTATACCCATGTACATTCCCGGGTTAGTGACCCATGTACGTTCCTGGGTTAGAATTCCAATGTACATTCCCGGGTCAGAATCCCCATGTTCATTCCCAGGTTAGAATCCCAATGTACATTCCCGGGTTAGAATCCCCATGTACATTCCCAGGGATGGAATCCCCATGTACATTCACAGGGTTAGAATCCCCATGTTCATTCCCAGGGTTAGAATTCCCATGAACTTTCCCGGATTAGAATTCCATGTACATTCCCGGGTTAGAATCCCCATGTACATTCCCGGGTTAGAATCCCCATGTACATTCCCGGGTTAGAATCCCCATGTACATTTCCTGTTTAAAATCCCCATGTACATTCCAGAGTTAGAATATCCATGTACATTCGCGGGTTAGAATCCCCATGTATATTCCCGGGTTAGAATTCCCATGTACATTCCTGGGTTAGAATCCCAATATACATTCCCGAGTCAGAATCCCCATGTACATTCCAGGGTTAGAATTCCCATGTACATTCCCGAGTTAGAATCCCTATGTACATTCCCGGGTTAGAATCCCCATGTACATTCCCGGGTTAGATTCCCCATGTACATTCCCAGGGTTAGAATCCCCATGTACATTCCCGGGTTAGAATCCCCATGTACATTCCCGGGTTAGATTCCCCATGTACATTCCCAGGGATGGAATCCCCATGTACATTCACAGGGTTAGAATCCCCATGTTCATTCCCAGGGATAGATTTCCCATGAACTTTCCCGAATTAGAATTCCATGTACATTCCCGGGTTAGAATCCCCATGTACATTCCCGGGTTAGAATCCCCATGTACATTCCTGGGTTAGAATCCCCATGTACATTCCCTGTTTAAAATCCCCATGTACATTCCAGAGTTAGAATACCCATGTGCATTCGCAGGTTAGAATCCCCATGTATATTCCCGGGTTAGAATTCCCATGTACATTCCCGGGTTAGAATCCCAATATACATTCCCGAGTCAGAATCCACATGTACATTCCAGGGTTAGAATCCCCATGTACATTTCCGGGTTGGAATCCCCAAGATCATTCCCGGGTTAATATACCCATGTACAATCACGGGTTCGTATACCCATGTACAGTCCCGGGTTAGTGTCCACATGTACGTTCCTGGGTTAGAATCCCAATGTACATTTCCAGTTTAGAATCGCAATGTACATTCCCAGGTTAGAATCCCCATGTATATTCCCGGGTTAGAATCCCCATGTACATTCCCGGGTTAGAATCCCCATGTACATCCCGGGTCAGTATCCCCATGAACCTTCCCTGGTTAGAATCCCCGTGTACATTCCCGGGTTAGAATCCCATGTACATTTCCGGGTTAGAATCCCCATGTACATTCCTGGGTTAGAATCCCCATGTACATTGCCGGGTTAGAATCCCCATGTACATTCCAGGGTTAGAATCTCAATGTACATTCCCAGGTTTAGAATCCCCATGTACATTCCCAGGTTAGAATCCCCATGTACTTTCCCGGGTTAGAATCCACATGTACATTCCCAGGGATGGAATCCCCATGTACATTCACAGGGTTAGAATCCCCATGTTTATTCCCAGGTTTAGAATTCCCATATACATTCCCGGGTTTGAATTCCCATGTAAATTCCCGGGTTAGAATCCCCATATACTATCCCAGGGATGGAATCCCCATGTATATTCACAGGATTAGAGTCCCCATATTCATTCCCAGGTTTAGAATTCCCATGTACTTTCCCGGATTAGAATCCCATGTACATTCCCGGGTTAGAATCCCCATGTACAATCCCGGGTTAGAATCCCCATGTACATTCACGGGTTAGTATACCCATGTACATTCCCGGGTTGGTGTCCCCATGTACGTTCCTGGGTTAGAATCCCAATGTACATTCCCGGGTTAGAATCCCCATGTACATTCCCGGGTTAGAATCCCCATGTACATTCCCGGGTTAAAATCCCCATGTACATTCCCGGGTTAGAATCCCCATGTTCATTCCCGGGTTAGAATCCCCATATACATTCCCGAGTTAGAATCTCCATGTACACTCCTAGGGTTAGATTCCACATTTACATTCCCAGGGTTTAGCATCCCAATGTACATTCCCAGGGTTAGAATTCCTATGTACATTCCCGGGTTAGAATCCCAATGTATATTCCGGGTTAGAATCCGCATGTACATTCCCGGGTTATTTTACCCATGTACATTCCCGGGTTAGAATCCCCATGTATATTCCCGGGTTAGAATCCCCATTTACATTCCCGGGTTATTTTACCCATGTACATTCCCAGGGTTAGAATCCCCATGTACATTCCAGGATTAGAATTCCCATGTACATTACCGGGTAACAATCCCCATGTAAATTCCCGGGTTAGAAACCCCATGTACATTTCCGGTTTAGAATCTCCGTGTACATTCCCGGGTTAGAGTCCCCATATACATTCCCAGGGTTAGAATCCCCATGTACATTCCTGGGTTAGAATCCTCATGTACATTCCCAGGGTTAGAATCCCCATGTACATTCCCAGGGATGGAATCCCCATGTACATCCACAGAGTTAGAATCCCCATGTTCATTCCCAGTGTTATAATTCCCATGTACTTTCCCGGGATAGAATCCCCATGTACATTCCCGGGTTAGAATCCATACGTACATTCCCAGGGATGGAACCCCCATGTACATTCACAGGATTAGAATCCCCTTATTCATTCCCAGGGTTAGAATTCCCATGTACTTTCCCAGATTAGAATCACATGTACATTCCCGGTTTAGAATTCCCCTGTACATTCCTGGGTTAGAGTCCCCATGCACATTCCCGGGTTAGTATACCCATGTACATTCCCGGGTTAGTGTCCCCATGTACGTTCCTGGGTTAGAATCCCAATGTACATTCCCGGGTCAGAATCCCCATGTTCATTCCCAGGTTAGAATTCCCATGTACTTTCCCGGATTAGAATCACATGTACATTCCCGGTTTAGAATTCCCCTGTACATTCCTGGGTTAGAATCCCCATGTACATTCCCGGGTTAGTATACCCATGTACATTCCCGGGTTAGTGTCCCCATGTACGTTCCTGGGTTAGAATCCCAATGTACATTCCCGGGTCAGAATCCCCATGTTCATTCCCAGGTTAGAATCCCCATGTACATTCCCGGGTTAGAATACCCATGTACATTCACGGTTTAAATCCCCATGTACATTCCCACGGTTAGAATTCCCATGTACATTCCCGGGTTAGAATCCCCATGTATATTCCAGGGTAAGAATCCATATTTACATTCCCGGGGTATTTTACCCATGTACCTTCCCTGGTTAGAATTCCCATGTACATTCCCGGGGTAGAATCCGCGTGTACATTCCACAGTTAGTATACCCATGTACATTGCCGTGTTAGAACCCCATGTACATTCCCGGGTTAGAATCCCCATGTACATTCCCGGGTTAGAATCCCCATGCACATTCCCGGCTTAGAATCCCCATGTACATTCCCAGGGTTAGAATCCCCATGTACATTCCCAGGATTAGAATTCCCTTGTTCATTAGGGGTTACAATCCCCACGTACTTTCCCGGGTTAGAATCCCCATGTACTTCCCGGGTTAGAATCCCCATGTACATTCCCGGGTTAGAATTCCCATGTACATTCCCGGGTTGGAATCCCCAAGATCATTCCCGGGTTAGTATACCCATGAAAATTCCCAGGTTAGAATCCCCATGTACATTCCCGGGTTAGAATCCCAATGTACATCCCGGGTCAGTATCCCCATGTACCTTCCCAGTTTAGAATCCCCCTGTCCATTCCCAGGTTAGAATTCCCATGTACATTCCCGGGTTAGAATCCCTATGTACGTTCCTGGGTTAGAATCCCCATGTAGATTCCCGGGTTAGAATCCCCATGTAAATTTCCGGGTTAGAATCCCCATGTACATTTCCGGTTTAGAATCCCCATGTACATTCCTGGGTTAGAATCCCCACAAACATTCCCAGGGTTAGAATCCCCATGTACAGTCCCGGGTTAGATTCCCAATGTACATTCACAGGGTTAGAATCCCCATGTACATTCCCGGGTTAGAATCCCAATGTACATTTCCAGGTTAGAATCTCCATGTACATTCCCAGGGATGAAATCCCCATTTACATTCACATGGTTAGAATCCCCATGTTCATTCCCAGGGTTAGAATTCCCATGAACTTTCCCGGATTAGAATTCCATGTACATTCCCGGGTTAGAATCCCCATGTACATTCCCGGGTTAGAATCCCCATGTACATTCCCGGGTTAGAATCCCCATGTACATTCCCTGTTTAACATCCCCATGTACATTCCAGAGTTAGAATATCCATGTACATTCGCGGGTTAGAATCCCCATGTACATTCCCGGGTTAGAATTCCCATGTACATTCCCGGGTTAGAATCCCAATATACATTCCCGAGTCAGAATCCCCATGTACATTCCAGGGTTAGAATTCCCATGTACATTCCCGGGTTAGAATCACCATGTACATTCCCGGGTTAGATTCCCCATGTACATTCCCAGGGTTAGAATCCCCATGTATATTCCCGGGTTAGAATCCCCATGTACATTCCCTGTTTAAAATCCACATGTACATTCCAGAGTTAGAATACCCATGTACATTCGCGGGTTAGAATCCCCATGTACATTCCCGGGTTAGAATCCCTATGTACATTTCCGGGTTAGAATCCCAATATACATTCCTGAGTCAGAATCCCCATGTACATTCCAGGGTTAGAATTCCCATGTACATTCCCGGGTTAGAATCCCCATGTATATTCCCGGGTTAGAATCCCCATGTACATTCCCGGCTTATTTTACCCATGGACATTCCCGGGTTAGAATCCCCATGTACATTCCTGGGTTAGAATCCCCATGTACTTTATTGGGTTAGAATCCCCATGTACATTTCCGGTTTAGAATACCCATGTACATTTCCGGGTTAGATTCCCCATGTACATTCCCGGTTTAGAATCCCCATGTACATTCCCGGGTTAGAATCCCAATGTATATTCCCGGGTTAGAATCCCCATTTACATTCCCGGGTTATTTTACCCATGTACATTCCCAGGGTTAGAATCCCCATGTACATTCCAGGATTAGAATTCCCATGTACATTACAGGGTAACAATCCCCATGTAAATTCCCGGGTTAGAAACCCCATATACATTTCCGGTTTAGAATCTCCGTGTACATTCCTGGGTTAGAGTCCCCATATACATTCCCAGGGTTAGAATCCCCATGTACATTCCTGGGTCAGAATCCTCATGTACATTCCCAGGGTTAGAATCCCCATGTACATTCCCAGGGATGGAATCCCCATGTACATCCAGAGAGTTAAAATCCCCATGTTCATTCCCAGTGTTATAATTCCCATGTACTTTCCTGGGATAGAATCCCCATGTACATTCCCGGGTTAGAATCCATACGTACATTCCCAGGGATGGAATCCCCATGTACATTCACAGGATTAGAATCCCCTTATTCATTCCCAAGGTTAGAATTCCCATGTACTTTCCCGGATTAGAATCACATGTACATTCCCGGTTTAGAATTCCCCTGTACATTCCTGGGTTAGAATCCCCATGTACATTCCCGGGTTAGTATACCCATGTACATTCCCGGGTTAGTGTCCCCATGTACGTTCCTGGGTTAGAATTCCAATGTACATTCCCGGGATAGAATCCCCATGTTCATTCCCAGGTTAGAATCCCAATGTACATTCCCGGGTTAGAATCCCCATGTACATTCCCAGGGATGGAATCCCCATGTACATTCACAGGGTTAGAATCCCCATGTTCATTCCCAGGGTTAGAATTCCCATGAACTTTCCCGGATTAGAATTCCATGTACATTCCCGGGTTAGAATCCCCATGTACATTCCCGGGTTAGAATCCCCATGTACATTTCCTGTTTAAAATCCCCATGTACATTCCAGAGTTAGAATATCCATGTACATTCGCGGATTAGAATCCCCATGTATATTCCCGGGTTAGAATTCCCATGTACATTCCTGGGTTAGAATCCCAATATACATTCCCGAGTCAGAATCCCCATGTACATTCCAGGGTTAGAATTCCCATGTACATTCCCGAGTTAGAATCCCTATGTACATTCCCGGGTTAGAATCCCCATGTACATTCCCGGGTTAGATTCCCCATGTACATTCCCAGGGTTAGAATCCCCATGTACATTCCCGGGTTAGAATCCCCATGTACATTCCCGGGTTAGATTCCCCATGTACATTCCCAGGGATGGAATCCCCATGTACATTCACAGGGTTAGAATCCCCATGTTCATTCCCAGGGATAGAATTCCCATGAACTTTCCCGAATTAGAATTCCATGTACATTCCCGGGTTAGAATCCCCATGTACATTCCCGGGTTAGAATCCCCATGTACATTCCTGGGTTAGAATCCCCATGTACATTCCCTGTTTAAAATCCCCATGTACATTCCAGAGTTAGAATACCCATGTACATTTGCAGGTTAGAATCCCCATGTATATTCCCGGGTTAGAATTCCCATGTACATTCCCGGGTTAGAATCCCAATATACATTCCCGAGTCAGAATCCCCATGTACATTCCAGGGTTAGAATCCCCATGTACATTTCCGGGTTGGAATCCCCAAGATCATTCCCGGGTTAGTATACCCATGTACAATCACGGGTTCGTATACCCATGTACATTCCCGGGTTAGTGTCCACATGTACGTTCCTGGGTTAGAATCCCAATGTATATTTCCAGGTTAGAATCCCCATGTACATTCCCAGGGATGGAATCCCCATGTACATTCACAGGGTTAGAATCCCCATGTTTATTCCCAGGTTTAGAATTCCCATATACATTCCCGGGTTTGAATTCCCATGTAAATTCCCGGGTTAGAATCCCCATATACTATCCCAGGGATGGAATCCCCATGTATATTCACAGGATTAGAGTCCCCATATTCATTCCCAGGTTTAGAATTCCCATGTACTTTCCCGGATTAGAATCCCATGTACATTCCCGGGTTAGAATCCCCATGTACAATCCCGGGTTAGAATCTCCATGTACATTCTCGGGTTAGTATACCCATGTACATTCCCGGGTTAGTGTCCCCATGTACGTTCCTGGGTTAGAATCCCAATGTACATTCCCGGGTTAGAATCCCCATGTACATTCCCGGGTTAGAATCCCCATGTACATTCCCGGGTTAAAATCCCCATGTACATTCCCGGGTTAGAATCCCCATGTTCATTCCCGGGTTAGAATCCCCATATACATTCCCGAGTTAGAATCCCCATGTACACTCCTAGGGTTAGATTCCACATTTACATTCCCAGGGTTTAGCATCCCAATGTACATTCCCAGGGTTAGAATTCCTATGTACATTCCTGGGTTAGAATCCCAATGTATATTCCGGGTTAGAATCCGCATGTACATTCCCGGGTTATTTTACCCATGTACATTCCCGGGTTAGAATCCCCATGTATATTCCCGGGTTAGAATCCCCATTTACATTCCCGGGTTATTTTACCCATGTACATTCCCAGGGTTAGAATCCCCATGTACATTCCAGGATTAGAATTCCCATGTACATTACCGGGTAACAATCCCCATGTAAATTCCCGGGTTAGAAACCCCATGTACATTTCCGGTTTAGAATCTCCGTGTACATTCCCGGGTTAGAGTCCCCATATACATTCCCAGGGTTAGAATCCCCATGTACATTCCTGGGTTAGAATCCTCATGTACATTCCCAGGGTTAGAATCCCCATGTACATTCCCAGGGATGGAATCCCCATGTACATCCACAGAGTTAGAATCCCCATGTTCATTCCCAGTGTTATAATTCCCATGTACTTTCCCGGGATAGAATCCCCATGTACATTCCCGGGTTAGAATCCATACGTACATTCCCAGGGATGGAATCCCCATGTACATTCACAGGATTAGAATCCCCTTATTCATTCCCAGGGTTAGAATTCCCATGTACTTTCCCGGATTAGAATCACATGTACATTCCCGGTTTAGAATTCCCCTGTACATTCCTGGGTTAGAATCCCCATGCACATTCCCGGGTTAGTATACCCATGTACATTCCCGGGTTAGTGTCCCCATGTGCGTTCCTGGGTTAGAATCCCAATGTACATTCCCGGGTCAGAATCCCCATGTTCATTCCCAGGTTAGAATTCCCATGTACTTTCCCGGATTAGAATCACATGTACATTCCCGGTTTAGAATTCCCCTGTACATTCCTGGGTTAGAATCCCCATGTTCATTCCCGGGTTAGAATCCCCATATACATTCCCGAGTTAGAATCCCCATGTACACTCCTAGGGTTAGATTCCACATTTACATTCCCAGGGTTTAGCATCCCAATGTACATTCCCAGGGTTAGAATTCCTATGTACATTCCCGGGTTAGAATCCCAATGTATATTCCGGGTTAGAATCCGCATGTACATTCCCGGGTTATTTTACCCATGTACATTCCCGGGTTAGAATCCCCATGTATATTCCCGGGTTAGAATCCCCATTTACATTCCCGGGTTATTTTACCCATGTACATTCCCAGGGTTAGAATCCCCATGTACATTCCAGGATTAGAATTCCCATGTACATTACCGGGTAACAATCCCCATGTAAATTCCCGGGTTAGAAACCCCATGTACATTTCCGGTTTAGAATCTCCGTGTACATTCCCGGGTTAGAGTCCCCATATACATTCCCAGGGTTAGAATCCCCATGTACATTCCTGGGTTAGAATCCTCATGTACATTCCCAGGGTTAGAATCCCCATGTACATTCCCAGGGATGGAATCCCCATGTACATCCACAGAGTTAGAATCCCCATGTTCATTCCCAGTGTTATAATTCCCATGTACTTTCCCGGGATAGAATCCCCATGTACATTCCCGGGTTAGAATCCATACGTACATTCCCAGGGATGGAATCCCCATGTACATTCACAGGATTAGAATCCCCTTATTCATTCCCAGGGTTAGAATTCCCATGTACTTTCCCGGATTAGAATCACATGTACATTCCCGGTTTAGAATTCCCCTGTACATTCCTGGGTTAGAATCCCCATGCACATTCCCGGGTTAGTATACCCATGTACATTCCCGGGTTAGTGTCCCCATGTGCGTTCCTGGGTTAGAATCCCAATGTACATTCCCGGGTCAGAATCCCCATGTTCATTCCCAGGTTAGAATTCCCATGTACTTTCCCGGATTAGAATCACATGTACATTCCCGGTTTAGAATTCCCCTGTACATTCCTGGGTTAGAATCCCCATGTACATTCCCGGGTTAGTATACCCATGTACATTCCCGGGTTAGTGTCCCCATGTACGTTCCTGGGTTAGAATCCCAATGTACATTCCCGGGTCAGAATCCCCATGTTCATTCCCAGGTTAGAATCCCCATGTACATTCCCGGGTTAGAATACCAATGTACATTCACGGTTTAAATCCCCATGTACATTCCCACGGTTAGAATTCCCATGTACATTCCCGGGTTAGAATCCCCATGTATATTCCAGGGTAAGAATCCATATTTACATTCCCGGGGTATTTTACCCATGTACCTTCCCTGGTTAGAATTCCCATGTACATTCCCGGGGTAGAATCCGCGTGTACATTCCACAGTTAGTATACCCATGTACATTGCCGTGTTAGAACCCCATGTACATTCCCGGGTTAGAATCCCCATGCACATTCCCGGGGTTGGAATCCCCCATATATATTCCCAGGTTTAGAAACCCCATGTACATTCCCGGGTTGGAATTCTCATGTACATTCTCTGGTTAGAAACCCCAAGTACATTCCCGGGTTTGTATCCCCATGGGTTAGAATTCCCATATACATTCCCAGGGTTAGAATCCCCATGTACATTCCTGGCTTATTTTACCCAAGGACATTCCCGGGTTAAAATCCCCATGTACATTCCTGGGTTAGAATCCCCATGTACGTTATTGGGTTAGAATCCCCATGTACATTTCCGGTTTAGAATACCCATGTACATTCCCAGGGATGGAATCCCCATGTACATTCCCGGTTTAGAATCCCCATGTACATTCCCGGGTTAGAATCCCAATGTATATTCCCGGGTTAGAATCCCCATGTACATTCCCGGGTTATTTTACCCATGTACATTCCCAGGGTTAGAATCCCCATGTACATTCCAGGATTAGAATTCCCATGTACATTACCGGGTAACAATCCCCATGTAAATTCCCGGGTTAGAAGCCCCATGTACATTTCCGGTTTAGAATCTCCATGTACATTCCCGGGTTAGAGTCCCCATATACATTCCCAGGGTTAGAATCCCCATGTACATTCCTGGGTCTGAATCCTCATGTACATTCCCAGTGTTAGAATCCCCATGTACATTCCCAGGGATGGAATCCCCATGTACATCCACAGAGTTAGAATCCCCATGTTCATTCCCAGTGTTATAATTCCCATGTATTTTCCCGGGATAGAATCCCCATGTATATTCCCGGGTTAGAATCCATACGTACATTCCCAGGGATGGAATCCCCATGTACATTCACAGGATTAGAATCCCCTTATTCATTCCCAGGGTTAGAATTCCCATGTACTTTCCCGGATTAGAATCACATGTACATTCCCGGTTTAGAATTCCCCTGTACATTCCTGGGTTAGAATCCCCATGTACATTCCCGGGTTAGTATACCCATGTACATTCCCGGGTTAGTGTCCCCATGTACGTTCCTGGGTTAGAATCCCAATGTACATTCCCGGGTCAGAATCCCAATGTTCATTCCCAGGTTAGAATCCCCATGTACATTCCCGGGTTAGAATACCCATGTACATTCCCGGTTTAAATCCCCATGTACATTCCCACGGTTAGAATTCCCATGTACATTACCGGGTTAGAATCCCCATGTATATTCCAGGGTAAGAATCCACATTTACATTCCCGGGGTATTTTACCCATGTACCTTCCCTGGTTAGAATCCCCATGTACATTCCCGGGGTAGAATCCGCGTGTACATTCCACACTTAGTATACCCATGTACATTGCCGTGTTAGAATCCCCATGTACATTCCCGGGTTAGAATCCGCATGTACATTCCCGGGTTAGAATACCCATGTACATTCCCGGTTTAAATACCCATGTACATTCCCACGGTTAGAATTCCCATGTACATTCCCGGGTTAGAATCCCCATGTATATTCCAGGGTAAGAATACACATTTACATTCCCGGGGTATTTTACCCATGTACCTTCCCTGGTTAGAATCCCCATGTACATTCCCGGGGTAGAATCCGCGTGTACATTCCACAGTTAGTATACCCATGTACATTGCCGTGTTAGAATCCCCATGTACATTCCCGGGTTAGAATCCCCATGTACATTCCTGGGTTAGAATCCCCATGTACATTCCCAGGGATTGAATCCTCATGTACATTCACAGGGTTAGAATCCCCATGTTCATTCCCAGGGTTAGAATTCCCATGAACTTTCCCGGATTAGAATTCCATGTACATTCCCGGGTTAGAATCCCCATGTACATTCCCGGGTTAGAATCCCCATGTACATTCACGGGTTAGAATCCCCATGTACATTCCCTGTTTAAAATCCACATGTACATTCCAGAGTTAGAATATCCATGTACATTCGCGGGTTAGAATCCCCATGTACATTCCCGGGTTAGAATTCCCATGTACATTCCCGGGTTAGAATCCCAATATACATTCCCGAGTCAGAATCCCCATGTACATTCCCGGGTTAGAATCCCCATGTACATTCCCAGGTTAGAATCCCCATGTACATTCCCGGGTTGGAATCCCCATGTACATTCCCAGGGATGGAATCCCCATGTACATTCCCAGGGATGGAATCCCCATGTACATTCCCAGGGATGGAATCCCCATGTACATGCACTGGATTAGAATCCCCATGTTCATTCCCAGGGTTAAAATTCCCATGAACTTTCCCGGATTAGAATTCCATGTACATTCCCGGGTTAGAATCCCCATGTACATTCCCGGGTTAGAATCCCCATGTACATTTCCGGGTTAGAATCCCAATATACATTCCCGAGTCAGAATCCCCATGTACATTCCAGGGTTAGAATTCACATGTACATTCCCGGGTTAGAATCCCCATGTATATTCCCGCGTTAGAATCCCCATGTACATTCCCGGCTTATTTTACCCATGGACATTCCCGGGTTAGAATCCCCATGTACATTCCTGGGTTAGAATCCCCATGTACGTTACTGGGTTAGAATCCCCATGTACCTTTCCGGGTTAGAATACCCATGTACATTTCCGGGTTAGAATCCCCTTGTACATTCCCGGTTTAGAATCCCCATGTACATTCCCGGGTTACAATCCCAATATACATTCCCAGGGTTAGAATCCCCATGTACATTCCCGAGAAAGAAACCCCATGTACATTCCCACGGTTAGAATCCCCATATACATTCCTCGGTTAGAATCCCCATGTACATTCCCGGGTTAGAATCCCCATGTACATTCCCAGGTTATTATACCATGAACATTCCTCGGTTAGAATCCCCATGTACATTACCAGGTTAGAATCCCCATGTACATTCCCAGGTTAGAACCCCCATGTACATTCCCGGGTTATTATACCCATGAACATTCCTCGGTTAGAATCGCCTGTACATTCCCGGATTAGAATTCCCGTGTAGATTCCCGGGTTAGTATCCCCATGTACATTCCAGGGTTATCATCCCCATGTACATTCCTAGGTTAGAATCACCATGTTCATTCACGGGTTAGTATACCCATGAACATTCCCGGGTTAGAATCCCCATGTACATTCCCGGGTTAGAATCACCATGTACTTTCCCGGGTTCTAATCCCCATGTACATTCCCGGGTTACAATCCCCATGTACGTTCCCGGGTTAGAAACCCCATGTACATTCTCGGGTTAGAATCTCCATGTACATTCCCAGCGTTAAAATCCCCATATACATTCCAAGGGTCAGAATCCCCATGTACATACCCGGGTTACAATACCCTTGTGCATTCCCCGGGTTACAATCCCGATGTACATTCCCAGGGTTAGTATCCCCATGTACATTCCTGTGTTAGTATACCTGTGTACATTCCCGGGTTAGAATCCCCATGTACATTCCCAGGTTAGAATACCCATGCACATTCCCGGGTTCAGATCCCCATGTACATTCCAGGGTTAGTATCCCCATGTACATTCCAAGGGTTGGAATCCCCCATATATATTCCCAGGGTTAGAATCCCCATGTACATTCCCAGGTTAGAATTCTCATGTACGTTCCTGGCTTAGAATCCCCATGTACATTCCAGGGTTAGAATCCCCATGTACATTCCCAGGTTTGAATCCCCTTGTACATTCCCGGGTTAGAATCCCCATGTACATCCCCGGGTTAGAATCCCCATGTACATTCCAGGGGTAGTATACCCATGTACATTCCAGGATTAGAATCCCCATGTACATTCCCAGGTTTGAATCCCCTTGTACATTCCCGGGTTAGAATCACCATGTACATTCCCAGGGTTAGAATCCCCATGTACATTCCCAGCGTTAGAATCCCCATGTACATTCCCGTGTTGAAACCCCATGTAAGTGACCAGTTTAGAATCCCAATGTACATTCCCGGGTTAGAATCCCCATGTACATTCCAGGGTTAGTATCACCATGTACATTCCCGGGTTAGAATGCCCATGTATATTCCCAGGGTTAGAATCCCCATGTACATTCCCGGGTTAGAATCCCATTACTTTCCCGGATTAGAATTCCCGTGCAGATTCCAGGGTTAGTATACCCATGAACATTCCAGGGTTAGCATCCCCATGTACATTCCTAGGGTAGAATCCCCATGTACATTCACGGGTTAGTATACCGATGAACATTTCCGGGTTAGAATCCCCATGTACATTCCCGGGTTAGAATCAGCATGTACTTTCCCGGGTTAGAATCCCCATTTACAATCCCGGGTTAGAATCCCCATGTACGTTCCCGGGTTAGAAACCCCATGTACATTCCCGGGTTAGAATCCCCATGTACATTCCCAGGGTTAAAATCCCCATGTACATTCCAAGGGTCAGAATCCCCATGTACATACCCGGGTTACAATACCCTTGTACATTCCCAGGGTTAGAATCCCCATGTACATTCCCGGGTTAGAATCCCATGTACATTCCAGGATTAGAATTCCCGTGCAGATTCCAGGGTTAGTATACCCATGAACATTCCAGGGTTAGCAACCCCATGTACATTCCTAGGGTAGAATCCCCATGTACATTCACGGGTTAGTATACCGATGAACATTTCCGGGTTAGAATCCCCATGTACATTCCCGGGTTAGAATCAGCATGTACTTTCCCGGGTTAGAATCCCCATTTACAATCCCGGGTTAGAATCCCCATGTACGTTCCCTGGTTAGAAACCCCATGTACATTCCCGGGTTAGAATCCCCATGTACATTCCCAGGGTTAAAATCCCCATGTACATTCCAAGGGTCAGAATCCCCATGTACATACCCGGGTTACAATACCCTTGTACATTCCCTGGGTTGCAATCCCGATGTACATTCCCAGGGTTAGTATCCCCATATACATTCCTGGGTTAGTATCACTGTGTCCATTCCCGGGTTAGAATCCCCGTGTACATTCCCGGGTTAGAATACCCATGCACATTCCCAGGTTCGTATCCCCATGTACATTCCCGGGTTAGTATCCCCATGTACATTCCCAGGGTTGGAATCCCCCATATATATTCCCAGGGTTAGAATCCCCATGTACATTTCCGGGTTGGAATTCTCATGTACATTCTCGTGTTAGAAACCCCAAGTACATTCCCGGGTTAGTATCCCCATGTACATTCCCAGGGTTAGAAATCCCATATAAATTCCCAAGGTGAGTATCCCCATGTACGTTCCTGGCTTAGAATCCCCATGTACATTCCCGGGTTAGAATCCCCATGTACATTCCCAGGTTTGAATCCCCTTGTACATTCCCGGGTTAGAATCCCCTTGTACATCCCCGGTTTAGAATCCCCATGTACATTCCAGGGGTAGTATACCCATGTACATTCCCGGTTTAGAATCACCATGTACATTCCCGGAATGGAATCCCCATGTACATTCCCGGGTTGAATTCCCCAAATACATTTGCGGGTTAGAATCCCCATGTACATTCCCAGGGTTAGAATCCCCATGTACATTCCCACGGTTTGAATCCCCATGTAAATTCCCAGGGTTAGAATCCCCATATACATTCCCAGGGTTAGAATCCCCATGTACATTCCCGTGTTGAATCCCCATGTAGATTACCAGTTTAGAATCCCCATGTACATTCCCGGGTTAGAATCCCAATGTACATTCCCGGGTTAGTATCCCCATGTACATTCCCGGGTTAGAATGCCCATGTACATTCCCAGGGTTAGAATCCCCATGTACATTCCCGGGTTAGAATCCCATGTACATTCCCACATTAGAATTCCTGTGCAGATTCCCGGCTTAGTATACCCATGAACATTCCAGGGTTAGCATCCTCATGTACATTCCTAGGTTATAATCCCCATGTCCATTCCCGGGTTAGAATCAGTATGTACTTTCCCGGGTTAGAATCCCCATTTACAATCCCGGGTTAGAATCCCCATGTACATTTCCGGGATAGAAACCCAATGTACATTCCCGGGTTGGAATCTCCATGTACATTCCCAGGGTAAAAATCCCCATTTACATTCCAAGGGTCAGAATCCCCATGTACATATCCGGGTTACAATTCTCATGTACAATCCCGGGTTAGAACCCCCATGTACATTCCCGGGTTATTATACCCATGAACATTCCTCGGTTAGAATCGCCTGTACATTCCCGGATTAGAATTCCCGTGTAGATTCCCGAGTTAGTATCCCCATGTACATTCCAGGGTTATCATCCCCATGTACATTCCTAGGTTAGAATCACCATGTTCATTCACGGGTTAGTATACCCATGAACATTCCCGGGTTAGAATCCCCATGTACATTCCCGGGTTAGAATCACCATGTACTTTCCCGGGTTCTAATCCCCATGTACATTCCCGGGTTACAATCCCCATGTACGTTCCCGGGTTAGAAACCCCATGTACATTCCCGGGTTAGAATCTCCATGGACAATCCCAGCGTTAAAATCCCCATATACATTCCAAGGGTCAGAATCCCCATGTACATACCCGGGTTACAATAACCTTGTGCATTCCCCGGGTTACAATCCCGATGTACATTCCCAGGGTTAGTATCCCCATGTACATTCCTGTGTTAGTATACCTGTGTACATTCCCGGGTTAGAATCCCCATGTACATTCCCGGGTTAGAATACCCATGCACATTCCCGGGTTCGTATCCCCATGTACATTCCCGGGTTAGTATCCCCATGTACATTCCAAGGGTTGGAATCCCCCATATATATTCCCAGGTTTAGAATCCCCATGTACATTCCCAGGTTAGAATTCTCATGTACGTTCCTGGCTTAGAATCCCCATGTACATTCCCAGGTTTGAATCCCCTTGTACATTCCCGGGTTAGAATCCCCATGTACATCCCCGGGTTAGAATCCCCATGTACATTCCAGGGGTAGTATATCCATGTATATTTCAGGGTTAGAATCCACATGTACATTCCCAGGTTTGAATCCCCTTATACATTCCCGGGTTAGAATCCCCTTGTACATTCCCAGGGTTAGAATCCCCATGTACATTCCCAGCGTTAGAATCCCCATGTACATTCCCGTGTTGAAACCCCATGTAGATTACCAGTTTAGAATCCCAATGTACATTCCCGGGTTAGAATCCCCATGTACATTCCAGGGTTAGTATCCCCATGTACATTCCCGGGTTAGAATGCCCATGTACATTCCCAGGGTTAGAATCCCCATGTACATTCCCGGGTTAGAATCCCATGTACATTCCCGGATTAGAATTCCCGTGCAGACTCCCGGGTTAGTATACCCATGAACATTCCAGGGTTAGCATCCCCATGTACATTCCTAGGTTAGAATCCCCATGTACATTCACGGGTTAGTGTACCCATGAACATTTCCGGGTTAGAATCCCCATGTACATTCCCGGGTTAGAATCAGCATGTACTTTCCCGGGTTAGAATCCCCATTTACAATCCCGGGTTAGAATCCCCATGTACGTTCCCGGGTTATAAACCCCATGTACATTCCTGGGTTAGAATCCCCATGTACATTCCCAGGGTTAAAATCCCCATGTACATTCCAAGGGTCAGAATCCCCATGTACATACCCGGGTTACAATACCCTTGTACATTCCCTGGGTTGCAATCCCGATGTACATTCCCAGGGTTAGTATCCCCATGTACATTCCTGGGTT
This sequence comes from Pristiophorus japonicus, assembly GCF_044704955.1. Lineage (NCBI taxonomy): Eukaryota > Metazoa > Chordata > Chondrichthyes > Pristiophoridae > Pristiophorus > Pristiophorus japonicus. Next base: position 12,271,151 of record NC_092011.1, read on the forward strand.
AGTATCCCTGTGTCCATTCCCGGGTTAGAATCCCCGTGTACATTCCCGGGTTAGAATACCCATTCACATTCCCAGGTTCGTATCCCCATGTACATTCCCGGGTTAGTATCCCCATGTACATTCCCAGGGTTGGAATCCCCCATATATATTCCCAGGGTTAGAATCCCCATGTACATTCCCGGGTTGCAATTCTCACGTACATTCTCGGGTTAGAAACCCCAAGTACATTCCCGGGTTAGTATCCCCATGTACATTCCCAGGGTTGGAAATCCCATATAAATTCCCAAGGTGAGTATCCCCATGTACGGTCCTGGCTTAGAATCCCCATGTACATTCCCGGGTTAGAATCCCCATGTACATTCCCAGGTTTGAATCCCCTTGTACATTCCCGGGTTAGAATCCCCATGTACATCCCCGGGTTAGAATCCCCATGAACATTCCAGTGGTAGTATACCCATGTACATTCCCGGTTTAGAATCACCATGTACATTCCCGGAATGGAATCCCCATTTACATTCCCGGGTTGAATTCCCCAAATACATTCGTGGGTTAGAATCCCCATGTACATTCCCAGGGTTAGAATCCCCATGTACATTCCCACGGTTTGAATCCCCATGTAAATTCCCAGGGTTAGAATCCCCATCTACATTCCCAGGGTTAGAATCACCATGTACATTCCCGTGTTAGAATGCCCATGTACATTCCCAGGGTTAGAATCCCCATGTACATTCCCGGGTTAGAATCCCATGTACATTCCCAGATTAGAATTCCTGTGCAGATTCCCGGCTTAGTATACCCATGAACATTCTAGGGTTAGCATCCTCATGTACATTCCTAGGTTAGAATCCCCATGTACATTCCCGGGTTAGAATCAGTATGTACTTTCCTGGGTTAGAATCCCCATTTACAATCCCGGGTTAGAATCCCCATTTACGTTTCCGGGATAGAAACCCAATGTACATTCCCGGGTTGGAATCCCCATGTACATTCCCAGGGTACAAATCCCCATGTACATTCCAAGGGTCAGAATCCCCATGTACATATCCGGGTTACAATTCTCATGTACAATCCCGGGTTAGAAACCCCATGTACATTCCCGAGTTAGAATCTCCATGTACATTTCCAGGGTTAAAACCTCCATGTACATTCCAAGGGTCAGAATCCGCATGTACATACCCGGGTTACAGTACCCTTGTACATTCCCCGGCTTGCAACTCCGATGTACATTCCCAGGGTTAGTATCCCCATGTACATTATTGGATTAGTATCCCTGTGTACATTCCCGGGTTAGAATCCCCATGTACATTCCCGGATTAGAAAACCCATGTACATTCCTGGGTTAGTATACCCATGTACATTCCTGGGTTAGTATCCCCATGTACATTCCCAGGGTTGGAATCCCCATGTACATTCCCAGGGTTGGAATCCCCCATATATATTCCCAGGGTTAGAATCCCCATGTACATTCCCGGGTTGGAATTCTCATGTAAATTCTCGTGTTAGAAACCCCAAGTACATTCCCAGGTTAGTATCCCCATGTACATTCCCAGGGTTAGAAATCCCATATAAATTTCCAAGGTGAGTATCCCCATGTACGTTCCTGGCTTAGAATCCCCATGTACATTCCCGGGTTAGAATGCCCATGTACATTCCCAGGGTTAGAATCCCCATGTACATTCCCGGGTTAGAATCCCATGTACATTCCCACATTAGAATTCCTGTGCAGATTCCCGGCTTAGTATACCCATGAACATTCCAGGGTTAGCATCCTCATGTACATTCCTAGGTAATAATCCCCATGTACATTCCCGGGTTAGAATCAGTATGTACTTTCCCGGGTTAGAATCCCCATTTACAATCCCGGGTTAGAATCCCCATGTACGTTTCCGGGATAGAAACCCAATGTACATTCCCGGGTTGGAATCTCCATGTACATTCCCAGGGTAAAAATCCCCATGTACATTCCAAGGGTCAGAATCCCCATGTACATATCCGGGTTACAATTCTCATGTACAATCCCGGGTTAGAACCCCCATGTACATTCTCGGGTTATTATACCCATGAACATTCCTCGGTTAGAATCGCCTGTACATTCCCGGATTAGAATTCCCATGTAGATTCCCGAGTTAGTATCCCCATGTACATTCCAGGGTTATCATCCCCATGTACATTCCTAGGTTAGAATCACCATGTTCATTCACGGGTTAGTATACCCATGAACATTCCCGGGTTAGAATCCCCATGTACATTCCCGGGTTAGAATCACCATGTACTTTCCCGGGTTCTAATCCCCATGTACATTCCCGGGTTACAATCCCCATGTACGTTCCCGGGTTAGAATCCCCATGTACATTCCCGGGTTAGAATCTCCATGTACATTCCCAGCGTTAAAATCCCCATATACATTCCAAGGGTCAGAATCCCCATGTACATACCCGGGTTACAATAACCTTGTGCATTCCCCGGGTTACAATCCCGATGTACATTCCCAGGGTTAGTATCCCCATGTACATTCCTGGGATAGTATACCTGTGTACATTCCCGGGTTAGAATCGCCATGTACATTCCCGGGTTAGAATAACCATGCACATTCCCGGGTTCGTATCCCCATGTACATTCCCGGGTTAGTATCCCCATGTACATTCCAAGGGTTGGAATCCCCCATATATATTCCCAGGGTTAGAATCCCCATGTACATTCCCAGGTTAGAATTCTCATGTACGTTCCTGGCTTAGAATCCCCATGTACATTCCAGGGTTAGAATCCCCATGTACATTCCCAGGTTTGAATCCCCTTGTACATTCCCGGGTTAGAATCCCCATGTACATCCCCGGGTTAGAATCCCCATGTACATTCCAGGGGTAGTATATCCATGTATATTTCAGGGTTAGAATCCACATGTACATTCCCAGGTTTGAATCCCCTTATACATTCCCGGGTTAGAATCCCCTTGTACATTCCCAGGGTTAGAATCCCCATGTACATTCCCAGCGTTAGAATCCCCATGTACATTCCCGTGTTGAAACCCCATATAGATTACCAGTTTAGAATCCCAATGTACATTCCCGGGTTAGAATCCCCATGTACATTCCAGGGTTAGTATCCCCATGTACATTCCCGGTTTAGAATGCCCATGTACATTCCCAGGGTTAGAATCCCCATGTACATTCCCGGGTTAGAATCCCATGTACATTCCCGGATTAGAATTCCAGTGCAGACTCCCGGGTTAGTATACCCATGAACATTCCAGGGTTAGCATCCCCATGTATATTCCTAGGTTAGAATCCCCATGTACATTCACGGGTTAGTGTACCCATGAACATTTCCGGGTTAGAATCCCCATGTACATTCCTGGGTTAGAATCAGCATGTACTTTCCCGGGTTAGAATCCCCATTTACAATCCCGGGTTAGAATCCCCATGTACGTTCCCGGGTTAGAAACCCCATGTACATTCCTGGGTTAGAATCCCCATGTACATTCCCAGGGTTAAAATCCCCATGTACATTCCAAGGGTTAGAATCCCCATGTACATACCCGGGTTACAATACCCTTGTACATTCCCTGGGTTGCAATCCCGATGTACATTCCCAGGGTTAGTATCCCCATGTACATTCCTGGGATAGTATCCCTGTGTCCATTCCCGGGTTAGAATCCCCGTGTACATTCCCGGGTTAGAATACCCATTCACATTCCCAGGTTCGTATTCCCATGTACATTCCCGGGTTAGTATCCCCATGTACATTCCCAGGGTTGGAATCCCCCATATATATTCCCAGGTTTGGAATCCCCATGTACATTCCCGGGTTGCAATTCTCACGTACATTCTCGGGTTAGAAACCCCAAGTACATTCCCGGGTTAGTATCCCCATGTACATTCCCAGGGTTAGAAATCCCATATAAATTCCCAAGGTGAGTATCCCCATGTACGTTCCTGGCTTAGAATCCCCATGTACATTCCCGGGTTAGAATCCCCATGTACATTCCCAGGTTTGAATCTCCTTGTACATTCCCGGCTTAGAATCCCCATGTACATCCCCGGGTTAGAATCCCCATGAACATTCCAGTGGTAGTATACCCATGTACATTCCCGGTTTAGAATCACCATGTACATTCCCGGAATGGAATCCCCATTTACATTCCCGGGTTGAATTCCCCAAATACATTCGCGGGTTAGAATCCCCATGTACATTCCCAGGGTTAGAATCCCCATGTACATTCCCACGGTTTGAATCCCCATGTAAATTCCCAGGGTTACAATCCCCATCTACATTCCCAGGGTTAGAATCCCCATGTACATTCCCGTGTTAGAATGCCCATGTACATTCCCAGGGTTAGAATCCCCATGTACATTCCCGGGTTAGAATCCCATGTACATTCCCAGATTAGAATTCCTGTGCAGATTCCCGGCTTAGTATACCCATGAACATTCCAGGGTTAGCATCCTCATGTACATTCCTAGGTTAGAATCCCCATGTACATTCCCGGGTTAGAATCAGTATGTACTTTCCCGGGTTAGAATCCCCATTTAAAATCCCGGGTTAGAATCCCCATGTACGTTTCCGGGATAGAAACCCAATGTACATTCCCGGGTTGGAATCCCCATGTACATTCCCAGGGTAAAAATCCCCATGTATATTCCAAGGGTCAGAATCCCCATGTACATATCCGGGTTACAATTCTCATGTACAATCCCGGGTTAGAAACCCCATGTACATTCCCGAGTTAGAATCTCCATGTACATTTCCAGGGTTAAAACCTCCATGTACATTCCAAGGGTCAGAATCCGCATGTACATACCCGGGTTACAGTACCCTTGTACATTCCCCGGCTTCGAATCCCGATGTACATTCCCAGGGTTAGTATCCCCATGTACATTCCTGGGTTAGTATCCCTGTGTCCATTCCCGGGTTAGAATCCCCGTGTACATTCCCGGGTTAGAATACCCATTCACATTCCCAGGTTCGTATTCCCATGTACATTCCCGGGTTAGTATCCCCATGTACATTCCCAGGGTTGGAATCCCCCATATATATTCCCAGGTTTGGAATCCCCATGTACATTCCCGGGTTGCAATTCTCACGTACATTCTCGGGTTAGAAACCCCAAGTACATTCCCGGGTTAGTATCCCCATGTACATTCCCAGGGTTAGAAATCCCATATAAATTCCCAAGGTGAGTATCCCCATGTACGTTCCTGGCTTAGAATCCCCATGTACATTCCCGGGTTAGAATCCCCATGTACATTCCCAGGTTTGAATCTCCTTGTACATTCCCGGCTTAGAATCCCCATGTACATCCCCGGGTTAGAATCCCCATGAACATTCCAGTGGTAGTATACCCATGTACATTCCCGGTTTAGAATCACCATGTACATTCCCGGAATGGAATCCCCATTTACATTCCCGGGTTGAATTCCCCAAATACATTCGCGGGTTAGAATCCCCATGTACATTCCCAGGGTTAGAATCCCCATGTACATTCCCACGGTTTGAATCCCCATGTAACTTCCCAGGGTTAGAATCCCCATCTACATTCCCAGGGTTAGAATCCCCATGTACATTCCCGTGTTAGAATGCCCATGTACATTCCCAGGGTTAGAATCCCCATGTACATTCCCGGGTTAGAATCCCATGTACATTCCCAGATTAGAATTCCTGTGCAGATTCCCGGCTTAGTATACCCATGAACATTCCAGGGTTAGCATCCTCATGTACATTCCTAGGTTAGAATCCCCATGTACATTCCCGGGTTAGAATCAGTATGTACTTTCCCGGGTTAGAATCCCCATTTAAAATCCCGGGTTAGAATCCCCATGTACGTTTCCGGGATAGAAACCCAATGTACATTCCCGGGTTGGAATCCCCATGTACATTCCCAGGGTAAAAATCCCCATGTATATTCCAAGGGTCAGAATCCCCATGTACATATCCGGGTTACAATTCTCATGTACAATCCCGGGTTAGAAACCCCATGTACATTCCCGAGTTAGAATCTCCATGTACATTTCCAGGGTTAAAACCTCCATGTACATTCCAAGGGTCAGAATCCGCATGTACATACCCGGGTTACAGTACCCTTGTACATTCCCCGGCTTGCAACTCCGATGTACATTCCCAGGGTTAGTATCCCCATGTACATTCCTGGATTAGTATCCCTGTGTACATTCCCGGGTTAGAATCCCCATGTACATTTCCGGATTAGAAAACCCATGTACATTCCCGGGTTAGTATACCCATGTACATTCCTGGGTTAGTATCCCCATGTACATTCCCAGGGTTGGAATTCCCATGTACATTCCCAGGGTTGGAATCCCCCATATATATTCCCAGGGTTAGAATCCCCATGTACATTCCCGGGTTGCAATTCTCACGTACATTCTCGGGTTAGAAACCCCAAGTACATTCCCGGGTTAGTATCCCCATGTACATTCCCAGGGTTAGAAATCCAATATAATTTCCCAAGGTGAGTATCCCCATGTACGTTCCTGGCTTAGAATCCCCATGTACATTCCCGGGTTAGAATGCCCATGTACATTCCCAGGGTTAGAATCCCCTTGTACATTCCCGGGTTAGAATCCCCGTGTACATCCCCGGGTTAGAATCCCCATGTACATTCCAGGGGTAGTATACCCATGTACATTCCCGGTTTAGAATCACCATGTACATTCCCGGAATGGAATCCCAATGTACATTCCCGGGTTGAATTCCCCAAATACATTCGCGGGTTAGAATCCCCATGTACATTCCCAGGGTTAGAATCCCCATGTACATTCCCACGGTTTGAATCCCCATGTAAATTCCCAGGGTTAGAATCCCCATATACAGTCCCAGGGTTAGAATCCCCATATACATTCCCGTGTTGAATCCCCATGTAGATTACCAGTTTAGAATCCCCATGTACATTCCCGGGTTAGAATCCCCATGTACATTCCCGGGTTAGTATCCCCATGTACATTCCTGGGTTAGAATGCCCATGTACATTCCCAGGGTTAGAATCCCCATGTACATTCCCGGGTTAGAATCCCATGTACATTCCCACATTAGAATTCCTGTGCAGATTCCCGGCTTAGTATACCCATGAACATTCCAGGATTAGCATCCTCATGTACATTCCTAGGTTAGAATCCCCATGTACATTCCCGGGTTAGAATCAGTATGTACTTTCCCGGGTTAGAATCCCCATTTACAATCCCGGGTTAGAATCCCCATGTACGTTTCCGGGATAGAAACCCAATGTACATTCCCGCGTTGGAATCACCATGTACATTCCCAGGGTAAAAATCCCCATGTACATTCCAAGGGTCAGAATCCCCATGTACATATCCGGGTTACAATTCTCATGTACAATCCTGGGTTAGAACCCCATGTACATTCCCGGGTTATTATACCCATGAACATTCCTCGATTAGAATCGCCTGTACATTCCTGGACTAGAATTACCGTGTAGATTCCCGGGTTAGTATCCCCATGTACATTCCAGGGTTATCATCCCCATGTACATTCCTAGGTTAGAATCACCATGTTCATTCACGGGTTAGTATACCCATGAACATTCCCGGGTTAGAATCCCCATGTACATTCCCGGGTTAGAATCACCATGTACTTTCCCGGGTTCTAATCCCCATGTACATTCCCGGGTTACAATCCCCATGTATGTTCCCGAGTTAGAAACCCCATGTACATTCCCGGGTTAGAATCTCCATGGATATTCCCAGCGTTAAAATCCCCATATACATTCCAAGTGTCAGAATCCCCATGTACATACCCGGGTTACAATAATCTTGTGCATTCCCCGGGTTACAATCCCGATGTACATTCCCAGGGTTAGTATCCCCATGTGCATTCCCGGGTTAGTATCCCCATGTATATTCCAAGGGTTGGAATCCCCCATATATATTCCCAGGGTTAGAATCCCCATGTACATTCCCAGGTTAGAATTTTCATGTACGTTCCTGGCTTAGAATCCCCATGTACATTCCAGGGTTAGAATCCCCATGTACATTCCCAGGTTTGAATCCCCTTGTACATTCCCGGGTTAGAATCCCCATGTACATCCCCGGGTTAGAATCCACATGTACAATCCAGGGGTAGTATATCCATGTACATTTCAGGGTTAGAATCCACATGTACATTCCCAGGTTTGAATCCCCTTATACATTCCCGGGTTAGAATCCCCATGTACATTCCCAGGGTTAGAATCCCCATGTACATTCCCAGCGTTAGAATCCCCATGTACATTCCCGTTTTGAAACCCCATGTAGATTACCAGTTTAGAATCCCAATGTACATTCCCGGGTTAGAATCCCCATGTACATTCCAGGGTTAGTATCCCCATGTACATTCCCGGGTTAGAATGCCCATGTACATTCCCAGGGTTAGAATCCCCATGTACATTCCCGGGTTAGAATCCCATGTACATTCCCGGATTAGAATTCCCGTGCAGACTCCCGGGTTAGTATACCCATGAACATTCCAGGGTTAGCATCCCCATGTACATTCCTAGGATGGAATCCCCATGTACATTCACGGGTTAGTGTACCCATGAACATTTCCGGGTTAGAATCCCCATGTATATTCCCGGGTTAGAATCAGCATGTACTTTCCCGGGATAGAATCCCCATTTACAATCCCGGGTTAGAATCCCCATGTACGTTCCCGGGTTAGAAACCCCATGTACTTTCCTGGGTTAGAATCCCCATGTACATTCCCAGGGTTAAAATCCCCATGTACATTCCAAGGGTCAGAATCCCCATGTACATACCCGGGTTACAATAACCTTGTACATTCCCTGGGTTGCAATCCCGATGTACATTCCCAGGGTTAGTATCCCCATGTACATTCCTGGGTTAGTATCCCTGTGTCCATTCCCGGGTTAGAATCCCCGTGTACATTCCCGGTTTAGAATACCCATGCACATTCCCAGGTTCGTATCCCCATGTACATTCCCGGGTTAGTATCCCCATGTACATTCCCAGGGTTGGAATCCCCCATATATATTCCCAGGGTTAGAATCCCCATGTACATTCCCGGGTTGCAATTCTCACGTACATTCTCGAGTTAGAAACCCCAAGTACATTCCCGGGTTAGTATCCCCATGTACATTCCCAGGGTTAGAAATCCCATATAAATTCCCAAGGTGAGTATCCCCATGTACGTTCCTGGCTTAGAATCCCCATGTAAATTCCCGGGTTAGAATCCCCATGTACATTCCCAGGTTTGAATCCCCTTGTACATTCCCGGGTTAGAATCCCCATGTACATCCCCGGGTTAGAATCCCCATGAACATTCCAGGGGTAATATACCCATGTACATTCCCGGTTTAGAATCACCATGTACATTCCTGGAATGGAATCCCCATGTACATTCCCGGGTTGAATTCCCCAAATACATTCGCGGGTTAGAATCCCCATGTACATTCCCAGGGTTAGAATCCCCATGTACATTCCCACGGTTTGAATCCCAATGTAAATTCCCAGGGTTAGAATCCCCATCTACATTCCCAGGGTTAGAATCCCCATGTACATTCCCGTGTTGAATCCCCGTGTAGATTACCAGTTTAGAATCCCCATGTACATTCCCGGGTTAGAATCCCCATGTACATTCCCGGGTTAGTATCCCCATGTACATTCCCGGGTTAGAATGCCCATGTACATTCCCAGGGTTAGAATCCCCATGTACATTCCCGGGTTAGAATCCCATGTACATTCCCAGATTAGAATTCCTGTGCAGATTCCAGGCTTAGTATACCCATGAACATTCCAGGGTTAGCATCTCCATGTACATTCCTAGGTTATAATCCCCATGTCCATTCCCGGGTTAGAATCAGTATGTACTTTCCCGGGTTAGAATCCCCATTTACAATCCCGGGTTAGAATCCCCATGTACGTTTCCGGGATAGAAACCCAATGTACATTCCCGGGTTGGAATCCCCATGTACATTCCCAGGGTAAAAATCCCCATGTACATTCCAAGGGTCAGAATCCCCATGTACATATCCGGGTTACCATTCTCATGTACAATCCCGGGTTAGAAACCCCATGTACATTCCCGAGTTAGAATCTCCATGTACATTCCCAGGGTTAAAACCTCCATATACATTCCAAGGGTCAGAATCCGCATGTACATACCCGGGTTACAGTACCCTTGTACATTCCCCGGCTTGCAACTCCGATGTACATTCCCAGGGTTAGTATCCCCATGTACATTCCTGGATTAGTATCCCTGTGTACATTCCCGGGTTAGAATCCCCATGTACATTCCCGGATTAGAAAACCCATGTACATTCCCGGGTTAGTATACCCATGTACATTCCTGGGTTAGTATCCCCATGTACATTCCCAGGGTTGGAATCCCCCATATATATTCCCAGGGTTAGAATCCCCATGTATCTTCCGGGTTAGAATTCTCATGTTCATTCCCGGGTTAGAAACCCTATGTACATTCCCGGGTTAGTATCCCCATGTACATTCCCAGGGTTCGAATCCACATGTAAATTCCCAAGGTGAGAATCCCCATATACGTTCCTGGCTTAGAATCCCCATGTACATTCCCGGGTTAGAAACCCCATGTACATTCCCAGGTTTGAATCCTCTTGTACATTCCCGGGTTAGATTCCCCATGTACATCCCCGGGTTAGAATCCCCATGTACATTCCCGGATTAGAATCACCATGTACATTCCCAGGGATGGAATCCCCATGTACATTCACAGGGTTAGAATTCCCATGTTCATTCCCAGGGTTAGAATTCCCATGTACATTCCCGGGTTAGAATCCCCTTGTACATTCCCGGGTTAGAATCCACATGTACATTCCCAGGGATGGAATCCCCATGTACATGCACAGGATTAGAATCCCCATGTTCATTCCCATGGTTAGAATTCCCATGTACTTTCCCGGATTAGAATTCCACGTACATTCCCGGGTTAGAATCCCCATGTACATTCCCGGGTTAGAATCTCTATGTACATTCCCGGGTTTGTATACCCATGTACATTCCAGGGTCAGTGTCCCCATGTACGCTCCTGGGTTAGAATCCCCATGTACATTCCCGGGTTAGAATACCCATGTACATTCCCAGGTTAGAATCCCCATGTACATTCCCGGGTTAGAATCCCCATGTACATTCCCGGGATAAAATCCCCATGTACATTCCAGAGATAATATACCCATGTACATTCCCGGGTTAGAATCCCCATGTACATTACTGGGTTAGAGACCCCATGTACGGTCCCGGGTTAGAATCCCCATATACATTCCCGAGTTAGAATCCCCATGTACATTCCCAGGGTTAGAATCCACATTTAAATTCCCAGGGTTTAGAATCCCCATATACATTCCCAGGGTTAGAATTTCCATGTACATTCCCGTGTTAGAATCCCCATGTATATTCCCGGGTTAGAATCCCCATGTACATTCCCGGGTTATTTTACCAATGGACATTCCCGGGTTAGAATCCCCATGTACATTCCTGGGTTAGAATCCCCATGAACATTCCCGGATTAGAATACCATGTACATTCCCAGGTTAGAATCACCATGTACATTCCCGGGTTAGAATCCCCATGTACATTCCCGGGTGAAAATCCCCATGTACATTCCAGAGTTAGTATACCCATGTACATTACCGGGTTAGAATCCCCATGTACATTACTGGGTTAGAGTCCCCATGTACATTCCCGTGTTAGAATCCCCATATACATTCCCGAGTTACAATCCCCACGTACATTCCCAGTGTTAGAATCCACATTTAAATTCCCAGGGTTTACAATCCCCATGTACATTCCCAGGGTTAGAATTCCCATGTACATTCCAGGGTTAGAATCCCCATGTATATTCCCGGGTTAGAATCCCCATGTACATTCCCGGGTTGTTTTACCAATGGACATTTCCGGGTTAGAATCCCCATGTACGTTCCTGGGTTAGAATCCCCATGTACATTCTCGGGTTAGAATCCCCATGTACATTCCCGGGTTAGAATCACCATGTACATTCCCAGGGTTAAAATCCCCATTTACATTCCCAGGTTAGAATCCCCATGTACATTCCCGGGTTAGAATCCCCATGTACATTCCCGGGTTATTATACCCATGAACATTTCCGGGTTAGAATCCCCTGTACATTCCTGGATTAGAATACCCATGTACATTCCCGGGTTAGTATCCCCATGTACATTCCTAGGTTAGAATCCCCATGTACATTCACGGCTTAGTATACCCATGAACATTCCCGTGTTAGAATCCCCATGTACATTCCCGGGTTAGAATCACCATGTACTTTCAAGGGTTAGAATCCCCATGTACATTCCCGGGTTAGAATACCCATGTACATTCCCGGGTTAGAAACCCCATGTAGATTACCGAGTTAGAATCTCCATGTACATTCCCAGGGTTAAAATCCCCATGTACATTCCAAGGGTCAGAATCCCCATGTACATACCCGGGTTACAGCACCTTTGTACATTCCCCGGGTTACAATCCCGATATACATTCCCAGGATTAATATCCCCATGTACATTCCTGGGTTAGTATCCCTGTATACATTCCCGAGTTAGAATCCCTATGTACATTCCCGTGTTAGAATACCCATGTACATTCCCGGGTTAGCATCCCCATGTACATTCCCAGGGTTGGAATCCCCAATATATATTCCCAGGGTTCGAATCCCCATGTACATTCCCGGGTTAGAATTCTCATGTACATTCCCGGATTAGAAACCCGATTTACATTACCGGGTTAGTATCCCCATGTACATTCCTGGGGTTAGAATTCTCATGTACATTCCCGGATTAGAAACCCGATTTACATTACCGGGTTAGTATCCCCATGTACATTCCTGGGGTTAGAATCCCCAAATAAATTCCCAAGGTGAGAATCCCCATGTACGTTCCTGGCTTAGAATCCCCATGTACATTCCCGGGTTAGAATCCCCATGTACATTCCCAGATTTGAAACCCCTTGTACATTCCCGGGTTAGAATCCCCATGTACATCCCCGATTTAGAATCCCCATGCACACTCCAGGGGTAGAATACCCATGTACATTCCCGGTTTAGAATCTCCATGTACATTCCCGGAATGGAATCCCCATTTACATTCCTGGGTTGAAATCCCCAAATACATTTGCGGGTTAGAATCCCCATGTACATTCCCGGGTTATTATACCCATGAACATTCCCGGGTTAGAATCCCCTGTACATTCCTGGATTAGAATACCCATGTACATTCCCGGGTTAGTATCCCCATGTACATTCCTAGGTTAGAATCCCCATGTACATTCACGGCTTAGTATACCCATGAACATTCCCGTGTTAGAATCCCCATGTACATTCCCGGGTTAGAATCACCATGTACTTTCCTGGGTTAGAATCCCCATGTACATTCCCGGGTTAGAATACCCATGTACGTTCCCGGGTTAGAAACCCCATGTAGATTACCGAGTTAGAATCTCCATGTACATTCCCAGGGTTAAAATCCCCATGTACATTCCAAGGGTCAGAATCCTCATGTACATACCCGGGTTACAGTACCTTTGTACATTCCCCGGGTTACAATCCCGATGTACATTCCCAGGATTAATATCCCCATGTACATTCCTGGGTTAGTATCCCTGTATACATTCCCGAGTTAGAACCCCTATGTACATTCCCGTGTTAGAATACTCATGTACATTCCCGGGTTAGCATCCCCATGTACATTCCCAGGGTTGGAATCCCCAATATATATTCCCAGGGTTAGAATCCCCATGTACATTCCCGGGTTAGAATTCTCATGTACATTCCCGGATTAGAAACCCGATTTACATTACCGGGTTAGTATCCCCATGTACATTCCTAGGGTTAGAATCCCCATATAAATTCCCAAGGTGAGAATCCCCATGTACGTTCCTGGCTTAGAATCCCCATGTACATTCCCGGGTTAGAATCCCCATGTACATTCCCAGATTTGAAACCCCTTGTACATTCCCGGGTTAGAATCCCCATGTACATCCCCGATTTAGAATCCCCATGTACACTCCAGGGGTAGAATACCCATGTACATTCCCGGTTTAGAATCTCCATGTACATTCCCGGAATGGAATCCCCATTTACATTCCCGGGTTGAAATCCCCAAATACATTTGCGGGTTAGAATCCCCATGTACATTCCCGGGTTAGAAAATCCATGTACATTCCCGGGTTAGAATCCCCATGTACATCCCGCGTTAGTATACCCATGAACATTCCCGGGTCAGAATCACCATGTACATTCCCAGGTTAGAATCCCCATGTACTTGCCTGGGTTAGAATCCTCATGTACATACCCGGGTTAGAATCCCCATGTACATTCCCAGGGTTAGAATCCCCATGTACATTCCCGGGTTCGAATCCCCATGTATATTCCCGGGTTAGAATCCCCATGTACATTCCCGGGTTATTATACCCATGAACATTCCCGGGTTAGAATCCCATGTACATTCCCGGATTAGAATCCCCATGTACATTCCAGTGTTAGTATACCCATGAACATTCCCGGGTTAGCATCCCCATGTAAATTCCTTGGTTAGAATCCCCATGTACATTCATAGGTTAGTATACCCATGAACATTCCAGGGTTAGAATCCCCATGTACATTCCAAGGGTCAGAATCCTCATGTACATACCCGGGTTACAGTACCTTTGTACATTCCCCGGGTTACAATCCCGATGTACATTCCCAGGATTAATATCCCCATGTACATTCCTGGGTTAGTATCCCTGTATACATTCCCGAGTTAGAACCCCTATGTACATTCCCGTGTTAGAATACTCATGTACATTCCCGGGTTAGCATCCCCATGTACATTCCCAGGGTTGGAATCCCCAATATATATTCCCAGGGTTAGAATCCCCATGTACATTCCCGGGTTAGAATTCTCATGTACATTCCCGGATTAGAAACCCGATTTACATTACCGGGTTAGTATCCCCATGTACATTCCTAGGGTTAGAATCCCCATATAAATTCCCAAGGTGAGAATCCCCATGTACGTTCCTGGCTTAGAATCCCCATGTACATTCCCGGGTTAGAATCCCCATGTACATTCCCAGATTTGAAACCCCTTGTACATTCCCGGGTTAGAATCCCCATGTACATCCCCGATTTAGAATCCCCATGTACACTCCAGGGGTAGAATACCCATGTACATTCCCGGTTTAGAATCTCCTTGTACATTCCCGGAATGGAATCCCCATTTACATTCCCGGGTTGAAATCCCCAAATACATTTGCGGGTTAGAATCCCCATGTACATTCCCGGGTTAGAAAATCCATGTACATTCCCGGGTTAGAATCCCCATGTACATCCCGCGTTAGTATACCCATGAACATTCCCGGGTCAGAATCACCATGTACATTCCCAGGTTAGAATCCCCATGTACTTGCCTGGGTTAGAATCCTCATGTACATACCCGGGTTAGAATCCCCATGTACATTCCCAGGGTTAGAATCCCCATGTACATTCCCGGGTTCGAATCCCCATGTATATTCCCGGGTTAGAATCCCCATGTACATTCCCGGGTTATTATACCCATGAACATTCCCGGGTTAGAATCCCATGTACATTCCCGGATTAGAATCCCCATGTACATTCCAGTGTTAGTATACCCATGAACATTCCCGGGTTAGCATCCCCATGTAAATTCCTTGGTTAGAATCCCCATGTACATTCATAGGTTAGTATACCCATGAACATTCCAGGGTTAGAATCCCCATGTACATTCCCGGGTTAGAATACCCATGTACTTTCACGGGTTAGAATCCCCATGTACATTCCCAGGTTAGAATCCCCATGTACATTCCCGGGTTAGAAACCCCATGTACATTCCCAGGGTTAGAATCCCCATATAAATTCCCAAGGTGAGAATCCCCATGTACATTCCCGGGTTAGAATCCCCATGTACATTCCCGGGTTAGAATCCCCATGTACATTCCCATGGTTAGAATCCCCATGTATATTCCCACGGTTAGAATCCTCATGTACATTCCCAGGGTTAGAATCCCCATGTACATTCCCAGGGTTAGAATCCCCATGTACATTAATGTGTTGAATCCCCATGTAGATTACCAGTTTAGAATCCCCATGTATATTCCCGGGATACAATCCCCATGTACATTCCCGGGTTAGTATCCAAATGTACATTCCCATGTTAGAATGCCCATGTACATTCCCAGGGTTAGATTCCCCATGAACGTTCCCAGGGTTAGAATCCCCATGTACATTCCCGGGTAACAATCTCCATGTACATTCCCGGGTTACATTCCCCATGTACATTCCCTTGGTTAGTATCCCCATGCATATTCCAGGGTTAGTATTCCCCATGTACGTGCCTAGGTTAGAAACCCCAGGTACATTCCACAGTTAGAATCCCCAAATACATTGCCAGGTTAGAAACCCCATGTACATTCCCAAGTTAGAATCCCCATGTACATTCCCGGGTTAGAATCTCCATGTACATTCCCGGAATGGAATCCCCATTTACATTCCTGGGTTGAAATCCCCAAATACATTTGCGGGTTAGAATCCCCATGTACATTCCCGGGTTATTATACCCATGAACATTCCCGGGTTAGAATCCCCTGTACATTCCTGGATTAGAATACCCATGTACATTCCCGGGTTAGTATCCCCATGTACATTCCTAGGTTAGAATCCCCATGTACATTCACGGCTTAGTATACCCATGAACATTCCCGTGTTAGAATCCCCATGTACATTCCCGGGTTAGAATCACCATGTACTTTCCTGGGTTAGAATCCCCATGTACATTCCCGGGTTAGAATACCCATGTACGTTCCCGGGTTAGAAACCCCATGTAGATTACCGAGTTAGAATCTCCATGTACATTCCCAGGGTTAAAATCCCCATGTACATTCCAAGGGTCAGAATCCTCATGTACATACCCGGGTTACAGTACCTTTGTACATTCCCCGGGTTACAATCCCGATGTACATTCCCAGGATTAATATCCCCATGTACATTCCTGGGTTAGTATCCCTGTATACATTCCCGAGTTAGAACCCCTATGTACATTCCCGTGTTAGAATACTCATGTACATTCCCGGGTTAGCATCCCCATGTACATTCCCAGGGTTGGAATCCCCAATATATATTCCCAGGGTTAGAATCCCCATGTACATTCCCGGGTTAGAATTCTCATGTACATTCCCGGATTAGAAACCCGATTTACATTACCGGGTTAGTATCCCCATGTACATTCCTAGGGTTAGAATCCCCATATAAATTCGCAAGGTGAGAATCCCCATGTACGTTCCTGGCTTAGAATCCCCATGTACATTCCCGGGTTAGAATCCCCATGTACATTCCCAGATTTGAAACCCCTTGTACATTCCCGGGTTAGAATCCCCATGTACATCCCCGATTTAGAATCCCCATGTACACTCCAGGGGTAGAATACCCATGTACATTCCCGGTTTAGAATCTCCATGTACATTCCCGGAATGGAATCCCCATTTACATTCCCGGGTTGAAATCCCCAAATACATTTGCGGGTTAGAATCCCCATGAACATTCCCGGGTCAGAATCACCATGTACATTCCCAGGTTAGAATCCCCATGTACTTGCCTGGGTTAGAATCCTCATGTACATACCCGGGTTAGAATCCCCATGTACATTCCCAGGGTTAGAATCCCCATGTACATTCCCGGGTTCGAATCCCCATGTATATTCCCGGGTTAGAATCCCCATGTACATTCCCGGGTTATTATACCCATGAACATTCCCGGGTTAGAATCCCATGTACATTCCCGGATTAGAATCCCCATGTACATTCCAGTGTTAGTATACCCATGAACATTCCCGGGTTAGCATCCCCATGTAAATTCCTTGGTTAGAATCCCCATGTACATTCATAGGTTAGTATACCCATGAACATTCCAGGGTTAGAATCCCCATGTACATTCCCGGGTTAGAATACCCATGTACTTTCACGGGTTAGAATCCCCATGTACATTCCCAGGTTAGAATCCCCATGTACATTCCCGGGTTAGAAACCCCATGTACATTCCCAGGGTTAGAATCCCCATATAAATTCCCAAGGTGAGAATCCCCATGTACTTTCCCGGGTTAGAATCCCCATGTACATTCCCGGGTTAGAATCCCCATGTACATTCCCATGGTTAGAATCCCCATGTATATTCCCACGGTTAGAATCCTCATGTACATTCCCAGGGTTAGAATCCCCATGTACATTCCCAGGGTTAGAATCCCCATGTACATTAATGTGTTGAATCCCCATGTAGATTACCAGTTTAGAATCCCCATGTATATTCCCGGGATAGAATCCCCATGTACATTCCCGGGTTAGTATCCAAATGTACATTCCCATGTTAGAATGCCCATGTACATTCCCAGGGTTAGATTCCCCATGAACGTTCCCAGGGTTAGAATCCCCATGTACATTCCCGGGTAACAATCTCCATGTACATTCCCGGGTTACATTCCCCATGTACATTCCCTTGGTTAGTATCCCCATGCATATTCCAGGGTTAGTATCCCCATGTACGTGCCTAGGTTAGAAACCCCAGGTACATTCCACAGTTAGAATCCCCAAATACATTGCCAGGTTAGAAACCCCATGTACATTCCCAAGTTAGAATCCCCATGTACATTCCCGGGTTAGAATCCCCATGTACAATCCAGGATTAGTATACCCATGTACATTACCGGGTTAGAATCCCCATGTACATTCTCGGGTTAGAATCCCCATGTATATTCCCGGGTTAGAAACCCCATCAACATTCCCGGGTTAGAATCCCCATGATCATTCCCGGGTTAGTATTCCCATGAAAATTCCCAGGTTAGAATCCCCATATACATTCCCGGGTTAGAATCCCCATATACACCATGGGTCAGTATCCCCATGTACATTCCCGGGTTAGTATCCCCATGTTGATTCCCAGGTTTAGAATCCCCATATACATTCTCGGGGTTAGAATCCACATATGCATTCCCGGGTTTAGAATCCCCATGTACATGCCCGGTTTAGAATCCCCATGTACGTTCCTGGGTTAGAATCCCCATGGACATTCCTGGGTTAGTATCCCCATTGACATTCCCAGGGTTAGAATCCCCATGTTCATTCCCAAGTTTAGAATTTCCATTTACATTCCCGGGTTTGAATCCCCATATACATTCCACGGTTAGAATCCCCATGTACATTCCCTGGTTAGATCCCCATGTACATTCCCGTGTTAGAATCCCCATGTACATTACAGGGTTAGAATCCCCATGTACATTCCCAGGGTTAGAATCCCAATGTACATTCCCAGGTTAGAATCGCCATGTACATTCCCAGATTAGAATTACCATGTACATTCCCGGGATGAATCCCCATGTACATTCATGGGTTATTTTCCCCATGTACATTCCCGGGTTATTATACCCATGAACATTCCCGGGTTTGAATCCCATGTACATTCCCACGTTAGAATCACCATGTACATTCCCTGGTTAGTATACCCATGAACATTCCCGGGTTAGAATCCCCAGCTACATTCCCAGGGTTAGAATCCCCATGTACATTCCCAGGGTCAGAATCCCCATGTACATTCCCAGGGTTACAATTCCCATGTACATTACCAGGGTTAGTATACCCATGTACATTCCTGGGTTAATATCCCCATGTACATTCCAGGGTTAGAATTCCCATGTACATTCCCGGGTTAGCATCACCATGTACATTCCTGGGTTAGTATCCACATGTACATTCCCGGGTTAGAATCCCCATATACATTCCCAGGGTTAGAATCCCCATGTACATTCCCGGTTTAGAATCCCCATGTACATTCCGGTGTTAGAATCCCCATGTACATTCCCGGTTTATTATACCCATGAACATTCCCGGGTTAGATTCCCATGTACATTCCCGGATTAGAATCCCCATGTACAGTCCTGGGTTAGAATCCCCATGTACATTCATGGGTTAGTATACCCATGAACATTCCCGGGTTAGAATCCCCATGTACATTCCCGGGTTAGAATACGCATGTACCTTCCCGGGTTAGAATCCCCATGTACATTCCCGGGTTAGAATCCCCATGTACATTCCCGGGTTAGAAACCCCATTTCCATTCCCGGGTTAGAATACCCATGTACAGTCCCAGGGTTAAAATCCCCACGTACATTCCCAGGGTCAGAATCCCCATGTACATAACCGGGTTACAATACCCTTGTACATTCCCCGGGTTACAATCCCGATGTACATTCCCAGCGTTTGTATCCCCATGTACATTACCGGGTTAGAATCCCCATGTACATTCCCGGGTTAGTATCCCCATGTACATTCCCGGGTTAGTATCCCCATGTACATTCCCAGGGTTGGAATCACCCATATATATTTCCAGGGTTATAAACCCCTTGTACATTCCCGGGTTAGAATTCTCATGTACATTCCCGGGTTAGAAACCCCATGGACATTCCCGGGTTAGTATCCCCGTGTACATTCCCAGGGTTCGAATACCCATATATAAATTCCCAAGGTGAGAATCCCCATGCACGTTCCTGGCTTAGAATCCCCATGTACGTTCCTGGGTTAGAAACCCCATGTACATTCGCAGGTTTGAATCCCCTTGTACATTCCCGGGTTAGAATCCCCATGTACATTCCCGGGTTAGAATCCCCATGTACATTCCAGGGGTTGTATATCCATGTACATTCCCTGTTTAGAATCCACATGTACATTCCCGGAATGGAATCCCCATGTACATTCCCGGGTTGAAATACCCAAATACATTCCCGGGTTAGAATCCCCATGTACATTCCCGGGTTAGAATCCCCATGTACATTCCCAGGGTTAGAATCCCCATGTACATTCCCGGGTTCGAATCCCCATGTATATTCCCGGGTTAGAATCCCCATGTACATTCCCGGGTTATTATACCCATGAACATTCCCGGGTTAGAATCCCATGTACATTCCCGGATTAGAATCCCCATGTACATTCCAGTGTTAGTATACCCATGAACATTCCCGGGTTAGCATCCCCATGTACATTCCTTGGTTAGAATCCCCATGTACATTCATAGGTTAGTATACCCATGAACATTCCAGGGTTAGAATCCCCATGTACATACCCGGGTTAGAATACCCATGTACTTTCACGGTTTAGAATCCCCATGTACATTCCAGGGTTAGAATCCCCATGTACATTCCCGGGTTAGAAACCCCATGTACATTCCCAGGGTTAGAATCCCCATATAAATTCCCAAGGTGAGAATCCCCATGTACTTTCCCGGGTTAGAATCCCCATGTACATTCCCGGGTTAGAATCCCCATGTACATTCCCATGGTTAGAATCCCCATGTTTATTCCCACGGTTAGAAACCTCATGTACATTCCCAGGGTTAGAATCCCCATGTACATTCCCATGGTTAGAATCCCCATGTTTATTCCCACGGTTAGAATCCTCATGTACATTCCCAGGGTTAGAATCCCCATGTACATTCCCAGGGTTAGAATCCCCATGTAGATTAATGTGTTGAATCCCCATGTAGATTACCAGTTTAGAATCCCCATGTATATTCCCGGGATAGAATCCCCATGTACACTCCCTGGTTAGATCCCCATGTACATTCCCGTGTTAGAATCCCCATGTACATTACAGGGTTAGAATCCCCATGTACATTCCCCGGTTAGAATCCCCATGTACAATCCAGGATTAGTATACACATGTACATTACCGGGTTAGAATCCCCATGTACATTCCCGGGTTAGAATCCCCATGTACATTCTCGATTGGAATCCCCATGCACATTTCTGGCTTAGAATCCCCATGTACATTTCCAGGGATAGAATACCCATGTATATTCACAGGATTAGAATCCCCATGTACATTCCCTGGATTAAAATTCCCATGTACATTCCCGGGTTAGAATGCCCATGTACTTTCCGGGGATAGAATCCCCATGTACATTCCCGTGTTAGAATCCCCATGTATATTCCCGGGTTAGAAACCCCATCAACATTCCCGGGTTAGAATCCCCATGATCATTCCCGGGTTAGTATTCCCATGAAAATTCCCAGGTTAGAATCCCCATATACATTCCCGGGTTAGAATCCCCATGTATAACATGGGTCAGTATCCCCATGTACATTCCCGGGTTAATATCCCCATGTTGATTCCCAGGTTTAGAATCCCCATATACATTCTCGGGGTTAGAATCCACATATGCATTCCCGGGTTTAGAATCCCCATGTACATGCCCGGTTTAGAATCCCCATGTACGTTCCTGGGTTAGAATCCCCATGGACATTCCTGGGTTAGTATCCCCATTGACATTCCCAGGGTTAGAATCCCCATGTTCAATCCCAAGTTTAGAATTCCCATTTACATTCCCGGGTTTGAATCCCCATATACATTCCACGGTTAGAATCCCCATGTACATTCCCTGGTTAGATCCCCATGTACATTACCGTGTTAGAATCCCCATGTACATTACAGGGTTAGAATCCCCATGTACATTCCCAGGGTTAGAATCCCAATGTACATTCCCAGGTTAGAATCGCCATGTACATTCCCAGATTAGAATTACCATGTACATTCCCGGGATGAATCCCCATGTACATTCATGGGTTATTTTCCCCATGTACATTCCCGGGTTATTATACCCATGAACATTCCCGGGTTTGAATCCCATGTACATTCCCACGTTAGAATCACCATGTACATTCCCTGGTTAGTATACCCATGAACATTCCCGGGTTAGAATCCCCAGCTACATTCCCAGGGTTAGAATCCCCATGTACATTCCCAGGGTCAGAATCCACATGTACATTCCCAGGGTTACAATTCCCATGTACATTACCAGGGTTAGTATCCCCATGTACATTCCTGGGTTAGTATCCCCATGTACATTCCAGGGTTAGAATTCCCATGTACATTCCCGGGTTAGCATCACCATGTACATTCCTGGGTTAGTATCCCCATGTACATTCCCGGGTTTGAATCCCATGTACATTCCCACGTTAGAATCACCATGTACATTCCCTGGTTAGTATACCCATGAACATTCCAGGGTTAGAATCCCCAGCTACATTCCCAGGGTTAGAATCCCCATGTACATTCCCAGGTTCAGAATCCACATGTACATTCCCAGGGTTACAATTCCCATGTACATTACCAGGGTTAGTATCCCCATGTACATTCCTGGGTTAGTATCCCCATGTACATTCCAGGGTTAGAATTCCCATGTACATTCCCGGGTTAGCATCACCATGTACATTCCTGGGTTAGTATCCCCATGTACATTCCCGGGTTAGAATCCCCATATACATTCCCAGGGTTAGAATCCCCATGTACATTCCCGGGTTAGAATCCCCATGTACATTCCGGGGTTAGAATCGCCATGTACATTCCCGGTTTATTATACCCATGAACATTCCCGGGTTAGATTCCCATGTACATTCCGGATTATAATCCCCATGTACAGTCCTGGGTTAGAATCCCCATGTACATTCATGGGTTAGTATACCCATGAACATTCCCGGGTTAGAATCCCCATGTACATTCCCGGGTTATTATACCCATGAACATTCCCGGGTTAGAATCCCCTGTACATTCCTGGATTAGAATACCCATGTACATTCCCGGGTTAGTATCCCCATGTACATTCCTAGGTTAGAATCCCCATGTACATTCACGGCTTAGTATACCCATGAACATTCCCGTGTTAGAATCCCCATGTACATTCCCGGGTTAGAATCACCATGTACTTTCAAGGGTTAGAATCCCCATGTACATTCCCGGGTTAGAATACCCATGTACATTCCCGGGTTAGAAACCCCATGTAGATTACCGAGTTAGAATCTCCATGTACATTCCCAGGGTTAAAATCCCCATGTACATTCCAAGGGTCAGAATCCCCATGTACATACCCGGGTTACAGCACCTTTGTACATTCCCCGGGTTACAATCCCGATATACATTCCCAGGATTAATATCCCCATGTACATTCCTGGGTTAGTATCCCTGTATACATTCCCGAGTTAGAATCCCTATGTACATTCCCGTGTTAGAATACCCATGTACATTCCCGGGTTAGCATCCCCATGTACATTCCCAGGGTTGGAATCCCCAATATATATTCCCAGGGTTCGAATCCCCATGTACATTCCCGGGTTAGAATTCTCATGTACATTCCCGGATTAGAAACCCGATTTACATTACCGGGTTAGTATCCCCATGTACATTCCTGGGGTTAGAATTCTCATGTACATTCCCGGATTAGAAACCCGATTTACATTACCGGGTTAGTATCCCCATGTACATTCCTGGGGTTAGAATCCCCAAATAAATTCCCAAGGTGAGAATCCCCATGTACGTTCCTGGCTTAGAATCCCCATGTACATTCCCGGGTTAGAATCCCCATGTACATTCCCAGATTTGAAACCCCTTGTACATTCCCGGGTTAGAATCCCCATGTACATCCCCGATTTAGAATCCCCATGCACACTCCAGGGGTAGAATACCCATGTACATTCCCGGTTTAGAATCTCCATGTACATTCCCGGAATGGAATCCCCATTTACATTCCTGGGTTGAAATCCCCAAATACATTTGCGGGTTAGAATCCCCATGTACATTCCCGGGTTATTATACCCATGAACATTCCCGGGTTAGAATCCCCTGTACATTCCTGGATTAGAATACCCATGTACATTCCCGGGTTAGTATCCCCATGTACATTCCTAGGTTAGAATCCCCATGTACATTCACGGCTTAGTATACCCATGAACATTCCCGTGTTAGAATCCCCATGTACATTCCCGGGTTAGAATCACCATGTACTTTCCTGGGTTAGAATCCCCATGTACATTCCCGGGTTAGAATACCCATGTACGTTCCCGGGTTAGAAACCCCATGTAGATTACCGAGTTAGAATCTCCATGTACATTCCCAGGGTTAAAATCCCCATGTACATTCCAAGGGTCAGAATCCTCATGTACATACCCGGGTTACAGTACCTTTGTACATTCCCCGGGTTACAATCCCGATGTACATTCCCAGGATTAATATCCCCATGTACATTCCTGGGTTAGTATCCCTGTATACATTCCCGAGTTAGAACCCCTATGTACATTCCCGTGTTAGAATACTCATGTACATTCCCGGGTTAGCATCCCCATGTACATTCCCAGGGTTGGAATCCCCAATATATATTCCCAGGGTTAGAATCCCCATGTACATTCCCGGGTTAGAATTCTCATGTACATTCCCGGATTAGAAACCCGATTTACATTACCGGGTTAGTATCCCCATGTACATTCCTAGGGTTAGAATCCCCATATAAATTCCCAAGGTGAGAATCCCCATGTACGTTCCTGGCTTAGAATCCCCATGTACATTCCCGGGTTAGAATCCCCATGTACATTCCCAGATTTGAAACCCCTTGTACATTCCCGGGTTAGAATCCCCATGTACATCCCCGATTTAGAATCCCCATGTACACTCCAGGGGTAGAATACCCATGTACATTCCTGGTTTAGAATCTCCATGTACATTCCCGGAATGGAATCCCCATTTACATTCCCGGGTTGAAATCCCCAAATACATTTGCGGGTTAGAATCCCCATGTACATTCCCGGGTTAGAAAATCCATGTACATTCCCGGGTTAGAATCCCCATGTACATCCCGCGTTAGTATACCCATGAACATTCCCGGGTCAGAATCACCATGTACATTCCCAGGTTAGAATCCCCATGTACTTGCCTGGGTTAGAATCCTCATGTACATACCCGGGTTAGAATCCCCATGTACATTCCCAGGGTTAGAATCCCCATGTACATTCCCGGGTTCGAATCCCCATGTATATTCCCGGGTTAGAATCCCCATGTACATTCCCGGGTTATTATACCCATGAACATTCCCGGGTTAGAATCCCATGTACATTCCCGGATTAGAATCCCCATGTACATTCCAGTGTTAGTATACCCATGAACATTCCCGGGTTAGCATCCCCATGTAAATTCCTTGGTTAGAATCCCCATGTACATTCATAGGTTAGTATACCCATGAACATTCCAGGGTTAGAATCCCCATGTACATTCCAAGGGTCAGAATCCTCATGTACATACCCGGGTTACAGTACCTTTGTACATTCCCCGGGTTACAATCCCGATGTACATTCCCAGGATTAATATCCCCATGTACATTCCTGGGTTAGTATCCCTGTATACATTCCCGAGTTAGAACCCCTATGTACATTCCCGTGTTAGAATACTCATGTACATTCCCGGGTTAGCATCCCCATGTACATTCCCAGGGTTGGAATCCCCAATATATATTCCCAGGGTTAGAATCCCCATGTACATTCCCGGGTTAGAATTCTCATGTACATTCCCGGATTAGAAACCCGATTTACATTACCGGGTTAGTATCCCCATGTACATTCCTAGGGTTAGAATCCCCATATAAATTCCCAAGGTGAGAATCCCCATGTACGTTCCTGGCTTAGAATCCCCATGTACATTCCCGGGTTAGAATCCCCATGTACATTCCCAGATTTGAAACCCCTTGTACATTCCCGGGTTAGAATCCCCATGTACATCCCCGATTTAGAATCCCCATGTACACTCCAGGGGTAGAATACCCATGTACATTCCCGGTTTAGAATCTCCATGTACATTCCCGGAATGGAATCCCCATTTACATTCCCGGGTTGAAATCCCCAAATACATTTGCGGGTTAGAATCCCCATGTACATTCCCGGGTTAGAAAATCCATGTACATTCCCGGGTTAGAATCCCCATGTACATCCCGCGTTAGTATACCCATGAACATTCCCGGGTCAGAATCACCATGTACATTCCCAGGTTAGAATCCCCATGTACTTGCCTGGGTTAGAATCCTCATGTACATACCCGGGTTAGAATCCCCATGTACATTCCCAGGGTTAGAATCCCCATGTACATTCCCGGGTTCGAATCCCCATGTATATTCCCGGGTTAGAATCCCCATGTACATTCCCGGGTTATTATACCCATGAACATTCCCGGGTTAGAATCCCATGTACATTCCCGGATTAGAATCCCCATGTACATTCCAGTGTTAGTATACCCATGAACATTCCCGGGTTAGCATCCCCATGTAAATTCCTTGGTTAGAATCCCCATGTACATTCATAGGTTAGTATACACATGAACATTCCAGGGTTAGAATCCCCATGTACATTCCCGGGTTAGAATACCCATGTACTTTCACGGGTTAGAATCCCCATGTACATTCCCAGGTTAGAATCCCCATGTACATTCCCGGCTTAGAAACCCCATGTACATTCCCAGGGTTAGAATCCCCATATAAATTCCCAAGGTGAGAATCCCCATGTACTTTCCCGGGTTAGAATCCCCATGTACATTCCCGGGTTAGAATCCCCATGTACATTCCCATGGTTAGAATCCCCATGTATATTCCCACGGTTAGAATCCTCATGTACATTCCCAGGGTTAGAATCCCCATGTACATTCCCAGGGTTAGAATCCCCATGTACATTAATGTGTTGAATCCCCATGTAGATTACCAGTTTAGAATCCCCATGTATATTCCCGGGATAGAATCCCCATGTACATTCCCGGGTTAGTATCCAAATGTACATTCCCATGTTAGAATGCCCATGTACATTCCCAGGGTTAGATTCCCCATGAACGTTCCCAGGGTTAGAATCCCCATGTACATTCCCGGGTAACAATCTCCATGTACATTCCCGGGTTACATTCCCCATGTACATTCCCTTGGTTAGTATCCCCATGCATATTCCAGGGTTAGTATTCCCCATGTACGTGCCTAGGTTAGAAACCCCAGGTACATTCCACAGTTAGAATCCCCAAATACATTGCCAGGTTAGAAACCCCATGTACATTCCCAAGTTAGAATCCCCATGTACATTCCCGGGTTAGAATCCCCATGTACAATCCAGGATTAGTATACCCATGTACATTACCGGGTTAGAATCCCCATGTACATTCTCGGGTTAGAATCCCCATGTACATTCTCGGGTTAGAATCCCCATGCACATTTCCGGCTTAGAATCCCCATGTACATTTCCAGGGATAGAATACCCATGTATATTCACAGGATTAGAATCCCCATGTACTTTCCCTGGATTAAAATTCCCATGTACATTCCCGGGTTAGAATCCCCATGTACTTTCCGGGGATAGAATCCCCATGTACATTCCCGGGTTAGAATCCCCATGTATATTCCCGGGTTAGAAACCCCATCAACATTCCCGGGTTAGAATCCCCATGATCATTCCCGGGTTAGTATTCCCATGAAAATTCCCAGGTTAGAATCCCCATATACATTCCCGGGTTAGAATCCCCATGTACACCATGGGTCAGTATCCCCATGTACATTCCCGGGTTAGTATCCCCATGTTGATTCCCAGGTTTAGAATCCCCATATACATTCTCGGGGTTAGAATCCACATATGCATTCCCGGGTTTAGAATCCCCATGTACATGCCCGGTTTAGAATCCCCATGTACGTTCCTGGGTTAGAACCCCCATGGACATTCCTGGGTTAGTATCCCCATTGACATTCCCAGGGTTAGAATCCCCATGTTCATTCCCAAGTTTAGAATTCCCATTTACATTCCCGGGTTTGAATCCCCATATACATTCCACGGTTAGAATCCCCATGTACATTCCCTGGTTAGATCCCCATGTACATTCCCGTGTTAGAATCCCCATGTACATTACAGGGTTAGAATCCCCATGTACATTCCCAGGGTTAGAATCCCAATGTACATTCCCAGGTTAGAATCGCCATGTACATTCCCAGATTAGAATTACCATGTACATTCCCGGGATGAATCCCCATGTACATTCATGGGTTATTTTCCCCATGTACATTCCCGGGTTATTATACCCATGAACATTCCCGGGTTTGAATCCCATGTACATTCCCACGTTAGAATCACCATGTACATTCCCTGGTTAGTATACCCATGAACATTCCCGGGTTAGAATCCCCAGCTACATTCCCAGGGTTAGAATCCCCATGTACATTCCCAGGGTCAGAATCCCCATGTACATTCCCAGGGTTACAATTCCCATGTACATTACCAGGGTTAGTATACCCATGTACATTCCTGGGTTAATATCCCCATGTACATTCCAGGGTTAGAATTCCCATGTACATTCCCGGGTTAGCATCACCATGTACATTCCTGGGTTAGTATCCCCATGTACATTCCCGGGTTAGAATCCCCATATACATTCCCAGGGTTAGAATCCCCATGTACATTCCCGGTTTAGAATCCCCATGTACATTCTGGTGTTAGAATCCCCATGTACATTCCCGGTTTATTATACCCATGAACATTCCCGGGTTAGATTCCCATGTACATTCCCGGATTAGAATCCCCATGTACAGTCCTGGGTTAGAATCCCCATGTACATTCATGGGTTAGTATACCCATGAACATTCCCGGGTTAGAATCCCCATGTACATTCCCGGGTTAGAATACCCATGTACCTTCCAGGGTTAGAATCCCCATGTACATTCCCGGGTTAGAATCCCCATGTACATTCCCGGGTTAGAAACCCCATTTCCATTCCCGGGTTAGAATACCCATGTACAGTCCCAGGGTTAAAATCCCCACGTACATTCCCAGGGTCAGAATCCCCATGTACATAACCGGGTTACAATACCCTTGTACATTCCCCGGGTTACAATCCTGATGTACATTCCCAGCGTTTGTATCCCCATGTACATTACCGGGTTAGAATCCCCATGTACATTCCCGGGTTAGTATCCCCATGTACATTCCCGGGTTAGTATCCCCATGTACATTCCCAGGGTTGGAATCACCCATATATATTTCCAGGGTTATAAACCCCTTGTACATTCCCGGGTTAGAATTCTCATGTACATTCCCGGGTTAGAAACCCCATGGACATTCCCGGGTTAGTATCCCCATGTACATTCCCAGGGTTCGAATACCCATATATAAATTCCCAAGGTGAGAATCCCCATGCACGTTCCTGGCTTAGAATCCCCATGTACATTCCTGGGTTAGAAGCCCCATGTACATTCGCAGGTTTGAATCCCCTTGTACATTCCCGGGTTAGAATCCCCATGTACATTCCCGGGTTAGAATCCCCATGTACATTCCAGGGGTTGTATATCCATGTACATTCCCTGTTTAGAATCCACATGTACATTCCCGGAATGGAATCCCCATGTACATTCCCGGGTTGAAATACCCAAATACATTCCCGGGTTAGAATCCCCATGTACATTCCCGGGTTAGAATCCCCATGTACATTCCCAGGGTTAGAATCCCCATGTACATTCCCGGGTTCGAATCCCCATGTATATTCCCGGGTTAGAATCCCCATGTACATTCCCGGGTTATTATACCCATGAACATTCCCGGGTTAGAATCCCATGTACATTCCCGGATTAGAATCCCCATGTACATTCCAGTGTTAGTATACCCATGAACATTCCCGGGTTAGCATCCCCATGTACATTCCTTGGTTAGAATCCCCATGTACATTCATAGGTTAGTATACCCATGAACATTCCAGGGTTAGAATCCCCATGTACATACCCGGGTTAGAATACCCATGTACTTTCACGGTTTAGAATCCCCATGTACATTCCAGGGTTAGAATCCCCATGTACATTCCCGGGTTAGAAACCCCATGTACATTCCCAGGGTTAGAATCCCCATATAAATTCCCAAGGTGAGAATCCCCATGTACTTTCCCGGGTTAGAATCCCCATGTACATTCCCGGGTTAGAATCCCCATGTACATTCCCATGGTTAGAATCCCCATGTTTATTCCCACGGTTAGAAACCTCATGTACATTCCCAGGGTTAGAATCCCCATGTACATTCCCATGGTTAGAATCCCCATGTTTATTCCCACGGTTAGAATCCTCATGTACATTCCCAGGGTTAGAATCCCCATGTACATTCCCAGGGTTAGAATCCCCATGTAGATTAATGTGTTGAATCCCCATGTAGATTACCAGTTTAGAATCCCCATGTATATTCCCGGGATAGAATCCCCATGTACACTCCCTGGTTAGATCCCCATGTACATTCCCGTGTTAGAATCCCCATGTACATTACAGGGTTAGAATCCCCATGTACATTCCCCGGTTAGAATCCCCATGTACAATCCAGGATTAGTATACACATGTACATTACCGGGTTAGAATCCCC
Source organism: Pristiophorus japonicus (assembly GCF_044704955.1). NCBI lineage: Eukaryota > Metazoa > Chordata > Chondrichthyes > Pristiophoridae > Pristiophorus > Pristiophorus japonicus. Next base: position 12,302,358 of record NC_092011.1, read on the forward strand.
ATGTACATTCCCGGGTTAGAATCCCCATGTACATTCTCGGATTAGAATCCCCATGCACATTTCCGGCTTAGAATCCCCATGTACATTTCCAGGGATAGAATACCCATGTATATTCACAGGATTAGAATCCCCATGTACATTCCCTGGATTAAAATTCCCTTGTACATTCCCGGGTTAGAATGCCCATGTACTTTCCGGGGATAGAATCCCCATGTACATTCCCGTGTTAGAATCCCCATGTATATTCCCGGGTTAGAAACCCCATCAACATTCCCGGGTTAGAATCCCCATGATCATTCCCGGGTTAGTATTCCCATGAAAATTCCCAGGTTAGAATCCCCATATACATTCCCGGGTTAGAATCCCCATGTATAACATGGGTCAGTATCCCCATGTACATTCCCGGGTTAGTATCCCCATGTTGATTCCCAGGTTTAGAATCCCCATATACATTCTCGGGGTTAGAATCCACATATGCATTCCCGGGTTTAGAATCCCCATGTACATGCCCGGTTTAGAATCCCCATGTACGTTCCTGGGTTAGAATCCCCATGGACATTCCTGGGTTAGTATCCCCATTGACATTCCCAGGGTTAGAATCCCCATGTTCATTCCCAAGTTTAGAATTCCCATTTACATTCCCGGGTTTGAATCCCCATATACATTCCACGGTTAGAATCCCCATGTACATTCCCTGGTTAGATCCCCATGTACATTACCGTGTTAGAATCCCCATGTACATTACAGGGTTAGAATCCCCATGTACATTCCCAGGGTTAGAATCCCAATGTACATTCCCAGGTTAGAATCGCCATGTACATTCCCAGATTAGAATTACCATGTACATTCCCGGGATGAATCCCCATGTACATTCATGGGTTATTTTCCCCATGTACATTCCCGGGTTATTATACCCATGAACATTCCCGGGTTTGAATCCCATGTACATTCCCACGTTAGAATCACCATGTACATTCCCTGGTTAGTATACCCATGAACATTCCCGGGTTAGAATCCCCAGCTACATTCCCAGGGTTAGAATCCCCATGTACATTCCCAGGGTCAGAATCCACATGTACATTTCCAGGGTTACAATTCCCATGTACATTACCAGGGTTAGTATCCCCATGTACATTCCTGGGTTAATATCCCCATGTACATTCCAGGGTTAGAATTCCCATGTACATTCCCGGGTTAGCATCACCATGTACATTCCTGGGTTAGTATCCCCATGTACATTCCCGGGTTTGAATCCCATGTACATTCCCGGGTTAGAATCACCATGTACATTCCCTGGTTAGTATACCCATGAACATTCCCGGGTTAGAATCCCCAGCTACATTCCCAGGGTTAGAATCCCCATGTACATTCCCAGGTTCAGAATCCACATGTACATTCCCAGGGTTACAATTCCCATGTACATTACCAGGGTTAGTATCCCCATGTACATTCCTGGGTTAGTATCCCCATGTACATTCCAGGTTAGAATTCCCATGTACATTCCCGGGTTAGCATCACCATGTACATTCCTGGGTTAGTATCCCCATGTACATTCCCGGGTTAGAATCCCCATATACATTCCCAGGGTTAGAATCCCCATGTACATTCCCGGGTTAGAATCCCCATGTACATTCCGGGGTTAGAATCGCCATGTACATTCCCGGTTTATTATACCCATGAACATTCCCGGGTTAGATTCCCATGTACATTCCCGGATTATAATCCCCATGTACAGTCCTGGGTTAGAATCCCCATGTACATTCATGGGTTAGTATACCCATGAACATTCCCGGGTTAGAATCCCCATGTACATTCCCGGGTTAGAATACCCATGTACCTTCCCGGGTTAGAATCCCCATGTACATTCCCGGGTTAGAATCCCCATGTACATTCCAGGGGTTGTATATCCATGTACATTCCCTGTTTAGAATCCACATGTACATTCCCGGAATGGAATCCCCATGTACATTCCCGGGTTGAAATACCCAAATACATTCCCGGGTTAGAATCCCCATGTACATTCCCGGGTTAGAATCCCCATGTACATTCCCAGGGTTAGAATCCCCATGTACATTCCCGGGTTCGAATCCCCATGTATATTCCCGGGTTAGAATCCCCATGTACATTCCCGGGTTATTATACCCATGAACATTCCCGGGTTAGAATCCCATGTACATTCCCGGATTAGAATCCCCATGTACATTCCAGTGTTAGTATACCCATGAACATTCCCGGGTTAGCATCCCCATGTACATTCCTTGGTTAGAATCCGCATGTACATTCATAGGTTAGTATACCCATGAACATTCCAGGGTTAGAATCCCCATGTACATACCCGGGTTAGAATACCCATGTACTTTCACGGTTTAGAATCCCCATGTACATTCCCGGGTTAGAATCCCCATGTACATTCCCGGGTTAGAAACCCCATGTACATTCCCAGGGTTAGAATCCCCATATAAATTCCCAAGGTGAGAATCCCCATGTACTTTCCCGGGTTAGAATCCCCATGTACATTCCCGGGTTAGAATCCCCATGTACATTCCCATGGTTAGAATCCCCATGTTTATTCCCACGGTTAGAAACCTCATGTACATTCCCAGGGTTAGAATCCCCATGTACATTCCCATGGTTAGAATCCCCATGTTTATTCCCACGGTTAGAATCCTCATGTACATTCCCAGGGTTAGAATCCCCATGTACATTCCCAGGGTTAGAATCCCCATGTAGATTAATGTGTTGAATCCCCATGTAGATTACCAGTTTAGAATCCCCATGTATATTCCCGGGATAGAATCCCCATGTACACTCCCTGGTTAGATCCCCATGTACATTCCCGTGTTAGAATCCCCATGTACATTACAGGGTTAGAATCCCCATGTACATTCCCCGGTTAGAATCCCCATGTACAATCCAGGATTAGTATACACATGTACATTACCGGGTTAGAATCCCCATGTACATTCCCGGGTTAGAATCCCCATGTACATTCTCGGATTAGAATCCCCATGCACATTTCCGGCTTAGAATCCCCATGTACATTTCCAGGGATAGAATACCCATGTATATTCACAGGATTAGAATCCCCATGTACATTCCCTGGATTAAAATTCCCTTGTACATTCCCGGGTTAGAATGCCCATGTACTTTCCGGGGATAGAATCCCCATGTACATTCCCGTGTTAGAATCCCCATGTATATTCCAGGGTTAGAAACCCCATCAACATTCCCGGGTTAGAATCCCCATGATCATTCCCGGGTTAGTATTCCCATGAAAATTCCCAGGTTAGAATCCCCATATACATTCCCGGGTTAGAATCCCCATGTATAACATGGGTCAGTATCCCCATGTACATTCCCGGGTTAGTATCCCCATGTTGATTCCCAGGTTTAGAATCCCCATATACATTCTCGGGGTTAGAATCCACATATGCATTCCCGGGTTTAGAATCCCCATGTACATGCCCGGTTTAGAATCCCCATGTACGTTCCTGGGTTAGAATCCCCATGGACATTCCTGGGTTAGTATCCCCATTGACATTCCCAGGGTTAGAATCCCCATGTTCATTCCCAAGTTTAGAATTCCCATTTACATTCCCGGGTTTGAATCCCCATATACATTCCACGGTTAGAATCCCCATGTACATTCCCTGGTTAGATCCCCATGTACATTACCGTGTTAGAATCCCCATGTACATTACAGGGTTAGAATCCCCATGTACATTCCCAGGGTTAGAATCCCAATGTACATTCCCAGGTTAGAATCGCCATGTACATTCCCAGATTAGAATTACCATGTACATTCCCGGGATGAATCCCCATGTACATTCATGGGTTATTTTCCCCATGTACATTCCCGGGTTATTATACCCATGAACATTCCCGGGTTTGAATCCCATGTACATTCCCACGTTAGAATCACCATGTACATTCCCTGGTTAGTATACCCATGAACATTCCCGGGTTAGAATCCCCAGCTACATTCCCAGGGTTAGAATCCCCATGTACATTCCCAGGGTCAGAATCCACATGTACATTCCCAGGGTTACAATTCCCATGTACATTACCAGGGTTAGTATCCCCATGTACATTCCTGGGTTAGTATCCCCATGTACATTCCAGGGTTAGAATTCCCATGTACATTCCCGGGTTAGCATCACCATGTACATTCCTGGGTTAGTATCCCCATGTACATTCCCGGGTTTGAATCCCATGTACATTCCCACGTTAGAATCACCATGTACATTCCCTGGTTAGTATGCCCATGAACATTCCCGGGTTAGAATCCCCAGCTACATTCCCAGGGTTAGAATCCCCATGTACATTCCCAGGTTCAGAATCCACATGTACATTCCCAGGGTTACAATTCCCATGTACATTACCAGGGTTAGTATCCCCATGTACATTCCTGGGTTAGTATCCCCATGTATATTCCAGGGTTAGAATTCCCATGTACATTCCCGGGTTAGCATCACCATGTACATTCCTGGGTTAGTATCCCCATGTACATTCCCGGGTTAGAATCCCCATATACATTCCCAGGGTTAGAATCCCCATGTACATTCCCGGGTTAGAATCCCCATGTACATTCCGGGGTTAGAATCGCCATGTACATTCCCGGTTTATTATACCCATGAACATTCCCGGGTTAGATTCCCATGTACATTCCCGGATTATAATCCCCATGTACAGTCCTGGGTTAGAATCCCCATGTACATTCATGGGTTAGTATACCCATGAACATTCCCGGGTTAGAATCCCCATGTACATTCCTGGGTTAGAATACCCATGTACCTTCCCGGGTTAGAATCCCCATGTACATTCCCTGGTTAGAAACCCCATTTCCATTCCCGGGTTAGAATACCCATGTACAGTCCCAGGGTTAAAATCCCCACGTACATTCCCAGGGTCAGAATCCCCATGTACATAACCGGGTTACAATACCCTTGTACATTCCCCGGGTTACAATCCCGATGTACATTCCCAGCGTTTGTATCCCCATGTACATTACCGGGTTAGAATCCCCATGTACATTCCCGGGTTAGTATCCCCATGTACAATCCCGGGTTAGTATCCCCATTTACATTCCCAGGGTTGGAATCACCCATATATATTTCCAGGGTTATAAACACCTTGTACATTCGCGGGTTAGAATTCTCATGTACATTCCCGGGTTAGAAAACCCATGGACATTCCCGGGTTAGTATCCCCATGTACATTCCCAGGGTTAGAATACCCATATATAAATTCCCAAGGTGAGAATCCCCATGCACGTTCCTGGCTTAGAATCCCCATGTACATTCCTGGGTTAGAAACCCCATGTACATTCGCAGGTTTGAATCCCCTTGTACATTCCCGGGTTAGAATCCCCATGTACATTCCCAGGTTAGAATCCCCATGTACATTCCAGGGGTAGTATATCCATGTACATTCCCTGTTTAGAATCCACATGTACATTCCCGGAATGGAATCCCCATGTACATTACCGGGTTGAAATACCCAAATACATTCCCGGGTTAGAATCCCCATGTACATTCCCGGGTTAGAATCCCCATGTACATTCCAGGGGTAGTATATCCATGTACATTACCAGTTTAGAATCCCCATGTACATTCCCGGGTTAGAATCCTCATGCACATTCCTGTGTTAGTATCCCCATGTACATTCACGGGTTAGAATGCTATTGTACATTCCCAGGGTTAGAATCCCCATGTACATTCCCAGGGTTAGAATCTCCATGTACATTCCCGGGTAACAATCTCCATGTACTTTCCCGGGTTACAATCCTCTTGTACATTCCCAGGGTTAGTATCCCCATGTACATTCCCGGGTTAGTATCCCCATGTACGTGCCTGTGTTAGAAACCCCATGTACATTCCAGGGTTAGAATCCTCATGTACATTCCCAGGTTAGAAACCCCATGTACATTCCCGGGTTAGAATCCCCATGTACATTCCAGGGTTAATACACCCATGTACATTACCGGGTTAGAATCCCCATGTACATTCCCGGGGTAGAATCCCATGTACATTCCCGAATTAGAATCCCCATGTACATTACCAGGGTTAGAATCCCCATGTACATTCCCAGGGTTAGAATCCCAATGTACATTCCCGTGTTGAATCCCCATGTAGATTACCAGTTTAGAATCCCCATGTACATTCCCGGGTTAGAATCCCCATGTAGATTCCCGGGTTAGTATCCCAATGTACATTCCCGTGTTAGAATGCCCATGTATATTCCCAGGGTTAGAATCCCCATGTACATTCCCAGGGTTAGAATCCCCATGTACGTTCCCGGGTAACAATCACCATGTACATTCCCGGGTTACAATCCCCATGTACATTCCCAGGGTTAGTATCCCCATGCACATTCCCGGGTTAGTATCCCCATGTACGTGCCTGGGTTAGAAACCCCAGGTACATTCCACGGTTAGAATAACCATATACATTCCCAGGTTAGAAACCCCATGTACATTCCCTGGTTAGAATCCCCATGTACATTCCCGGGTTAGAATCCCCATGTACTTTCCAGGGTTAGTATACCCATGTACATTACCGGGTTAGAATCCCCATGTACATTCCCGGGTTAGAATCCCCATGTACATTCTCGGGTTAGAATCCCCATGCACATTTCCGACTTAGAATCCCAATGTACATTTCCAGGGATAGAATACCCATGTACATTCCCAGGATTAGAATCCCCATGTACATTCCCAGGATTAAAATTACCATGTACATTAACGGGTTAGAATCCCCATGTACTTTCCGGGGATAGAATCCCCATGTACCTTCCCGGGTTAGAATCCCCATGTACATTTCCGGGTTAGAAACCCCATCAACATTCCCGCGTTAGAATCCCCATGATCATTCCCGGGTTAGTATTCCCATGAAAATTCCCAGGTTAGAATCCCCATATACATTCCCGGATTAGAATCCCCATGTATATCCCAGGTCAGCATCCCCATGTACATTCCCGGGTTAGTATCCCCATGTACATTCCCAGGTTTAGAATCCCCATATACATTCTCGGGGTTAGAATCCCCATATGCATTCACGGGGTTAGAATCCCCATGTACATGCCCGGTTTAGAATCCCCATGCACGTTCCTGGGTTAGAATCCCCATGTACATTCCCGGGTTAGTATCCCCATGGACATTCCCAGGGTTAGAATCTCCATGTACATTCCCAAGGTTAGAATCCCCATGTTCATTCCCAGGGTTAGAATTCCCATGTACATTCCCAAGTTTAGAATCCCCATGTTCATTACCAGGGTTAGAATTCCCACGTACATTCCCGTATTAGAACCCCAAAAACATTCCCGGGTTAGAATCCCCATGTACATTACAGGGTTAGAATCTCCATGTACATTCCCAGGGTTAGAATCCCAATGTACATTCCCAGGTTAGAATCGCCATGTACATTCCCGGGTTAGAATTACCATGTACATTCCCAGGATGAATCCCCATGTACATTCATGGGTTATTTTCCCCATGAACATTCCCGGGTTATTATACCCATGAACATTCCCGGGTTTGAATCCCATGTACATTCCCGGGTTAGAATCCCCATGTACATTCCCGGGTTAGTATACCCATGAACATTCCCGGGTTAGAATCCCCATGTACATTCCCGAGATAGAATAGCCATGTACATTCCCGGGATAGAATCCCCTAGTACATCCCGGGTTAGTATACCCATGAACATTCCCGAGTTATAATCCCCATGTACATTCCCAGGTTAGAATCTCCATGTACTTTCCTGGGTTAGAATTCCCATCAAAATTCACGCGTTAGAATCCCATGTACATTCCTGATTTAGAATCCCCATGTACATTCCCGGGATGAATCCCCATGTACATTAATGGGTTATATTCCCCATGAACATTCCCGGGTTATTATACCCATGAACATTCCCGGTTTTGAATCCCATGTACATTCCCGGGTTAGAATCCCCATGTACATTCCCAAGGTTAGAATCCCCATGTTCATTCCCAGGGTTAGAATTCCGATGTACATTCCCAAGGTTAGAATCCCCATGTTAATTCTCAGGGTTAGAATTCCCATGTACATTCCCGGGTTAGAATCCCCAAATACATTCCCGGGTTAGAATCCCCATGTACATTATAGGGTTAGAATCCCCATGTACATTCCCGATTTAGAATCCCATGTACATTCCCGAATTAGAATCCCCATGTACATTCCATGGTTAGAATCCCCATGTACATTCCCACGGTTAGAATCCCAATGTACATTGCCAGGGTTAGATTCCCCATGTAAATTCCCAGGGTTAGAATCCCCATGTACATTCCCGTGTTGAATCCCCATGTAGATTACCAGTTTAAAATCTCCATGTACATTCCCGGGTTAGAAACCCCATGTACATTCCTGGGTTAGTATTCCCATGAACATTCCCGTCTTAGAATGTCCATGTACATTCCCAGGGTTAGAATCCCCATGTACATTCCCAGGGTTAGAATCCCCATGTACATTCCCAGGTAACAATCTCCATGTACATTCCCGGGTTACAATCCCCATGTACATTCCCAGGGTTAGTATCCCCATGCACATTCCCGGGTTAGTATCCCCATGTACGTGCCTGGGTTAGAAACCCCGGGTACATTCCACGGTTAGAATCTCCATGTACATTCCCAGGGTTAGATTCCCCATGTACATTCCCAGGGTTAGAATGCCCATGTACATTCCCAGGGTTAGAATCCCCATGTACATTCCCGTGTTGAATCCCCATGTGCATTACCAGTTTAGAATCCCCATGTACATTCCCGGGTTAGAATCCCCATGTACATTCCCGTGTTCGTATCCCCATGTATATTCCCGGGTTAGAATGCCCATGTATATTCCCAGGGTTAGAATCCCCATGTACATTCCCAGGGTTAGAATCCCCATGTACATTCCCGAGTAACAATCTCCATGTACTTTCCGGGGTTACAATCCCCATGTACATTCCCAGGGTTAGTATCCCCATGTACATTCCCAGGTTAGTATCCCCATGTACGTGCCTGGGTTAGAATCCCCATGTACATTCCCGTGTTAGAATCCCCATGTACATTCCCGGGTTAAAATCCCCATCAAAATTCCCTGTTAGAATCCCATGTACATTCTCGAATTAGAAACCCCATGTACATTCCCAGGGTTAGAATCCCCATGTGCATTCCCGTGTTGAATCCCCATGTACATTACCAGTTTGGAATCCCCATGTACATTCCCGGGTTAGAATACCCATGTACATTCCCGTGTTAGTATCCCCATGTACATTCCCGGGTTAGAATGCACATGTACAATCCCTGGTTAGAATCCCCATGTACATTCCCGGGTTAGAATCCCCATGTACTTTCCTGGGTTAGTATACCCATGTACATTACCGGGTTAGAATCCGCATTTACATTCCCGGGTTAGAATCCCCATGTACATTCTCGGGTTAGAATCCCCATGTACATTCCCGGGTTAGAATCCCCATGTACATTCCCGGTTTAGAATCCACATGTACATTCCCGGAATGGAATCCCCATGTACATTCCCGGGTTGAAATCCCCAAATACATTCCGGGGTTAGAATCCCCATGTACATTCCCGTGTTGAATCCCCATGTACATTACCAGTTTAGAATCCCCATGTACATTCCCGGGTTAGAATCCCCATGTACATTCCCGTGTTAGTATCCCCATGTACATTCCCGTGTTAGAATGCCCATGTACATTCCCAGGGTTAGAATCCCCATGTACATTCCCAGGGTTAGAATCCCCATGTACATCCCGGGTAACAATCTCCATGTACATGCCGGGGTTACAATCCCCACGTACATTCCCAGGGTTAGTATCCCCATGTACATTCCCGGGTTAGTATACCCATGTACGTGCCTGGGTTAGAAACCCCATGTACATTCCAGGGTTAGAATCCTCATGTACATTCCCATGTTAGAAACCCTATGTACATTCCCGGGTTAGAATCCCCATGTACATTCCAGGGTTAGTATACCCATGTACATTACCGGGTTAGAATCCCCATGTACATTCCAGGGTTAGTATCCCCATGTACATTCCCAAGGTTAGAATCCCTATGTACATTCCATGGTTAGAATCCCCATGTACATTCCCACGGTTAGAATCCCAATGTACATTGCCAGGGTTAGAATCCCCATGTAAATTCCCAGGGTTAGAATCCCCATGTACATTCCCGTGTTGAATCCCCATTTAGATTACCAGTTTAAAATCTCCATGTACATTCCCGGGTTAGAAACCCCATGTACATTCCTGGGTTAGTATCCCCATGTACATTCCCGTGTTAGAATGTCTATGTACATTCCCAGGGTTAGAATCCCCATGTACATTCCCAGGGTTAGAATCCCCATGTACATTCCCAGGTAACAATCTCCATGTACATTCCCGGGTTACAATCCTCATGTACATTCCCAGGGTTAGTATCCCCATGCACATTCCCGGGTTAGTATCCCCATGTACGTGCCTGGGTTAGAAACCCCAGGTACATTCCACGGTTAGAATCCCCATATACATTCCCAGGTTAGAAACCCCATGTACATTCCCTGGTTAGAATCCCCATGTACATTCCCGGGTTAGAATCCCCATGTACTTTCCAGGGTTAGTATACCCATGTACATTACCGGGTTAGAATCCCCATGTACATTCCCGGGTTAGAATCCACATGTACATTCTCGGGTTAGAATCCCCATGTACATTCCCGGGTTAGAATCCCCAAGTACATTCCAGGGGTAGTATATCTATGTACATTCCCAGTTTAGATTCCACATGTACATTCCCGGAATGGAATCCCCATGTACATTCCCGGGTTGAAATCCCCAAATACATTCCAGGGTTAGAATCTCCATGTACATTCCCAGGGTTAGATTCCCCATGTACATTCACAGGGTTAGAATGCCCAAGTACATTCCCAGGGTTATAATCCCCATGTACATTCCCGTGTTGAATCCCCATGTGCATTACCAGTTTAGAATCCCCATGTACATTCCCGGGTTAGAATCCCCATGTACATTCCCGTGTTCGTATCCCCATGTATATTCCCGGGTTAGAATGCCCATGTATATTCCCAGGGTTAGAATCCCCATGTACATTCCCAGGGTTAGAATCCCCATGTACATTCCCGAGTAACAATCTCCATGTACTTTCCGGGGTTACAATCCCCATGTACATTCCCAGGGTTAGTATCCCCATGTACATTCCCAGGTTAGTATCCCCATGTACGTGCCTGGGTTAGAATCCCCATGTACATTCCCGGGTTAGAATCCCCATGTACATTCCCGGCTTAAAATCCCCATCAAAATTCCCTGTTAGAATCCCATGTACATTCTCGAATTAGAAACCCCATGTACATTCCCAGGGTTAGAATCCCCATGTGCATTCCCGTGTTGAATTCCCATGTACATTACCAGTTTGGAATCCCCATGTACATTCCCGGGTTAGAATACCCATGTCCATTCCCGTGTTAGTATCCCCATGTACATTCCCGGGTTAGAATGCCCATGTACAATCCCTGGTTAGAATCCCCATGTACATTCCCGGGTTAGAATCCCCATGTACATTCCTGGGTTAGTATACCCATGTACATTACCGGGTTAGAATCCGCATGTACATTCCCGGGTTAGAATCCCCATGTACATTCTCGGGTTAGAATCCCCATGTACATTCCCGGGTTAGAATCCCCATGTACATTCCCAGGTTGAAATCCCCAAATACATTCCGGGGTTAGAATCCCCATGTACATTCCCGTGTTGAATCCCCATGTACATTACCAGTTTAGAATCCCCATGTACATTCCCGGGTTAGAATCCCCATGTACATTCCCGTGTTAGTATCCCCATGTACATTCCCGTGTTAGAATGCCCATGTACATTCCCGTGTTAGTATCCCCATGTACATTCCCGTGTTAGAATGCCCATGTACATTCCCAGGGTTAGAATCCCCATGTACATTCCCAGGGTTAGAATCCCCATGTACATCCCGGGTAACAATCTCCATGTATATTCCGGGGTTACAAACCCCACGTACATTCCCAGGGTTAGTATCCCCATGTACATTCCCGGGTTAGTATACCCATGTACGTGCCTGGGTTAGAAACCCCATGTACATTCCAGGGTTAGAATCCTCATGTACATTCCCAGGTTAGAAACCCTATGTACATTCCCGGGTTAGAATCCCCATGTACATTCCAGGGTTAGTATACCCATGTACATTCCCGGGTTAGAATCCCCATGTACATTCCCGTGTTAGTATCCCCATGTACATTCCCGTGTTAGAATGCCCATGTACATTCCCAGGGTTAGAATCCCCATGTACATTCCCAGGGTTAGAATCCCCATGTACATCCCGGGTAACAATCTCCATGTACATTCCTGGGTTAGAATCCCCATATACATTCCCGGGTTAGAATTACCATGTACATTCCCGGGATGAATCCCCATGTACATTCATGGGTTATATATTCCCCATGAACATGCCCGGGTTATTATACCCATGAACATTCCCGGGTTATTATACCCATGAACATTCCCGGGTTTGAATCCCATGTACATTCCCGGTTTAGAATCCCCATGTACATTCCCAAGGTTAGAATCCCCATGTTCATTCCCAGGGTTAGAATTCCCATGTACATTCCCAAGTTTAGAATCCCCATGTTCATTCCCAGGGTTAGAATTCCCATGTACATTCCCGTGTTAGAACCCCAAATACATTCACGGGTTAGAATCCCCATGTACATTACAGGTTAGAATCCCCATGTACATTCCCAGGGTTAGAATCCCAATGTACATTCCCAGGTTAGAATCGCCATGTACATTCCCGGGTTAGAATTACCATGTACATTCACAGGATGAATCCCCATGTACATTCCTGGGTTATTTTCCCCATGAACATTCCCGGGTTATTATACCCATGAACATTCCCGGGTTTGAATCCCCATGTACATTCCCGGGTTAGAATCTCCATGTACATTCCCGGGTTAGTATACCCATGAACATTCCCGGGTTAGAATCCCCATGTACATTCCCACGGTTAGAATCCCCATGTACATTCCCAGCGTTAGAATCCCCATGTACATTCCCAGGGTTAGAATCCCCATGTACATTCCCGTGTTGAATCCCCATGTAGATTACCAGTTTAAAATCTCTATTTACATTCCCGGGTTTCAAACCCCATGTACATTCCCGGGTTAGTATCCCCATGTACATTCCCGTGTTAGAATGCCCATGTACATTCCCAGGGTTAGAATCCCCATGTACATTTTCAGGGTTAGAATGACCATGTGCATTCCCGGGTAACAATCTCCATGTACATTCCCGGGTTACAATCCCCATGTATATTCCCAGGGTTAGTATCCCCATGCACATTCCCGGGTTTGTATCCCCATTTACGTGCCTTGGTTAGAAACCCCAGGTACATTCCACGGTTAGAATCCCCATATACATTCCCAGGTTAGAAACCCCATGTACATTCCCTGATTAGAATCCCCATGTGCATTCCCGGGTTAGAATCCCCATGTACTTTCCAGGGTTAGTATATCCATGTTCATTCCCGGTTTAGAATCCACATGTACATTCCCGGAATGGAATCCCCATGTACATTCCCGGGTTGAAATCCCCAAATACTTTTCCCGGGTTCGAATCCCCAGGTACATTCCCAGGGTTAGATTCCCCATGTACATTCCCAGGATTAGAATCTCCATGTACATTCCCAGAGTTAGAATCCCCATGTACATTCCCGTGTTGAATCCCCATGTACATTACCAGTTTACAATCCCCATGTACATTCCCGGGTTAGAATCCCCATGTACATTCCCGGGTTAGAATCCCCATTGTACGTGCCAGGGTTAGAAACCCCATGTACATTCCAGGGTTAGAATGCTCATTGACATTCCCACGTTAGAAACCCCATGTACATTCCCGGGTTAGAATCCCCATCTACATTCCAGGGTTAGTATACCCATGTACATTACCGGGTTAGAATCCCCATGTACATTCCTGGGTTAGAATCCCCATATACATTCCCGGGTTAGAAACCCATGTACTTTCCCGGGTTAAAATCCCCATCAAAATTCCCGTGTTAGAATGCCATGTACATTCCCGAATTAGAAACCCCATGTACATTCCCAGGGTTAGAATCCCCATGTGTATTCCCGTGTTGAATCCCCATGTAGATTACCAGTTTAGAATTCCCATGTACATTCCCGGGTTAGAATCCCCATGTACATTCCCGGGTTAGTATCGCCATGTACATTCCCGTGTTAGAATGCTCATGTACATTCCCAGGGTTAGAATCCCCATGTACATTCCCTGGGTTAGAATCCCCATGTACGTTCCCGGGTAACAATCTCCATGTACATTCCCTGGTTAGAATCCCCATGTACATTCCCGTGTTAGAATCCCCATGTACTTTCCAGGGTTAGTATACCCATGTACATTACCGGGTTAGAATCCCCATGTACACTCCCGGGTTAGAATCCCCATGTACATTCCCGGGTTAGAATCCCCATGTACATTCCCGGGTTAGAATCCCCATGTACATTCCTGGTTTAGAATCCACATGTACATTCCCGGAATGGAATCCCCAAGTACATTCCCGGGTTGAAATCCCCAAATACATTCCGGGGTTAGAATCCCCATGTACATTCCCGTGTTGAATCCCCAAGTACATTACCAGTTTAGAATCCCCATGTACATTCCCGGGTTAGAATCCCCATGTACATTCCCGTGTTAGTATCCCCATGTACATTCCCGTGTTAGAACGCCCATGTACATTCCCAGGGTTAGAATCCTCATGTACATTCCCAGGGTTAGAATCCCCATGTACATTCCCGGGTAACAATCTCCATGTACATTCCGGGGTTACAATCCCCACGTACATTCCCAGGGTTAGTATCCCAATGTACATTCCCGGGTTAGTATCCCCATGTACGTGCCTGGGTTAGAAACCCCATGTACATTCCAGGGTTAGAATCCTCATGTACATTCCCAGGTTAGAAACCCCATGTACATTCCCGGGTTAGAATCCCCATGTACATTCCAGGGTTAGTATACCCATGTACATTACCGGGTTAGAATCCCCATGTACATTCCCGGGATAGAATCCCCATGTACATTCCCGGGTTAGAATCCCCATGTACTTTCCCTGGTTAAAATCGCCATCAAAATTCCCGCGTTAGAATCCCATGTACATTCCCGAATTAGAAACCGCATGTACATTCCCAGGGTTAGATTCCCCATGTGCATTCCCGTGTTGAATCCGCATGTAGATTACCAGTTTAGAATCCCCATGTACATTCCCGGGTTAGAATCCCCATGTACATTCCCGGGTTAGTATCCCCATGTACATTCCCGTGTTAGAATGCCCATGTACATTCCAGGGTTAGTATACCCATGAACATTCCCGGGTTAGAATCCCCATGTACATTCCCGGGTTAGAATAGCCATGTACATTCCCGGGTTAGAATCCCCTTGTACATCCCGGGTTATTATACCCATGAGCATTCCCGGGTTAGAATCCCAATGTACATTCCCAGGTTAGAATCCCCATGTACTTTCCTGGGTTAGAATCCACATCAAAATTCACGCGTTCGAATCCCATGTACATTCCCGATTTAGAATCCCCATGTACAGTCCCAGGGTTAGAATCCCCATGTGCATTCCTGTGTTGAATCCCCATGTACATTCCCGGGTTAGAACCCCCATGTACTTTCCCGGGTTAAAATCCCCATAAATATTCCCGCGTTAGAATCCCATGTACATTCCCGAATTAGAATCCCCATGTACATTCCCAGGGTTAGAATCCCCATGTACATTCCCACGGTTAGAATCCCCATGTACATTCCCAGGGTTAGAATCCCCATGTACATTCCCAGGGTTAGAATCCCCATGTACATTCCCACGGTTAGAATCCCCATGTACATTCCCAGGGTTAGAATCCCCATGTACATTCCCAGGGTTAGTATCCCCATGTACATTCCCGTGTTAGAATCCCATGTACATTCCCAGGGTTAGAATCCCCATGTACATTCCCAGGGTTAGAATCCCCATGTACATTCCCGGGTTGCAATCCCCATGTACATTCCCGGGTTAGTATCCCCATGTACTTTCCAGGGTTAGTATACCCATGTACATTACCGGGTTAGAATCCCCATGTTCATTTCCGGGTTAGAATCCCCATGCACATTTCCGGCTTAGACTCCCCATGTACATTTCCAGGGATAGAATACCCATGTACATTCCCAGAATTAGAATCCTTATATACATTCCCAGGATTAAAATTACCATGTACATTCCCGGGTTAGAATCCCCATGTACTTTCCGGGGATAGAATCCCCATGTACATTCCCTAGTTAGAAACCCCATCAACATTCCCGGGTTAGAATCCCCATTATCATTCCCTGGTTAAAATCGCCATCAAAATTCCCGCGTTAGAATCCCATGTACATTCCCGAATTAGAAACCGCATGTACATTCCCAGGGTTAGATTCCCCATGTGCATTCCCGTGTTGAATCCGCATGTAGATTACCAGTTTAGAATCCCCATGTACATTCCAGGGTTAGAATCCCCATGTACATTCCCGGGTTAGTATCCCCATGTACATTCCCGTGTTAGAATGCCCATGTACATTCCCAGGGTTAGAATCCCCAAGTTCATTCCCAGGGTTAGAATCCCCATGTTCATTCCCAGGGTTAGAATTCCCATGTACATTCCCAAGTTTAGATTTCCATGATCATTCCCAGGGTTAGAATTCCCATGTACATTCCCGTGTTAGAACCCCAAATACATTCCCGGGTTAGAATCCCCATGTACATTCCCAGGGTTAGAATCCCAATGTACATTCCCAGGTTAGAATCGCCATGTACATTCCCGGGTTAGAATTACCAAGTACATTCCCAAGATGAATCCCCATGTACATTCATGGGTTATTTTCCCCATGAACATTCCCGGGTTATTATACCCATGAACATTCCCGGGTTTGAATCCCATGTACATTCCCGGATTAGAATCTCCATGTACATTCCCGGGTTAGTATATCCATGAACATTCCTGGGTTAGAATCCCCATGTACATTCCCGGGTTAGAATCAACATGTACATTCCAGGGTTAGTATACCCATGAACATTCCCGGGTTAGAATCCCCATGTACATTCCCGGGTTAGAATAGCCATGTACATTCCCGGGTTAGAATCCCCTTGTACATCCCGGGTTATTATACCCATGAGCATTCCCGGGTTAGAATCCCAATGTACATTCCCAGGTTAGAATCCCCATGTACTTTCCTGGGTTAGAATCCACATCAAAATTCACGCGTTCGAATCCCATGTACATTCCCGATTTAGAATCCCCATGTACAGTCCCAGGGTTAGAATCCCCATGTGCATTCCTGTGTTGAATCCCCATGTACATTACCAGTTTAGAATCCCCATGTACATTCCCGGGTTAGAACCCCCATGTACTTTCCCGGGTTAAAATCCCCATAAATATTCCCGCGTTAGAATCCCATGTACATTCCCGAATTAGAATCCCCATGTACATTCCCAGGGTTAGAATCCCCATGTACATTCCCAGGGTTAGAATCCCCATGTACATTCCCAGGGTTAGAATCCCCATGTACATTCCCAAGGTTAGAATCCCCATATTCATTCCCAGGGTTAGAATTCCCATGTACATTCCCGGGTTAGAATCCCCATATACATTCCCGGGTTAGAATCCCCATGTACATTCATTGGTTAGATCCCCATGTACATTCATTGGTTAGATCCCCATGTACATTCCCGGGTTAGAATCCCAATGTACATTCCCAGGTTAGAATCTCCATGTACATTCCCGGGTTAGAATTACCATGTACATTCCCAGGTTAGAATCGCCATGTACATTCCCGGGTTAGAATTACCATGTACTTTGCCGGGATGAATCCCCATATACATTCATGGGTTATTTTCCCCATGAATATTCCCGGGTTATTATACCCATGAACATTCCCGGGTTTGAATCCCATTTACATTCTCGGGGGTAGAATCCCCATATGCATTCCCGGAGTTAGAATCCCCATGTACATGCCCGGTTTAGAATCCCCATGCACGTTCCTGGGTTAGAATCCCCATGTACATTCCCGGGTTAGTATCTCCATGGACATTCCCAGGGTTAGAATCCCCATGTACATTCCCAAGGTTAGAATCCCCATATTCATTCCCAGGGTTAGAATTCCCATGTACATTCCCGGGTTAGAATCCCCATATACATTCCCGGGTTAGAATCCCCATGTACATTCATTGGTTAGATCCCCATGTACATTCATTGGTTAGATCCCCATGTACATTCCCGGGTTAGAATCCCAATGTACATTCCCAGGTTAGAATCTCCATGTACATTCCCGGGTTAGAATTACCATGTACATTCCCAGGTTAGAATCGCCATGTACATTCCCGGGTTAGAATTACCATGTACTTTGCCGGGATGAATCCCCATATACATTCATGGGTTATTTTCCCCATGAATATTCCCGGGTTATTATACCCATGAACATTCCCGGGTTTGAATCCCATTTACATTCCCGGGTTAGAATCCCCATGTACATTCCCAAGGTTAGAATCCCCATGTTCATTCCCAGGGTTAGAATTCCCATGTACATTCCCAAAGTTAGAATCCCCATGTTCATTCCCAGGGTTAGAGTTCCCATGTACATTCCCGGGTTAGAATCCCCATATACATTCCCGGGTTAGAATCCCCATGTACATTACAGGGTTAGAATCCCCATGTACATTGCCACGGTTAGAATCCCAATGTACATTCCCAGGTTAGAATCGCCATGTACATTCCCGGGTTAGAATTACCATGTACATTCCCGGGATGAATCCCCATGTACATTCATGGGTTTTTTCCCCATGAACATTCCCGGGTTATTATACCCATGAACATTCCCGGGTTTGAGTCACATATACATTCCCGGGTTAAAATCCCCAAGTACATTCCTGGGTTAGTATACCCATGAACATTCCAGGGTTAGAATGCCCATGTACATTACCGGGTTAGAATCAATATGTACATTCCAGGGTTAGTATACCCATGAACATTCCCGGGTTAGTAGCCCCATGTACATCCCGGGTTAGTATACCCATGTACATTCCCGGGTTAGAATCCCCATGTACATTCCCAGGTTAGAAACCCCATGTACTTTCCTGGGTTAGAATCCTCATGTACATACCCAGGTTAGAATCCCCATGTACATTCCCAGGGTTAGAATCCCCATGTACATTCTCAGGGTCAGAATCCCCATGTACATTCCCAGGGTTAGAATCCCCATGTTCTGTCCGAGGGTTAGAATCCCCATGTACATAGCCGGGTTACAATCCCCACGTACGTTACAGGGTTACAATCCCCATGTACATTCCCAGGGTTAGTATCCCCATGTACATTTGTGGGTTAGTATCCCCATGTACATTCCCGGGTTAGAATAGTCATGTACATTCCCGGGTTAGAATCCCCATGTATATCCCGGGTTAATATCCCCATGTACATTCCCGGGTTAGTATCCCCATGTACATTCCCAGGTTTAGAATCCCCATATGCATTCTCAGGGTTAGAATCCCCATATGCATTCCCGGAGTTAGAATCCCCATGTACATGCCCGGTTTAGAATCCCCATGCACGTTCCTAGGTTAGAATCCCCATGTACATTCCCGGTTTAGTATCCCCATGGACATTCCCAGGGTTAGAATCCCCATGTACATTCCCAAGGTTACAATCCCCATATTCATTCCCAGGGTTAGAATTCCCATGTACATTCACGGGTTAGAATCCCCATATACATTCCCGGGTTAGAATCCCCATGTACATTCCCTGGTTAGATCCCCATGTACATTCCCGGTTTAGAATTCCAATGTACAAACCCAGGTTAGAATCTCCATGTACATTCCCGGGTTAGAATTACCATGTACATTCCCAGGTTAGAATCGCCATGTACATTCCCTGGTTAGAATAACCATGTACATTGCCGGGATGAATCCCCATGTACATTCATGGATTATTTTCCCCATGAACATTCCCGGGTTATTATACCATGAACATTCCAGGGTTTGAATCCCATGTACATTCCCGGGTTAGAATCCCCATTTACATTCCCAAGGTTAGAATCCCCATGTTCATTCCCAGGGTTAGAATTCCCATGTACATTCCCAAAGTTAGAATCCCCAAGTTCATTCCCATGGTTAGAATCCCCATGTACATTCCCGGGTTAGAATCCCCATATACATTCCCGGGTTAGAATCCCCATGTACATTACAGGGTTAGAATCCCCATGTACATTCCCAGGGTTAGAATCCCTATGTACATTCCCAGGTTAGAATCGCAATGTACATACCCGGGTTACAATTACCATGTACATTCCCGGGGTGAATCCCCATGTACATTCATGGGTTATTTTCCCCATGAACATTCCCGGGTTATTATACCCATGAACATTCCCGCGTTTGAATCCCATGTACATTCCTGGGTTAGAATCCCCATGTACATTCCCGGGTTAGTATACCCATGAACATTCCCGGGTTAGAAACCTCATGTACATTCCCGGGTTAGAATCAACATGTACATTCCAGGGTTAGTATACCCATGAACATTCCCGGGTTAGAATCCCCATGTACATTCCCGGGTTAGAATAGCCATGTACATTCCCGGGTTAGAATCACCATGTACATTCCGGGTTAGTATACCCATGTACATTCCCGGGTTAGAATCCCCATGTACATTCCCAGGTTAGAATCCCCATGTACTTTCCTGGGTTAGAATCATCATGTACATACCCAGGTTAGAATCCCCATGTACATTCCCAGGGTTAGAATCCCCATGTACATTCCCAGGGTCAGAATCACCATGTACATTCCCAGGGTTAGAATCCCCATGTTCTTTCCGAGGGTTAGAATCCCCATGAACATAGCCGGATTACAATCCCCATGTACGTTTCAGGGTTACAATCCCCATGTACATTCCCAGGGTTAGTATCCCCATGTACATTCATGGGTTAGTATCCCCATTTACATTGCCGGGTTAGAATAGCCATGTACATTCCCGGGTTAGAATCCCCATGTTCATCACGGGTTATTATACACATGTACATTCCCGGGTTAGAATCCCCATGTACATGCCCACGTTAGAAACCCCATGTACTTTCCTGGGTTAGAATCCTCATGTACGTACCCAGTTTGGAATCCCCATGTACATTCCCAGGGTTAGAATCCCCATGTACATTCCCAGGGTCAGAATCCCCATGTACATTCCCAGGGTTAGAATCCCCATGTTCTTTCACAGGGTTAGAATCCGCATGTACATAGCCGGGTTACAATCCCCATGTACGTTCCAGGGTTACAATCCCCATGTACATTCCCAGGGTTAGTATCCCCATGTACATTCGTGGGTTAGTATCCCCATGTACATTCCAGGGTTAGAATTCCCATGTACATTCCCGGGTTAGCATCCCCATCTAAATTACTGGGTTAGTATCCCCATTTACATTCCCGGGTTAGAATCCCCATATACATTCCCAGGGTTAGAATACCCATGTACATTCCCGGGTTTGAATCCCCATGTACATTCCCGGGTTAAAATCCCCATGTACATTTTCGGGTTAGAATCCCCATGTACATTCCCGGTTTATTATACCCATCAACATTCCCGGGTTAGACTCCCATGTACATTCCCGGATTAGAATCCCCATGAACATTCCCGTGTTAGTATACACATGAACATTCCCGGGTTAGCATCCCAATGTACAGTCCTGGGTTAGAATCCCCATGTACATTCACGGGTTAGTATACCCATGAACATTCCCGGGTTAGAATCCCCATGTACATTACCGGGTTAGAATAACCATGTACTTTCCCAGTTAGAAACCCCAAGTACATTCCCGGGTTAGAATCCCCATGTACATTCCCGGGTTAGAAACCACATGTACATTCCCGGGTTAGAATCCCCATGTACATTCCCAGGGTTAAAATCCCCATGTACATTCCCAGGGTCAGAATCCCCATGTACATACCCGGGTTACAATACCCTTGTACATTCCCCGGGTTACAATCCCGATGTACATTCCCAGGGTTTGTACCCCATGTACATTCCTGGGTTAGTATCCCTATGTACATTGCCGGTTTAGAATCGCCATGTACATTCCCGGGTTAGAATCCCCATGTATATTCCCGGGTTAGTATCCCCATGTACATTCCCGGGTTAGTATCCCCATGTACATTCCCAGGGTTGGAATCCCTCATATATATTCCCAGGGTTATAATCCCCTTGTACATTCCCGGGTTAGAATTCTCATGTACATTCCCGGGTTAGAAACCCCATGGACCATTCCCGGGTTAGTATCCCCATGTACATTCCCAGGGTTAGATTCCCATATACATTCCCAAGGTGAGAATCCCCATGTACGTTCCTGGCTTAGAAACCCCATGTACATTCCCGGGTTAGAATCCCCATGTACATTACCAGGTTTGAATCGCCTTGTACATTCCCGGGTTAGAAACCACATGTACATTCCCGGAATGGAATCCCCATGTACATTCCCGGGTTGAAATCCCCAAATACATTCCCGGGTTAGAATCCCCATGTACATTCCCAGGGTTAGAATCCCAATGTACATTCCCAGGGTTAGAATCCCCATGTACATTCCCGGTTTAGAATCCCCATGTACTTTCCTGGGTTAGAATCATCATGTACATACCCAGGTTAGAATCCTCATGTACATTCCCAGGGTTAGAATCCCCATGTACTTTCCCAGGGTCAGAATCCGCATGTACATTTCCGGGTTAGCATCCCCATGTTCATTCCCGGGGTTAGAATCCCCATGTACATTCCCGGTTTAGAATCCCCATGTACTTTCCTGGGTTAGAATCATCATGTACATACCCAGGTTAGAATCCTCATGTACATTCCCAGGGTTAGAATCCCCATGTACATTCCCAGGGTCAGAATCCCCATGTACATTCCCAGGGTTAGAATCCGCATGTTCTTTCCGAGGGTTAGAATCCCCATGTACATAGCCGGGTTACAATCCCCATGTACGTTCCAGGGTTACAATCCCCATGAACATTCCCAGGGTTAGTATCCCCATGTACATTCGTGGGTTAGTATCCCCATGTATATTCCTGGGTTAGAATATCCATGTACGTTCCTGGCTTAGAATCCCCATGTACATTCCCGGGTTAGAATCCCCATGTACATTACCAGGTTTGAATCCCCTTGTACATTCCCGGGTTAGAAACCACATGTACATTCCCGGAATGGAATCCCCATGTACATTCCCGGGTTGAAATCCCCAAATACATTCCCGGGTTAGAATCCCCATGTTCATTCCCAGGGTTAGAATTCCCATGTACATTCCCAAAGTTAGAATCCCCATGTTCATTCCCATGGTTAGAATCCCCATGTACATTCCCGGGTTAGAATCCCCATATACATTCCCGGGTTAGAATCCCCATGCACATTACAGGGTTAGAATCCCCATGTACATTCCCAGGGTTAGAATCCCTATGTACATTCCCAGGTTAGAATCGCAATGTACATTCCCAGGTACAATTACCATGTACATTCCCAGGGTGAATCCCCATGTACATTCATGGGTTATTTTCCCCATGAACATTCCCGGGTTATTATACCCATGAACATTCCCGGGTTTGAATCCCATGTACATTCCTGGGTTAGAATCCCCATGTACATTGCCGGGTTAGTATACCCATGAACATTCCCGGGTTAGAAACCTCATGTACATTCCCGGGTTAGAATCAACATGTACATTCCAGGGTTAGTATACCCATGAACATTCCCGGGTTAGAATCCCCATGTACATTCCCGGGTTAGAATCACCATGTACATTCCGGGTTAGTATACCCATGTACATTCCCGGGTTAGAATCCCCATGTACATTCCCAGGTTAGAATCCCCATGTACTTTCCTGTGTTAGAATCATCATGTACATACCCAGGTTAGAATCCCCATGTACATTCCCAGGGTTTGAATCCCCATGTACATTCCCAGGGTCAGAATCACCATGTACATTCCCAGGGTTAGAATCCCCATGTTCTTTCCGAGGGTTAGAATCCACATGTACATAGCCGGGTTACAATCCCCATGTACGTTCCAGGGTTACAATCCCCATGTACATTCCCAGGGTTAGTATCCCCATGTACATTTGTGGGTTATTATCCCCATGTACATTGCCGGGTTTGAATAGCCATGTACATTCCTGGGTTAGAATCCCCATGTACATCACGGGTTATTATACACATGTACATTCTTGGGTTAGAATCCCCATGTACATTCCCACGTTAGAAACCCCATGTACTTTCCTGGGTTAGAATCCTCATGTACATACCCAGTTTGGAATCCCCATGTACATTCCCAAGGTTAGAATCCACATGTACATTCCCAGGGTCAGAATCCCCATGTACATTCCCAGGGTTAGAATCCCCATGTTCTTTCACAGGGTTAGAATCCGCATGTACATAGTCGGGTTACAATCCCCATGTACGTTCCAGGGTTACAATCCCCATGTACATTCCCAGGGTTAGTATCACCATGTACATTCGTGGGTTAGTATCCCCATGTACATTCCAGGGTTAGAATTCCCATGTACATTACCGGGTTAGCATCCCCCATGTACATTCCCGGGTTAGTATCCCCATGTACATTCCCGGGTTAGAATCCCCATATACATTCCCAGGGTTAGAATCCCCATGTACATTCCCGGGTTTGAATCACCATGTACATTCCCGGGTTAGAATCCCCATGTACATTCCCGGGTTAGAATCCCCATGTACATTCCCGGTTTATTATACCCATGAACATTCCCGGGTTAGACTCCCATGTACATTCCCGGATTAGAATCCCCATGAACATTCCCGTGTTAGTATACACATGAACATTCCCGGATTAGCATCCCAATGTACAGTCCTGGGTTAGAATCCCCATGTACATTCATGGGTTAGTATATCCATGAACATTCCCGGGTTAGAATCCCCATGTACATTACCGGGTTAGAATAACCATGTACTTTCCCAGTTAGAAACCCCAAGTACATTCCCGGGTTAGAATCCCCATGTAAATTCCCGGGTTAGAAACCCCATGTACATTGCCGGGTTTGAATCCCCATGTACATTCCCAGGGTTAAAATCCCCATGTACATTCCCAGGGTCAGAATCCCCATGTACATACCCGGGTTACAATACCCTTGTACATTCCCCGGGTTACAATCCCGATGTACATTCCCAGGGTTTGTACACCATGTACATTCCTGGGTTAGTATCCCTATGTACATTGCCGGTTTAGAATCCCCATGTAGATTCCCGGGTTAGAATCCCCATGTATATTCCCGGGTTAGTATCCCCATGTACATTCCCGCGTTAGTATCCCCATGTACATTCCCAGGGTTGGAATCCCTCATATATATTCCCAGGGTTATAATTCCCTTGTACATTCCCGGGTTAGAATTCTCATGTACATTCCCGGGTTAGAAACCCCATGGACCATTCCCGGGTTAGTATCCCCATGTACATTCCCAGGGTTAGATTCCCATATACATTCCCAAGGTGAAAATCCCCATGTACGTTCCTGGCTTAGAATCCGCATGTACATTCCCGGGTTGAAATCCCCAAATACATTCCCGGGTTAGAATCCCCATGTACATTCCCGGGTTAGAATCCCCATGTACATTCCCAGGGTTAGAATCCCAATGTACATTCCCAGGGTTAGAATCCCCATGTACATTCCCGGTTTAGAATCCCCATGTACTTTCCTGGGTTAGAATCATCATGTACATACCCAGGTTCGAATCCCTATGTACATTCCCAGGGTCAGAATCCTCATTTACATTCCCAGGGTTAGAATCCCCATGTACATTCCCAGGGTTAGAATCCGCATGTTCTTTCCGAGGGTTAGAATCCCCATGTACATAGCCGGGTTACAATCCCCATGTACGATCCAGGGTTACAATCCCCATGTACATTCCCAGGGTTAGTATCCCCATGTACATTCGTGGGTTAGTATCCCCATGTACATTCCCGGGTTAGAATAGCCATGTACATTGCCGGGTTAGAATCCCCATGTTCATCCCGGGTTACTATACCCATGTACATTCCCAGGTTAGAATCCCTATGAACATTCCCAGGTTAGAATCCCCATGTACTTCCAGGGTTACAATCCCCATGTACATTCCCGGGTTAGAATCCCCATATACATTCCCGGGTTAGAATCCCCATGCACATTACAGGGTTAGAATCCCCATGTACATTCCCAGGGTTAGAATCCCTATGTACATTCCCAGGATAGAATCGCAATGTACATTCCCAGGTACAATTACCATGTACATTCCCAGGGTGAATCCCCATGTACATTCATGGGTTATTTTCCCCATGAACATTCCCGGGTTATTATACCCATGAACATTCCCGGGTTTGAATCCCATGTACATTCCTGGGTTAGAATCCCCATGTACATTCCCGGGTTAGTATACCCATGAACATTCCCGGGTTAGAAACCTCATGTACATTCCCGGGTTAGAATCAACATGTACATTCCAGGGTTAGTATACCCATGAACATTCCCGGGTTAGAATCCCCATGTACATTCCCGGGTTAGAATAGCCATGTACATTCCCGGGTTAGAATCACCATGTACATTCCGGGTTAGTATACCCATGTACATTCCCGGGTTAGAATCCCCATGTACATTCCCAGGTTAGAATCCCCATGTACTTTCCTGGGTTAGAATCATCATGTACATACCCAGGTTAGAATCCTCATCTACATTCCCAGGGTTTGAATCCCCATGTACATTCCCAGGGTCAGAATCACCATGTACATTCCCAGGGTTAGAATCCCCATGTTCTTTCCGAGGGTTAGAATCCACATGTACATAGCCGGGTTACAATCCCCATGTACGTTCCAGGGTTACAATCCCCATGTACATTCCCAGGTTTAGTATCCACATGTACATTTGTGGGTTATTATCCCCATGTACATTGCCGGGTTAGAATAGCCATGTACATTCCCGGGTTAGAATCCCCATGTACATCATGGGTTATTATACACATGTACATTCTCGGGTTAGAATCCCCATGTACATTCCCACGTTAGAAACCCCATGTACTTTCCTGGGTTAGAATCCTCATGTACATACCCAGTTTGGAATCCCCATGTACATTCCCAGGGTTAGAATCCCCATGTACATTCCCAGGGTCAGAATCCCCATGTACATTCCCAGGGTTAGAATCCCCATGTTATTTCACAGGGTTAGTATCCCCATGTACATTCGTCGGTTA
The DNA here is from genome assembly GCF_044704955.1 of Pristiophorus japonicus. Lineage (NCBI taxonomy): Eukaryota > Metazoa > Chordata > Chondrichthyes > Pristiophoridae > Pristiophorus > Pristiophorus japonicus. The sequence goes on from NC_092011.1 coordinate 12,329,676, forward strand.
GTATCCCCATGTACATTCCAGGGTTAGAATTCCCATGTACATTCCCGGGTTAGCATCCCCATGTACATTCCCGGGTTAGTATCCCCATGTACATTCCCGGGTTAGAATCCCCATATACATTCCCAGGGTTAGAAACCCCATGTACATTCCCGGGTTTGAATCCCCATGTACATTCCCGGTTTATTATACCCATCAACATTCCCGGGTTAGACTCCCATGTACATTCCCGGATTAGAATCCCCATGAACATTCCCGTGTTAGTATACACATGAACATTCCCGGGTTAGCATCCCAATGTACAGTCCTGGGTTAGAATCCCCATGTACATTCATGGGTTAGTATACCCATGAACATTCCCGGGTTAGAATCCCCATGTACATTACTGGGTTAGAATAACCATGTACTTTCCCAGTTAGAAACCCCAAGTACATTCCCGGGTTAGAATCCCCATGTAAATTCCCGGGTTAGAAACCCCATGTACATTCCCGGGTTAGAATCCCCATGTACATTCCCAGGGTTAAAATCCCCATGTACATTCCCAGTGTCAGAATCCCCATGTACATACCCGGGTTACAATACCCTTGTACATTCCCCGGGTTACAATCCCGATGTACATTCCCAGGGTTTGTACCCCATGTACATTCCTGGGTTAGTATCCCTATGTACATTGCCGGTTTGGAATCCCCATGTACATTCCCAGGTTGGAATCCCTCATATATATTCCCAGGGTTATAATTCCCTTGTACATTCCCGGGTTAGAATTCTCATGTACATTCCCGGGTTAGAAACCCCATGGACCATTTCCGGGTTAGTATCCCCATGTACATTCCCAGGGTTAGATTCCCATATACATTCCCGAGGTGAAAATCCCCATGTACGTTCCTGGCTTAGAATCCCCATGTACATTCCCGGGTTAGAATCCCCATGTACATTACCAGGTTTGAATCCCCTTGTACATTCCCGGGTTAGAAACCACATGTACATTCCCGGAATGGAATCCCCATGTACATTCCCGGGTTGAAATCCCCAAATACATTCCCGGGTTAGAATCCCCATGTACATTCCCGGGTTAGAATCCCCATGTACATCCCCAGGGTTAGAATCCCAATGTACATTCCCAGTGTTAGAATCCCCATGTACATTCCCGGTTTAGAATCCCCATGTACTTTCCTGGGTTAGAATCATCATGTACATACCCAGGTTAGAATCCCTATGTACATTCCCAGGGTCAGAATCCCATGTACATTCCCAGGGTCAGAATCCCCATGTACATTCCCAGGGTTAGAATCCGCATGTTCTTTCCGAGGGTTAGAATCCCCATGTACATAGCCGGGTTACAATCCCCATGTACGATCCAGGGTTACAATCCCCATGTACATTCCCAGGGTTAGTATCCCCATGTACATTCGTGGGTTAGTATCCCCATGTACATTCCCGGGTTAGAATAGCCATGTACATTCCCGGGTTAGAATCCCCATGTACATCCCGGGTTACTATACCCATGTACATTCCCAGGTTAGAATCCCCATGAACATTCCCAGGTTAGAATCCCCATGTACTTTCCTTGGTTAGAATCCTCATGTACATATCCAGTTTAGAATCCCCATGTACATTCCCAGGGTTAGAATCCCCATGTACATTCCCAGGGTCAGAATCCCCATGTACATTCCCAGGGTTAGAATCCCCATGTTCTTTCCCAGGGTTAGACCCGTACGTACATAGCCGGGTTACAATCCCCATGTACTTCCAGGGTTACAATCCCCATGTACATTCCCAGGGTTAGTATCCCCATGTACATTCGTGGGTTAGTATCCCCATGTACATTCCCGGGTTAGAATAGCCATGTACATTCCCGGATTAGAATCCCCATGTACATCCCGGGTTACTATACCCATGTACATTCCCAGGTTTGAATCCCCATGTACATTCCCAGGTTAGAATCCTTTGTACTTTCCTGGGTTAGAATACTCATGTACATACCCAGGTTAGAATCCCCATGTACATTCCCAGGGTTAGAATCCCCATGTACATTCCCAGGGTCAGAATCCCCATTTACAATCCCAGGGTTAGAATCCGCATGTTCTTTCCGAGGGTTAGAATCCCCATGTACATAGCCGGGTTACAATCCCCATGTATGTTCCAGGGTTACAATCCCCATGTACATTCCCGAGTTAGAATCCCCATGTACAACCCGGGTTACTATACCCATGTACATTCCCAGGTTAGAATCCCCATGTACATTCCCAGGTTAAAATCCTTTGTACTTTCCTGGGTTAGAATACTCATGTACATACCCAGGTTAGAATCCCCATGTACATTCCCAGGGTTAGAATCCCCATGTACATTCCCAGGGTCAGAATCCCCATTTACAATCCCAGGGTTAGAATCCGCATGTTCTTTCCGAGGGTTAGAATCCCCATGTACATAGCCGGGTTACAATCCCCATGTATGTTCCAGGGTTACAATCCCCATGTACATTCCCAGGGTTAGTATCCCCATGTACACTCGTGGGTTAGTATCACCATGTACATTCCCGGGTTAGAATAGCCATGTACATTCCCGAGTTAGAATCCCCATGTACAACCCGGGTTACTATACCCATGTACATTCCCAGGTTAGAATCCCCATGTACATTCCTAGGTTAGAATCCCCATGTACTTTCCTGGGTTAGAATCCTCATGTACATATCCAGTTTAGAATCCCCATGTACATTCCCAGGGTTAGAATCCCCATGTACATTCCCAGCTTCAGAATCCCCATGTACATTCCCAGGGTTAGAATCCCCATGTTCTTTCCCAGGTTTGAATCCCCATGTACATAGCCGGGTTACAATCCCCATGTACTTCCAGGGTTACAATCCCCATGTACGTTCCCAGAGTTAGTATCCCCATGTACATTCGTGGGTTAGTATCCCCATGTACATTCCAGGGTTAGAATTCCCATGTACATTCCCGGGTTAGCATCCCCATCTACATTACCGGGTTAGTATCCCCATGAACATTCCCGGGTTAGAATCCCCATATACATTCCCAGGGTTAGAATCCCCATGTACATTCCCGGGTTTGAATCCCCGTGTACATTCCCGGGTTAGTATCCCCATGTACATTCCCAGGTTAGAATCTCCATGTACATTCCCGGTTTATTGTACCTATGAACATTCCCGGGTTAGACTCCCGTGTACATTCCCGGATTAGAATCCCCATGAACATTCCCGTGTTAGTATACCCATGAACATTCCCGGGTTAGCATCCCAATGTACAGTCCTGGGTTAGAATCCCCATGTACATTCACGGGTTAGTATACCCATGAACATTCCCGGGTTAGAATCCCCATGTACATTCCCGGGTTAGAATAACCATGTACTTTCCCGGGTTAGAAACCCCAAGTACATTCCCGGGTTAGAATCCCCATGTACATTCCCGGGTTAGAAACCCCATGTACATTCCCGGATTAGAATCCCCATGTACATTCCCAGGGTTAAAATCCCCATGTACATTCCCAGGGTCAGAATCCCCATGTACATACCCGGGTTACAATACCCGTGTACATTCCCCAGGTTACAATCCCGATGTACATTCCCAGGGTTTGTACCCCATGTACATTCCTGGGTTAGTATCCCTATGTACATTGCCGGTTTAGAATCCCCATGTAGATTCCCGGGTTAGAATCCGCATGTACATTCCCGGGTTAGTATCCTCATGTACATTCCCGGGTTATTAACCCCATGTACATTCCCAGGGTTGGAATCCCTCATATATATTCCCAGGGTTATAATCCCCTTCTACATTCCCGGGTTAGAATTCTCATGTACATTCCCGGGTTAGAAACCCCATGGACATTCCCGGGTTAGTATCCCCATGCACATTCCCAGGGTTAGAATCCCCATATACATTCCCAAGATGAGAATTCCCATGTACGTTCCTGGCTTAGAATCCCCATGTACATTCCCGGGTTAGAATCCCCATGTACATACCCGGGTTACAATACCCTTGTACATTCCCCGGGTTACAATCCCGATGTACATTCCCAGGGTTTGTACCGCATGTACATTCCTGGGTTAGTATCCCTATGTACATTGCCAGTTTAGAATCCCCATGTACATTCCCGGGTTAGAATCCCCATGTATATTCCCGGGTTAGTATCCCCATGTACATTCCTGGGTTAGTATCCCCATGTACATTCCCAGGGTTGGAATCCCTCATATATATACCCAGGGTTATAATCCCCTTGTACATTCCCGGGTTAGAATTCTCATGTACATTCCCAGGTTAGAAACCCCATGGACCATTCCCGGGTTAGTATCCCCATGTACATTCCCAGGGTTAGATTCCCATATACATTCCCAAGGTGAGAATCCCCATGTACGTTCCTGGCTTAGAATCCCCATGTACATTCCCGGGTTAGAATCCCTATGTACATTAGCAGGTTTGAATCCCCTTGTACATTCCCGGGTTAGAAACCACATGTACATTCCCGGAATGGAATCCCCATGTACATTCCCGGGTTGAAATCCCCAAATACATTCCCGGGTTAGAATCCCCATGTACATTCCCAGGGTTTGAATCCCCATGTATATTCCCGTGTTGAATCCCCATGTACATTACCAGTTTAGAATCCCCATGATCATTCCCGGGTAAGAATCCCCATGTACATTCCCAGGGTTAGAATCCCCATGTAAATTCCCGGGTTACAATTCACATGTACATTCCCAGGGTTAGTATCCCCTTGTACATTCCCGGGTTAGTATCCCCATGTACGTGCCTGGGTTAGAAACCCCATGTACATTCCAGGGTTAGAGTCCTCATGTATATTCCCAGGTTAGAAACCCCATGTGCATTCCCGGGTTAGAATCCCCATGTACATTCCAGGGTTAGGATACCCATTTACATTACCGGGTTAGAATCCCCATGTACATTCCCGGGTTAGAATCCCATGTACATTCCCGGGTTAGAATCACCATATACTATCCCGGGTTAAAATACCCATCAAAATTCCCGCGTTAGAATCCCATGTACATTCCCGAATTAGAATCCCCATGTACATTCCCAGGGTTAGAATCCCCATATGCATTCCCGTGTTGAATCCCCATGTACATTACAAGTTTAGAATCCCCATGTACATTCCCGCGTTAGAACCCCTATGTACATTCCCAGGGTTAGAATTCCCATGTACATTCCCAGGTTAGAATCCCCATGTACATTCCCGGGTTAGAAACCACATGTACATTCCCGGAATGGAATCCCCATGTTCATTCCTGGGTTGAAATCCCCAAATACATTCCCGGGTTAGAATCCCCATGTACATTCCCAGGGTTTGAATCCCCATGTACATTCCCGTGTTGAATCCCCATGTACATTACCAGTTTAGAATCCCCATGATCATTCCCGGGTTAGAATCCCCATGTACATTCCCGTGTTAGTATCCCCATGTACATTCCCGGGTTAGAATGCCCATGTACATTGCCAGGGTTAGAATCCTCATGTACATTCCCAGGGTTAGAATCCCCATGTAAATTCCCGGGTTACAATCCCCATGTACATTCCCAGGGTTAGTATCCCCTTGTACATTCCCGGGTTATTATCCCCATGTACGTGCCTGGGTTAGAAACCCCATGTATATTCCAGGGTTAGAGTCCTCATGTATATTCCCAGGTTAGAAACCCCATGTACATTCCCGGGTTAGAATCCCCATGTACATTCCAGGGTTAGGATACCCATGTACATTACCGGTTTGAATCCCCATGTACATTCCCGGGTTAGAATCCCATGTACATTCCCGGGTTAGAATCCCCATATACTTTCCCGGGTTAAAATACCCATCAAAATTCCCGCGTTAGAATCCCATGTACATTCCCGAATTAGAATCCCCATGTACATTCCCAGGGTTAGAATCCCCATATGCATTCCCGTGTTGAATCCCCATGTACATTACCAGTTTAGAATCCCCATGTACATTCCCGGGTTAGAATCCCCATGTACATTCCCGGGTTAGTATCGCCATCTACATTCCCAGGGTTAGAAGCCCCATGTATATTCCCAGGGTTAGAATCCCCATGTACATTCCAGGGATAGTATACCCATGTACATTACCGGGTTAGAATCCCCATGTACATTCCCGGGTTAGAATCCCCATGCACATTCCAGGCTTAGAATCCCCATGTACATTTCAAAAGTTAGAAAACCCATGTACATTCCCGGGATTTGAATCCCTATGAACATTCCCAGGATTAGAATTCCCATGTACATTCCCGGGTTAGAATCCCCATGTACTTTCCCGGGTTAGAATCCCCATGTACATTCCCGGGTTAGAATCCCATGTACATTCCCGGGTTAGAATCCCCATATACTTTCCCGGGTTAAAATACCCATCAAAATTCCCGCGTTAGAATCCCATGTACATTCCCGAATTAGAATCCCCATGTACATTCCCAGGGTTAGAATCCCCATATGCATTCCCAGGGTTAGAAGCCCCATGTATATTCCCAGGGTTAGAATCCCCATGTACATTCCAGGGATAGTATACCCATGTACATTACCGGGTAAGAATCCCCATGTACATTCCCGGGTTAGAATCCCCATGTACATTCCCGGGTTAGTATCGCCATCTACATTCCCAGGGTTAGAAGCCCCATGTATATTCCCAGGGTTAGAAACCCCATGTACATTCCAGGGATAGTATACCCATGTACATTACCGGGTAAGAATCCCCATGTACATTCCCAGGTTAGAATCCCCATGCACATTTCAGGCTTAGAATCCCCATGTACATTTCAAAAGTTAGAAAACCCATGTACATTCCCGGGATTTGAATCCCTATGAACATTCCCAGGATTAGAATTCCCATGTACATTCCCGGGTTAGAATCCCCATGTACTTTCCCGGGTTAGAAACCTCATGTACATTCCCGGGTTAGAATCCCCATGTACATTCCCGGGTTAGAATCCCCATCAAAATTACCGGGTTGGAATCCCATGTACATTCCAGATTTAGAATCCCCATGTACATTCCCGGGTTAGTATACCCATGAACATTCCCGGGTTAGCATCCCCATGTACATTCCTGTGATAGAATCCCCATCTACATTCACGGGTTCGTATACCCATGAACATTCCCGGGATAGAATCCCCATGTACATTCCCTGGTTAGAATCCCCATGCACATTCCCGGCTTAGAATCCCCATGTACATTCGCATGGTTAGAATCCCCATATAGATTCCCAGGTTTAGACTCCCCATGTACATTCCCGGGTTAGAATCCCCATGTACATTCCCAGGGTTAGAATCCCCATGTACATTCCCGGGTTAGAATCCCCATGTACATTCCCAGGGATGGAATCCCCATATACATTCACAGGGTTGGAATCCCCATGTTCATTCCCAGGGTTACAATTCTAATGTACATTCCCGGGTTAGAATCCCCATGTACATTCCCGGGTTAGAATCCCCATGTACATTCCCAGGGATGGAATCCCCATGTACATGCACAGGATTAGAATCCCCATGTACATTCCCGGGTTAGAATCCCCATGTACATTCCCAGGGATGGAATCCCCATATACATTCACAGGGTTGGAATCCCCATGTTCATTCCCACGGTTAGAATTCCCATGTACTTTCCCGGATTAGAATTCCATGTACATTCCCGGGTTAGAATCCCCATGTACATTCCCGGGTTAGAACCCCCATGTACATTCTTGGGTTATAATCCCCATGTACATTCCCGGGTTAGAATCCCCATGTACATTCCCGGTTTAAAATCCCCATTTACATTCCAGAGTTAGAATACCCATGTACATTCGCGGGTTAGAATCCCCATGTACATCCCGGGTCAGTATCCCCATGTACATTCCCGGGTTAGTATCCCCATGTACATTCAAAAGGTTTAGAATCCCCATATACATTCTCGGGGTTAGAATCCCCATATGCATTCCCGGTGTTAGAATCTCCAGATATATTCCCAGGGTTGGAATCCCCATGTACATGCCCGGATTAGAATCCCCTTGTACATTCCCAATGTTAGAAACCCCATGTTGATTCCCAGGGTTAGAATTCCGAAGTACATTCCCGGGTTAGAATCTCCATATACATTCCCGGGTTAGAATCCCCATGTACATTCCCTGGTTAGAATCCACATGCACATTCCAGGCTTAGAATCCCCATGTACATTCGCAGGGTTAGAATCCCCATGTACATTCCCAGGATTAGAATTCCCATGTACATTAGCGGGTTACAATCCCCATGTACTTTCCCGGGTTAGAATCCCCATGTACATTCCCGGGTTAGGATCCCCATGTACATTCCCGGGTTAGAATCCCCATGTACATTCCCGGGTTGGAATCCCCAAGATCATTCCCGGGTTAGTATACCCATGAAAATTCCCAGCTTAGAATCCCCATGTACATTCCCGGGTTAGAATCCCCATGTACATTCCCGGGTTAGAATCCCTATGAACGTTCCTGGGTTAGAATCCCAATGTAGATTCCCGGTTTAGATTCCCCATGTAAATTCCCGGGTTAGAATCGCCATGTACATTCCTGGGTTAGAATCCCCATATAGATTCCCGGGTTTAGACTCCCCATGTACATTCCCGGGTTAGAATCCCCATGTACATTCCCAGGGTTAGAATCCCCATGTACATTACCGGGTTAGAATCCCCATGTACATTCCCGGGTTAGAATCCCCATGTACATTCCCAGGGATGGAATCCCCATATACATTCACAGGGTTAGAATCCCCATGTTCATTCCCAGGGTTAGAATTCCCATGTACATTCCCAGGTTAGAATCCCCATGTACATTTCCGGGCTAGAATCCCAATGTACATCCCGGGTCAGTATCCCCATGTACCTTCCCAGTTTAGAATCCCTGTGTCCATTCCCGGGTTAGAATCCCTATGTGCATTCCCGGGTTAGAATCCCTATGAACGTGCCTGGGTTAGAATCCCCATGTAGATTCCCGGGTTAGAATCCCCATATAGATTCCAAGGTTTAGACTCCCCATGTACATTCCCGGGTTAGAATCCCCATGTACATTCCCAGCTTGGAATACCCAAGATCATTCCCGGGTTAGTATACACATGAAAATTCCCACCTTAGAATCCCCATGTACATTCCCGGGTTAGAATCCCGATGTACATTCCCAGGTTAGAATCCCTATGAACGTTCCTGGGTTAGAATCCCCATGTAGATTCCCGGTTTAGAATCCCCATGTAAATTCCCGGGTTAGAATCGCCATGTACATTCCCGGGTTAGAATCCCCATATAGATTCCCGGGTTTAGACTCCCCATGTACATTCCCGGGTTAGAATCCCCATGTACATTCCCAGGGATGGAATCCGCATATACATTCACAGGGTTAGAATCCCCATGTTCATTCCCAGGGTTAGAATTCCCATGTACATTCCCAGGTTAGAATCCCCATGTACATTCCCGGGTTAGAATCCCAATGTACATCCCGGGTCAGTATCCCCATGTACCTTCCAAGTTTAGAATCCCTATGAACTTTCCTGGGTTAGAATCCCCATGTAGATTCCCGGTTTAGAATCCCCATGTAAATTCCCGGGTTAGAATCCCCATGTACATTTATGGTTTAGACTCCCCATGTACATTCCCGGGTTAGAATCCCCATGTACATTCCCAGGGTTAGAATCCCCATGTACATTCCCGGGTTAGAATCCCCATGTACATTCCCGGGTTAGAATCCCCATGTACATTCCCAGGGATGGAATCCCCATATACATTCACAGGGTTGGAATCCCCATGTTCATTCCCAGGGTTACAATTCTAATGTACATTCCCGGGTTAGAATCCCCATGTACATTCCCGGGTTAGAATCCCCATGTACATTCCCAGGGATGGAATCCCCATATACATGCACAGGATTAGAATCCCCATGTACATTCCCGGGTTAGAATCCCCATGTACATTCCCAGGGATGGAATCCCCATATACATTCACAGGGTTGGAATCCCCATGTTCATTCCCAGGGTTAGAATTCCCATGTACTTTCCCGGATTAGAATTATATGTACATTCCCGGGTTAGAATCCCCATGTACATTCCCGGGTTAGAACCCCCATGTACATTCCTGGGTTAGAATCCCCATGTACGTTCCCGGGTTAGAATCCCCATGTACATTCCCCGTTTAAAATCCCCATTTACATTCCAGAGTTAGAATACCCATGTACATTCGCGGGTTAGAATCCCCATGTACATCCCGGGTCAGTATCCCCATGTACATTCCCGGGTTAGTATCCCCATGTACATTCAAAAGGTTTAGAATCCCCATATACATTCTCGGGGTTAGAATCCCCATATGCATTCCCGGTGTTAGAATCTCCAGATATATTCCCAAGGTTGGAATCCCCATGTACATGCCCGGATTAGAATCCCCTTGTACATTCCCAATGTTAGAAACCCCATGTTGATTCCCAGGGTTAGAATTCCGAAGTACATTCCCGGGTTAGAATCTCCATATACATTCCCGGGTTAGAATCCCCATGTACATTCCCTGGTTAGAATCCACATGCACATTCCAGGCTTAGAATCCCCATGTACATTCGCAGGGTTAGAATCCCCATGTACATTCCCAGGATTAGAATTCCCATGTACATTAGCGGGTTACAATCCCCATGTACTTTCCCGGGTTAGAATCCCCATGTACATTCCCGGGTTAGGATCCCCATGTACATTCCCAGGTTAGAATCCCCATGTACATTCCCGGGTTGGAATCCCCAAGATCATTCCCGGGTTAGTATACCCATGAAAATTCCCAGCTTAGAATCCCCATGTACATTCCCGGGTTAGAATCCCCATGTACATTCCCGGGTTAGAATCCCTATGAACGTTCCTGGGTTAGAATCCCCATGTAGATTCCCGGTTTAGATTCCCCATGTAAATTCCCGGGTTAGAATCGCCATGTACATTCCTGGGTTAGAATCCCCATATAGATTCCCGGGTTTAGACTCCCCATGTACATTCCCGGGTTAGAATCCCCATGTACATTCCCAGGGTTAGAATCCCCATGTACATTACCGGGTTAGAATCCCCATGTACATTCCCGGGTTAGAATCCCCATGTACATTCCCAGGGATGGAATCCCCATATACATTCACAGGGTTAGAATCCCCATGTTCATTCCCAGGGTTAGAATTCCCATGTACATTCCCAGGTTAGAATCCCCATGTACATTTCCGGGCTAGAATCCCAATGTACATCCCGGGTCAGTATCCCCATGTACCTTCCCAGTTTAGAATCCCTGTGTCCATTCCCGGGTTAGAATCCCTATGTGCATTCCCGGGTTAGAATCCCTATGAACGTGCCTGGGTTAGAATCCCCATGTAGATTCCCGGGTTAGAATCCCCATATAGATTCCAAGGTTTAGACTCCCCATGTACATTCCCGGGTTAGAATCCCCATGTACATTCCCAGCTTGGAATACCCAAGATCATTCCCGGGTTAGTATACACATGAAAATTCCCACCTTAGAATCCCCATGTACATTCCCGGGTTAGAATCCCGATGTACATTCCCAGGTTAGAATCCCTATGAACGTTCCTGGGTTAGAATCCCCATGTAGATTCCCGGTTTAGAATCCCCATGTAAATTCCCGGGTTAGAATCGCCATGTACATTCCCGGGTTAGAATCCCCATATAGATTCCCGGGTTTAGACTCCCCATGTACATTCCCGGGTTAGAATCCCCATGTACATTCCCAGGGATGGAATCCGCATATACATTCACAGGGTTAGAATCCCCATGTTCATTCCCAGGGTTAGAATTCCCATGTACATTCCCAGGTTAGAATCCCCATGTACATTCCCGGGTTAGAATCCCAATGTACATCCCGGGTCAGTATCCCCATGTACCTTCCAAGTTTAGAATCCCTATGAACTTTCCTGGGTTAGAATCCCCATGTAGATTCCCGGTTTAGAATCCCCATGTAAATTCCCGGGTTAGAATCCCCATGTACATTTATGGTTTAGACTCCCCATGTACATTCCCGGGTTAGAATCCCCATGTACATTCCCAGGGTTAGAATCCCCATGTACATTCCCGGGTTAGAATCCCCATGTACATTCCCGGGTTAGAATCCCCATGTACATTCCCAGGGATGGAATCCCCATATACATTCACAGGGTTGGAATCCCCATGTTCATTCCCAGGGTTACAATTCTAATGTACATTCCCGGGTTAGAATCCCCATGTACATTCCCGGGTTAGAATCCCCATGTACATTCCCAGGGATGGAATCCCCATATACATGCACAGGATTAGAATCCCCATGTACATTCCCGGGTTAGAATCCCCATGTACATTCCCAGGGATGGAATCCCCATATACATTCACAGGGTTGGAATCCCCATGTTCATTCCCAGGGTTAGAATTCCCATGTACTTTCCCGGATTAGAATTATATGTACATTCCCGGGTTAGAATCCCCATGTACATTCCCGGGTTAGAACCCCCATGTACATTCCTGGGTTAGAATCCCCATGTACGTTCCCGGGTTAGAATCCCCATGTACATTCCCCGTTTAAAATCCCCATTTACATTCCAGAGTTAGAATACCCATGTACATTCGCGGGTTAGAATCCCCATGTACATCCCGGGTCAGTATCCCCATGTACATTCCCGGGTTAGTATCCCCATGTACATTCAAAAGGTTTAGAATCCCCATATACATTCTCGGGGTTAGAATCCCCATATGCATTCCCGGTGTTAGAATCTCCAGATATATTCCCAAGGTTGGAATCCCCATGTACATGCCCGGATTAGAATCCCCTTGTACATTCCCAATGTTAGAAACCCCATGTTGATTCCCAGGGTTAGAATTCCGAAGTACATTCCCGGGTTAGAATCTCCATATACATTCCCGGGTTAGAATCCCCATGTACATTCCCTGGTTAGAATCCACATGCACATTCCAGGCTTAGAATCCCCATGTACATTCGCAGGGTTAGAATCCCCATGTACATTCCCAGGATTAGAATTCCCATGTACATTAGCGGGTTACAATCCCCATGTACTTTCCCGGGTTAGAATCCCCATGTACATTCCCGGGTTAGGATCCCCATGTACATTCCCAGGTTAGAATCCCCATGTACATTCCCGGGTTGGAATCCCCAAGATCATTCCCGGGTTAGTATACCCATGAAAATTCCCAGCTTAGAATCCCCATGTACATTCCCGGGTTAGAATCCCCATGTACATTCCCGGGTTAGAATCCCTATGAACGTTCCTGGGTTAGAATCCCCATGTAGATTCCCGGTTTAGATTCCCCATGTAAATTCCCGGGTTAGAATCGCCATGTACATTCCTGGGTTAGAATCCCCATATAGATTCCCGGGTTTAGAATCCCCATGTACATTCCCGGGTTAGAATCCCCATGTACATTCCCAGGGTTAGAATCCCCATGTACATTACCGGGTTAGAATCCCCATGTACATTCCCGGGTTAGAATCCCCATGTACATTCCCAGGGATGGAATCCCCATATACATTCACAGGGTTAGAATCCCCATGTTCATTCCCAGGGTTAGAATTCCCATGTACATTCCCAGGTTAGAATCCCCATGTACATTCCCGGGCTAGAATCTCAATGTACATCCCGGGTCAGTATCCCCATGTACCTTCCCAGTTTAGAATCCCTGTGTCCATTCCCGGGTTAGAATCCCTATGTGCATTCCCGGGTTAGAATCCCTATGAACGTGCCTGGGTTAGAATCCCCATGTAGATTCCCGGGTTAGAATCCCCATATAGATTCCAAGGTTTAGACTCCCCATGTACATTCCCGGGTTAGAATCCCCATGTTCATTCCCGGGGTTAGAATCCTCATGTACATTCCCGGGTTAGAGTCCCCATGTAAATTCCCGGGTTAGAATCCCCATGTACATTCCCAGGTATGGAATCCTCATATACATTCACAGTGTTGGAATCCCCATGTTCATTCCCAGGGTTAGAATTCTAATGTACATTCCCGGGTTAGAATCCCCAGGTACATTCACGGGTTAGAATCCCCATGTACATTCCCAGGGATGGAATCTCCATGTACATGCACAGGATTAGAATCCCCATGTTCATTCCCAGGGGTAGAATTCCCATGTACTTTCCCGGATTAGAATTCAATGTACATTCCCGGGTTAGAATCCGCATGTACATTCCCGGGTTAGAAACCCCATGTACATTCCCGGGTTAGTATCCCCATGTACATTCCCGGGTTAGAATCCCCATGTACATTCCCGGGTTAGAATCCCCATGTACATTCCCGGGTTAGAATCCCAATATACATTCCCGAGTCAGATTTCCATGTACATTCCCAGGGTTAGAATCCCCATGTTCTTTCCCAGGGTTAGAATCCGCATGTGCATAGCCGGGTTACAATCCCCATGTACGTTCCAGGGTTACAATCCCCATGTACATTCTCAGGGTTAGTATCCCCATGTACATTCGTGGGTTAGTATCCCCATGTACATTCCAGGGTTAGAATTCCCAATGTACATTCCCGGGTTAGCATCCCCATGTACATTTCCGGGTTAGTATCCCCATGAACATTCCCGGGTTAGAATCCCCATATACATTCCCAGGGTTAGAATCCCCATATACATTCCCGGGTTTGAATCCCCATGTACATTCCCGGGTTAGAATCCCCATGTACATTCCCGGGTTAGAATCCCCATGTACATTCCCGGTTTATTATACCCATCAACATTCCCGGGTTAGACTCCCATGTACATTCCCGGATTAGAATCCCCATGAACATTCTCGTGTTAGTATACCCATGAACATTCCTGGGTTAGCATCCCAATGTACTGTCCTGTGTTAGAATCCCCATGTACATTCACGGGTTAGTATACCCATGAACATTCCCGGGTTAGAATCCCCATGTACATTCCCGGGTTAGAATAACCATGTACTTTCCCGGGTTAGAATCCCCAAGTACATTCCTGGGTTAGAATCCCCATGTACATTCCCGGGTTAGAAACCCCATGTACATTCCAGGGTCAGAATCCCCATGTACATACCCGGGTTACAATACCCTTGTACATTCCCCGGGTTACAATACCGATGTACATTCCCAGGGTTTGTACCGCATGTACATTCCTGGGTTAGTATCCCTATGTACATTGCCGGTTTAGAATCCCCATGTACATTCCCGGGTTAGAATACCCATGTACATTCCTGGGTTAGTATCCCCATGAACATTCCCGGGTCAGTATCCCCATGTACATTCCCGGGTTAGTATCCCCATGTACATTCAAAAGGTTTAGAATCCCCATATACATTCTCGGTGTTAGAATCCCCAGATACATTCCCAGGGTTGGAATCCCCATGTACATGCCCGGTTTAGAATCCCCTTGTACATTCCCAATGTTAGAATCCCCATGTTGATTCCCAGGGTTAGAATTCCCATGTACATTCCCGGGTTAGAATCCCCATATACATTCCCGGGTTAGAATCCCCATGTACATTCCCTGGTTAGAATCCCCATGCACATTCCAGGCTTAGAATCCCCATGTACATTCGCAGGGTTAGAATCCCCATGTACATTCCCAGGATTAGAATTTCCATGTACATTAATGGGTTACAATCCCCATGTACTTTCCCGGGTTAGAATCCCCATGTACATTCCCGGGTTAGAATCCCCATGTACATTCCCGGCTTAGAATCCCCATGTACATTCCCGGGTTGGAATCCCCAAGATCATTCCCGGGTTAGTATACCCATGAAAATTCCCAGCTTAGAATCCCCATTTACATTCCCGGGTTAGAATCCCCATGTACATTCCCGGGTTAGAATCCCTATGAACGTTCCTGGGTTAGAATCCCCATGTACATTCCCGGTTTAGAATCCCCATGTAAATTCCCGGGTTAGAATCGCCATGTACATTCCCGGGTTAGAATCCCCATATAGATTCCCGGGTTTAGACTCCCCATGTACATTCCCGGGTTAGAATCCCCATGTACATTCCCAGGGTTAGAATCCCCATGTACATTCCCGGGTTAGAATCCCCACGTACATTCCCGGGTTAGATTCCCCATGTACATTCCCAGGGATGGAATCCCCATATACATTCACAGGGTTAGAATCCCCATGTTCATTCCCAGGGTTAGAATTCCCATGTACATTCCCAGGTTAGAATCCCCATGTACATTCCCGGGTTAGAATCCCAATGTACATCCCGGGTCAGTATCCCCATGTACCTTCCCAGTTTAGAATCCCCGTGTACATTCCCGGGTTAGAATCCTTATGTGCATTCCCGGGTTAGAATCCCTATGAACGTTCCTGGGTTAGAATCCCCATGTAGATTCCCGGGTTAGAATCCCCATATAGATTCCCAGGTTTAGACTCCCCATGTACATTCCCGGGTTAGAATACCCATGTACATTCCCAGGGATGGAATCCCCATGTACATGCACAGGATTAGAATCCCCATGTACATCCCCGGGTTAGAATCCCAATATACATTCCCGAGTCAGATTCCCATGTACATTCCCAGGGTTAGAATCCCCATGTTCTTTCCCAGGGTTAGAATCCGCAAGTACATAGCCGGGTTACAATCCCCATGTACGTTCCAACGTTACAATCCCCATGTACATTCTCAGGGTTAGTATCCCCATGTACATTCGTGGGTTAGTATCCCCATGTACATTCCAGGGTTAGAATTCCCATGTACATTCCCGGGTTTGAATCCCCATGTACATTCCCGGGTTAGAATCCCAATATACATTCCCGAGTCAGATTCCCATGTACATTCCCGGGTTATACTCCCATGTACATTCCCGGATTAGAATCCCCATGAACATTCCCGTGTTAGTATACCCATGAACATTCCCGGGTTAGCATCACAATGTACAGTCCTGGGTTAGAATCCCCATGTACATTCACGGGTTAGTATACCCATGAACATTCCCGGGTTAGAATCCCCATGTACATTCCCGGGTTAGAATAACCATGTACTTTCCCGGGTTAGAAACCCCAAGTACATTCCCGGGTTAGAATCCCCATGTACATTCCCGGGTTAGAAACCCCATGTACATTCCAGGGTCAGAATCCCCATGTACATACCCGGGTTACAATACCCTTGTACATTCCCCGGGTTACAATACCGATGTACATTCCCAGGGTTTGTACCGCATGTACATTCCTGGGTTAGTATCCCTATGTACATTGCCGGTTTAGAATCCCCATGTACATTCCCGGGTTAGAATACCCATGTACATTCCTGGGTTAGTATCCCCATGTACATTCCCGGGTCAGTATCCCCATGTACATTCCCGGGTTAGTATCCCCATGTACATTCAAAAGGTTTAGAATCCCCATATACATTCTCGGTGTTAGAATCCCCAGATACATTCCCAGGGTTGGAATCCCCATGTACATGCCCGGTTTAGAATCCCCTTGTACATTCCCAATGTTAGAATCCCCATGTTGATTCCCAGGGTTAGAATTCCCATGTACATTCCCGGGTTAGAATCCCCATATACATTCCCGGGTTAGAATCCCCATGTACATTCCCTGGTTAGAATCCCCATGCACATTCCAGGCTTAGAATCCCCATGTACATTCGCAGGGTTAGAATCCCCATGTACATTCCCAGGATTAGAATTTCCATGTACATTAATGGGTTACAATCCCCATGTACTTTCCCGGGTTAGAATCCCCATGTACATTCCCGGGTTAGAATCCCCATGTACATTCCCGGCTTAGAATCCCCATGTACATTCCCGGGTTGGAATCCCCAAGATCATTCCCGGGTTAGTATACCCATGAATATTCCCAGCTTAGAATCCCCATTTACATTCCCGGGTTAGAATCCCCATGTACATTCCCGGGTTAGAATCCCTATGAACGTTCCTGGGTTAGAATCCCCATGTACATTCCCGGTTTAGAATCCCCATGTAAATTCCCGGGTTAGAATCGCCATGTACATTCCCGGGTTAGAATCCCCATATAGATTCCCGGGTTTAGACTCCCCATGTACATTCCCGGGTTAGAATCCCCATGTACATTCCCAGGGTTAGAATCCCCATGTACATTCCCGGGTTAGAATCCCCACGTACATTCCCGGGTTAGATTCCCCATGTACATTCCCAGGGATGGAATCCCCATATACATTCACAGGGTTAGAATCCCCATGTTCATTCCCAGGGTTAGAATTCCCATGTACATTCCCAGGTTAGAATCCCCATGTACATTCCCGGGTTAGAATCCCAATGTACATCCCGGGTCAGTATCCCCATGTACCTTCCCAGTTTAGAATCCCCGTGTACATTCCCGGGTTAGAATCCTTATGTGCATTCCCGGGTTAGAATCCCTATGAACGTTCCTGGGTTAGAATCCCCATGTAGATTCCCGGGTTAGAATCCCCATATAGATTCCCAGGTTTAGACTCCCCATGTACATTCCCGGGTTTGTACCCCATGTACATTCCTGGGTTAGTATCCCGATGTACATTGCCGGTTTAGAATCCCCATGTACATTCCCGGGTTAGAATACCCATGTACATTCCCAGGGATGGAATCCCCATGTACATGCACAGGATTAGAATCCCCATGTACATCCCCGGGTTAGAATCCCAATATACATTCCCGAGTCAGATTCCCATGTACATTCCCAGGGTTAGAATCCCCATGTTCTTTCCCAGGGTTAGAATCCGCAAGTACATAGCCGGGTTACAATCCCCATGTACGTTCCAACGTTACAATCCCCATGTACATTCTCAGGGTTAGTATCCCCATGTACATTCGTGGGTTAGTATCCCCATGTACATTCCAGGGTTAGAATTCCCATGTACATTCCCGGGTTTGAATCCCCATGTACATTCCCGGGTTAGAATCCCAATATACATTCCCGAGTCAGATTCCCATGTACATTCCCGGGTTATACTCCCATGTACATTCCCGGATTAGAATCCCCATGAACATTCCCGTGTTAGTATACCCATGAACATTCCCGGGTTAGCATCACAATGTACAGTCCTGGGTTAGAATCCCCATGTACATTCACGGGTTAGTATACCCATGAACATTCCCGGGTTAGAATCCCCATGTACATTCCCGGGTTAGAATAACCATGTACTTTCCCGGGTTAGAAACCCCAAGTACATTCCCGGGTTAGAATCCCCATGTACATTCCCGGGTTAGAAACCCCATGTACATTCCCGGATTAGAATCCCCATGTACATTCCCAAGGTTAAAATCCCCATGTACATTCCCAGGGTCAGAATCCCCATGTACATACCCGGGTTACAATACCCTTGTACATTCCTCGGGTTACAATCCCGATGTACATTCCCAGGGTTTGTACCCCATGTACATTCCTGGGTTAGTATCCGTATGTACATTGCCGGTTTAGAATCCCCATGTACATTCCCGGGTTAGAATCCCCATGTACATTCCCGGGTTAGTATCCCCATGTACATTCCCGGGTTAATATCCCCATGTACATTCTCAGGGTTGGAATCCCTCATATATATTCCCAGGGTAATAATCCCCTTGTATATTCCCGGGTTAGAATTCTCATGTACATTCCCGGGTTAGAAACCCCATGGACATTCCCGGGTTAGTATCCCCATGTACATTCCCAGGGTTAGAATCCCCATATACATTCCCAAGGTGAGAATCCCCATGTACGTTCCTGGCTTAGAATCCCCATGTACATTCCCGGGTTAGAATCCCAATGTACATTACCAGGTTTGAATCCCCTTGTACATTCCCGGGTTAGAAACCACATGTACATTCCAGGAATGGAATCCCCATGTACATTCCCGGGTTGAAATCCGCAAATACATTCCCGGGTTAGAATCCCCATGTACATTCCCAGGGTTAGAATCCCTTTGCACATTCCCAGGGTTAGAATCCCCATGTACATTCCCGTGTTGAATCCCCATGTACATTACCAGTTTAGAATCCCCATGTACATTCCCGGGTTAGAATCCGCATGTACATTCCCGTGTTAGTATCCCCATGTAAATTCCTGGGTTAGAATGCCCATGTACATTCCCAGGGTTAGAATCCCTATGTACATTCCCAGGGTTAGAATCCCCATGTAAATTCCCGGGTTACAATCCCCATGTACATCCCCAGGGTTAGTATCCCCATGTACATTCCCGGGTTAGCATCCCCATGTACATTCTCAGGGTTAGAATCCCCATATACATTCCAAGGTGAGAATCCCCATGTACGTTCCGGGCTTAGAATCCCCATGTACTTTCCCGGGTTAGAATCCCCATGTACATTCCCGGGTTAGAATCCACATGTACATTCCCGGGTTAAAATACCCATCAAAATTCCCGCGTTAGAATCCCATGTACATTCCGAATTAGAATCACCATGTACATTCCCAGGGTTAGAATCCCCATGTGCATTCCCGTGTTAAATCCCCATGTACATTACCAGTTTAGAATCCCCATGTACATTCCCGGGTTAGAATCCCCATGTACATTCCCAGGTTTGAATCCCTTTGTACATTCCTGGGTTAGAATCCCCATGTATATTCCCGGAATGGAATCCCCATGTACATTCCCGGGTTGAAATCCCCAAATACTTTCCCGGGTTAGAATCCCCATGTACATTCCCAGGGTTTGAATCCCCATGTATATTCCCGTGTTGAATCCCCATGTACATTACCAGTTTAGAATCCCCATGATCATTCCCGGGTAAGAATCCCCATGTACATTCCCAGGGTTAGAATCCCCATGTAAATTCCCGGGTTACAATTCCCATGTACATTCCCAGGGTTAGTATCCCCTTGTACATTCCCGGGTTAGTATCCCCATGTACGTGCCTGGGTTAGAAACCCCATGTACATTCCAGGGTTAGAGTCCTCATGTATATTCCCAGGTTAGAAACCCCATGTGCATTCCCGGGTTAGAATCCCCATGTACATTCCAGGGTTAGGATACCCATTTACATTACCGGGTTAGAATCCCCATGTACATTCCCGGGTTAGAATCCCATGTACATTCCCGGGTTAGAATCACCATATACTATCCCGGGTTAAAATACCCATCAAAATTCCCGCGTTAGAATCCCATGTACATTCCCGAATTAGAATCCCCATGTACATTCCCAGGGTTAGAATTCCCATGTACATTCCCAGGTTAGAATCCCCATGTACATTCCCGGGTTAGAAACCACATGTACATTCACGGAATGGAATCCCCATGTTCATTCCCGGGTTGAAATCCCCAAATACATTCCCGGGTTAGAATCCCCATGTACATTCCCAGGGTTTGAATCCCTATGTACATTCCCGTGTTGAATCCCCATGTACATTACCAGTTTAGAATCCCCATGATCATTCCCGGGTTAGAATCCCCATGTACATTCCCGTGTTAGTATCCCCATGTACATTCCCGGGTTAGAATGCCCATGTACATTGCCAGGGTTAGAATCCTCATGTACATTCCCAGGGTTAGAATCCCCATGTAAATTCCCGGGTTACAATCCTCATGTACATTCCCAGGGTTAGTATCCCCTTGTACATTCCCGGTTATTATCCCCATGTACGTGCCTGGGTTAGAAACCCCATGTATATTCCAGGGTTAGAGTCCTCATGTATATTCCCAGGTTAGAAACCCCATGTACATTCCCGGGTTAGATTCCCCATGTACATTCCAGGGTTAGGATACCCATGTACATTACCGGTTTGAATCCCCATGTACATTCCCGGGTTAGAATCCCATGTACATTCCCGGGTTAGAATCCCCATATACTTTCCCGGGTTAAAATACCCATCAAAATTCCCGCGTTAGAATCCCATGTACATTCCCGAATTAGAATCCCCATGTACATTACCAGTTTAGAATCCCCATGTACATTCCCGGGTTAGAATCCCCATGTACATTCCCGGGTTAGTATCGCCATCTACATTCCCAGGGTTAGATGCCCCATGTATATTCCCAGGGTTAGAATCCCCATGTACATTCCAGGGATAGTATACCCATGTACATTACCGGGTTAGAATCCCCATGTACATTCCCGGGTTAGAATCCCCATGCACATTCCAGGCTTAGAATCCCCATGTACATTTCAAAAGTTAGAAAACCCATGTACATTCCCGGGATTTGAATCCCTATGAACATTCCCAGGATTAGAATTCCCATGTACATTCCCGGGTTAGAATCCCCATGTACTTTCCCGGGTTAGAATCCCCATGTACATTCCCGGGTTAGAATCCCATGTACATTCCCGGGTTAGAATCCCCATATACTTTCCCGGGTTAAAATACCCATCAAAATTCCCGCGTTAGAATCCCATGTACATTCCCGAATTAGAATCCCCATGTACATTCCCAGGGTTAGAATCCCCATATGCATTCCCAGGGTTAGAAGCCCCATGTATATTCCCAGTGTTAGAATCCCCATGTACATTCCAGGGATAGTATACCCATGTACATTACCGGGTAAGAATCCCCATGTACATTTCCGGGTTAGAATCCCCATGTACATTCCCGGGTTAGTATCGCCATCTACATTCCCAGGGTTAGAAGCCCCATGTATATTCCCAGGGTTAGAAACCCCATGTACATTCCAGGGATAGTATACCCATGTACATTACCGGGTAAGAATCCCCATGTACATTCCCGGGTTAGAATCCCCATGTACATTCCCGGGTTAGTATCGCCATCTATATTCCCAGGGTTAGAAGCCCCATGTATATTCCCAGGGTTAGAAACCCCATGTACATTCCAGGGATAGTATACCCATGTACATTACCGGGTAAGAATCCCCATGTACATTCCCGGGTTAGAATCCCCATGCACATTCCAGGCTTAGAATCCCCATGTACATTTCAAAAGTTAGAAAACCCATGTACATTCCCGGGATTTGAATCCCT
This sequence comes from Pristiophorus japonicus, assembly GCF_044704955.1. Classification (NCBI taxonomy): domain Eukaryota; kingdom Metazoa; phylum Chordata; class Chondrichthyes; family Pristiophoridae; genus Pristiophorus; species Pristiophorus japonicus. The sequence continues at coordinate 12,352,510 of NC_092011.1, forward strand.
ATGAACATTCCCAGGATTAGAATTCCCATGTACATTCCCGGGTTAGAATCCCCATGTACTTTCCCGGGTTAGAAACCTCATGTACATTCCCGGGTTAGAATCCCCATGTACATTCCCGGGTTAGAATCCCCATCAAAATTACCGGGTTGGAATCCCATGTACATTCCAGATTTAGAATCCCCATGTACATTCCCGGGTTAGTATACCCATGAACATTCCCGGGTTAGCATCCCCATGTACATTCCTGTGATAGAATCCCCATCTACATTCACGGGTTCGTATACCCATGAACATTCCCGGGATAGAATCCCCATGTACATTCCCTGGTTAGAATCCCCATGCACATTCCCGGCTTAGAATCCCCATGTACATTCGCATGGTTAGAATCCCCATGTACATTCCCAGGATTAGAATTCCCATGTACATTAGCGGGTTACAATCCCCATGTACTTTCCCGGGTTAGAATCCCCATGTACAATCCCGGGTTAGAAATCCCATGTACATTCCCGGGTTAGAATCCCCATGTACATTCCCGGCTTGGAATACCCAAGATCATTCCCGGGTTAGTATACACATGAAAATTCCCAGCTTAGAATCCCCATGTACATTCCCGGGTTAGAATCCCCATGTACATTCCCGGGTTAGAATCCCTATGAACGTTCCTGGGTTAGAATCCCCATGTAGATTCCCGGTTTAGAATCCCCATGTAAATTCCCGGGTTAGAATCCCCATGAACATTCCCGGGTTAGAATCCCCATATAGATTCCCGGGTTTAGACTCCCCATGTACATTCCCGTGTTAGAATCCCCATGTACATTCCCAGGGATGGAATCCGCATATACATTCACAGGGTTAGAATCCCCATGTTCATTCCCAGGGTTAGAATTCCCATGTACATTCCCAGGTTAGAATCCCCATGTACATTCCCGGGTTAGAATCCCAATGTACATCCCGGGTCAGTATCCCCATGTACCTTCCAAGTTTAGAATCCCTATGAACTTTCCTGGGTTAGAATCCCCATGTAGATTCCCGGTTTAGAATCCCCATGTAAATTCCAGGGTTAGAATCCCCATGTACATTTATGGTTTAGAATCCCCATGTACATTCCCGGGTTAGAATCCCCATATAGATTCCCAGGTTTAGACTCCCCATGTACATTCCCGGGTTAGAATCACCATGTACATTCCCAGGGTTAGAATCCCCATGTACATTCCCGGGTTAGAATCCCCATGTACATTCCCGGGTTAGAATCCCCATGTACATTCCCAGGGATGGAATCCCCATCTACATTCACAGGGTTGGAATCCCCATGTTCATTCCCAGGGTTACAATTCTAATGTACATTCCCGGGTTAGAATCCCCATGTACATTCCCGGGTTAGAATCCCCATGTACATTCCCAGGGATGGAATCCCCATGTACATGCACAGGATTAGAATCCCCATGTACATTCCCGGGTTAGAATCCCCATGTACATTCGCATGGATGGAATCCCCATATACATTCACAGGGTTGGAATCCCCATGTTCATTCCCAGGGTTAGAATTCCCATGTACTTTCCCAGATTAGAATTCCATGTACATTCCCGGGTTAGAATCCCCATGTACATTCCCGGGTTAGAACCCCCATGTACATTCCTGGGTTAGAATCCCCATGTACATTCCCAGGTTAGAATCCCCATGTACATTCCCCGTTTAAAATCCCCATTTACATTCCAGAGTTAGAATACCCATGTACATTCGCGGGTTAGAATCCCCATGTACATCCCGGGTCAGTATCCCCATGTACATTCCCGGGTTAGTATCCCCATGTACATTCAAAAGGTTTAGAATCCCCATATACATTCTCGGGGCTAGAATCCCCATATGCATTCCCGGTGTTAGAATCTCCAGATATATTCCCAGGGTTGGAATCCCCATGTACATGCCCGGATTAGAATCCCCTTGTACATTCCCAATGTTAGAAACCCCATGTTGATTCCCAGGGTTAGAATTCCGAAGTACATTCCCGGGTTAGAATCTCCATATACATTCCCGGGTTAGAATCCCCATGTACATTCCCTGGTTAGAATCCACATGCACATTCCAGGCTTAGAATCCCCATGTACATTCGCAGGGTTAGAATCCCCATGTACATTCCCAGGATTAGAATTCCCATGTACATTAGCGGGTTACAATCCCCATGTACTTTCCCGGGTTAGAATCCCGATGTACATTCCCGGGTTAGAATCCCCATGTACATTCCCAGGTTAGAATCCCCATGTACATTCCCGGGTTGGAATCCCCAAGATCATTCCCGGGTTAGTATACCCATGAAAATTCCCAGCTTAGAATCCCCATGTACATTCCCGGGTTAGAATCCCCATGTACATTCCCGGGTTAGAATCCCTATGAACGTTCCTGGGTTAGAATCCCCATGTAGATTCCCGGTTTAGATTCCCCATGTAAATTCCCGGGTTAGAATCGCCATGTACATTCCTGGGTTAGAATCCCCATATAGATTCCCGGGTTTAGACTCCCCATGTACATTCCCGGGTTAGAATCCCCATGTACATTCCCAGGGTTAGAATCCCCATGTACATTACCGGGTTAGAATCCCCATGTACATTCCCGGGTTAGAATCCCCATGTACATTCCCAGGGATGGAATCCCCATATACATTCACAGGGTTAGAATCCCCATGTTCATTCCCAGGGTTAGAATTCCCATGTACATTCCCAGGTTAGAATCCCCATGTACATTCCAGGGCTAGAATCTCAATGTACATCCCGGGTCAGTATCCCCATGTACCTTCCCAGTTTAGAATCCCTGTGTCCATTCCCGGGTTAGAATCCCTATGTGCATTCCCGGGTTAGAATCCCTATGAACGTGCCTGGGTTAGAATCCCCATGTAGATTCCCGGGTTAGAATCCCCATATAGATTCCCAGGTTTAGACTCCCCATGTACATTCCCGGGTTAGAATCCCCATGTTCATTCCCGGGGTTAGAATCCTCATGTACATTCCCGGGTTAGAGTCCCCATGTAAATTCCCGGGTTAAAATCCCCATGTACATTCCCAGGTATGGAATCCTCATATACATTCACAGTGTTGGAATCCCCATGTTCATTCCCAGGGTTAGAATTCTAATGTACATTCCCGGGTTAGAATCCCCAGGTACATTCACGGGTTAGAATCCCCATGTACATTCCCAGGGATGGAATCCCCATGTACATGCACAGGATTAGAATCCCCATGTTCATTCCCAGGGGTAGAATTCCCATGTACTTTCCCGGATTAGAATTCAATGTACATTCCCGGGTTAGAATCCGCATGTACATTCCCGGGTTAGAAACCCCATGTACATTCCCGGGTTAGAATCCCCATGTACATTCCCGGGATAGAATCCCCATGTACATTCCCGGTTTAAAATCCCCATGTACATTCCAGAGTTAGAATACCCATGTACATTCGCGGGTTAGAATCCCCATGTTATTTCCCAGGGTTAGAATCCTCATGTGCATAGCCGGGTTACAATCCCCATGTACGTTCCAGGGTTACAATCCGCATGTACATTCTCAGGGTTAGTATCCCCATGTACATTCGTGGGTTAGTATCCCCATGTACATTCCAGGGTTAGAATTCCCAATGTACATTCCCGGGTTAGCATCCCCATGTACATTTCCGGGTTAGTATCCCCATGAACATTCCCGGGTTAGAATCCCCATATACATTCCCAGGGTTAGAATCCCCATATACATTCCCGGGTTTGAATCCCCATGTACATTCCAGGGTTAGAATCCCCATGTACATTCCCGGGTTAGAATCCCCATGTACATTCCCGGTTTATTATACCCATCAACATTCCCGGGTTAGACTCCCATGTACATTCCCGGATTAGAATCCCCATGAACATTCCCGTGTTAGTATACCCATGAACATGCCTGGGTTAGCATCCCAATGTACTGTCCTGGGTTAGAATCCCCATGTACATTCACGGGTTAGTATACCCATGAACATTCCCGGGTTAGAATCCCCATGTACATTCCCGGGTTAGAATAACCATGTACTTTCCCGGGTTAGAATCCCCAAGTACATTCCTGGGTTAGAATCCCCATGTACATTCCCGGGTTAGAAACCCCATGTACATTCCAGGGTCAGAATCCCCATGTACATACCCGGGTTACAATACCCTTGTACATTCCCCGGGTTACAATACCGATGTACATTCCCAGGGTTTGTACCGCATGTACATTCCTGGGTTAGTATCCCTATGTACATTGCCGGTTTAGAATCCCCATGTACATTCCCGGGTTAGAATCCCCATGTACATTCCTGGGTTAGTATCCCCATGTACATTCCCGGGTCAGTATCCCCATGTACATTCCCGGGTTAGTATCCCCATGTACATTCAAAAGGTTTAGAATCCCCATATACATTCTCGGTGTTAGAATCCCCATATGCATTTCCGTTGTTAGAATCCCCAGATACATTCCCAGGGTTGGAATCCCCATGTACATGCCCTGTTTAGAATCCCCTTGTACATTCCCAATGTTAGAATCCCCATGTTGATTCCCAGGGTTAGAATTCCAATGTACATTCCCGGGTTAGAATCCCCATATACATTCCCGGGTTAGAATCCCCATGTACATTCCCTGGTTAGAATCCCCATGCACAATCCAGGCTTAGAATCCCCATGTACATTCGCAGGGTTAGAATCCCCATGTACATTCCCAGGATTAGAATTTCCATGTACATTAGCGGGTTACAATCCCCATGTACTTTCCCGGGTTAGAATCCCCATGTACATTCCCGGGTTAGAATCCCCATGTACATTCCCGGCTTAGAATCCCCATGTACATTCCCGGGTTGGAATCCCCAAGATCATTCCCGGGTTAGTATACCCATGAAAATTCCCAGCTTAGAATCCCCATTTACAGTCCCGGGTTAGAATCCCCATGTACATTCCCGGGTTAGAATCCCTATGAACGTTCCTGGGTTAGAATCCCCATGTACATTCCCGGTTTAGAATCCCCATGTAAATTCCCGGGTTAGAATCGCCATGTACATTCCCGGGTTAGAATCCCCATATAGATTCCCGGGTTTAGACTCCCCATGTACATTCCCGGGTTAGAATCCCCATGTACATTCCCAGGGTTAGAATCCCCATGTTCATTCCCAGGGTTAGAATTCCCATGTACATTCCCAGGTTAGAATCCCCATGTTCATTCCCGGGTTAGAATCCCAATGTAAATCCCGGGTCAGTATCCCCATGTACCTTCCCAGTTTAGAATCCCCGTGTCCATTCCCGGGTTAGAATCCCTATGTGCATTCCCGGGTTAGAATCCCTATGAACGTTCCTGGGTTAGAATCCCCATGTAGATTCCCGGGTTAGAATCCCCATATAGATTCCCAGGTTTAGACTCCCCATGTACATTCCCGGGTTTGTACCCCATGTACATTCCTGGGTTAGTATCCCGATGTACATTGCCGGTTTAGAATCCCCATGTACATTCCCGGGTTAGAATACCCATGTACATTCCCAGGGATGGAATCCCCATGTACATGCAAAGGATTAGAATCCCCATGTACATTCCCGGGTTAGAATCCCAATATACATTCCCGAGTCAGATTCCCATGTACATTCCCAGGGTTAGAATCCCCGTGTTCTTTCCCAGGGTTAGAATCCGCAAGTACATAGCCGGGTTACAATCCCCATGTACGTTCCAAGGTTACAATCCCCATGTACATTCTCAGGGTTAGTATCCCCATGTACATTCGTGGGTTAGTATCCCCATGTACATTCCAGCGTTAGAATTCCCATGTACATTCCCGGGTTTGAATCCCCATGTACATTCCCGGGTTAGAATCCCAATATACATTCCCGAGTCAGATTCCCATGTACATTCCCGGGTTATACTCCCATGTACATTCCCAGATTAGAATCCCCATGAACATTCCCGTGTTAGTATACCCATGAACATTCCCGGGTTAGCATCCCAATGTACAGTCCTGGGTTAGAATCCCCATGTACATTCACGGGTTAGTATACCCATGAACATTCCCGGGTTAGAATCCCCATGTACATTCCCGGGTTAGAATAACCATGTACTTTCCCGGGTTAGAAACCCCAAGTACATTCCCGCGTTAGAATCCCCATGTACATTCCCGGGTTAGAAACCCCATGTACATTCCCGGATTAGAATCCCCATGTACATTCCCAAGGTTAAAATCCCCATGTACATTCCCAGGGTCAGAATCCACATGTACATACCCGGGTTACAATACCCTTGTACATTCCTCGGGTTACAATCCCGATGTACATTCCCAGGGTTTGTACCCCATGTACATTCCTGGGTTAGTATCCCTATGTACATTGCCGGTTTAGAATCCCCATGTACATTCCCGGGTTAGAATCCCCATGTACATTCCCGGGTTAGTATCCCCATGTACATTCCCGGGTTAATATCCCCATGTACATTCCCAGGGTTGGAATCCCTCATATATATTCCCAGGGTAATAATCCCCTTGTACATTCCCGGGTTAGAATTCTCATGTACATTCCCGGGTTAGAAACCCCATGGACATTCCCGGGTTAGTATCCCCATGTACATTCCCAGGGTTAGAATCCCCATATACATTCCCAAGGTGAGAATCCCCATGTACGTTCCTGGCTTAGAATCCCCATGTACATTCCCGGGTTAGAATCCCAATGTACATTACCAGGTTTGAATCCCCTTGTACATTCCCGGGTTAGAAACCACATGTACATTCCAGGAATGGAATCCCCATGTACATTCCCGGATTGAAATCCGCAAATACATTCCCGGGTTAGAATCCCCATGTACGTTCCCAGGGTTAGAATCCCTTTGCACATTCCCAGGGTTAGAATCCCCATGTACATTCCCGTGTTGAATCCCCATGTACATTACCAGTTTAGAATCCCCATGTACATTCCCGGGTTAGAATCCGCATGTACATTCCCGTGTTATTATCCCCATGTAAATTCCTGGGTTAGAATGCCCATGTACATTCCCAGGGTTAGAATCCCTATGTACATTCCCAGGGTTAGAATCCCCATGTAAATTCCCGGGTTACAATCCCCATGTACATCCCCAGGGTTAGTATCCCCATGTACATTCCCGGGTTAGCATCCCCATGTACATTCTCAGGGTTAGAATCCCCATATACATTCCCAAGGTGAGAATCCCCATGTACGTTCCGGGCTTAGAATCCCCATGTACTTTCCCGGGTTAGAATCCCCATGTACATTCCCGGGTTAGAATCCACATGTACATTCCCGGGTTAAAATACCCATCAAAATTCCCGCGTTAGAATCCCATGTACATTCCGAATTAGAATCACCATGTACATTCCCAGGGTTAGAATCCCCATGTGCATTCCCGTGTTAAATCCCCATGTACATTACCAGTTTAGAATCCCCATGTGCATTCCCGGGTTAGAATCCCCATGTACATTCCCAGGTTTGAATCCCTTTGTACATTCCTGGGTTAGAATCCCCATGTACATTCCCGGGTTAGAATCCCCATGTACATTCCAGGGGTAGTATATCCATGTACACTCCAGGTTTAAAATCCACATGTACATTCCCGGAATGGAATCCCCATGTACATTCCGGGTTGAAATCCCCAAATACATTCCCGGGTTAGAATCCCCATGTACATTCCCAGGGTTAGAATCCCCATGTACAATCCAACGGTTAGAATCCCCATGTACATTCCCAGGTTTAAAATCCCCATGTACATTCCCAGGGTTAGAATCCCCATGTACATTCCCGTGTTGAATCCCCATGTACATTACCAGTTTAGAATCCCCATGTACATTCCCGGCTTAGAATCCCCATGTACATTCCCGGGATAGTATCCCCATGTACATTCCCGCGTTAGAATGACCATGTACATTCCCAGGTTTAGAATCCCCATTTACATTCCATGGGTTAGAATCCCCATGTACATTCCCGGGTAACAACCTCCATGAACATTCCCGGGTTACAATCCCCATTTACATTCCCAGGGTTAGTATCCCCATGTACATTCCCGGGTTAGTATCCCCATGTACGTGCCTGGGTTAGAAACCCCATGTACATTCCAGGGTTAGAATCCCCAAGTACATATACAGGTTAGAAACCCCATGTACATTCCCTGGTTAGAATCCCCATGTACATTCCCGGGTTATAATCCCCATGTACATTCCATGGTTAGTATACCCATGTACATTAGCGGGTTAGAATCCCCACGTACATTCCCGGGTTAGAATCCACATGTACATTCCCGGGTTAGAATCCCCATGCACATTCCCGGCTTAGAATCCCCATGTACATTTCCAGGGTTAGAATACCCATGTACATTGCAGGATTAGAATCCCCATGTACATTCCCAGGATTAGAATTTCCATAAACATTTCCGGGTTAGAATCCCCATGTACTTTCCCGGGTTAGAATCACCATGTACATTCCTGGGTTAGAATCCCCATGTACATTCCCTGATTAGAATCCCCATCAACATTCCCGTGTTAGTATCCCCATGTACATCCCGGGTCAGTATCCCCATGTACATTCCCGGGATAGTATCCCCATGTACATTCAAAAGGTTTAGAATCTCCATATACATTCTCGGGGTTAGAATCCCCATATGCATTCCCGGTGTAAGAATCCCCAGATACATTCCCAGGGTTGGAATCCCCATGTACATGCCCGGTTTAGAATCCCCTTGTAAATTCCCAATGTTAGAATCCCCATGTTGATTCCCAGGGTTAGAATTCCCATGTACATTCCCAGGGTTAGAATCCCCATATACATTCCCGGGTTAGAATCCCCATGTACATTCCCTGGTTAGAATCCCCATGCGCATTCCCGGCTTAGAATCCCCATGTACTTTCCCGGGTTAGAATCCCCATGTACATTCCCGGGTTAGTATACCCATGTACATTCCCGGGTTAGCATCCCCATGTACATTCCTGTGATAGAATCCCCATGTACATTCACGGGTTCGTATACCCATGAACATTGCCGGGTTAGAATCCCCATGTACTTTCCCGGATTAGAATCCCCATGTACATTCCCGGGTTAGAATCCCCATGTACATTCCGGGTTAGAAACCCCATGTACATTCCCGGGTAGAATCCACATGTATATTCCAAGGGTTAAAATCCCCATGTACATTCCCAGGTTCAGAATCCCCATGTACATACCCGGGTTACAATACTCTTGTACATTCCCCGGGTTACAATCCCGATGTACATTCCCAGGGTTAGTATCCCCATGTACATTCCTGGGTTAGTATCACTATGTACATTGCCGTGTTAGAATCCCCATGTACATTCCCGGGTTAGAATCCCCACGTACATTCCCGGGTTAGTATCCCAAAGTACATTCCCGGGTTAGTATCCACATGTACATTCCCAGGGTTGGAATCCCCCATATATATTCCCAGGGTTAGAATCCCCATGTACATTTCCGGGTTAGAATTCTCATGTACATTCCCTGGTTAGAAACCCCATGTACATTCCAGGGTTAGTATCCCCATGTACATTCTCAGGGTTAGAATCCCCATATACATTCCCAAGGTGAGAATCCCCTTGTACGTTCCCAGGTTTGAATCCCTTTGTACATTCCCAGGTTAGAAACCCCATGTACATTCCCGGGTTAGAATCCCCATGTACATTCCAGGGGTAGTATATCCATGTACATTCCCGGTTTAGAATCCACATGTACATTCCCGGAATGGAATCCGCATGTACATTCCCGGGTTGAAATCCCCAAATACATTCCCGGGTTAGAATCCCCATGTACATTCCCAGGTTTGAATCCCTTTGTACATTCCTGGGTTAGAATCCCCATGTACATTCCCGGGTTAGAATCCCCATGTACATTCCAGGGGTAGTATATCCATGTACACTCCAGGTTTAGAATCCCCATGTACTTTCCCGGATTAGAATCCCCATGTACATTCCCGGGTTAGAATCCCCATGTACATTCCGGGTTAGAAACCCCATGTACATTCCCGGGTAGAATCCACATGTATATTCCAAGGGTTAAAATCCCCATGTACATTCCCAGGTTCAGAATCCCCATGTACATACCCGGGTTACAATACTCTTGTACATTCCCCGGGTTACAATCCCGATGTACATTCCCAGGGTTAGTATCCCCATGTACATTCCTGGGTTAGTATCACTATGTACATTGCCGTGTTAGAATCCCCATGTACATTCCCGGGTTAGAATCCCCACGTACATTCCCGGGTTAGTATCCCAAAGTACATTCCCGGGTTAGTATCCACATGTACATTCCCAGGGTTGGAATCCCCCATATATATTCCCAGGGTTAGAATCCCCATGTACATTTCCGGGTTAGAATTCTCATGTACATTCCCTGGTTAGAAACCCCATGTACATTCCAGGGTTAGTATCCCCATGTACATTCTCAGGGTTAGAATCCCCATATACATTCCCAAGGTGAGAATCCCCTTGTACGTTCCCAGGTTTGAATCCCTTTGTACATTCCCAGGTTAGAAACCCCATGTACATTCCCGGGTTAGAATCCCCATGTACATTCCAGGGGTAGTATATCCATGTACATTCCCGGTTTAGAATCCACATGTACATTCCCGGAATGGAATCCGCATGTACATTCCCGGGTTGAAATCCCCAAATACATTCCCGGGTTAGAATCCCCATGTACATTCCCAGGTTTGAATCCCTTTGTACATTCCTGGGTTAGAATCCCCATGTACATTCCCGGGTTAGAATCCCCATGTACATTCCAGGGGTAGTATATCCATGTACACTCCCGGTTTAGAATCCACATGTACATTCCTGTGTTAGAATGCCCATGTACATTCCCAGGTTTAGAATCCCCATTTACATTCCATGGGTTGGAATCCCCATGTACATTCCCGGGTAACAACCTCCATGAACATTCCCGGGTTACAATCCCCATTTACATTCCCAGGGTTAGTATCCCCATGTACATTCCCGGGTTAGTATCCCCATGTACGTGCCTGGGTTAGAAACCCCATGTACATTCCAGGGTTAGAATCCCCAAGTACATTCCCAGGTTAGAAACCCCATGTACATTCCCTGGTTAGAATTCCCATGTACATTCCCGGGTTATAATCCCCATGTACATTCCAGGGTTAGTATACCCATGTACATTACCGGGTTAGAATCCCCACGTACATTCAAAAGGTTTAGAATCCCCATATACATTCTCGGGGTTAGAATCCCCATATGCATTCCCGGTGTTAGAATCCCCAGATACATTCCCAGGGTTGGAATCCCCATGTACATGCCCGGTTTAGAATCCCCTTGTAAATTCCCAATGTTAGAATCCCCATGTTGATTCCCAGGGTTAGAATTCCCATGTACATTCCCGGGTTAGAGTCCCCATATACATTCCCGGGTTAGAATCCCCATGTACATTCCCTGGTTAGAATCCCCATGCACATTCCCGGCTTAGAATCCCCATGTACTTTCCCGGGTTAGAATCCACATGTACATTCCCGGGTTAGTATACCCATGAACATTCCCGGGTTAGCATCCACATGTACATTCCTGTGATAGAATCTCCATGTACATTCACGGGTTGGTATACCCATGAACATTCCCGGGTTAGAATCCCCATGTACTTTCCTGGGTTAGAATCCCCATGTACATTCCCGGGTTAGAATCCCGATGTACATTCCGGGTTAGAAACCCCATGTACATTCCCGGGTTAGAATACCCATGTACATTCCAAGGGTTAAAATCCCCATGTACATTCCCAGGTTCAGAATCCCCATGTACATACCTGGGTTACAATACCCTTGTACATTCCCCGGGTTACAATCCCGATGTACATTCCCAGGGTTAGTATCCCCATGTACATTCCTGGGTTAGTATCACTATTAACATTGCCGTGTTAGAATCCCCATGTACATTCCCGGGTTAGAATCCCCACGTACATTCCCGGGTTAGTATCCCAAAGTACATTCCCGGGTTAGTATCCACATGTACATTCCCAGGGTTGGAATCCCCCATATATATTCCCAGAGTTAGAATCCCCATGTACATTTCCGGGTTAGAATTCTCATGTACATTCCCTGGTTAGAAACCCCATGTACATTCCAGGGATAGTATCCCCATGTACATTCTCAGGGTTGGAATCCCATATACATTCCCAAGGTGAGAATCCCCTTGTACGTTCCCAGGTTTGAATCCCTTTGTACATTCCCGGGTTAGAATCCCCATGTACATTCCAGGGGTAGTATATCCATGTACATTCCCGGTTTAGAATCCACATGCACATTCCCGGAATGGAATTCCCATGTACATTCCCGGATTGAAATCCCCCAATACATTCCCGGGTTAGAATCCCCATGTACATTCCCAGGTTTGAATCCCTTTGTACATTCCTGGGTTAGAATCCCCACGTACATTCCCGGGTTAGAATCCCCATGTACATTCCAGGGGTAGTATATCCATGTACACTCCCGGTTTAGAATCCACATGTACATTCCCGCGTTAGAATGCCCATGTACATTCCCAGGTTTAGAATCCCCATTTACATTCCATGGGTTGAATCCCCATGTACATTCCCGGGTAACAACCTCCATGAACATTCCCGGGTTACAATCCCCATTTACATTCCCAGGGTTAGTGTCCCCATGTACATTCCCGGGTTAGTATCCCCATGTACGTGTCTGGGTTAGAAACCCCATGTACATTCCACGGTTAGAATCCCCAAGTACATTCCCAGGTTAGAAACCCCATGTACATTCCCTGGTTAGAATCCCCAGGTACATTCCCGGGTTATAATCCCCATGTACATTCCAGGGTTAGTACACCCATGTACATTACCGGGTTAGAATCCCCACGTACATTCCCGGGTTAGAATCCCCATGTACATTCCCGGGTTAGAATCCCCATGCACATTCCCGGCTTAGAATCCCCATGTACATTTCCAGGGTTAGAATACCCATGTACATTGCAGGATTAGAATCCCCATGTACATTCCCAGGATTAGAATTCCCATGTACATTGCCGTGTTAGAATCCCCATGTACTTTCCCGGGTTAGAATCACCATGTACATTCCCGGGTTAGAATCCCCATGTACAATCCCTGGTTAGAATCCCCATCAACATGCCCGTGTTAGTATCCCCATGTACATCCCGGGTCAGTATCCCCATGTACATTCCCGGGTTAGTATCCCCATGTACATTCAAAAGGTTTAGAATCCGCATATACATTCTCGGGGTTAGAATCCCCATATGCATTCCCAGTGTTAGAATCCCCAGATACATTCCCAGGGTTGGAATCCCCATGTACATGCCCGGTTTAGAATCCCCTTGTACATTCCCAATGTTAGAATCCCCATGTTGATTCCCAGGGTTAGAATTCCCATGTACATTCCCGGGTTAGAATCCCCATATACATTCCCGTGTTAGAATCCCCATGTACATTCCCTGGTTAGAATCCCCATGCACATTCCCGGCTTAGAATCCCCATGTACATTCCCAGGGTTAGAATCCCCATGTACATTCCCAGGATTAGAATTCCCATGTACATTAGCGGGTTAGAATCCCCATGTACTTTCCCGGGTTAGAATCACCATGGACATTCCCGGGTTAGAATCCCCATGTACATTCCAGGGTTAGAATCCCCATGTACATTCCCGGGTTGGAATCCCCAAGATCATTCCCGGGTTAGTATACCCATGAAAATTCCCAGGTTAGAATCCCCATGTACATTCCCGGGTTAGAATCCCAATGTACATCCCGGGTCAGTATCCCCATGTGCCTTCCCAGTTTAGAATACCCGTGTCCATTCCCGGGTTAGAATCCCCATATACATTCCCGGGTTAGAATCCTTATGAACGTTCCTGGGTTAGAATCCCCATGTAGATTCCCGGGTTAGAATCCCCATGTAAATTCCCGGGTTAGAAACCCCATTACATTTCCGGTTTAGAATCTCCATATACATTCCCGGGTTAGAATCCCCATATAAATTCCCAGGTTTAGAATCCCCATGTACATTCCCGGGTTAGAATCCCCATGTACATTCCCAGGGTTAGAATCCCCATGTACATAACCAGGGTTAGAATTCCCATGTTCATTCCCGGTTTAGAATCCCCATGTACATTTCCGGGTTAGAATCCCCATGTACATTCCCAGGGATGGAATCCCCATGTACATGCACAGGATTAGAATCCCCATGTTCATTCCCAGGGTTATAATCCTCTTGTACATTCCCGGGTTAGAATTCTCATGTACATTCCCGGGTTAGAAACCCCATGGACATTCCCGTGTTAGTCTCCCCATGTACATTCCCAGGGTTAGAATCCCCATATACATTCCCAAGGTGAGAATCCCCATGTACGTTCCTGGCTTAGAATCCCCATGTACATTTCCGGGTTAGAATCCCCATGTACATTACCAGGTTTGAATCCCCTTGTACATTCCTGGGTTAGAAACCACGTGTACATTCCCGGAATGGAATCCCCATGTACATTTCCGGGTTGAAATCCCCAAATACATTCCCGGGTTAGAATCCCCATGTACATTCCCAGGGTTAGAATCCCAATGTACATTCCCAGGGTTAGAATCCCCATGTACATTCCCGTGTTGAATCCCCATGTACATTACCAGTTTAGAATCCCCATGTACATTCCCGGGTTAGAATCCGCATGTACATTCCCGTGTTAGTATCCCCATGTAAATTCCCGGGTTAGAATGCCCATGTACATTCCCACGTTTAGAATCCCCATGTACATTCCCGGGTTACAATCCCCAAGTACATTCCCAGGTTAGTATCCCCATGTACGTGCCTGGGTTAGAAACCCCATGTACATTCTAGGGTTAGAATCCTCATGTACATTCCCAGGTTAGAAACCCCATGTACATTCCCGGGTTAGAATCCCCATGTACATTCCAGGGTTAGGATACCCATGTACATTACCGGGTTAGAATCCCCATGTACACTCCCGGGTTAGAATCCCCATGTACATTCCCGGGTTAGAATCCCCATGTACTTTCCCAGGTTAAAATACCCATCAAAATTCCCGCATTAGAATCCCATGTACATTCCCGAATTAGAATCCCCATGTACATTCCCAGGGTTAGAATCCCCATGTGCATTCCCGTGTTGAATCCCCATGTACATTACCAGTTTAGAATCCCCATGTACATTCCCGGGTTAGAATCCCCATGTACATTCCCGGGTTAGTATCGCCATGTACATTCCCGTGTTAGAATGTCCATGTACATTCCCAGGGTTAGAAGCCCCATATATATTCCCAGGGTTAGAATCCCCATGTACATTCCAGGGATAGTATACCCATGTACATTACCGGGTTAGAATCACCATGTACATTCCCGTGTTAGAATCCCCATGCACATTCCAGGCTTAGAATCCCCATGTACATATCAAAGTTAGAATACCCATGTACATTCCCAGGATTAGAATCCCTATGTACATTCCCAGGATTAGAATTCCCATGTACATTCCCGGGTTAGAATCCCCATGTACTTTCCCGAATTAGAAACCTCATGTACATTCCCGGGTTAGAATCCCCATGTACATTCCCGGGTTAGAATCCCCATCAAAATTACCGGGTTGGAATCCCATGTACATTCCCGATTTGGAATCCCCATGTACATTCCCGAGTTAGCATATCCATGAACATTCCCGGGTTAGCATCCCCATGTACATTCCTGTGATATAATCCCCATATACATTCACGGGTTCGTATACCCATGAACTTTCCCGGGTTAGAATCCCCATGTACTTTCCCGGGTTAGAATCCCCATGTACATTCCCGGGTTAGAATCCCCATGTACATTCCGGGTTAGAAACCCCATGTACATTCCTGGGTTAGAATCCCCATGTACATTCCAAGGGTTAAAATCCCCATGTACATTCCCAGGTTCAGAATCCCCATGTACATACCCGGGTTACAATACCCTTGTACATTCCCCGGGTTACAATCCCGATGTACATTCCCAGGGTTAGTATCCCATGTACATTCCTGGGTTAGTATCACTATGTACATTGCTGTGTTAGAATCCCCATGTACATTCCCGGGTTAGAATCCCCATGTACATTCCCGGGTTAGTATCCCAATGTACATTCCCGGGTTAGTATCCACATGTACATTCCCAGGGTTAGAATGCAAATGAACATTCCCAGGTTTTGAATCCCCAAGTACATTCCCAGGGTTAGAATCCCCATATACATTCCCGGGTTAGAATCCCCATGTACATTCCCTGGTTAGAATCCCCATGCACAGTCCCGGCTTAGAATCCCCATGTACTTTCCCGGGTTAGAATCCCCATGTACATTCCCGGGTTAGTATACCCATGTACATTCCCTGGTTAGCATCCCCATGTACATTCCTGTGATAGAATCCCCATGTACATTCACGGGTTCGTATACCCATGAACATTCCCGGGTTAGAATCCCCATGTACATTCCCGGGTTAGAATCCCCATGTACATTCCCGGGTTAGAATCCCCATGTACATTCCGGGTTAGAAACCCCATGTACATTCCCGGGTAGAATCCACATGTACATTCCAAGGGTTAAAATCCCCATGTACATTCCCAGGTTCAGAATCCCCATGTACATACCCGGGTTACAATACCCTTGTACATTCCCCGGGTTACAATCCCGATGTACATTCCCAGGGTTAGTATCCCCATGTACATTCCTGGGTTAGTATCACTATGTACATTGCCGTGTTAGAATCCCCATGTACATTCCCGGGTTAGAATCCCCACGTACATTCCCGGGTTAGTATCCCAAAGTACATTCCCGGGTTAGTATCCACATGTACATTTCCAGGGTTGGAAACCCCCATATATATTCCCAAGGTTAGAATCCCCATGTACATTTCCGGGTTAGAATTCTCATGTACATTCCCGGGTTAGAAACCCCATGTACATTCCAGGGTTAGTATCCCCATGTACATTCTCAGGGTTAGAATCCCCATATACATTCCCAAGGTGAGAATCCCCTTGTACGTTCCCAGGTTTGAATCCCTTTCTACATTCCCAGGTTAGAATCCCCATGTACATTCCCGGGTTAGAATCCCCATGTACATTCCAGAGGTAGTATATCTATGTACATTCCCGGTTTAGAATCCACATGTACATTCCCGGAATGGAATCCCCATGTACATTCCCGGGTTGAAATCCCCAAATACATTCCCGGGTTAGAATCCCCATGTACATTCCCAGGTTTGAATCCGATTGTCCATTCCTGGGTTAGAATCCCCATGTACATTCCCGGGTTAGAATCCCCATGTACATTCCAGGGGTAGTATATCCATGTACACTCCCGGTTTAGAATCCACATGTACATTCCCATGTTAGAATGCCCATGTACATTCCCAGGTTTAGAATCGCCATTTACATTCCATGGGTTGGAATCCCCATGTACATTCCCGGGTAACAACCTCCATGAACATTCCCGGGTTACAATTCCCTTTTACATTCCCAGGGTTAGTATAACCAATGTACATTCCCGGGTTAGTATCCCCATGTACGTGCCTGGGTTAGAAACCCCATGTATATTCCAGGGTTAGAATCCCCAAGTACATTCCCAGGTTAGAAACCCCATGTACATTCCCTGGTTAGAATCCCCATGTACATTCCCGAGTTATAATCCCCATGTACATTCCAGGGTTAGTATACCCATGTACATTACAGGGTTAGAATCCCCATGTACATTCCCGGGTTAGAATCCCCATGTACATTCCCAGGTTCAGAATCCCCATGTACATAACCGGGTCACAATACCCTTGTACATTCCCCGGGTTACAAACCCGATGTACATTCCCAGGGTTAGTATCCCCATGTACATTCCTGGGTTAGTATCACTATGTACATTGCCGTGTTAGAATCCCCATGTACATTCCCGGGTTAGAATCCCCATGTACATTCCCGGGTTAGTATCCCAATGTACATTCCTGGGTTAGTATCCACATGTACATTCCCAGGGTTGGAATCCCCCATATATATTCCCAGGGTTAGAATCCCCATGTACATTTCCGGGTTAGAATTCTCATGTATATTCCCTGGTTAGAAACCCCATGTACATTCTAGGGTTAGTATCCCCATGTACATTCTCAGGGTTAGAATCCCCATATACATTCCCAAGGTGAGAATCCCCATGTACGTTCCCAGGTTTGAATCCCTTTGTACATTCCCTGGTTAGAATCCCCATGTACATTCACGGGTTAGAATCCCCATGTACATTCCAGGGGTAGTATATCCATGTACATTCCCGGTTTAGAATCCGCATGAACATTCCAGGAATGGAATCCCCATGTACATTCCCGTGTTGAATCCCCATGTACATTACCAGTTTAGAATCCCCATGTACATTCCCGGCTTAGTATCCCCATGTACATTCCCGGGTTAGTATCCCCATGTACATTCCCGCGTTAGAATGCCCATGTACATTCCCAGGTTTAGAATCCCCATTTACATTCCATGGGTTAGAATCCCCATGTACATTCCCGGGTAACAACCTCCATGAACATTCCCGGGTTACAATCCCCATTTACATTCCCAGGGTTAGTATCCCCATGTACATTCCCGGGTTAGTATCCCCATGTACGTGCCTGGGTTAGAAACCCCATGTACATTCCAGGGTTAGAATCCCCAAGTACATTCCCAGGTTAGAAACCCCATGTACATTCCCTGGTTAGAATCCCCATGTACATTCCCGGGTTATAATCCCCATGTACATTCCAGGGTTAGTATACCCATGTACATTAGTGGGTTAGAATCCCCACGTACATTCCCGGGTTAGAATCCCCATGTACATTCCCGGGTTAGAATCCCCATGCACATCCCCGCTTAGAATCCCCATGTACATTCCCAGGTTAGAAACCCCATGTACATTCCCGGGTTAGAATCCCCATGTACATTCCAGGGTTAGGATACCCATGTACATTACCGGGTTAGAATCCCCATGTACACTCCCGGGTTAGAATCCCCATGTACATTCCCGGGTTAGAAACCCCATGTACTTTCCCAGGTTAAAATACCCATCAAAATTCCCGCATTAGAATCCCATGTACATTCCCGAATTAGAATCCCCATGTACATTCCCAGGGTTAGAATCCCCATGTGCATTCCCGTGTTGAATCCCCATGTACATTACCAGTTTAGAATCCCCATGTACATTCCCGGGTTAGAATCCCCATGTACATTCCCGGGTTAGTATCGCCATGTACATTCCCGTGTTAGAATGTCCATGTACATTCCCAGGGTTAGAAGCCCCATATATATTCCCAGGGTTAGAATCCCCATGTACATTCCAGGGATAGTATACCCATGTACATTACCGGGTTAGAATCACCATGTACATTCCCGTGTTAGAATCCCCATGCACATTCCAGGCTTAGAATCCCCATGTACATATCAAAGTTAGAATACCCATGTACATTCCCAGGATTAGAATCCCTATGTACATTCCCAGGATTAGAATTCCCATGTACATTCCCGGGTTAGAATCCCCATGTACTTTCCCGAATTAGAAACCTCATGTACATTCCCGGGTTAGAATCCCCATGTACATTCCCGGGTTAGAATCCCCATCAAAATTACCGGGTTGGAATCCCATGTACATTCCCGATTTGGAATCCCCATGTACATTCCCGAGTTAGCATATCCATGAACATTCCCGGGTTAGCATCCCCATGTACATTCCTGTGATATAATCCCCATATACATTCACGGGTTCGTATACCCATGAACTTTCCCGGGTTAGAATCCCCATGTACTTTCCCGGGTTAGAATCCCCATGTACATTCCCGGGTTAGAATCCCCATGTACATTCCGGGTTAGAAACCCCATGTACATTCCTGGGTTAGAATCCCCATGTACATTCCAAGGGTTAAAATCCCCATGTACATTCCCAGGTTCAGAATCCCCATGTACATACCCGGGTTACAATACCCTTGTACATTCCCCGGGTTACAATCCCGATGTACATTCCCAGGGTTAGTATCCCATGTACATTCCTGGGTTAGTATCACTATGTACATTGCTGTGTTAGAATCCCCATGTACATTCCCGGGTTAGAATCCCCATGTACATTCCCGGGTTAGTATCCCAATGTACATTCCCGGGTTAGTATCCACATGTACATTCCCAGGGTTAGAATGCAAATGAACATTCCCAGGTTTTGAATCCCCAAGTACATTCCCAGGGTTAGAATCCCCATATACATTCCCGGGTTAGAATCCCCATGTACATTCCCTGGTTAGAATCCCCATGCACAGTCCCGGCTTAGAATCCCCATGTACTTTCCCGGGTTAGAATCCCCATGTACATTCCCGGGTTAGTATACCCATGTACATTCCCTGGTTAGCATCCCCATGTACATTCCTGTGATAGAATCCCCATGTACATTCACGGGTTCGTATACCCATGAACATTCCCGGGTTAGAATCCCCATGTACATTCCCGGGTTAGAATCCCCATGTACATTCCCGGGTTAGAATCCCCATGTACATTCCGGGTTAGAAACCCCATGTACATTCCCGGGTAGAATCCACATGTACATTCCAAGGGTTAAAATCCCCATGTACATTCCCAGGTTCAGAATCCCCATGTACATACCCGGGTTACAATACCCTTGTACATTCCCCGGGTTACAATCCCGATGTACATTCCCAGGGTTAGTATCCCCATGTACATTCCTGGGTTAGTATCACTATGTACATTGCCGTGTTAGAATCCCCATGTACATTCCCGGGTTAGAATCCCCACGTACATTCCCGGGTTAGTATCCCAAAGTACATTCCCGGGTTAGTATCCACATGTACATTTCCAGGGTTGGAAACCCCCATATATATTCCCAAGGTTAGAATCCCCATGTACATTTCCGGGTTAGAATTCTCATGTACATTCCCTGGTTAGAAACCCCATGTACATTCCAGGGTTAGTATCCCCATGTACATTCTCAGGGTTAGAATCCCCATATACATTCCCAAGGTGAGAATCCCCTTGTACGTTCCCAGGTTTGAATCCCTTTCTACATTCCCAGGTTAGAATCCCCATGTACATTCCCGGGTTAGAATCTCCATGTACATTCCAGAGGTAGTATATCTATGTACATTCCCGGTTTAGAATCCACATGTACATTCCCGGAATGGAATCCCCATGTACATTCCCGGGTTGAAATCCCCAAATACATTCCCGGGTTAGAATCCCCATGTACATTCCCAGGTTTGAATCCGATTGTCCATTCCTGGGTTAGAATCCCCATGTACATTCCCGGGTTAGAATCCCCATGTACATTCCAGGGGTAGTATATCCATGTACACTCCCGGTTTAGAATCCACATGTACATTCCCATGTTAGAATGCCCATGTACATTCCCAGGTTTAGAATCGCCATTTACATTCCATGGGTTGGAATCCCCATGTACATTCCCGGGTAACAACCTCCATGAACATTCCCGGGTTACAATTCCCTTTTACATTCCCAGGGTTAGTATAACCAATGTACATTCCCGGGTTAGTATCCCCATGTACGTGCCTGGGTTAGAAACCCCATGTATATTCCAGGGTTAGAATCCCCAAGTACATTCCCAGGTTAGAAACCCCATGTACATTCCCTGGTTAGAATCCCCATGTACATTCCCGGGTTATAATCCCCATGTACATTCCAGGGTTAGTATACCCATGTACATTACAGGGTTAGAATCCCCATGTACATTCCCGGGTTAGAATCCCCATGTACATTCCCAGGTTCAGAATCCCCATGTACATAACCGGGTCACAATACCCTTGTACATTCCCCGGGTTACAAACCCGATGTACATTCCCAGGGTTAGTATCCCCATGTACATTCCTGGGTTAGTATCACTATGTACATTGCCGTGTTAGAATCCCCATGTACATTCCCGGGTTAGAATCCCCATGTACATTCCCGGGTTAGTATCCCAATGTACATTCCTGGGTTAGTATCCACATGTACATTCCCAGGGTTGGAATCCCCCATATATATTCCCAGGGTTAGAATCCCCATGTACATTTCCGGGTTAGAATTCTCATGTATATTCCCTGGTTAGAAACCCCATGTACATTCTAGGGTTAGTATCCCCATGTACATTCTCAGGGTTAGAATCCCCATATACATTCCCAAGGTGAGAATCCCCATGTACGTTCCCAGGTTTGAATCCCTTTGTACATTCCCTGGTTAGAATCCCCATGTACATTCATGGGTTAGAATCCCCATGTACATTCCAGGGGTAGTATATCCATGTACATTCCCGGTTTAGAATCCACATGAACATTCCAGGAATGGAATCCCCATGTACATTCCCGTGTTGAATCCCCATGTACATTACCAGTTTAGAATCCCCATGTACATTCCCGGCTTAGTATCCCCATGTACATTCCCGGGTTAGTATCCCCATGTACATTCCCGCGTTAGAATGCCCATGTACATTCCCAGGTTTAGAATCCCCATTTACATTCCATGGGTTAGAATCCCCATGTACATTCCCGGGTAACAACCTCCATGAACATTCCCGGGTTACAATCCCCATTTACATTCCCAGGGTTAGTATCCCCATGTACATTCCCGGGTTAGTATCCCCATGTACGTGCCTGGGTTAGAAACCCCATGTACATTCCAGGGTTAGAATCCCCAAGTACATTCCCAGGTTAGAAACCCCATGTACATTCCCTGGTTAGAATCCCCATGTACATTCCCGGGTTATAATCCCCATGTACATTCCAGGGTTAGTATACCCATGTACATTAGTGGGTTAGAATCCCCACGTACATTCCCGGGTTAGAATCCCCATGTACATTCCCGGGTTAGAATCCCCATGCACATCCCCGCTTAGAATCCCCATGTACATTCCCAGGTTAGAAACCCCATGTACATTCCCGGGTTAGAATCCCCATGTACATTCCAGGGTTAGGATACCCATGTACATTACCGGGTTAGAATCCCCATGTACACTCCCGGGTTAGAATCCCCATGTACATTCCCGGGTTAGAAACCCCATGTACTTTCCCAGGTTAAAATACCCATCAAAATTCCCGCATTAGAATCCCATGTACATTCCCGAATTAGAATCCCCATGTACATTCCCAGGGTTAGAATCCCCATGTGCATTCCCGTGTTGAATCCCCATGTACATTACCAGTTTAGAATCCCCATGTACATTCCCGGGTTAGAATCCCCATGTACATTCCCGGGTTAGTATCGCCATGTACATTCCCGTGTTAGAATGTCCATGTACATTCCCAGGGTTAGAAGCCCCATATATATTCCCAGGGTTAGAATCCCCATGTACATTCCAGGGATAGTATACCCATGTACATTACCGGGTTAGAATCACCATGTACATTCCCGTGTTAGAATCCCCATGCACATTCCAGGCTTAGAATCCCCATGTACATATCAAAGTTAGAATACCCATGTACATTCCCAGGATTAGAATCCCTATGTACATTCCCAGGATTAGAATTCCCATGTACATTCCCGGGTTAGAATCCCCATGTACTTTCCCGAATTAGAAACCTCATGTACATTCCCGGGTTAGAATCCCCATGTACATTCCCGGGTTAGAATCCCCATCAAAATTACCGGGTTGGAATCCCATGTACATTCCCGATTTGGAATCCCCATGTACATTCCCGAGTTAGCATATCCATGAACATTCCCGGGTTAGCATCCCCATGTACATTCCTGTGATATAATCCCCATATACATTCACGGGTTCGTATACCCATGAACTTTCCCGGGTTAGAATCCCCATGTACTTTCCCGGGTTAGAATCCCCATGTACATTCCCGGGTTAGAATCCCCATGTACATTCCGGGTTAGAAACCCCATGTACATTCCTGGGTTAGAATCCCCATGTACATTCCAAGGGTTAAAATCCCCATGTACATTCCCAGGTTCAGAATCCCCATGTACATACCCGGGTTACAATACCCTTGTACATTCCCCGGGTTACAATCCCGATGTACATTCCCAGGGTTAGTATCCCATGTACATTCCTGGGTTAGTATCACTATGTACATTGCTGTGTTAGAATCCCCATGTACATTCCCGGGTTAGAATCCCCATGTACATTCCCGGGTTAGTATCCCAATGTACATTCCCGGGTTTGTATCCACATGTATATTCCCAGGGTTAGAATGCAAATGAACATTCCCAGGTTTTGAATCCCCAAGTACATTCCCAGGGTTAGAATCCCCATATACATTCCCGGGTTAGAATCCCCATGTACATTCCCTGGTTAGAATCCCCATGCACATTCCCGGCTTAGAATCCCCATGTACTTTCCCGGGTTAGAATCCCCATGTACATTCCCGGGTTAGTATACCCATGTACATTCCCTGGTTAGCATCCCCATGTACATTCCTGTGATAGAATCCCCATGTACATTCACGGGTTCGTATACCCATGAACATTCCCGGGTTAGAATCCCCATGTACATTCCCGGGTTAGAATCCCCATGTACATTCCCGGGTTAGAATCCCCATGTACATTCCGGGTTAGAAACCCCATGTACATTCCCGGGTAGAATCCACATGTACATTCCAAGGGTTAAAATCCCCATGTACATTCCCAGGTTCAGAATCCCCATGTACATACCCGGGTTACAATACCCTTGTACATTCCCCGGGTTACAATCCCGATGTACATTCCCAGGGTTAGTATCCCCATGTACATTCCTGGGTTAGTATCACTATGTACATTGCCGTGTTAGAATCCCCATGTACATTCCCGGGTTAGAATCCCCACGTACATTCCCGGGTTAGTATCCCAAAGTACATTCCCGGGTTAGTATCCACATGTACATTTCCAGGGTTGGAAACCCCCATATATATTCCCAAGGTTAGAATCCCCATGTACATTTCCGGGTTAGAATTCTCATGTACATTCCCTGGTTAGAAACCCCATGTACATTCCAGGGTTAGTATCCCCATGTACATTCTCAGGGTTAGAATCCCCATATACATTCCCAAGGTGAGAATCCCCTTGTACGTTCCCAGGTTTGAATCCCTTTCTACATTCCCAGGTTAGAATCCCCATGTACATTCCCGGGTTAGAATCCCCATGTACATTCCAGAGGTAGTATATCTATGTACATTCCCGGTTTAGAATCCACATGTACATTCCCGGAATGGAATCCCCATGTACATTCCCGGGTTGAAATCCCCAAATACATTCCCGGGTTAGAATCCCCATGTACATTCCCAGGTTTGAATCCGATTGTCCATTCCTGGGTTAGAATCCCCATGTACATTCCCGGGTTAGAATCCCCATGTACATTCCAGGGGTAGTATGTCCATGTACACGCCCGGTTTAGAATCCACATGTACATTCCCATGTTAGAATGCCCATGTACATTCCCAGGTTTAGAATCGCCATTTACATTCCATGGGTTGGAATCCCCATGTACATTCCCGGGTAACAACCTCCATGAACATTCCCGGGTTACAATTCCCTTTTACATTCCCAGGGTTAGTATAACCAATGTACATTCCCGGGTTAGTATCCCCATGTACGTGCCTGGGTTAGAAACCCCATGTATATTCCAGGGTTAGAATCCCCAAGTACATTCCCAGGTTAGAAACCCCATGTACATTCCCTGGTTAGAATCCCCATGTACATTCCCGGGTTATAATCCCCATGTACATTCCAGGGTTAGTATACCCATGTACATTACAGGGTTAGAATCCCCATGTACATTCCCGGGTTAGAATCCCCATGTACATTCCCAGGTTCAGAATCCCCATGTACATAACCGGGTCACAATACCCTTGTACATTCCCCGGGTTACAAACCCGATGTACATTCCCAGGGTTAGTATCCCCATGTACATTCCTGGGTTAGTATCACTATGTACATTGCCGTGTTAGAATCCCCATGTACATTCCCGGGTTAGAATCCCCATGTACATTCCCGGGTTAGTATCCCAATGTACATTCCTGGGTTAGTATCCACATGTACATTCCCAGGGTTGGAATCCCCCATATATATTCCCAGGGTTAGAATCCCCATGTACATTTCCGGGTTAGAATTCTCATGTATATTCCCTGGTTAGAAACCCCATGTACATTCTAGGGTTAGTATCCCCATGTACATTCTCAGGGTTAGAATCCCCATATACATTCCCAAGGTGAGAATCCCCATGTACGTTCCCAGGTTTGAATCCCTTTGTACATTCCCTGGTTAGAATCCCCATGTACATTCACGGGTTAGAATCCCCATGTACATTCCAGGGGTAGTATATCCATGTACATTCCCGGTTTAGAATCCACATGAACATTCCAGGAATGGAATCCCCATGTACATTCCCGTGTTGAATCCCCATGTACATTACCAGTTTAGAATCCCCATGTACATTCCCGGCTTAGTATCCCCATGTACATTCCCGGGTTAGTATCCCCATGTACATTCCCGCGTTAGAATGCCCATGTACATTCCCAGGTTTAGAATCCCCATTTACATTCCATGGGTTAGAATCCCCATGTACATTCCCGGGTAACAACCTCCATGAACATTCCCGGGTTACAATCCCCATTTACATTCCCAGGGTTAGTATCCCCATGTACATTCCCGGGTTAGTATCCCCATGTACGTGCCTGGGTTAGAAACCCCATGTACATTCCAGGGTTAGAATCCCCAAGTACATTCCCAGGTTAGAAACCCCATGTACATTCCCTGGTTAGAATCCCCATGTACATTCCCGGGTTAGAATCCCCATGTACATTCCAGGGTTAGTATACCCATGTACATTAGTGGGTTAGAATCCCCACGTACATTCCCGGGTTAGAATCCCCATGTACATTCCCGGGTTAGAATCCCCATGCACATCCCCGCTTAGAATCCCCATGTGTATTTCCAGGGTTAGAATACCCATGTACATTGCAGGATTAGAATCCCCATGTACATTCCCAGGATTAGAATTCCCATGTACATTTCCGGGTTAGAATCCCCATGTACTTTCCCGGGTTAGAATTACCATGTACATTCCTGGGTTAGAATCCCCATGTACATTCCCTGGTTAGAATCCCCATCAACATTCCCGTGTTAGTATCCCCATGTACATCCCGGGTCAGTATCCCCATGTACATTCCCGGGTTAGTATCCCCATGTACATTCAAAAGGTTTAGAATCCCCATATACATTCTCGGGGTTAGAATCCCCATATGCATTCCCGGTGTTAGAATCCCCAGATACATTCCCAGGGTTGGAATCCCCATGTACATGCCCGGTTTAGTATCCCCTTGTAAATTCCCAATGTTAGAATCCTCATGTTGATTCCCAGGGTTAGAATTCCCATGTACATTCCCGGGTTAGAATCCCCATATACATTCCCGGGTTAGAATCCCCATGTACATTCCCTGGTTAGAATCCCCATGCACATTCCCGGCTTAGAATCCCCATGTACTTTCCCGGGTTAGAATCCCCATGTACATTCCCGGGTTAGTATACCCATCAACATTCCTGGGTTAGCATCCCCATGTACATTCCTGTGATAGAATCCCCATGTACATTCACGGGTTGGTATACCCATGAACATTCCCGGGTTAGAATCCCCATGTACTTTCCCGGGTTAGAATCCCCATGTACCTTCCCGGGTTAGAATCCCCATGTACATTCCGGGTTAGAATCCCCATGTACATTCCCGGGTTAGAATCCCCATGTACATTCCGGGTTAGAAACCCCATGTACATTCCCGGGTTAGAATCCCCATGTACATTCCAAGGGTTAAAATCCCCATGTACATTCCCAGGTTCAGAATCCCCATGTACATACCCGGGTTACAATACCCTTGTACATTCCCCGCGTTACAATCCCGATGTACATTCCCAGGGTTAGTATCCCCATGTACATTCATGGGTTAGTATCACTATTAACATTGCCGTGTTAGAATCCCCATGTACATTCCCGGGTTAGAATCCCCACGTACATTCCCAGGTTATTATCCCAAAGTACATTCCCAGGTTAGTATCCACATGTACATTCCCAGGGTTGGAATCCCCCATATATATTCCCAGGGTTAGAATCCCCATGTACATTTCCGGGTTAGAATTCTCATGTACATTCGCTGGTTAGAATCCCCATGTACATTCCAGGGGTAGTATATCCATGTACATTCCCGGTTTAGAATCCACTTGCACATTCCCGGAATGGAATCCCCATGTACATTCCCGGATTGAAATCCCCAAATTCATTCCCGGGTTAGAATCCCCATGTACATTCCCAGGTTTGAATCCCTTTGTACATTCCTGGGTTAGAATCCCCATGTACATTCCCGGGCTAGAATCCCCATGTACATTCCAAGGGTAGTATATCCATGTACACTCCCGGTTTAGAATCCACATGTACATTCCCGCGTTAGAATGCCCATGTACATTCCCAGGTTTAGAATCCCCATTTACATTCCATGGGTTGGAATCCCCATGTACATTCCCGGGTAACAACCTCCATGAACATTCCCGGGTTACAATCCCCATTTACATTCCCAGGGTTAGTATCCCCATGTACATTCCCGGGTTAGTATCCCCATGTACGTGCCTGGATTAGAAACCCCATGTACATTCCAGGGTTAGAATCCCCAAGTACATTCCCAGGTTAGAAACCCCATGTACATTACCTGGTTAGAATCCCCATGTACATTCCCGGGTTATAATCCCCATGTACATTCCAGGGTTAGTATACCCATGTACATTACCGGGTTAGAATCCCCACGTACATTCCCGGGTTAGAATCCCCATGTACATTCCCGGGTTAGAATCCCCATGCACATTCCCGGCTTAGAATCCCCACGTACATTCCCAGGGTTAGAATCCCCATGTACATTCCCAGGATTAGAATTCCCATGTACATTTGCGGGTTAGAATCCCCATGTACTTTCCCGGGTTAGAATCCCAATATACATTCCCGGGTTAGAATCCCCATGTACATTCCCGGGTTAGAATCCCCATGTACATTCCCGGGTTGGAATCCCCAAGATCATTCCCGGGTTAGTATACCCATGAAAATTCCCAGGTTAGAATCCCCATGTACATTCCCGGGTTAGAATCCCAATGTACATCCCGGGTCAGTATCCCCATGTGCCTTCCCAGTTTAGAATACCCGTGTCCATTCCCGGGTTAGAATCCCCATGTACATTCCCGGGTTAGAATCCTTATGAACGTTCCTGGGTTAGAATCCCCATGTAGATTCCCGGGTTAGAATCCCCATGTAAATTCCCGGGTTAGAAACCCCAGTTACATTTCCGGTTTAGAATCTCCATGTACATTCCCGGGTTAGAATCCCCATATAAATTCCCAGGTTTAGAATCCCCATGTACATTCCCGGGTTAGAATCCCCATGTACATTCCCAGGGTTAGAATCCCCATGTACATTCCCGGGTTAGAATCCCCATGTACATTACCAGGTTAGAATCGCTTTGTACATTCCCAGGGATGGAATCTCCATGTACATTCACAGGGTTAGAATCCCCATGTTCATAACCAGGGTTAGAATTCCCATGTACATTCCCGGTTTAGAATCCCCATGTACATTCCCGGGTTAGAATTCTCATGTACATTCCCGGGTTAGAAACCCCATGGACATTCCCGTGTTAGTATCCACATGTACATTCCCAGGGTTAGAATCCCCATATACATTCCCAAGGTGAGAATCCCCATGTACGTTCCTGGCTTAGAATCCCCATGTACATTTCCGGGTTAGAATCCCCATGTACATTACCAGGTTTGAATCCCCTAGTACATTCCTGGGTTAGAAACCACGTGTACATTCCCGGAATGGAATCCCCATGTACATTTCCGGGTTGAAATCCCCAAATACATTCCCGGGTTAGAATCCCCATGTACATTCCCAGGGTTAGAATCCCAATGTACATTCCCAGGGTTAGAATCCCCATGTACATTCCCGTGTTGAATCCCCATGTACATTACCAGTTTAGTATCCCAATTTAAATTCCCGGGTTAGAATGCCCATGTACATTCCCACGTTTAGAATCCCCATGTACATTCCCGGGTTACAATCCCCAAGTACATTCCCAGGGTTAGTATCCCCATGTACATTCCTGGGTTAGTAACCCATGTACGTGCCTGGGTTAGAAACCCCATGCACATTCCAGGGTTAGAATCCTCATGTACATTCCCAGGTTAGAAACCCCATGTACATTCCCGGGTTAGAAACCCCATGTACATTCCAGGGTTAGGATACCCATGTACATTACCGGGTTAGAATCCCCATGTACACTCCCGGGTTAGAATCCCCATGTACATTCCCGGGTTAGAATCCCCATGTACTTTCCCGGGTTAAAATACCCATCAAAATTCCCGCATTAGAATCCCATGTACATTCCCGAATTAGAATCCCCATGTACATTCCCAGGGTTAGAATCCCCATGTGCATTCCCGTGTTAAATCCCCATGTACATTACCAGTTTAGAATCCCCATGTACATTCCCGGGTTAGAATCCCCATGTACATTCCCGGGTTAGTATCGCCATGTACATTCCCGTGTTAGAATGTCCATGTACATTCCCAGGGTTAGAAGCCCCATATATATTCCCAGGGTTAGAATCCCCATGTACATTCCAGGGATAGTATACCCATGTACATTACCGGGTTAGAATCACCATGTACATTCCCGTGTTAGAATCCCCATGCACATTCCAGGCTTAGAATCCCCATGTACATATCAAAGTTAGAATACCCATGTACATTCCCAGGATTAGAATCCCTATGTACATTCCCAGGATTAGAATTCCCATGTACATTCCCGGGTTAGAATCCCCATGTACTTTCCCGAGTTAGAAACCTCATGTACATTCCCGGGTTAGAATCCCCATGTACATTCACGGGTTAGAATCCCAATCAAAATAACCGGGTTGGAATCCCATGTACATTCCCGATTTGGAATCCCCATGTACATTCCCGGGTTAGCATATCCATGAACATTCCCGGGTTAGCATCCCCATGTACATTCCTGTGATAGAATCCCCATATACATTCACGTGTTCGTTTACCCATGAACATTCCCGGGTTAGAATCCCCATGTACTTTCCCGGGTTAGAATCCCCATGTACATTCCCGGGTTAGAATCCCCATGTACATTCCGGGTTAGAAACCCCATGTACATTCCCGGGTTAGAATCCCCATGTACATTCCAAGGGTTAAAATCCCCATGTACATTCCCAGGTTCAGAATCCCCATGTACATACCAGGGTTACAATACCCTTGTACATTCCCCGGGTTACAATCCCGATGTACATTCCCAGGGTTAGTACCCCATGTACATTCCTGGGTTAGTATCACTATGTACATTGCCGTGTTAGAATCCCCATGTACATTCCCGGGTTAGAATCCCCATGTAGATTCCCGGGTTAATATCCCAATGTACATTCCCGGGTTAGTATCCACATGTACATTCCCAGGGTTGGAATCCCCCATATATATTCCCAGGGTTAGAATCCCCATGTACATTTCCGGGTTAGAATTCTCATGTACATTCCCTGGTTAGAAACCCCATGTACATTCCAGTGTTAGTATCCCCATGTACGTTCTCAGGGTTAGAATCCCCATATACATTCCCAAGGTGAGAATCCCCATGTACGTTCCCAGGTTTGAATCCCTTTCTACATTCCCGGGTTAGAATCCCCATGTACATTCCCGGGTTAGAATCCACATGTACATTCCAGGGGTAGTATATCCATGTACATTCCCGGTTTAGAATCCACATGTACATTCCCAGAATGGAATCCCCATGTACATTCCCGGGTTGAAATCCTCAAATACATTCCCAGGTTAGAATCCCCATGTACATTCCCAGGTTTGAATCCCTTTGTATATTCCCGGGTTAGAATCCCCATGTACATTCCCGGGTTAGAATCCCCATGTACATTCCAAGGGTAGTATATCCATGTATATTCCCAGTTTAGAATCCACATGTACATTCCCGGAATGGAATCCCCATGTACATTCCCGGGTTGAAATCCCAAAATTCATTCACGGGTTAGAATCCCCATGTACATTCCCAGGGTTAGAATCCCCATGTACATTCCAACGGTTAGAATCCCCATGTACATTCCCAGGGTTAGAATCCCCATGTACATTCCCAGGGTTAGAATCCCCATGTACATTCCCAGGGTTAGAATCCCCATGTACATTCCCGTGTTGAATCCCCATGTACATTACCAGTTTAGAATCCCCATGTACATTCCCGGCTTAGAATCCCCATGTACATTCCCGGGTTAGTATCCCCATGTACATTCCCGCGTTAGAATGCCCATGTACATTCTCAGGTTTAGAATCCCCATTTACATTCCATGGGTTAGAATCCCCATGTACATTCCCGGGTAACAACCTCCATGAACATTCCCGGGTTACAATCCCCATTTACATTCCCAGGGTTAGTATCCCCATGCACATTCCCGAGTTAGTATCCCCATGTACGTGCCTGGGTTAGAAACCCCATGTACATTCCAGGGTTAGAATCCCCAAGTACATTCCCAAGTTAGAAACCCCATGTACATTCCCTGGTTAGAATCCCCAGGTACATTCCCGGGTTATAATCCCCATGTACATTCCAGGGTTAGTATACCCATGTACATTACCGGGTTAGAATTCCCACGTACATTCCCGGGTTAGAATCCCCATGTACATTCCCGGGTTAGAATCCCCATGCACATTCCCGGCTTAGAATCCCCATGAACATTTCCAGGGTTAGAATACCCATGTACATTGCAGGATTAGAATCCCCATGTACATTCCCAGGATTAGAATTCCTATGTACATTCCCGGGTTAGAATCCCCATGTAAATTCCCGGGTTAGAAACCCCATGTACATTTCCGGTTTAGAATCTCCATGTACATTCCCGGGTTAGAATCCCCATATAAATTCCCAGGTTTAGAATCCCCATGTACATTCCCGGGTTAGAATCCCCATGTACATTCCCAGGGTTAGAATCCCCATGTACATTCCCGGGTTAGAATCCCCATGTACATTACCAGGTTAGAATCGCTTTGTACATTCCCAGGGATGGAATCTCCATGTACATTCACAGGGTTAGAATCCCCATGTTCATAACCAGGGTTAGAATTCCCATGTACATTCCCGGTTTAGAATCCCCATGTACATTCCCGGGTTAGAAACCCCATGTACATTCCCAGGGATGGAATCCCCATGTACATGCACAGGATTAGAATCCCCATGTTCATTCCCAGGGTTATAATCCCCTTGTACATTCCCGGGTTAGAATTCTCATGTACATTCCCGGGTTAGAAACCCCATGGACATTCCCGTGTTAGTATCCACATGTACATTCCCAGGGTTAGAATCCCCATATACATTCCCAAGGTGAGAATCCCCATGTACGTTCCTGGCTTAGAATCCCCATGTACATTTCCGGGTTAGAATCCCCATGTACATTACCAGGTTTGAATCCCCTAGTACATTCCTGGGTTAGAAACCACGTGTACATTCCCGGAATGGAATCCCCATGTACATTTCCGGGTTGAAATCCCCAAATACATTCCCGGGTTAGAATCCCCATGTACATTCCCAGGGTTAGAATCCCAATGTACATTCCCAGGGTTAGAATCCCCATGTACATTCCCGTGTTGAATCCCCATGTACATTACCAGTTTAGTATCCCAATTTAAATTCCCGGGTTAGAATGCCCATGTACATTCCCACGTTTAGAATCCCCATGTACATTCCCGGGTTACAATCCCCAAGTACATTCCCAGGGTTAGTATCCCCATGTACATTCCTGGGTTAGTAACCCATGTACGTGCCTGGGTTAGAAACCCCATGCACATTCCAGGGTTAGAATCCTCATGTACATTCCCAGGTTAGAAACCCCATGTACATTCCCGGGTTAGAAACCCATGTACATTCCAGGGTTAGGATACCCATGTACATTACCGGGTTAGAATCCCCATGTACACTCCCGGGTTAGAATCCCCATGTACATTCCCGGGTTAGAATCCCCATGTACTTTCCCGGGTTAAAATACCCATCAAAATTCCCGCATTAGAATCCCATGTACATTCCCGAATTAGAATCCCCATGTACATTCCCAGGGTTAGAATCCCCATGTGCATTCCCGTGTTAAATCCCCATGTACATTACCAGTTTAGAATCCCCATGTACATTCCCGGGTTAGAATCCCCATGTACATTCCCGGGTTAGTATCGCCATGTACATTCCCGTGTTAGAATGTCCATGTACATTCCCAGGGTTAGAAGCCCCATATATATTCCCAGGGTTAGAATCCCCATGTACATTCCAGGGATAGTATACCCATGTACATTACCGGGTTAGAATCACCATGTACATTCCCGTGTTAGAATCCCCATGCACATTCCAGGCTTAGAATCCCCATGTACATATCAAAGTTAGAATACCCATGTACATTCCCAGGATTAGAATCCCTATGTACATTCCCAGGATTAGAATTCCCATGTACATTCCCGGGTTAGAATCCCCATGTACTTTCCCGAGTTAGAAACCTCATGTACATTCCCGGGTTAGAATCCCCATGTACATTCACGGGTTAGAATCCCAATCAAAATTACCGGGTTGGAATCCCATGTACATTCCCGATTTGGAATCCCCATGTACATTCCCGGGTTAGCATATCCATGAACATTCCCGGGTTAGCATCCCCATGTACATTCCTGTGATAGAATCCCCATATACATTCACGTGTTTGTTTACCCATGAACATTCCCGGGTTAGAATCCCCATGTACTTTCCCGGGTTAGAATCCCCATGTACATTCCCGGGTTAGAATCCCGATGTACATTCCGGGTTAGAAACCCCATGTACATTCCCGGGTTAGAATCCCCATGTACATTCCAAGGGTTAAAATCCCCATGTACATTCCCAGGTTCAGAATCCCCATGTACATACCAGGGTTACAATACCCTTGTACATTCCCCGGGTTACAATCCCGATGTACATTCCCAGGGTTAGTACCCCATGTACATTCCTGGGTTAGTATCACTATGTACATTGCCGTGTTAGAATCCCCATGTACATTCCCGGGTTAGAATCCCCATGTAGATTCCCGGGTTAATATCCCAATGTACATTCCCGGGTTAGTATCCACATGTACATTCCCAGGTTGGAATCCCCCATATATATTCCCAGGGTTAGAATCCCCATGTACATTTCCGGGTTAGAATTCTCATGTACATTCCCTGGTTAGAAACCCCATGTACATTCCAGTGTTAGTATCCCCATGTACGTTCTCAGGGTTCGAATCCCCATATACATTCCCAAGGTGAGAATCCCCATGTACGTTCCCAGGTTTGAATCCCTTTCTACATTCCCGGGTTAGAATCCCCATGTACATTCCCGGGTTAGAATCCACATGTACATTCCAGGGGTAGTATATCCATGTACATTCCCGGTTTAGAATCCACATGTACATTCCCAGAATGGAATCCCCATGTACATTCCCGGGTTGAAATCCTCAAATACATTCCCAGGTTAGAATCCCCATGTACATTCCCAGGTTTGAATCCCTTTGTATATTCCCGGGTTAGAATCCCCATGTACATTCCCGGGTTAGAATCCCCATGTACATTCCAAGGGTAGTATATCCATGTATATTCCCGGTTTAGAATCCACATGTACATTCCCGGAATGGAATCCCCATGTACATTCCCGGGTTGAAATCCCAAAATACATTCACGGGTTAGAATCCCCATGTACATTCCCAGGGTTAGAATCCCCATGTACATTCCAACGGTTAGAATCCCCATGTACATTCCCAGGGTTAGAATCCCCATGTACATTCCCAGGGTTAGAATCCCCATGTACATTCCCGTGTTGAATCCCCATGTACATTACCAGTTTAGAATCCCCATGTACATTCCCGGCTTAGAATCCCCATGTACATTCCCGGGTTAGTATCCCCATGTACATTCCCGCGTTAGAATGCCCATGTACATTCTCAGGTTTAGAATCCCCATTTACATTCCATGGGTTAGAATCCCCATGTACATTCCCGGGTAACAACCTCCATGAACATTCCCGGGTTACAATCCCCATTTACATTCCCAGGGTTAGTATCCCCATGCACATTCCCGAGTTAGTATCCCCATGTACGTGCCTGGGTTAGAAACCCCATGTACATTCCAGGGTTAGAATCCCCAAGTACATTCCCAAGTTAGAAACCCCATGTACATTCCCTGGTTAGAATCCCCAGGTACATTCCTGGGTTATAATCCCCATGTACATTCCAGGGTTAGTATACCCATGTACATTACCGGGTTAGAATTCCCACGTACATTCCCGGGTTAGAATCCCCATGTACATTCCCGGGTTAGAATCCCCATGCACATTCCCGGCTTAGAATCCCCATGAACATTTCCAGGGTTAGAATACCCATGTACATTGCAGGATTAGAATCCCCATGTACATTCCCAGGATTAGAATTCCCATGTACATTCCCGGGTTAGAATCCCCATGTAAATTCCAGGGTTAGAATCACCATGTACATTCCCGGGTTAGAATCCCCATGTACATTCCCTGGTTGGAATCCCCATCAACATTCCCGTGTTAGAATCCCCATGTACATCCCGGGTCAGTATCCCCATGTACATTCCCGGGTTAGTATCCCCATGTACATTCAAAAGGTTTAGAATCCCCATATACATTTTCAGGGTTAGAATCCCCATATGCATTCCCGGTGTTAGAATCCCCAGATACATTCCCAGGGTTGGAATCCCCATGTACATGCCCGGTTTAGAATCCCCTTGTACATTCCCAATGTTAGAATCCCCATGGTGATTCCCAGGGTTAGAATTCCCACGTACATTCCCGGGTTAGAATCCCCATATACATTCCCATGTTAGAATCCCCATGTACATTCCCTGGTTAGAATCCCCATGCACATTCCTGGCTTAGAATCCCCATGTACATTCCCAGGGTTAGAATCCCCATGTACATTCCCAGGATTAGAATTCTCATGTACGTTAACGGGTTACAATCTCCATGTACTTTCCCGGGTTAGAATCCCCATATACATTCCCGGGTTAGAATCCCCATGTACATTCCCGGGTTATAATCCCCATGTACATTCCCGGGTTGGAATCCCCAAGATCATTCCCGGGTTTGTATACCCATGAAAATTCCCAGGTTAGAATCCCCATGTACATTCCCGGGTTAGAATCCCAATGTACATCCCGGGTCAGGATCCCCATGTGCCTTTCAGTTTAGAATACACGTGTCCATGCCCAGGTTAGAATCCCCATGTACATTCCCGGGTTAGAATCCCTATGAACGTTCCTGGGTTAGAATCCCCATGTAGATTCCCGGGTTAGAATCCCCATTTAAATACCTGGGTTAGAAACCCCATGTACATTTCCGGTTTAGAATCCCCATGTACATTCCCGGGTTTGAATCCCCATATAAATTCCCAGGTTTAGAATCCCCATGTACATTCCCGGGTTAGAATCCCCATGTACATTCCCGTGTTAGTATCCCCATGTAAATTCCAGGGTTAGAATGCCCATGTACATTCCCACGTTTAGAATCCCCATGTACATTCCCGGGTTACAATCCCCAAGTACATTCCCAGGGTTAGTATCCCCATATACATTCCTGGGTTAGTATCCCCATGTACGTGCCTGGGTTAGAAACCCCATGCACATTCCAGGGTTAGAATCCTCATGTACATTCCCAGGTTAGAAACCCCATGTACATTCCCGGGTTAGAATCCCCATGTACATTCCAGGGTTAGGATACCCATGTACATTACCGGGTTAGAATCTCCATGTACACTCCCGGGTTAGAATCCCCATGTACATTCCCGGGTTAGAATCCCCATGTACTTTCCCGGGTTAAAATACCCATCAAAATTCCCGCATTAGAATCCCATGTACATTCCCGAATTAGAATCCCCATGTACATTCCCAGGGTTAGAATCCCCATGTGCATTCCCGTGTTGAATCCCCATGTACATTACCAGTTTAGAATCCCCATGTACATTCCCGGGTTAGAATCCCCATGTACATTCCCGTGTTAGTATCGCCATGTACATTCCCGTGTTAGAATGTCCATGTACATTCCCAGGGTTAGAAGCCCCATATATATTCCCAGGGTTAGAATCCCCATGTACATTCCAGGGATAGTATACCCATGTACATTACCGGGTTAGAATCACCATGTACATTCCCGTGTTAGAATCCCCATGCACATTCCAGGCTTAGAATCCCCATGTACATATCAAAGTTAGAATACCCATGTACATTCCCAGGATTAGAATCCCTATGTACATTCCCAGGATTAGAATTCCCATGTACATTCCCGGGTTAGAATCCCCATGTACTTTCCCGAGTTAGAAACCTCATGTACATTCCCGGGTTAGAATCCCCATGTACATTCCCGGGTTAGAATCCCCATCAAAATAACCGGGTTGGAATCCCATGTACATTCCCGATTTGGAATCCCCATGTACATTCCCGGGTTAGCATATCCATGAACATTCCCGGGTTAGCATCCCCATGTACATTCCTGTGATAGAATCCCCATATACATTCACGGGTTCGTATACCCATGAACATTCCCGGGTTAGAATCCCCATGTACTTTCCCGGGTTAGAATCCCCATGTACATTCCCGGGTTAGAATCCCCATATACATTCCGGGTTAGAAACCCCATGTACATTCCCGGGTTAGAATCCCCATGTACATTCCAAGGGTTAAAATCCCCATGTACATTCCCAGGTTCAGAATCCCCATGTACATACCCGGGTTACAATACCCTTGTACATTCCCCGGGTTACAATCCCGATGTACATTCCCAGGGTTAGTACCCCATGTACATTCCTGGGTTAGTATCACTATGTACATTGCCGTGTTAGAATCCCCATGTACATTCCCGGGTTAGAATCCCCATGTACATTCCCGGGTTAGTATCCCAATGTACATTCCCGGGTTAGTATCCACATGTACATTCCCAGGGTTGGAATCCCCCATATATATTCCCAGGGTTAGAATCCCCATGTACATTTCCGGGTTAGAATTCTCATGTACATTCCCTGGTTAGAAACCCCATGTACATTCCAGTGTTAGTATCCCCATGTACATTCTCAGGGTTAGAATCCCCATATACATTCCCAAGGTGAGAATCCCCATGTACGTTCCCAGGTTTGAATCCCTTTCTACATTCCCAGGTTAGAATCCCCATGTACATTCCCGGGTTAGAATCCACATGTACATTCCAGGGGTAGTATATCCATGTACATTCCCGGTTTAGAATCCACATGTACATTCCCAGAATGGAATCCCCATGTACATTCCCGGGTTGAAATCCCCAAATACATTCCCAGGTTAGAATCCCCATGTACATTCCCAGGTTTGAATCGCTTTGTACATTCCCGGGTTAGAATCCCCATGTACATTCCCGGGTTAGAATCCCCATGTACATTCCAAGGGTAGTATATCCATGTATATTCCCGGTTTAGAATCCACATGTACATTCCCGGAATGGAATCCACATGTACATTCCCGGGTTGAAATCCCCAAATACATTCCCGGGTTAGAATCCCCATGTACATTCCCAGGGTTAGAATCCCCATGTACATTCCAACGGTTAGAATCCCCATGTACATTCCCAGGGTTAGAATCCTCATGTACATTCCCAGGGTTAGAATCCCCATGTACATTCCCATGTTGAATCCCCATGTACATTACCAGTTTAGAATCCCCATGTACATTCCCGGCTTAGAATCCCCATGTACATTCCCGGGTTAGTATCCCCATGTACATTCCCGCGTTAGAATGCCCATGTACATTCCCAGGTTTAGAATCCCCATTTACATTCCATGGGTTAGAATCCCCATGCACATTCCCGGGTAACAACCTCCATGAACATTCCCGGGTTACAATCCCCATTTACATTCCCAGGGTTAGTATCCCCATGCACATTCCCGGGTTAGTATCCCCATGTACGTGCCTGGGTTAGAAACCCCATGTACATTCCAGGGTTAGAATCCCCAAGTACATTCCCAGGTTAGAAACCCCATGTACATTCCCTGGTTAGAATCCCCAGGTACATTCCCGGGTTATAATCCCCATGTACATTCCAGGGTTAGTATACCCATGTACATTACCGGGTTAGAATCCCCACGTACATTCCCGGGTTAGAATCCCCATGTACATTCCCGGGTTAGAATCCCCATGCACATTCCCGGCTTAGAATCCCCATGTACATTTCCAGGGTTAGAATACCCATGTACATTGCAGGATTAGAATCCCCATGTACATTCCCAGGATTAGAATTCCCATGTACATTCCCGGGTTAGAATCCCCATGTACTTTCCCGGGTTAGAATCACCATGTACATTCCCGGGTTAGAATCCCCATGTACATTCCCTGGTTAGAATCCCCATCAACATTCCCGTGTTAGAATCCCCATGTACATCCCGGGTCAGTATCCCCATGTACATTCCCGGGTTAGTATCCCCATGTACATTCAAAAGGTTTAGAATCCCCATATACATTTTCGGGGTTAGAATCCCCATATGCATTCCCGGTGTTAGAATCCCCAGATACATTCCCAGGGTTGGAATCCCCATGTACATGCCCGGTTTAGAATCCCCTTGTACATTCCCAATATTAGAATCCCCATGTTGATTCCCAGGGTTAGAATTCCCATGTACATTCCCGGGTTAGAATCCCCATATACATTCCCGTGTTAGAATCCCCATGTACATTCCCTGGTTAGAATCCCCATGCACATTCCCGGCTTAGAATCCCCATGTACATTCCCAGGGTTAGAATCCCCATGTACATTCCCAGGATTAGAATTCCCATGTACATTAACGGGTTACAATCCCCATGTACTTTCCCGGGTTAGAATCCCCATATACATTCCCGGGTTAGAATCCCCATGTACATTCCCGGGTTATAATCCCCATGTACATTCCCGGGTTGGAATCCCCAAGATCATTCCCGGGTTTGTATACCCATGAAAATTCCCAGGTTAGAATCCCCATGTACATTCCCGGGTTAGAATCCCAATGTACATCCCGGGTCAGGATCCCCATGTGCCTTCCCAGTTTAGAATACACGTGTCCATGCCCGGGTTAGAATCCCCATGTACATTCCCGGGTTAGAATCCCTATGAACGTTCCTGGGTTAGAATCCCCATGTAGATTCCCGGGTTAGAATCCCCATGTAAATTCCCGGGTTAGAAACCCCATGTACATTTCCGGTTTAGAATCCCCATGTACATTCCCGGGTTAGATTCCCCATATAAATTCCCAGGTTTAGAATCCCCATGTACATTCCCGGGTTAGAATCCCCATGTACATTCCCAGGGTTAGAATCCCCATGTACATTCCCGGGTTAGAATCCCCATGTACATTACCAGGTTAGAATCCCCATGTACATTCCCAGGGATGGAATCCCCATGTACATTCACAGGGTTTGAATCCCCATGTTCATACCCAGGGTTAGAATTCCCATGTACATTCCCGGTTTAGAATTCCCAGGTACATTCCCGGGTTAGAATCCCCATGTACATTCCCAGGGATGGAATCCCCATGTACATGCACAGGATTAGAATCCCCATGTTCATTCCCAGGGTTATAATCCCCTTGTACATTCCCGGGTTAGAATTCTCATGTACATTCCCGGGTTAGAAACCCCATGGACATTCCCGGGTTAGTATCCCCATGTACATTCCCAGGGTTAGAATCCCCATATACATTCCCAAGGTGAGAATCCCCATGTACGTTCCTGGCTTAGAATCCCCATGTACATTACCGGGTTAGAATCCCCATGTACATTACCAGGTTTGAATCCCTTTGTACATTCCCGGGTTAGAAACCACGTGTACATTCCCGGAATGGAATCCCCATGTACATTTCCGGGTTGAAATCCCCAAATACATTCCCGGGTTAGAATCCCCATGTACATTCCCAGGGTTAGAATCCCAATGTACATTCCCAGGGTTAGAATCCCGATGTACATTCCCGTGTTGAATCCCCATGTACATTACCAGTTTAGAATCCCCATGTACATTCCCGGGTTAGAATCCGCATGTACATTCCCGTGTTAGTATCCCCATGTAAATTCCCAGGTTAGAATGCACATGTACATTCCCATGTTTAGAATCCCCATGTACATTTGGGTTACAATCCCCATGTACATTCACAGGGTTAGTATCCCCATGTACATTCCCGGGTTAGTATCCCCATGTACGTGCCTGGGTTAGAAACCCCATGTACATTCCAGGGTTAGGTTAACCATGTACATTACCGGGTTAGAATCCCCATGTACATTCCCAGGGTTAGAATCCCCATGTGCATTCCCGTGTTGAATCCCCATGTACATTACCAGTTTAGAATCCCCATGTACATTCCGGATTAGAATCCCCATGTACATTCCCGGGTTAGTATCGCCATGTACATTCCCGTGTTAGAATGCCCATGTAAATTCCCAGGGTTAGAAGCCCCATATATATTCCCAGGGTTAGAATCCCCATGTACATTCCAGGGATAGTATACCCATGTACATTACCGGGTAAGAATCACCATGTACATTCCCGTGTTAGAATCCCCATGCACATTCCAGGCTTAGAATCCCCATGTACATATCAAAGTTAGAATACCCATGTACATTCCCAGGATTAGAATCCCTATGTACATTCCCAGGATTAAAATTCCCATGTACATTCCCGGGTTAGAATCCCCATGTACATTCCCGAGTTAGAAACCTCATGTACATTCCCGGTTTTGAATCCCCATGTACATTCCCGGGTTAGAATCCCCATCAAAATTTCCGGGTTGGAATCCCATGTACATTCCCGATTTGGAATCCCCATGTACATTCCCGGGTTAGTATATCCATGAACATTCCCGGGTTAGCATCCCCATGTACATTCCTGTGATAGAATCCCCATATACATTCACGGGTTCGTATACCCATGAACATTCCCGAGTTAGAAACCTCATGTACATTCCCGGTTTAGAATCCCCATGTACATTCCCGGGTTAGAATC
The DNA here is from genome assembly GCF_044704955.1 of Pristiophorus japonicus. Taxonomy (NCBI): domain Eukaryota; kingdom Metazoa; phylum Chordata; class Chondrichthyes; family Pristiophoridae; genus Pristiophorus; species Pristiophorus japonicus. Next base: position 12,395,524 of record NC_092011.1, read on the forward strand.
CCCATCAAAATTACCGGGTTGGAATCCCATGTACATTCCCAGGTTAGAAACCTCATGTACATTCCCGGTTTAGAATCCCCATGTACATTTCCGGGTTAGAATCCCCATCAAAATAACCGGGTTGGAATCCCATGTACATTCCCGATTTGGAATCCCCATGTACATTCCCGGGTTAGTATATCCGTGAACATTCCCGGGTTAGCATCCCCATGTACATTCCTGTGATAGACTCCCCATATACATTCACGGGTTCGTATACCCATGAACATTCCCGGGTTAGAATCCCCATGTACTTTCCCGGGTTAGAATCCCCATGTACATTCCCAGGTTAGAATCCCCATGTACATTCCGGGTTAGAAACCCCATGTACATTCCCAGGTTAGAATCCCCATGTACATTCCAAGGGTTAAAATCCCCATGTACATTCCCAGGTTTAGAATCCCCATGTACATACCCGGGTTACAATACCCTTGTACATTCCCCGGGTTACAATCCCGATGTACATTCCCAGGGTTAGTACCCCATGTACATTCCTGGGTTAGTATCACTATGTACATTGCCGTGTTAGAATCCCCATGTACATTCCCGGGTTAGAATCCCCATGTACATTCCCGGGTTAGTATCCCAATGTACATTCCTGGGTTAGTATCCACATGTACATTCCCAGGGTTGGAATCCCCCATATATATTCCCAGGGTTAGAATCCCCATGTACATTTCCGGGTTAGAATTCTCATGTACATTCCCTGGTTAGAAACCCCATGTACATTCCAGTGTTAGTATCCCCATGTACATTCTCAGGGTTAGAATCCCCATATAAATTCCCAAGGTGAGAATCCCCATGTACGTTCCAAGGTTTGAATCCCTTTGTACATTCCCAGGTTAGAATCCCCATGTACATTCCCGGGTTAGAATCCCCATGTATATTCCAGCGGTAGTATATCTATGTACATTCCCGGTTTAGAATCCACATGTACATACCCGGAATTGAATCCCCATGTACATTCCCGGGTTGAAATCCCCAAATACATTCCCGGGTTAGAATCCCCATGTACATTCAGAGGTTTGAATCCCTTTGTACATTCCCGGGTTAGAATCCCCATGTACATTCCCGGGTTAGAATTCCCATGTACATTCCAGGGGTAGTATATCCATTTACATTCCCGGTTTAGAATCCACATGTACATTCCCGGAATGGAATCCCCATGTACATTCCCGGGTTGAAATCCCCAAATACATTCCCGGGTTAGAATCCCCATGTACATTCCCAGGGTTAGAATCCCCATGTACATTCCAACGGTTAGAATCCCCATGTACATTCCCAGGGTTAGAATCCCCATGTACATTCCCAGGGTTAGAATCCCCATGTACATTCCCGTGTTGAATCCCCATGTACATTACCAGTTTAGAATCCCCATGTACATTCCCGGCTTAGAATCCCCATGTACATTCCCGGGTTAGTATCCCCATGTACATTCCCGCGTTAGAATGCCCATGTACATTCCCAGGTTTAGAATCCCCATTTACATTCCATGGGTTAGAATCCCCATGTACATTCCCGGGTAACAACCTCCATGAACATTCCCGGGTTACAATCCCCATTTACATTCCCAGGGTTAGTATCCCCATGTACATTCCCGGGTTAGTATCCCCATGTACGTGCCTGGGTTAGAAACCCCATGAACATTCCCGGGTTACAATCCCCATTTACATTCCCAGGGTTAGTATCCCCATGCACATTCCCGGGTTAGTATCCCCATGTACGTGCCTGGGTTAGAAACCCCATGTACATTCCAGGGTTAGAATCCCCAAGTACATTCCCAGGTTAGAAACCCCATGTACATTCCCTGGTTAGAATCCCCATGTACATTCCCGCGTTATAATCCCCATGTACATTCCAGGGTTAGTATACCCATGTACATTACCGGGTTAGAATCCCCACATACATTCCCGGGTTAGAATCCCCATGCACATTCCAGGCTTAGAATCCCCATGCACATTCCCGGCTTAGAATCCCCATGTACATTTCCAGGGTTAGAATACCCATGTACATTGCAGGATTAGAATCCCCATGTACATTCCCAGGATTAGAATTCCCATGTACATTCCCGGGTTAGAATCCCCATGTACTTTCCCGGGTTAGAATCACCATGTACATTCCCGGGTTAGAATCCCCATGTACATTCCCTGGTTAGAATCCCCATCAACATTCCCGTGTTAGAATCCCCATTTACATCCCGGGTCTGTATCCCCATGTACATTCCCGGGTTAGTATCCCCATGTACATTCAAAAGGTTTAGAATCCCCATATACATTTTCGGGGTTAGAATCCCCAAATGCATTCCCGGTGTTAGAATCCCCAGATACATTCCCAGGGTTGGAATCCCCATGTACATGCCCGGTTTAGAATCCCCTTGTACATTCCCAATGTTAGAATCCCCATGTTGATTCCCAGGGTTAGAATTCCCATGTACATTCCCGGGTTAGAATCCCCATATACATTCCCAGGTTAGAATCCCCATGTACATTCCTTGGTTAGAATCCCCATGCACATTCCCGGCTTAGAATCCCCATGTACATTCCGAGGGTTAGAATCCCCATGTACATTCCCAGGATTAGAATTCCCATGTACATTAGCGGGTTACAATCCCCATGTACTTTCCCGGGTTAGAATCCCCATGTACATTCCCGGGTTAGAATCCCCATGTACATTCCCGGGTTAGAATCCCCATGTACATTCCCGGCTTGGAATCCCAAGATCATTCCCGGGTTAGTATACCCATGAAAATTCCCAGGATATAATCCCCATGTACATTCCCAGGTTAGAATCCCCATGTATATTCCCTGGTTAGAATCCCCATGCACATTCCCAGCTTAGAATCCCCATGTACATTCCCAGGTTTAGAATCCCTATGTACATTCCCAAGATTAGAATTCCCATGTACATTAGCGGGTTACAATCCCCATGTACATTCCCGGGTTAGAATCCCCATGTACATTCCCGGGTTAGAATCCCCATGTACCTTCCCGTGTTAAAATACCCATCAAAATTCCCGCGTTAGAATCCCATGTACATTCCCAAATTAGAATCCCCATGTACATTCCCAGGGTTAGAATCCCCATGTGCATTCTCGTGTTGAATCCCCATGTACATTACCAGTTTAGAATCCCCATGTACATTCCCGGGTTAGAATCCCCATGTACATTCCCGGGTTAGTATCGCCATGTACATTCCCGGGTTAGAATGCCCATGTACATTCCCAGGGTTAGAATCCCCATATATATTCCCAGGGTTAGAATCCCCATGTACATTCCAGGGATAGTATACCCATGTACATTACCGGGTTAGAATCACCATGTACATTCCCGTGTTAGAATCCCCATGCACATTCCAGGCTTAGAATCCCCATGTACATATCAAAGTTAGAATACCCATGTACATTCCCAGGATTAGAATCCCTATGTACATTCCCGGGTTAGAATCCCCATGTACTTTCCCGGGTTAAAATACCCATCAGAATTCCCGCGTTAGAATCCCATGTACATTCCCGAATCAGAATCCCCATGTATATTCCCAGGGTTAGAATCCCCATGTGCATTCCCGTGTTGAATCCCCATGTACATTACCAGTTTAGAATCCCCATGTACATTCCCGGGTTAGAATCCCCAGATACATTCCCAGGGTTGGAATCCCCATGTACACGCCCGGTTTAGAATCCCCTTGTACATTCCCAATGTTAGAATCCCCATGTTGATTCCCAGGGTTAGAATTCCCATGTACATTCCGGGGTTAGAATCCCCATATGCATTCCCGGTGTTAGAATCCACAGATACATTCCCAGGGTTGGAATCCCCATGTACACGCCCGGTTTAGAATCCCCTTGTACATTCCCAATGTTAGAATCCCCATGTTGATTCCCAGGGTTAGAATTCCCATGTACATTCCGGGGTTAGAATCCCCATATACATTCCCAGGATTAGAATTCCCATGTACATTAGCGGGTTACAATCCCCGTGTACTTTCCCGGTTTAGAATCCCCTTGTACATTCCCAATGTTAGAATCCCCATGTTGATTCCCAGGGTTAGAATTCCCATGTACATTCCGGGGTTAGAATCCCCATATACATTCCCAGGATTAGAATTCCCATGTACATTAGCGGGTTACAATCCCCATGTACTTTCCCGGGTTAGAATCCCCATGTACATTCCCGGGTTAGAATCCCCATGTACATTCCCGGCTTGGAATCCCAAGATCATTCCCGGGTTAGTATACCCATGAAAATTCCCAGGTTAGAATCCCCATGTACATTCCCAGGTTAGAATCCCCATGTATATTCCCTGGTTAGAATCCCCATGCACATTCCCGGCTTAGAATCCCCATGTACATTCCCAGGGTTAGAATCCCCATGTACATTCCCAGGATTGGAATTCCCATGTACAGTAGCGGGTAACAATCCCCATATACATTCCCGGGTTAGAATCCCCATGTACATTCCCGGGTTAGAATCCCCATGTACTTTCCCGGTTTAAAATACCCATCAGAATTCCCGCGTTAGAATCCCATGTACATTCCCGAATTAGAATCCCCATGTATATTCCCAGGGTTAGAATCCCCATGTGCATTCCCGTGTTGAATCCCCATGTACATTACCAGTTTAGAATCCCCATGTACATTCCCGGGTTAGAATCCCCATGTACATTCCCGGGTTAGTATCGCCATGTACATTCCCGGGTTAGAATGCCCATGTACATTCCCAGGGTTAGAATCCCCATGGACATTCCCGGGTTAGTATCCCCATGTACATTCCCAGGGTTAGAATCCCAATATACATTCCCAAGGTGAGAATCCCCATGTACGTTCCTGGCTTAGAATCCCCATGTACATTTCCGGGTTAGAATCCCCATGTACATTACCAGGTTTGAATCCCCTTGTACATTCCCGGGTTAGAAAGCACGTGTACATTCCCGGAATGGAATCCCAATGTACATTTCCGGGTTGAAATCCCCAAATACATTCTCGGGTTAGAATCCCCATGTAAATTCCCAGGGTTAGAATCCCAATGTAGATTCCCAGGGTTAGAATCCCCATGTACATTCCCGTGTTGAATCCCCATGTACATTACCAGATTAGAATCCCCATGTACATTCCCGGGTTAGAATCCGCATGTACATTCCCGTGTTAGTATCCCCATGTAAATTCCCAGGTTAGAATGCCCATGTACATTCCCACGTTTAGAATCCCCATGTACATTCCCGGGTTACAATCCCCATGTACATTCCCAGGGTTAGTATCCCCATGTACATTCCCGGATTAGTATCCTCATGTACATTCCCAGGTTAGAAACCCCATGTACATTCCCGGGTTAGAATCCCCATGTACATTCCAGGGTTAGGATACCCATGTACATTACCGGGTTAGAATCCCCATGTACATTCCCGGGTTAGAATCCCCATGTACATTCCCGGGTTAGAATCCCCATGTACTTTCCCTGGTTAAAATACCCATCAAAATTCCCGCATTAGTATCCCATGTACATTCCCGAATTAGAATCCCCATGTACATTCCCAGGGTTAGAATCCCCATGTGCATTCCCGTGTTGAATCCCCATGTACATTACCAGTTTAGAATCCCCATGTACATTCCCGGGTTATAATCCCCATGTACATTCCAGGGTTAGTATACCCATGTACATTACCGGGTTAGAATCCCCACGTACATTCCCGGGATAGAATCCCGATGTACATTCCCGGGTTAGAATCCCCATGCACATTCCCAGCTTAGAATCCCCATGTACATTTCCAGGGTTAGAATACCCATGTACATTGCAGGATTAGAATCCCCATGTACATTCCCAGGATTAGAATTCCCATGTACATTCCCTGGTTAGAATCCCCATCAACATTCCCGTGTTATAATCCCCATGTACATCCCGGGTCAGTATCCCCATGTACATTCAAAAGGTTTAGAATCCCCATATACATTCTCGGGGTTAGAATCCCCATATGCATTCCCGGTGTTAGAATCCCCAGATACATTCCCAGGGTTGGAATCCCCATGTACATGCCCGGTTTAGAATCCCCTTGTACATTCCCAATGTTAGAATCCCCATGTTGATTCCCAGGGTTAGAATTCCCATGTACATTCCCGGGTTAGAATCCCCATATACATTCCCAGGTTAGAATCCCCATGTACATTTCCTGGTTAGAATCCCCATGCACATTCCCGGCTTAGAATCCCCATGTACATTCGCAGGGTTAGAATCCCCATGTACATTCCCAGGATTAGAATTCCCATGCACATTAGCGGGTTACAATCCCCATGTACTTTCCCGGGTTAGAATCCCCATGTACATTCCCGGGTTAGAATCCCCATGTACATTCCCGGGTTAGAATCCCCATGTACATTCCCGGCTTGGAATCCCAAGATCATTCCCGGGTTAGTATACCCATGAAAATTCCCAGGTTAGAAACCCCATGTACATTCCCAGGTTAGAATCCCCATGTATATTCCCTGGTTAGAATCCCCATGCACATTTCCGGCTTAGAATCCCCATGTACATTCCCAGGGTTAGAATCCCCATGTACATTCCCAGGATTAGAATTCCCATGTACATTAGCGGGTTACAATGCCCATGTACATTCCCGGGTTAGAATCCCCATGTACATTCCCGGCTTGGAATGCCAAGATCATTCCCGGGTTAGTATACCCGTGAAAATTCCCAGGTTAGAATCCCCATGTACATTCCCAGGTTAGAATCCCCATGTATATTCCCTGGTTAGAATCCCCATGCACATTCCCGGCTTAGAATCCCCATGTACATTCCCAGGGTTAGAATCCCCATGTACATTCCCAGGATTAGAATTCCCATGTACATTAGCGGGTTACAATCCCCATGTACATTCCCGGTTTAGAATCCCCATGTACATTCCCGGGTTAGAATCCCCATGTACTTTCCCGGGTTAAAATACCCATCAAAATTCCCGCGTTAGAATCCCATGTACATTCCAGAATTAGAATCCCCATGTACATTCCCAGGGTTAGAATCCCCATGTGCATTCCCGTGTTGAATCCCCATGTACATTACCAGTGTAGAATCCCCATGTACATTCCCGGGTTAGAATCCCCATGTACATTCCCGGGTTAGTATCGCCATGTACATTCCCGGGTTAGAATACCCATGTACATTCCCAGGGTTAGAAGCCCCATATATATTCCCAGGGTTAGAATCAACATGTTCATTCCAGGTATAGTATACCCATGTACATTACCGGGTTAGAATCACCATGTACATTCCCGTGTTAGAATCCCCATGCACATTCCAGGCTTAGAATCCCCATGTACATATCAAAGTTAGAATACCCATGTACATTCCCAGGATTAGAATCCCTATGTACATTCCCAGGATTAGAATTCCCATGTACATTCCCGGGTTAGAATCCCCATGTACTTTCCCGAGTTAGAAACCTCATGTACATTCCCGGGTTAGAATCCCCATGTACATTCACGGGTTAGAATCCCAATCAAAATTACCGGGTTGGAATCCCATGTACATTCCCGATTTGGAATCCCCATGTACATTCCCGGGTTAGTATATCCGTGAACATTCCCGGGTTAGCATCCCCATGTACATTCCTGTGATAGAATCCCCATATACATTCACGGGTTTGTATACCCATGAACATTCCCGGGTTAGAATCCCCATGTACATTCCGGGTTAGAAAACCCATGTACATTCCCAGGTTAGAATCCCCATGTACATTCCAAGGGTTAAAATCCCCATGTACATTCCCAGGTTCAGAATCCCCATGTACATACCTGGGTTACAATACCCTTGTACATTCCCCGGGTTACAATCCCGATGTACATTCCCAGGATTAGTACCCCATGTACATTCCTGGGTTAGTATCACTATGTACATTGCCGTGTTAGAATCCCCATGTACATTCCCGGGTTAGAATCCCCATGTACATTCCCGGGTTAGTATCCCAATGTACATTCCCGGGTTAGTATCCACATGTACATTCCCAGGGTTGGAATCCCCCATATATATTCCCAGGGTTAGAATCCCCATGTTCATTTCCGGGTTAGAATTCTCATGTACATTCTCTGGTTAGAAACCCCATGTACATTCCAGGGTTAGTATCCCCATGTACATTCTCAGGGTTAGAATCCCCATATACATTCCCAAGGTGAGAATCCCCATGTACGTTCCAAGGTTTGAATCCCTTTGTACATTCCCAGGTTAGAATCCCCATGTACATTCCCGGGTTAGAATCCCCATGTACATTCCAGGGGTAGTATATCCATGAACATTCCCGGTTTAGAATCCACATGTACATTCCCGGAATGGAATCCCCATGTACATTCCCGGGTTGAAATCCCCAAATACATTCCCGGGTTAGAATCCCCATGTACATTCCCAGGGTTAGAATCCCCATGTACATTCTAACGGTTAGAATCCCCATGTACATTCCCAGGGTTAGAATCCCCATGTACATTCCCAGGGTTAGAATCCCCATGTACATTCCCGTGTTGAATCCCCATGTACATTACCAGTTTAGAATCCCCATGTACATTCCCGGCTTAGAATCCCCATGTACATTCCTGGGTTAGTATCCCTATGTACATTCCCGCGTTAGAATGCCCATGTACATTCCCAGGTTTAGAATCCCCATTTACATTCCATGGGTTAGAATCCCCATGTACATTCCCGGGTAACAACCTCCATGAACATTCCCGGGTTACAGTCCCCATTTACATTCCCAGGGTTAGTATCCCCATGCACATTCCCGGGTTAGTATCCCCATGTACGTGCCTGGGTTAGAAACCCCATGTACATTCCAGGGTTAGAATCCCCAAGTACATTCCCAGGTTAGAAACCCCATGTACATTCCCTGGTTAGAATCCCCATGTACATTCCCGGGTTATAATCCCCATGTACATTCCAGGGTTAGTATACCCATGTACATTACCGGGTTAGAATCCCCACGTACATTCCCGGGTTAGAATCCCCATGTACATTCCCGGGTTAGAATCCCCATGCACATTCCCGGCTTAGAATCCCCATGTACATTTCCAGGGTTAGAATACCCATGTACATTGCAGGATTAGAATCCCCATGTACATTCCCAGGATTAGAATTCCCATGTACATTCCCGGGTTAGAATCCCCATGTACTTTCCCGGGTTAGAATCACCATGTACGTTCCCGGGTTAGAATCCCCATGTACTTTCCCTGGTTAGAATCCCCATCAACATTCCCGTGTTAAAATCCCCATGTACATCCCGGGTCAGTATCCCCATGTACATTCCCGGGTTAGTATCCCCATGTACATTCAAAAGTTTTAGAATCCCCATATACATTCTCGGGGTTAGAATCCCCATATGCATTCCCGGTGTTAGAATCCCCAGATACATTCCCAGGGTTGGAATCCCCATGTACATGCCAGGTTTAGAATCCCCTTGTACATTCCCAATGTTAGAATCCCCATGTTGATTCCCAGGGTTAGAATTCCCATGTACATTCCCGGGTTAGAATCCCCATATACATTCCCAGGTTAGAATCCCCATGTACATTCCCTGGTTAGAATCCCCATGCACATTCCCGGCTTAGAATCCCAAGATCATTCCCGGGTTAGTATACCCATGAAAATTCCCAGGTTAGAAACCCCATGTACATTCCCAGGTTAGAATCCCCATGTATATTCCCTGGTTAGAATCCCCATGCACATTCCCGCCTTAGAATCCCCATGTACATTCCCAGGGTTAGAATCCCCATGTACATTCCCAGGATTAGAATTCCCATGTACATTAGCGGGTTACAATCCCCATGTACATTCCCGGGTTAGAATCCCCATGTACATTCCCGGCTTGGAATGCCAAGATCATTCCCGGGTTAGTATACCCGTGAAAATTCCCAGGTTAGAATCCCCATGTACATTCCCAGGTTAGAATCCCCATGTATATTCCCTGGTTAGAATCCCCATGCACATTCCCGGCTTAGAATCCCCATGTACATTCCCAGGGTTAGAATCCCCATGTACATTCCCAGGATTAGAATTCCCATGTACATTAGCGGGTTACAATCCCCATGTACATTCCCGGTTTAGAATCCCCATGTACATTCCCGGGTTAGAATCCCCATGTACTTTCCCGGGTTAAAATACCCATCAAAATTCCCGCGTTAGAATCTCGTACATTCCCGAATTAGAATCCCCATGTACATTCCCAGGGTTAGAATCCCCATGTGCATTCCCGTGTTGAATCCCCATGTACATTACCAGTTTAGAATCCCCATGTACATTCCCGGGTTAGAATCCCCATGTACATTCCCGGGTTAGTATCGCCATGTACATTCCCGGGTTAGAATGCCTATGTACATTCCCAGGGTTAGAAGCCCCATATATATTCCCAGTGTTAGAATCCCCATGTACATTAGCGGGTTACAATCCCCATGTACATTCCCGGGTTAGAATCCCCATGTACATTCCCGGCTTGGAATGCCAAGATCATTCCCGGGTTAGTATACCCGTGAAAATTCCCAGGTTAGAATCCCCATGTATATTCCCAGGTTAGAATCCCCATGTATATTCCCTGGTTAGAATCCCCATGCACATTCCCGGCTTAGAATCCCCATGTACATTCCCAGGGTTAGAATCCCCATGTACATTCCCAGGATTAGAATTCCCATGTACATTAGCGGGTTACAATGCCCATGTACATTCCCGGGTTAGAATCCCCATGTACATTCCAGGCTTGGAATGCCAAGATCATTCCCGGGTTAGTATACCCGTGAAAATTCCCAGGTTAGAATCCCCATGTACATTCCCAGGTTAGAATCCCCATGTATATTCCCTGGTTAGAATCCCCATGCACATTCCCGGCTTAGAATCCCCATGTACATTCCCAGGGTTAGAATCCCCATGTACATTCCCAGGATTAGAATTCCCATGTACATTAGCGGGTTACAATCCCCATGTACATTCCCGGTTTAGAATCCCCATGTACATTCCAGGGTTAGAATCCCCATGTACTTTCCCGGGTTAAAATACCCATCAAAATTCCCGCGTTAGAATCCCATTTACATTCCCGAATTAGAATCCCCATGTACATTCCCAGGGTTAGAATCCCCATGTGCATTCCCGTGTTGAATCCCCATGTACATTACCAGTTTAGAATCCCCATGTACATTCCCAGGTTAGAATCCCCATGTACATTCCCGGGTTAGTATCGCCATGTACATTTCCGGGTTAGAATGCCCATGTACATTCCCAGGGTTAGAAGCCCCATATATATTCCCAGGGTTAGAATCCCCATGTACATTCCAGGAATAGTATACCCATGTACATTACCGGGTTCGAATCACCATGTACATTCCCGTGTTAGAATCCCCATGCACATTCCAGGCTTAGAATCCCCATGTACATATCAAAGTTAGAATACCCATGTACATTCCCAGGATTAGAATCCCTATGTACATTCCCAGGATTAGAATTCCCATGTACATTCCCGGGTTAGAATCCCCATGTACTTTCCCGAGTTAGAAACCTCATGTACATTCCCGGGTTAGAATCCCCATGTACATTCCCGGGTTAGAATCGCCATCAAAATTACCGGGTTGGAATCCCATGTACATTCCCGATTTGGAATCCCCATGTACATTCCCGGGTTAGTATATCCATGAACATTCCCGGGTTAGCATCCCCATGTACATTCCTGTGATAGAATCCCATATACATTCACGGGTTCGTATACCCATGAACATTCCCGGGTTAGAATCCCCATGTACTTTCCCGGGTTAGAATCCCCATGTACATTCCCGGGTTAGAATCCCCATGTACATTCCGGGTTAGAAACCCCATGTACATTCCCGGGATAGAATCCCCATGTACATTCTAAGGGTTAAAATCCCCATGTACATTCCCAGGTTCAGAATCCCCATGTACATACCCGGGTTACAATACCCTTGTACATTCCCCGGGTTACAATCCCGATGTACATTCCCAGTGTTAGTACCCCATGTACATTCCTGGGTTAGTATCACTATGTACATTGCCGTGTTAGATTCCCCATGTACATTCCCGGGTTAGAATCCCCATGTACATTCCCGGGTTATTATCCCAATGTACATTCCCGGGTTAGAATCCCCATCAAAATTACCGGGTTGGAATCCCATGTACATTCCCGATTTGGAATCCCCATGTACATTCCCGGGTTAGAATATCCATGAACATTCCCGGGTTAGCATCCCCATGTACATTTCTGTGATAGAATCCCCATAAACATTCACGGGTTCGTATACCCATGAACATTCCCGGGTTAGAATCCCCATGTACTTTCCCGGGTTAGAATCCCCATGTACATTCCCGGGTTAGAATCCCCATGTACATTCCGGGTTAGAAACCCCATGTACATTCCCGGGTTAGAATCCCCATGTACATTCCAAGGGTTAAAATCCCCATGTACATTCCCAGGTTCAGACTTCCCATGTACATACCCGGGTTACAATACCCTTGTACATTCCCCGGGTAACAATCCCGACGTACATTCCCAGGGTTAGTACCCCATGGACATTCCTGGGTTAGTATCACTATGTACATTGCCGTGTTAGAATCCCCATGTACATTCCCGGGTTAGAATCCCCATGTACATTCCCGGGTTAGTATCCCAATGTACATTCCCGGGTTAGTATCCACATGTACATTCCCAGGGTTGGAATCCCCCATATATATTTCCAGGGTTAGAATCCCCATGTACATTTCCGGGTTAGAATTCTCATGTACATTCCCTGGTTAGAAACCCCATGTACATTCCAGGGTTAGTATCCCCATGTACATTCTCAGGGTTAGAATCCCCATATACATTCCCAAGGTGAAAATCCCCATGTACGTTCCCAGGTTTAAATCCCTTTGTACATTCCCAGGTTAGAATCCCCATGTACATTCCCGGGTTAGAATCCCCATGTACATTCCAGGGGTAGTATATCCATGTACATTCCCGGTTTAGAATCCACATGTACATTCCCGGAATGGAATCCCCATGTACATTCCCGGGTTGAAATCCACAAATACATTCCCAGGTTAGAATCCCCATGTACATTCCCAGGTTTGAATCCCTTTGTACATTCCCGGGTTAGAATCCCCATGTACATTCCCGGGTTAGAATCCCAATATACATTCCCGAGTCAGATTCCCATGTACATTCCCAGGGTTAGAATTCCCATGGACATTCCCGGGTTAGAATCGCCATGTACATTCCTGGGTTAGAATCCCCATGTACGTTACTGGGTTAGTATCCCCATGTACATTCCCAGGGTTAGAATCCCCATGTACATTCCCGTGTTGAATCCCCATGTACATTACCAGTTTAGAATCCCCATGTACATTCCCGGCTTGGAATCCCCATGTACATTCCCGGGTTAGTATCCCCATGTACATTCCCGTGTTAGAATGCCCATGTACATTCCCAGGTTTAGAATCCCCATTTACATTCCATGGGTTAGAATCCCCATGTACATTCCCGGGTAACAACCTCCATGAACATTCCCGGGTTACAATCCCCATTTACATTCCCAGGGTTAGTATCCCCATGTACATTCCCGGGTTAGTATCCCCATGTACGTGCCTGGGTTAGAAACCCCATGTACATTCCAGGGTTAGAATCCCCAAGTACATTCCCAGGTTAGAAACCCCATGTACATTCCCTGGTTAGAATCCCCATGTACATTCCCGGGTTATAATCCCCATGTACATTCCAGGGTTAGTATACCCATGTACATTAGTGGGTTAGAATCCCCACGTACATTCCCGGGTTAGAATCCCCATGTACATTCCCGGGTTAGAATCCCCATGCACATTCCCGGCTTAGAATCCCCATGTACATTTCCAGGGTTTGAATACCCATGTACATTGCAGGATTAGAATCCCCATGTACATTCCCAGGATTAGAATTCCCATGTACGTTCCCGGGTTAGAATCCCCATGTGCTTTCCCGGGTTAGAATCACCATGTACATTCCCGGGTTAGAATCCCCATGTACATTCCCTGGTTAGAATCCCCATCAACATTCCTGTGTTAGAATCCCCATGTACATCCCGGGTCAGTATCCCCATGTACATTCCCAGGTTAGTATCCCCATGTACATTCAAAAGGTTTAGAATCCCCATATACATTCTCGGGGTTAGAATCCCCATATGCATTCCCGGTGTTAGAATCCCCAGATACATTCCCAGGGTTGGAATCCCCATGTACATGCCCGGTTTAGAATCCCCTTGTACATTCCCAATGTTAGAATCCCCATGTTGATTCCCTGGGTTAGAATTCCCATGTACATTCCCGGATTAGAATCCCCATATACATTCCCGGGTTAGAATCCCCATGTACATTCCCTGGTTAGAATCCCCATGCACATTCCCGGCTTAGAATCCCAATGTACATTCCCAGGGTTAGAATCCCCATGTACATTCCCAGGATTAGAATTCCCATGTACATTAGCGGGTTACAATCCCCATGTACTTTCCCAGGTTAGAATCCCCATGTACATTCCCGGGTTAGAATCCCCATGTACATTCCCGGGTTAGAATCCCCATGTACATTCCCGGCTTGGAATCCTCAAGATCATTCCCGGGTTAGTATACCCATGAAAATTCCCAGGTTAGAATGCCCATGTACATTCCCGGGTTAGAATCCCAATGTACATCCCGGGTCAGTATCCCCATGTACCTTTGCAGTTTAGAATACCCGTGTCCATTCCCGGGTTAGAATCCCCATGTACATTCCCGGGTTAGAATCCCTATGAACGTTCGTGGGTTAGAATCCCCATGTAAGGAGGCAAAAACAAAAGACAGAAAGGAGATGAGGAAAAGTGGAGGGCAGAGAAACCCAAGGCAAAGAACAAAAAGGGCCATTGTACAGCAAAATTCTAAAAGGACAGAGGGTGTTAAAAAAACAAGCCTAAAGGCTTTGTGTCTTAATGCAAGGAGTATCCGCAATAAGGTGGATGAATTAACTGTGCAAATAGATGTTAACAAATATGATGTGATTGGGATTACGGAGACGTGGCTCCAGGATGATCAGGGCTGGGAACTCAACATCCATGGGTATTCAACATTCAGGAAGGATAGAATAAAAGGAAAAGGAGGTGGGGTAGCATTGCTGGTTAAGGAGGAGATTAAGGCAATAGTTAGGAAGGACATTAGCTTGGATGATGTGGAATCTATATGGGTAGAGCTGCAGAACACCAAAGGGCAAAAAACGTTAGTGGGAGTTGTGTACAGACCTCCAAACAGTAGTAGTGATGTTGGGGAGGGCATCAAACAGGAAATTAGGGGTGCGTGCAATAAAGGTGCAGCAGTTATAATGGGTGACTTTAATATGCACATAGATTGGGCTAACCAAACTGGAAGCAATACGGTGGAGGAGGATTTTCTGGAGTGCATAAGGGATGGTTTTTTAGACCAATATGTCGAGGAACCAACTAGGGGGGAGGCCATCTTAGACTGGGTGTTATGTAATGAGAAAGGATTAATTAGCAATCTCGTTGTGCGAGGCCCCTTGGGGAAGAGTGACCATAATATGGTGGAATTCTGCATTAGGATGGAGAATGAAACAGTTAATTCAGAGACCATGGTCCAGAACTTAAAGAAGGCTAACTTTGAAGGTATGAGGCGTGAATTGGCTGAGATGGATTGGCGAATGATACTTAAGGGGTTGACTGTGGATGGGCAATGGCAGACATTTAGAGACCGCATGGATGAACTACAACAATTGTACATTCCTGTCTGGCATAGAAATAAAAAAGGGAAGGTGGCTCAACCGTGGCTATCAAGGGAAATCAGGGATAGTATTAAAGCCAAGGAAGTGGCATACAAATTGGCCAGAAATAGCAGCGAACCTGGGGACTGGGAGAAATTTAGAACTCAGCAGAGGAGGACAAAGGGTTTGATTAGGGCAGGGAAAATGGAGTATGAGAAGAAGCTTGCAGGGAACATTAAGACGGATTGCAAAAGTTTCTATAGATATGTAAAGAGAAAAAGGTTAGTAAAGACAAATGTAGGTCCCCTGCAGTCAGAATCAGGGGAAGTCATAACGGGGAACAAAGAAATGGCGGACCAATTGAACAAGTACTTTGGTTCGGTATTCACGAAGGAGGACACGAACAACCTTCCGGTTATAAAAGGGGTCGGGGGGTCTAGTAAGGAGGAGGAACTGAGGGAAATCCTTATTAGCCGGGAAATTGTGTTGGGGAAATTGATGGGATTGAAGGCCGATAAATCCCCAGGGCCTGATGGACTGCATCCCAGAGTACTTAAGGAGGTGGCCTTGGAAATAGTGGATGCGTTGACAGTCATTTTCCAACATTCCATTGACTCTGGATCAGTTCCTATGGAGTGGAGGGTAGCCAATGTAACCCCACTTTTTAAAAAAGGAGGGAGAGAGAAAACAGGGAATTATAGACCGGTCAGCCTGACATCGGTAGTGGGTAAAATGATGGAATCAATTATTAAGGATGTCATAGCAGTGCATTTGGAAAGAGGTGACATGATAGGTCCAAGTCAGCATGGATTTGTGAAAGGGAAATCATGCTTGACAAATCTTCTGGAATTTTTTGAGGATGTTTCCAGTAGAGTGGATAAGGGAGAACCAGTTGATGTGGTATATTTGGACTTTCAGAAGGTGTTCGACAAGGTCCCACACAAGAGTTTGATGTGCAAAGTTAGAGCACATGGGATTGGGGGTAGTGTACTGACATGGATTGAGAACTGGTTGTCAGACAGGAAGCAAAGAGTAGGAGTAAATGGGTACTTTTCAGAATGGCAGGCAGTGACTAGTGGGGTACCGCAAGGTTCTGTGCTGGGGCCCCAGCTGTTTACACTGTACATTAATGATTTAGATGAGGGGATTAAATGTAGTATCTCCAAATTTGCGGATGACACTAAGTTGGGTGGCAGTGTGAGCTGCGAGGAGGATGCTGTGAGGCTGCAGAGCGACTTGGATAGGTTAGGTGAGTGGGCAAATGCATGGCAGATGAAGTATAATGTGGATAAATGTGAGGTTATCCACTTTGGTGGTAAAAACAGAGAGACAGACTATTATCTGAATGGTGACAGATTAGGAAAAGGGGAGGTGCAAAGAGACCTGGGTGTCATGGTACATCAGTCATTGAAGGTTGGCATGCAGGTGCAGCAGGCGGTTAAGAAAGCAAATGGCATGTTGGCCTTCATAGCAAGGGGATTTGAGTACCGGGGCAGGGAGGTGTTGCTACAGTTGTACAGGGCATTGGTGAGGCCACACCTGGAGTATTGTGTACAGTTTTGGTATCCTAACCTGAGGAAGGACATTCTTGCTATTGAGGGAGTGCAGCGAAGGTTCACCAGACTGATTCCCGGGATGGCGGGACTGACCTATCAAGAAAGACTGGATCAACTGGGCTTGTATTCACTGGAGTTCAGAAGAATGAGAGGGGACCTCATAGAAACATATAAAATTCTGACGGGGTTAGACAGGTTAGATGCAGGAAGAATGTTCCCAATGTTGGGGAAGTCCAGAACCAGGGGTCACAGTCTAAGGATAAGGGGTAAGCCATTTAGGACCGAGATGCGGAGGAACTTCTTCACCCAGAGAGTGGTGAACCTGTGGAATTCTCTACCACAGAAAGTTGTTGAGGCCAATTCACTAAATATATTCAAAAAGGAGTTAGATGAGGTCCTTACTGCTAGGGGGATCAAGGGGTATGGCGAGAAAGCAGGAATGGGGTACTGAAGTTGAATGTTCAGCCATGAACTCATTGAATGGCGGTGCAGGCTAGAAGGGCCGAATGGCCTACTCCTGCACCTATTTTCTATGTTTCTATGTTTCTAGATTCCCGGGTTAGAATCCCCATGTAAATTCCCGGGTTAGAATCCCCATATAAATTCCCAGGTTTAGAATCCCCATGTACATTCCCGGGTTAGAATCCCCATGTACATTACCAGGATTAGAATTCCCATGTACATTCCCGGGTTAGAATCCCCATGTACATTCCCGGGTTAGAATCCCCATGTACATTCCCGGGTTAGAATCCCCATGTACATTCCCAGGGATGGAATCCCCAAGTACATGCACAGGATTAGAATCCGCATGTTCATTCCCAGGGTTAGAATTCCCATGAACCTTCCCGGATTAGAATTCCATGTACGTTCCCGGGTTAGAATCCCCATGTAGATTCCCGGGTTAGAACCCCCATGTACATTCCCGGGTTTGAATCCCCATGTACATTCCCGGGTTAGAATCCCCATGTACATTCCCGGTTTAAAATCCCCATGTACATTCCAGAGTTAGAATGCCCATGTACATTCGCGAGTTAGAATCCCCATGTACATTCCCGGGTTAGAATCCCCTTGTACATTCCCGGGTTAGAATCCCAATATACATTCCCGAGTCAGATTCCCATGTACATTCCAAGGGTTAGAATTCCCATGAACATTCCCGGGTTAGAATCCCCATGTATATTCCCGGGTTAGAATCCGCATGTACATTTCCGGGTTATTTTACCCATGGACATTCCCGGGTTAGAATCCCCATGTACATTCCTGGGTTAGAATCCCCATGTACGTTACTGGGTTAGTATCCCCATGTACATTCCCAGGGTTAGAATCCCCAAATACATTCCCAAGGTGAGAATCCCCATGTACGTTCCTGGCTTAGAATCCCCATGTACATTCCCGGGTTAGAATCCCAATGTACATTACCAGGTTTGAATCTCCTTGTACATTTCCGGGTTAGAAACCACATGTACATTCCCGGAATGGAATCCCCATGTACATTCCCGGGTTGAAATCCCCAAATAAATTCCCGGGTTAGAATCCCCATGTACATTCCCAGGGTTAGAATCCCAATGTACATTCCCAGGGTTAGAATCCCCATGTACATTCCCGTGTTGAATCCCCATGTACATTACCAGTTTAGAATCGCCATATAAATTCCCAGGTTTAGAATCCCCATGTACATTCCCGGGTTAGAATCCGCATGTACATTCCGGTGTTAGTATCCCCATGTAAATTCCCGGGTTAGAATGCCCATGTACATTCCCAGGGTTAGAATCCCCATGTATATTCCCAGGGTTAGAATCCCCATGTAAATTCCCGGGTTACAATCCCCATGTACATTCCCAGGGTAAGTATCCCCATGTACATTCCCGGGTTAGTATCCCCATGTACGTGCCTGGGTTAGAAACCCCATGTACATTCCAGGGTTAGAATCATCATGTACATTCCCAGGTTAGAAACCCCATGTACATTCCTGGGTTAGAATCCCCATGTACATTCCAGGGTTAGGATACCCATGTACATTACCGGGTTAGAATCCCCATGTACATTCCCGGGTTAGAATCCCCATGTACATTCCTGGGTTAGAATCCCCATGTACTTTCCCGGGTTAAAATACCCATCAAAATTCCCGCGTTAGAATCCCATGTACATTTCCGAATTAGAATCCCCATGTACATTCCCAGGGTTAGAATCCCCATGTGCATTCCCGTATTGAATCCCCATGTACTTTACCAGTTTAGAATCTCCATGTACATTCCCGGGTTAGAATCCCCATGTACATTCCCGGGTTAGTCTCGCCATGTACATTCCCGGGTTAGAATACCCATGTACATTCCAAGGGTTAGAAGCCCCATATATATTTCCAGGTTTCGAATCCCAATGTACATTCCAGGGATAGTATACCCATGTACATTACCAGGTTAGAATCACCATGTACATTCCCGTGTTAGAATCCCCATGCACATTCCAGGCTTAGAATCCCCATGTACATATCAAAGTTAGAATACCCATGTACATTCCCAGGATTAGAATCCCTATGTACATTCCCAGGATTAGAATTCCCATGTACATTCCCGGGTTAGAATCCCCATGTACTTTCCTGAATTAGAAACCTCATGTACATTCCCGGGTTAGAATCCCCATGTACATTCCCGGGTTAGAATCCCCATCAAAATTACCGGGTTGGAATCCCATGTACATTCCCGATTTGGAATCCCCATGTACATTCCCGGGTTAGTATATCCATGAACATTCCCGGGTTAGCATCCCCATGTACATTCCTGTGATAGAATCCCCATATACATTCACGGGTTCGTATACCCATGAACATTCCCGGGTTAGAATCCCCATGTACTTTCCCGGGTTAGAATCCCCATGTACATTCCCGGGTTAGAATCCCCATGTACATTCCGGGTTAGAAACCCCATGTACATTCCCGGGTTAGAATCCCCATGTACATTCCAAGGGTTAAAATCCCCATGTACATTCCCAGGTTCAGAATCCCCATGTACATACCCGGGTTACAATACCCTTGTACATTCCCCGGGTTACAATCCCGATGTACATTCCCAGGGTTAGTACCCCATGTACATTCCTGGGTTAGTATCACTATGTACATTGCCGTGTTAGAATCCCCATGCACATTCCCGGGTTAGAATCCCCATGTACATTCCCGGGTTAGTATCCCAATGTACATTCCCGGCTTAGTATCCACATGTACATTCCCAGGGTTGGAATCCCCCATATATATTCCCAGGGTTAGAATCCCCATGTACATTTCCGGGTTAGAATTCTCATGTACATTCCCTGGTTAGAAACCCCTGTACATTCCAGGGTTAGTATCCCCATGTACATTCTCAGGGTTAGAATCCCCATATAGATTCCAAGGTGAGAATCCCCATGTACGTTCCCAGGTTTGAATCCCTTTGTACATTCCCAGGTTAGAATCCCCATGTACATTCCCGGGTTAGAATCCCCATGTACATTCCAGGGGTAGTATATCCATGTACATTCCCGGTTTAGAATCCACATGTACATTCCCAGAATGGAATCCCCATGTACATTCCCGGGTTGAAATCCCCAAATACATTCCCGGGTTAGAATCCCCATGTACATTCCCAGGGTTAGAATCCCCATGTACATTCCCGTGTTGAATCCCCATGTACATTACCAGTTTAGAATCCCCATGTACATTCCCGGCTTAGAATCCCCATGTACATTCCCGGCTTAGTATCCCCATGTACATTCCTGCGTTAGAATGCCCATCTACATTCCCAGGTTTAGAATCCCCATTTACATTCCATGGGTTAGAATCCCCGTGTACATTCCAGGGTAACAACCTCCATGAACATTCCCGGGTTACAATCCCCATTTACATTCCCAGGGTTAGTATCCCCATGTACATTCCCGGGTTAGTATCCCCATGTACTTGCCTGGGTTAGAAACCCCATGTACATTCCAGGGTTAGAATCCCCAAGTACATTCCCAGGTTAGAAACCCCATGTACATTCCCTGATTAGAATCCCCATGTACATTCCCGGGTTAGAATCCCCATGTACATTCCAGGGTTAGTATACCCATGTACATTACCGGGTTAGAATCCCCACGTACATTCCCGGGTTAGAATCCCCATGTACATTCCCGGGTTAGAATCCCCATGCACATTCCCGGCTTAGAATCCCCATGTACATTTCCAGGGTTAGAATACCATGTACATTGCAGGATTAGAATCCCCATGTACATTCCCAGGATTAGAATTCCCATGTACATTCCCGGGTTAGAATCCCCATGTACTTTCCCGGGTTAGAATCACCATGTACATTCCCGGGTTAGAATCCCCATGTACATTCCCTGGTTAGAATCCCCATCAACATTCCCGTGTTATAATCCCCATGTACATCCCGGGTCAGTATCCCCATGTACATTCCCGGGTTAGTATCCCCATGTACATTCAAAAGGTTTAGCATCCCCATATACATTCTCGGGGTTAGAATCCCAATATGCATTCCCGGTGTTAGAATCCCCAGATATATTCCCAGGGTTGGAATCCCCATGTACATGCCCGGTTTAGAATTCCCTTGTACATTCCCAATGTTAGAATCCCCATGTTGATTCCCAGGGTTAGAATTCCCATGTACATTCCCGGGTTAGAATCCCCATGTACATACCCGGGTTAGAATCCGCATGTACATTCCCTGGTTAGAATCCCCATGCACATTCCCGGCTTAGAATCCCCATGTACATTCCGAGGGTTAGAATCCCCATGTACATTCCCAGGATTAGAATTCCCATGTACATTAGCGGGTTACAATCCCCATGTACTTTCCCGGGTTAGAATCCTCATGTACAATCCCGGGTTAGAATCCCCATGTACATTCCCGGGTTAGAATTCCCATGTACATTCCCGGGTTGGAATTCCCAAGATCATTCCCGGGTTAGTATACCCATGAAAATTCCCAGGTTAGAATCCCCATGTACATTCCCGGGTTAGAATCCCAATGTACATCCCGGGTCAGTATCCCCATGTACATTCCCAGTTTAGAATACCCGTGTCCATTCCAGGGTTAGAATCCCCATGTACATTCCCGGGTTAGAATCCCTATGAACGTTCCTGGGTTAGAATCCCCATGTAGATTCCCGGGTTAGAATCCCCATGTAAATACCCGGGTTAGAATCCCCATGTACATTTCCGGTTTAGAATCCCCATGTACATTCCCGGGTTAGAATCCCCATATAAATTCCCAGGTTTAGAATCCCCATGTACATTCCCGGGTTAGAATCATCATGTACATTCCCAGGGTTAGAATCCCCATGTACATTCCCGGGTTAGAATCCCCATGTACATTCCCAGGGATGGAATCCCCATGTACATTCACAGGGTTAGAATCCCCATGTTCATTCCCAGGTTTAGAATTCCCATGTACATTCCCGGGTTAGAATCCCCATGTACATTCCCGGGTTAGAATCACCATGTACATTCCCAGGGATGGAATCCCCATGTACATGCACAGGATTAGAATCCCCATGTTCATTCCCAGGATTAGAATTCCCATGTACTCTCCGGGATTAGAATTCCATGTACAATCCCGGGTTAGAATCCCCATGTAGATTCCCGGGTTAGAACCCCCATGTACATTCCCGGGTTAGAATCCCCATGTACATTCCCGGGTTAGAATCCCCATGTACATTCCCGGTTTAAAATCCCCATGTACATTCCAGAGTTAGAATACCCATGTACATTCGCGAGTTAGATTCCCCATGTACATTCCCGGGTTAGAATCCCTATGTACATTCACGGGTTAGAATCCCAATATACATTCCCGAGTCAGATTCCCATGTACATTCCCAGGGTTAGAATTCCCATGATAATTCCCGGGTTAGAATCCCCATGTATATTCCCGGGTTAGAAACCCCATGTACATTTCTGGGTTATTTTACCCATGGACATTCCCGGGTTAGAATCCCCATGTACATTCCTGGGTTAGAATCCCCATGTACGTTACTGGGTTAGAATCCCCATGTACATTTCCGGGTTAGAATATCATGTACATTTCCAGGTTAGAATCCCCATGTACATTCCCGGTTTAGAATCCCCATGTACATTCCTGGGTTACAATCCCCATATACATTCCCAGGGTTAGAATCCCCATGTACATTCCCGGGTTCGAATCTCCATGTACATTCCCAGGGTTAGAATCCCCATGTACATTCCCAGGTTAGAATCCCCATGTACATTCCCGGGTTAGAATCCCCATAGACATTCCCGGGTTATTATACCCATGAACATTCCTCGGTTAGAATCCCCTGTACATTCACGGATTTAAATTCCCGTGTAGATTCCTGGGTTAGTATCCCCATGTACATTCCAGGGTTAGTATACCCATGTATATTCCCGGTTTAGAATCCCCATGTACATTCCCGGAATGGAATCCCCATTAACATTCCAGGGTTGAAATCCCCAAATACATTCGCGGGTTAGAATCCCCATGTACATTCCCAGGGTTAAAATCCCCATGTACATTCCCACGGTTAGAATCCCCATGTACATTCCCAGGGTTAGAATTCCCATGTACATTCCCAGCGTTAGAATCACCATGTACATTCCCGTTTTGAAACCCCATGTAGATTACCAGTTTAGAATCCCAATGTACATTCCCGAGTTAGAATCCCCATGTACAATGCCGGGTTAATATCCCCATGTACATTCCCGGGTTAGAATGCCCATGTACATTCCCAGGGTTAGAATCCCCATGTACATTCCCGGGTTAGAATCCCATGTACATTCCCGGATTAGAATTCCCGTGCAGATTCCCGGGTTAGTATACCCATGAACATTCCAGGGTTAGCATCCCCATGTATATTCCTAGGTTAGAATTCACTTGTACATTCACAGGTTAGTATGCCTATGAACATTCCCGGGTTAGAATCCCCATGTACATTCCCAGGTTAGAATCAGCATGTACTTTCCCAGGTTAGAATCCCCATTTACAATCCCAGGTTAGAAACCCCATGTACGTTCCCGGGTTCAGAGTCCACATGTACATTCCCGGGTTAGAATCCCTATGTACATTCCCAAGGTTAAAATCCACATTTACATTGCAAGGGTCATAATCCCCATGTACATACCCGGGTTACAATACCCTTGTACATTCCCCGGGTTGCAATCCAGATGTACATTCCCAGGGTTAGTATCCCCATGTACATTCCTGGGATAGTATCCCTGTGTCCATTCCCGGGCTAGAATCCCTGTGTACATTCCCGGGTTAGAATACCCATGCACATTCCGGGGTTCGTATCCCCATGTACATTCCCGGGTTAGTATCCCCATGTACATTCCCAGGGTTGGAATCCCCCATATATATTCCCAGGGTTAGAATCCCCATGTACATTCCCGGGTTAGAATTCTCATCTACATTCCCGGGTTAGAAACCCCAAGTACATTCCCGGGTTAGTATCCCCATGTACATTCCCAGGTTTAGAATTCCCATATAAATTCCCAAGTTGAGAATCCCCATGTACATTCCCGGGTTAGAATCCCCATGTACATTCCCAGGTTTGAATCCCCTTGTACATTCCCGGGTTAGAATCCCCATGTACATCCCCGGGTTAGAATCCCCATGTACATTCCAGGGGTAGTATATCCATGTACATTCGCGGTTTAGAATCATCATGTACATTCCTGGAATGGAATCCCCATGTACATTCCCGGGTTGAAATCCCCAAATACATTCGCGGGTTAGAATCCCCATGTAAATTCCCAGGGTTAGAATCCCCATGTACATTCCCACGGTTTGAATCCCCATGTAAATTTCCAGGGTTAGAATCCCCATGTACATTCCCAGCGTCAGAATCCCCATGTACATACCCGGGTTACAGTACCCTTGTACATTCCCCGGGTTGCAATCCCGATGTACATTCCCAGAATTAGTATCCCCATGTACATTCCTGGGTTAGTATCCCCATGTACATTCCCAGGGTTGGAATCCCCCATATATATTCCCAGGGTTAGAATCCCCATGTACATTCCCGGGTTAGAATTCTCATGTACATTCCCGGGTTAGAAACCCCATGTACATTCCTGGGTTAGTATCCCCATGTACATTCCCAGGGTTCGAATCCCCATATAAATTCCAAAGGTGAGAATCCCCATATACGTTCCTGGCTTAGAATCCCATGTACATGCCCGGGTTAGAATCCCCATGTACATTCCCAGATTTGAATCCTCTTGTACATTCCCGGGTTAGATTCCCCATGTACATCCCCGGGTTAGAATCCCCATGTACATTCCTGGGTTAGAATCCCCATGTACATTCCCAGGGATAGAATCCCCATGTACATTCACAGGGTTAGAATACCCATGTTCATTCCCAGGGTTAGAATTCCCATGTACATTCCCGGGTTAGAATCCCCATGTACATTCCCGGGTTAGAATCCACATGTACATTCCCAGGGATGGAATCCCCATGTACATGCACAGGAATAGAATCCCCATATTCATTCCCATGATTAGAATTCCCATGTAATTTCCCGGATTAGAATTCCATGTACATTCCTGGGTTAGAATCCCCATGTACATTCCCGGGTTGGAATCCCCATGTACATTCCCGGGTTAGTATACCAATGTACATTCCCGGGTTAGTGTCCCCATGTACGCTCCTGGGTTAGAATCCCAATGTACATTCCCGGGTTAAAAACCCATGTACATTCCCAGGTTAGAATCCCCATGTACATTCCCGGGTTAGAATCCCCATGTACATTCCCGGGTTAAAATCCCCATGTACATTCCAGAGTTAGTATACCCTTGTACATTCCCGGGTTAGAATCCCCATGTACATTACTGGGTTAGAGTCCCCATGTACGTTCCCGGGTTAGAATCCCCATATACATTCCCAAGTTAGAAACCCCATGTACATTCCCAGGTTTAGAATCCACATTTAAATTCCCAGGGTTTAGAATCCCCATGTGCATTCCCAGGGTTAAAATTCCCATGTACATTCCCGGGTTAGAATCCCCATGTATATTCCCGGGTTAGAATCCCCATGTACATTCCCGGGTTACTTTACCAATGGACATTCCCGGGTTAGAATCCCCATGTACATTCCTGGGTTAGAATCCCCATGTACATTCCTGGGTTAGAATACCCATGTACATTCCCAGGTTAGCATCCCCATGTACATTCCCGGGTTAGAATCCCCATGTACATTCCCGGGTTAAAATCCCCATGTACATTCCAGAGTTAGTATACCCATGTACATTCCCGGGTTAGAATCCCCATGTACATTCCCAGGGATAGAGTCCCCATGTACATTCCAGAGTTAGAATACCCATGTACATTCGCGGGTTAGATTCCCCATGTACATTCCCGGGTTAGAATCCCCATGTACATTCACGGGTTAGAATCCCAATATACATTCCCGAGTCAGATTCCCATGTACATTCCCAGGGTTAGAATTCCCATGTACATTCCCGGGTTAGAATCCCCATGTACATTCCCGGGTTAGAAACCCCATGTACATTTCCGGCTTATTTTTCCCATGGACATTCCCGGGTTAGAATCCCCATGTACATTCCTGGGTTAGAATCCCCATGTACGTTACTGGGTTAGAATCCCCATGTACATTTCTGGGTTAGAATATCATGTACATTTCCAGGTTAGAATCCCCATGTACATTCCCGGTTTAGAATCCCCATGTACATTCCTGGGTTACAATCCCCATATACATTCCCAGGGTTAGAATCCCCATGTACATTCCCGGGTTTGAATCTCCATGTACATTCCCAGGGTTAGAATCCCCATGTACATTCCCAGGTTAGAATCCCCATGTACATTCCCGGGTTAGAATCCCCATAGACATTCCCGGGTTATTATACCCATGAACATTCCTCGGTTAGAATCCCCTGTACATTCATGGATTTAAATTCCCGTGTAGATTCCTGGGTTAGTATCCCCATGTACATTCCAGGGTTAGTATACCCATGTATATTCCCGGTTTAGAATCCCCATGTACATTCCCGGAATGGAATCCACATTAACATTCCAGGGTTGAAATCCCCAAATACATTCGCGGGTTAGAATCCCCATGTATATTCCCAGGGTTAAAATCCCCATGTACATTCCCACGGTTAGAATCCCCATGTACATTCCCAGGGTTAGAATTCCCATGTACATTCCCAGCGTTAGAATCACCATGTACATTCCCGTTTTGAAACCCCATGTAGATTACCAGTTTAGAATCCCAATGTACATTCCCGAGTTAGAATCCCCATGTACAATGCCGGGTTAGTTTCCCCATGTACATTCCCGGGTTAGAATGCCCATGTACATTCCCAGGGTTAGAATCCCCATGTACATTCCTGGGTTAGAATCCCATGTACATTCCTGGATTAGAATTCCCGTGCAGATTCCCGGGTTAGTATACCCATGAATATTCTAGGGTTAGCATCCCCATGTATATTCCTAGGATAGAATCCACATGTACATTCACAGGTTAGTATACCTATGAACATTCCCGGGTTAGAATCCCCATGTACATTCCCGGGTTAGAATCAGCATGTACGTTCCCAGGTTAGAATCCCCATTTACAATCCCAGGTTAGAAACCCCATTTACGTTCCCGGGTTCAGAAACCACATGTACATTCCCGGGTTAGAATCCCTATGTACATTCCCAAGGTTAAAATCCACATTTACATTGCAAGGGTCATAATCCCCATGTACATACCCGGGTTACAATACCCTTGTACATTCCCCGGGTTGCAATCCAGATGTACATTCCCAGGGTTAGTATCCCCATGTACATTCCTGGGATAGTATCCCTGTGTCCATTCCCAGGTTAGAATCCCCGTGTACATTCCCGGGTTAGAATACCCATGCACATTCCGGGGTTCGTATCCCCATGTACATTCCCGGGTTAGTATCCCCATGTACATTCCCAGGGTTGGAATCCCCCATATATATTCCCAGGGTTAGAATCCCCATGTACATTCCCGGGGTAGAATTCTCATGTACATTCCTGGGTTAGAAACCCCAAGTAGATTCCCGGGTTAGTATCCCCATGTACATTCCCAGGGTTAGAATTCCCATATAAATTCCCAAGTTGAGAATCCCCATGTACATTCCTGGGTTAGAATCCCCATGTACATTCCCAGGTTTGAATCCCCTTGTACATTCCCGGGTTAGAATCCCCATGTACATCCCCGGGTTAGAATCCCCATGTACATTCCAGGGGTAGTATATCCATGTACATTCCCGGTTTAGAATCACCATGTACATTCCCGGAATGGAATCCCCATGTACATTCCCGGGTTGAAATCCCCAAATACATTCGCGGGTTAGAATCCCCATGTAAATTCCCAGGGTTAGAATCCCCATGTACATTCCCACGGTTTGAATCCCCATGTAAATTTCCAGGGTTAGAATCCCCATGTACATTCCCAGCGTCAGAATCCCCATGTACATACCCGGGTTACAGTATCCTTGTACATTCCCCGGGTTGCAATCCCGATGTACATTCCCAGGATTAGTATCCCCATGTACATTCCTGGGTTAGTATCCCCATGTACATTCCCAGGGTTGGAATCCCCCATATATATTCCCAGGGTTAGAATCCCCATGTACATTCCCGGGTTAGAATTCTCATGTACATTCCCGGGTTAGAAACCCCATGTACATTCCTGGGTTAGTATCCCCATGTACATTCCCAGGGTTCGAATCCCCATATAAATTCCAAAGGTGAGAATCCCCATATACGTTCCTGGCTTAGAATCCCATGTACATGCCCGGGTTAGAATCCCCATGTACATTCCCAGATTTGAATCCTCTTGTACATTCCCGGGTTAGATTCCCCATGTACATCCCCGGGTTAGAATCCCCATGTACATTCCTGGGTTAGAATCCCCATGTACATTCCCAGGGATAGAATCCCCATGTACATTCACAGGGTTAGAATACCCATGTTCATTCCCAGGGTTAGAATTCAAATGTACATTCCCGGGTTAGAATCCCCATGTACATTCCCGGGTTAGAATCCACATGTACATTCCCAGGGATGGAATCCCCATGTACATGCACAGGATTAGAATCCCCATATTCATTCCCATGATTAGAATTCCCATGTAATTTCCCGGATTAGAATTCCATGTACATTCCCGGGTTAGAATCCCCATGTAAATTCCCGGGTTGGAATCCCCATGTACATTCCCGGGTTAGTATACCAATGTACATTCCCGGGTTAGTGTCCCCATGTACGCTCCTGGGTTAGAATCCCAATGTACATTCCCGGGTTAAAATACCCATGTACATTCCCAGGTTAGAATCCCCATGTACATTCCCGGGTTAGAATCCCCATGTACATTCCCGGGTTAAAATCCCCATGTACATTCCAGAGTTAGTATACCCTTGTACATTCCCGGGTTAGAATCCCCATGTACATTACTGGGTTAGAGACCCCATGTACGTTCCCGGGTTAGAATCCCCATATACATTCCCGAGTTAGAAACCCCATGTACATTCCCAGGGTTAGAATCCACAATTAAATTCCCAGGGTTTAGAATCCCCATGTGCATTCCCAGGGTTAAAATTCCCATTTACATTCCCGGGTTAGAATCCACATGTATATTCCCGGGTTAGAATCCCCATGTACATTCCCGGGTTACTTTACCAATGGACATTCCCGGGTTAGAATCCCCATGTACATTCCTGGGTTAGAATCCCCATGTACATTCCTGGGTTAGCATCCCCATGTACATTCCCATGTTAGCATCCCCATGTACATTCCCGGGTTAGAATCCCCATGTACATTCCCGGGTTAAAATCCCCATGTACATTCCAGAGTTAGTATACCCATGTACATTCCCAGGGTTAGAATCCCCATGTACATTACTGGGTTAGAGTCCCCATGTACATTCCCGGGTTAGAATCCCCATATACATTCCCGAGTTAGAATCCCCATGTACATTCCCAGGGTTAGAATCCACATTTAAATTCCCAGGGTTTAGAATCCCCATGTACATTCCCAGGGTTAGAATTCCCATGTACATTCCCGGGTTAGAATCCCCATGTATATTCCCGGATTAGAATCCCCATGTACATTCCCGGGTTATTTTACCAATGGACATTACCGGGTTAGAATCCCCATGTACGTTTCTGGGTTAGAATCCCCATGTACATTCTCGGGTTAGAATCCCCATGTACATTCCCGTGTTAGAATCCCCATGTACATTCCCAGGGTTAAAATCCCCATGTACATTCCCAGGTTAGAATCTCCATGTACATTCCCGGGTTAGAATCCCCATGTACATTCCCGGTTTATTATACCCATGAACATTCCCGGATTAGAATCCCCTGTACATTCCTGGATTAGAATACGCATGTACATTCCCGGGTTAGTATCCCCATGTACATTCCTAGGTTAGAATCCCCATGTACATTCACGGCTTAGTATACCCATGAACAGTCACGGGATAGAATCCCCATGTACATTCCCGGGTTAGAATCACTATGTACTTTCCCAGGTTAGAATCCCCATGTACATTCCCGGGTTAGAATCCCCATGTACGTTCCCGGATTAGAAACCCTGTGTACATTCCCGAGTTAGAATCTCCATGTACATTCCCAGGGTTAAAATCCCCATGTACATTCCAGGGGTCTGAATCCCCATGTACATTCCCGGGTTACAGTACCCTTGTACATTCCCCAAGTTACAATCCCGATGTACATTCGCAGGATTAGTACCCCCATGTACATTCCTGGGTTAGTATCCCTGTATACA
The DNA here is from genome assembly GCF_044704955.1 of Pristiophorus japonicus. Taxonomy (NCBI): domain Eukaryota; kingdom Metazoa; phylum Chordata; class Chondrichthyes; family Pristiophoridae; genus Pristiophorus; species Pristiophorus japonicus. Next base: position 12,426,596 of record NC_092011.1, read on the forward strand.
TTCCCGAGTTAGAATCCCCATGTACATTCCCGGGTTAGAATACCCATGTACATTCCCGGGTTAGTATTCCCATGTACATTCCCGGGTTAGAAACCCGATTTACATTCCCGGGTTAGTATCCCCATGTACATTCCTAGGGTTAGAATCCACATATAAATTCCCAAGGTGAGAATCCCATTGTACGTTCCTGGCTTAAAATCCCCATGTACATTCCCGGGTTAGAATCACCATGTACATTCCCAGGTTTGAATCCCCTTGTACATTCCCGGGTTAGAATCCCCATGTACATCCCCGGGTTAGAATCCCCATGTACACTCCAGGGGTAGTATACCCATGTACATTCCCGGTTTAGAATCCCCATGTACATTCCCGGAATGGAATCCCCATGTACATTCTCGGGTTGAAATCCCCAAATACATTCGCGGCTTAGAATCCCCATGTACATTCCCGGGTTTGAAAATCCAGGTACATTCCCGCGTTAGAATCCCCATGTACATCCCGGGTTAGTATACCCATGAACATTCCCGGGTTAGAATCCACATGTACTTTCCCAGGTTAGAATCCCCATGTACTTTCCTGGGATAGAATCCTCATGTACATACCCGGGTTAGAATCCCCATGTACATTCCCAGGGTTAGAATCCCCATTTACATTCCCAGGGTCAGAATATCCATATACATTCCCAGGGTTAGAATCCCCATGTACATTCCAAGGGTTAGAATCCCCATGTACATAGCTGGGTTACAATCCCCATGTACATTCCCGGGTTACAATCCCAATGTACATTCCCAGGATTAGTATCCCCATGTACATTCCTGCGTTAGTATCCCCATGTACATTCCAGGGTTAGAATTCCCATGTGCATTCCCGGGTTAGCAACCCCATGTACATTCCCGGGTTAGTATCCCCAGTTACATTCCCGGGTTATAATCCCCATATACATTCCCAGGGTTAGAATCCCCATGTACATTCTCGGGTTAGAATCCCCATGTACATTCCCAGGGTTAGAATTCCCATGTACATTCCCAGCGTTAGAATCACCATGTACATTCCCGTTTTGAAACCCCATGTAGATTACCAGTTTAGAATCCCAATGTACATTCCCGAGTTAGAATCCCGATGTACAATGCCGGGTTAGTATCCCCATGTACATTCCCGGGTTAGAATGCCCATGTACATTCCCAGGGTTAGAATCCCCATGTACATTCCCGGGTTAGAATCCCATGTACATTCCCGGATTAGAATTCCCGTGCAGATTCCCGGGTTAGTATACCCATGAACATTCCAGGGTTAGCATCCCCATGTATATTCCTAGGATAGAATCCACATGTACATTCACAGGTTAGTAAGCCTATGAACATTCCCGGGTTAGAATCCCCATGTACATTCCCGGGTTAGAATCAGCATGTACGTTCCCAGGTTAGAATCCCCATTTACAATCCCAGGTTAGAAAACCCATGTACGTTCCCGGGTTCAGAAACCACATGTACATTCCCGGGTTAGAATCCCTATGTACATTCCCAAGGTTAAAATCCACATTTACATTGCAAGGGTCATATTCCCCATGTACATACCCGGGATACAATACCTTGTACATTCCCCGGGTTGCAATCCAGATGTACATTCCCAGGGTTAGTATCCCCATGTACATTCCTGGGATAGTATCCCTGTGTCCATTCCCAGGTTAGAATCCCTGTGTACATTCCCGGGTTAGAATACCCATGCACATTCCGGGGTTCATATCCCCATGTACATTCCCGGGTTAGTATCCCCATTTACATTCCCAGGGTTGGAATCCCCCATATATATTCCCAGGGTTAGAATCCCTATGTACATTCCAGGGTTAGAATTCTCATGTACATTCCCAGGATTAGAATTCCCATATAAATTCCCAAGTTGAGAATCCCCATGTACATTCCCGGGTTAGAATCCCCATGTACATTCCCAGGTTTGAATCCCCTTGTACATTGCCGGGTTAGAATCCCCATGTACATCCCCGGGTTAGAATCCCCATGTACATTCCAGGGGTAGTATATCCATGTACATTCCCGGTTTAGAATCACCATGTACATTCCCGAAATGGAATCCCCATGTACATTCCCGGGTTGAAATCCCCTAATACATTCGCGGGTTAGAATCCCCATGTAAATTCCCAGGGTTAGAATCCCCATGTACATTCCCACGGTTTGAATCCCCATGTAAATTTCCAGGGTTAGAATCCCCATGTACATTCCCAGCGTCAGAATCCCCATGTACATACCCGGGTTACAGTACCCTTGTACATTCCCCGGGTTGCAATCCCGATGTACATTCCCAGGATTAGTATCCCCATGTACATTCCTGGGTTAGTATCCCCATGTACATTCCCAGTGTTGGAATCCCCCATATATATTCCCAGGGTTAGAATCCCCATGTACATTCCCGGGTTAGAATTCTCATGTACATTCCCGGGTTAGAAACCCCATGTACATTCCTGGGTTAGTATCCCCATGTACATTCCCAGGGTTCGAATCCCCATATAAATTCCAAAGGTGAGAATCCCCATATACGTTCCTGGCTTAGAATCCCATGTACATGCCCGGGTTAGAATCCCCATGTACATTCACAGATTTGAATCCTCTTGTACATTCCCGGGTTAGATTCCCCATGTACATCCCCGGGTTAGAATCCCCATGTACATTCCTGGGTTAGAATCCCCATGTACATTCCCAGGGATAGAATCCCCATGTACATTCCCAGGTTAGAATCCACATGTACATTCCCAGGGATGGAATCCCCATGTACATGCACAGGATTAGAATCCCCATATTCATTCCCATGATTAGAATTCCCATGTAATTTCCCGGATTAGAATTCCATGTCAATTCCCGGGTTAGAATCCCCATGTACATTCCCGGGTTGGAATCCCCATGTACATTCCCGGGTTAGTATACCAATGTACATTCCCGGGTTAGTGTCCCCATGTACGCTCCTGGGTTAGAATCCCAATGTACATTCCCGGGTTAAAATACCCATGTACATTCCCAGGTTAGAATCCCCATGTACATTCCCGGGTTAGAATCCCCATGTACATTCCCGGGTTAAAATCCCCATGTACATTCCAGAGTTAGTATACCCTTGTACATTCCCGGGTTAGAATCCCCATGTACATTACTGGGTTAGAGTCCCCATGTACGTTCCCGGGTTAGAATCCCCATATACATTCCCGAGTTAGAAACCCCATGTACATTCCCAGGGTTAGAATCCACATTTAAATTCCCAGGGTTTAGAATCCCCATGTGCATTCCCAGGGTTAAAATTCCCATGTACATTCCCGGGTTAGAATCCCCATGTATATTCCTGGGTTAGAATCCCCATGTACATTCCCGAGTTACTTTACCAATGGACATTCCCGGGTTAGAATCCTCATGTACATTCCTGGGTTTGAATTCCCATGTACATTCCTGGGTTAGAATACCCATGTACATTCCCAGGTTAACATTCCCATGTACATTCCCGGTTTAGAATCCCCATGTACATTCCCGGGTTAAAATCCCCATGTACATTCCAGAGTTAGTATACCCATGTACATTCCCGGGTTAGAATCCCCATGTACATTACTGGGTTAGAGTCCCCATGTACATTCCCGGGTTAGAATCCCCATATACATTCCCGAGATAGAATCCCCATGTACATTCCCAGGGTTAGAATCCACATTTAAATTCCCAGGGTTTAGAATCCCCATGTACATTCCCAGGGTTAGAATTCCCATGTACATTCCCGGGTTAGAATCCCCATGTATATTCCCGGATTAGAATCCCCATGTACATCCCCGGGTTATTTTACCAATGGACATTACCGGGTTAGAATCCCCATGTACGTTTCTGGGTTAGAATCCCCATGTACATTCTCGGTTTAGAATCCCCATGTACATTCCCGGGTTAGAATCCTCATGTACATTCCCAGGGTTAAAATCCCCATGTACATTCCCAGGTTAGAATCCCCATGTACATTCCTGGGTTAGAATCCCCATGTACATTCCCGGTTTATTATACCCATGAACATTCCCGGGTTAGAATCCCCTGTAGATTCCTGGATTAGAATACCCATATACATTCCCGGGTTAGTATCCCCATGTACATTCCTAGGTTAGAATCCCCATGTACATTCACGGCTTAGTATACCCATGAACAGTCACGGGATAGAATCCCCATGTACATTCCCGGGTTAGAATCACCATGTACTTTCCCAGGTTAGAATCCCCATGTACATTCCCGGGTTAGAATCCCCATGTACGTTCCCGGATTAGAAACCCTGTGTACATTCCCGAGTTAGAATTTCAATGTACATTCCCAGGGTTAAAATCCCCATGTACATTCCAAGGGTCTGAATCCCCATGTACATTCCCGGGTTACAGTGCCCTTGTACATTCCCCGAGTTACAATCCCGATGTACATTCGCAGGATTAGTACCCCCATGTACATTCCTGGGTTAGTATCCCTGTATACATTCCCGAGTTAGAATCCCCATGTACATTCCCGGGTTAGAATACCCATGTACATTCCCGGGTTAGTATTCCCATGTACATTCGCGGGTTAGAAACCCGATTTACATTCCCGGGTTAGTATCCCCATGTACATTCCTAGGGTTAGAATCCCCATGTAAATTCCCAAAGTGAGAATCCCATTGTACGTTCCTGGCTTAAAATCCCCATGTACATTCCCGGGTTAGAATCACCATGTACATTCCCAGGTTTGAATCCCCTTGTACATTCCCGGGTTAGAATCCCCATGTACATCCCCGGGTTAGAATCCCCATGTACACTCCAGGGGTAGTATACCCATGTACATTCCCAGTTTAGAATCCCCATGTACATTCCCGGAATGGAATCCCCATGTACATTCTCGGGTTGAAATCCCCAAATACATTCGCGGCTTAGAATCCCCATGTACATTCCCGGGTTTGAAAATCCAGGTACATTCCCGCGTTAGAATCCCCATGTACATCCCGGGTTAGTATACCCATGAACATTCCCGGGTTAGAATCCCCATGTACTTTCCCAGGTTAGAATCCCCATGTACTTTCCTGGGATAGAATCCTCATGTACATACCCGGGTTAGAATCCCCAGGTACATTCCCAGGGTTAGAATCCCCATTTACATTCCCAGGGTCAGAATATCCATGTACATTCCCAGGGTTAGAATCCCCATGTACATTCCAAGGGTTAGAATCCCCATGTACATAGCTGGGTTACAATCCCCATGTACATTCTCGGGTTACAATCCCAATGTACATTCCCAGGATTAGTATCCCCATGTATATTCCTGCGTTAGTATCCCCATGTACATTCCAGGGTTAGAATTCCCATGTACATTCCCGGGTTAGCATCCCCATGTACATTCCCGGGTTAGTATCCCCAGTTACATTCCCGGGTTAGAATCCCCATATACATTCCCAGGGTTAGAATCCCCATGTACATTCTCGGGTTAGAATCCCCATGTACATTCCCAGGGTTAGAATCCCCATCTACATTCCCGGGTTAGAATCCCCTTGTACATTCCCGGGTTAGAATACCCATGTACATTCCCGGGTTATTATACCCATGAACATTCCCGGGTTAGAATCCCATGTACATTCCTGGATTAGAATCCCCATGTACATTCCAGTGTTAGTACACCCATGAACATTCCTTGGTTAGCATCCCCATGTACATTCCTGGGTTAGAATCCCCATGTACATTCACAGGTTAGTATACCCATTAACATTCCAGGGTTAGAATCCCATGTACATTCCCAGGTTAGAATACCCATGTACTTTCACGGGTTAGAATCCCCATGTACATTCCCGGTTTAGAATCCCCAGGTATATTCCCGGGTTAGAAACCCCATGTACATTCCCGGGTTAGAATCTCCATGTACATTCCCGGGTAACAATCTCCATGTACATTCACGGATTACAATCTCCATGTACATTCTCGGGGTTAGAATCCACATATGCATTCCCGGGGATAGAATCCCCATGTACATGCCCGGTTTAGAATCCCCATGTACGTTCCTGGGTTAGAATCCCCATGGACATTCCCGGGTTAGTATCCCCATTGACATTCCTAGGGTTAGAATCCCCATGTTCAAACACAGGGTTAGTATTCCCATTTTCATTCTCGGGTTAGAATCCCCAAGTACATTCCCGGGTTAGAATCCCCATGTACATTCCCTGGTTAGATCCCCATGTACATTCCCGGGTTAGAATCCCCATGTACATTCCCGGGTTAGAATCCCCATGTACATTCCCAGGGTTAGAATCCCAATGTACATTCCCAGGTTAGAATCGCCATGTACATTCCCGGGTTAGAATCCCCATGTACATTCCCGGGATGAATCCCCATGTACATTCATGGGTTATTTTCCCCATGTACATTCCCGGGTTATTATACACATGAACATTCCCGGGTTTGAATCCCATGTACATTCCCGGGTTAGAATTACCATGTACATTCCCGGGTTAGAATCAACATGTACATTCCAGGGTTAGTATACCCATGAACATTCCCGGGTTAGAATCCCCATGTACATTCCCGGGTTACAATAACCATGTACATTCCCGGGTTAGAATCCCCATGTACATTCCGGATTAGTATACCCATGAACATTCCTGGGTTAGAATCCCCATGTACATTCCCAGGTTAGAATCCCCATGTACTTTCCTGGGTTAGAATCCTCATGTACATATCCGGGATAGAATCCCCAGGTACAATCCCAGGGTTAGAATCCCCATCTACATTCCCAGGGTTAGAATCCCCATGTACATTCCCAGGGTTAGAATCCCCATGTTCTTTTCCAGGGTTAGAATCCCCATGTACATAGCCGGTTTACAATCCCCATGTACATTCCAGGGTTACAATTCCCATGTACATTACCAGGGTTAGTATCCCCATGTACATTCCTGGATTAGTTTCCCATGTACATTCCAGGTTAAGAATTCCCATGTACATTCCCGGGTTAGCATCCCCATGTACATTCCCAGGTTAGTATCCCCATGTACATTCTCGGGTTAGAATCCCCATGTACATTACTGGGTTAGAGTTCCCATGTACTTTCCCGGGTTAGAATCCCCATATACATTCCCGAGTTAGAAACCCCATGTACATTCCCAGGGTTAGAATCCACATTTAAATTCCCAGTGTTTAGAATCCCCATGTGCATTCCCAGGGTTAAAATTCCCATGTACATTCCCGGGTTAGAATCCCCATGTACATTCCACGGTTAGAATACCCATGTACATTCCCAGGTTAGCATCCCCATGTACATTCCCGGGTTAGAATCCCCATGTACATTCCCGGGTTAAAATCCCCATGTACATTCCAGAGTTAGTATACCCATGTACATTCCCGGGTTAGAATCCCCATGTACTTTCCCGGGTTAGAATCCCCATATACATTCCCGAGTTAGAAACCCCATGTACATTCCCAGGGTTAGAATCCACATTTAAATTCCCAGGGTTTAGAAACCCCATTGCATTCCCAGGGTTAAAATTCCCATGTACATTCCCGGGTTAGAATCCCCATGTACATTCCCGGGTTAGAATCCCCATGTACATTCCACGGTTAGAATACCCATGTACATTCCCAGGTTAGCATCCCCATGTACATTCCCGGGTTAGAATCCCCATGTACATTCCGGGTTAAAATCCCCAAGTACATTCCAGAGTTAGTATACCCATGTACATTCCCGGGTTAGAATCCCCATGTACATTACTGGGTTAGAGTCCCCATGTACATTCCCGGGTTAGAATCCCCATATACATTCCCGAGTTAGAATCCCCATGTACATTCCCAGGGTTAGAATCCACATTTAAATTCCCAGGGTTTAGAATCCCCATGTACATTCCCAGGGTTAGAATTCCTATGTACATTCCCGGGTTAGAATCCCCATGTATATTCCCGGGTTAGAATCTCCATGTACATTCCCGGGTTATTTTACCAATGGACATTACCGCGTTAGAATCCCCATGTACATTCCTGCGTTAGAATCCCCATGTACATTCTCGGGTTAGAATCCCCATGTACATTCCCGGGTTAGAATCCCCATGTACATTCCCAGGGTTAAAATCCCCATGTACATTCTCCGGTTAGAATCCCCATGTACATTCCCGGGTTAGAATCCCCATGTACATTCCCGGGTTATTATACCCATGAACATTCCCGGGTTAGAATCCCCTGTACATTCCTGGATTAGAATACCCATGTACATTCCCGGGTTAGTATCCCCATGTACATTCCTAGGTTAGAATCCCCATGTACATTCACGGCTTAGTATACCCACGAACATTCACGGATTAGAATCCCCATGTACATTCCCGGGTTAGAATCACCATGTACTTTCCCAGGTTAGAATCCCCATGTACATTCCCGGGTTAGAATCCCCATGTACGTTCCCGGATTAGAAACCCCATGTACATTCCCGAGTTAGAATCTCCATGTACAATCCCAGGGTTAAAATCCCCATGTACATTCCAAGGGTCTGAATCCCCATGTACATACCCGGGTTACAGTACCCTTGTACATTCCCCGAGTTACAATCCCAATGTACATTCCCAGGATTAGTACCCCCATGTACATTCCTGGGTTAGTATCCCTGTATACATTCCCGAGTTAGAATCCCCATGTACATTCCCGGGTTAGAATACCCATGTACATTCCCGGGTTAGTATTCCCATGTACATTCCCGGGTTAGAAACCCGATTTACATTCCCGGGTTATATCCCCATGTACATTCCTAGGGTTAGAATCCCCATGTAAATTCCCAAGGTGAGAATCCCATTGTACGTTCCTGGCTTAAAATCCCCATGTACATTCCCGGGTTAGAATCAGCATGTACATTCCCAGGTTTGAATCCCCTTGTACATTCCCGGGTTAGAATCCCCATGTACATCCCCGGGTTAGAATCGCCATGTACACTCCAGGGGTAGTATACCCATGTACATTCCCGGTTTAGAATCCCCATGTACATTCCCGGAATGGAAACCCCATGTACATTCTCGGGTTGAAATACCCAAATACATTCGCGGGTTAGAATCCCCATGTACATTCCCGGGTTTGAAAATCCAGGTACATTCCCGGGTTATAATCCCCATGTACATCCCGGGTTAGTATACCCATGAACATTCACGGGTTAGAATCCCCATGTACTTTCCCAGGTTAGAATCCCCATGTACTTTCTTGGGTTAGAATCCTCATGTACATACCCGGGTTAGAATCCCCATGTACATTCCCAGGGTTAGAATCCCCATTTACATTCCCAGGGTCAGAATATCCATGTACATTCCCAGGGTTAGAATCCCCATGTACATTCCAAGGGTTAGTATCCCCATGTACATTCCTGCGTTAGTATCCCCATGTACATTCCAGGGTTAGAATTCCCATGTACATTCCCGGGTTAGCATCCCCATGTACATTCCTGCGTTAGTATCCCCATGTACATTCCAGGGTTAGAATTCCCATGTACATTCCCGGGTTAGCATCCCCATGTACATTCCCGGGTTAGTATCCCCAGTTACATTCCCGTGTTAGAATCCCCATATACATTCCCAGGGTTAGAATCCCCATGTACATTCTCAGGTTAGAATCCCCATGTACATTCCCAGGGTTAGAATCCCCATCTACATTCCCGGGTTAGAATCCCCTTGTATATTCCCGGGTTAGAATCCCCATGTACATTCCCGGGTTATTATACCCATGAACATTCCCGGGTTAGAATCCCATGTACATTCCTGGATTAGAATCCCCATGTACATTACAGTGTTAGTACACCCATGAACATTCCCTGGTTAGCATCCCCATGTACATTCCTGGGTTAGAATCCCCATGTACATTCACAGGTTAGTATACCCATGAACATTCCAGGGTTAGAATCCTCATGTACATTCCCAGGTTAGAATACCCATGTACTTTCACGGGTTAGAATCCCCATGTACATTCCCGGGTTAGAATCCCTAGGTATATTCCCGGGTTTGAAACCCCATGTACATTCCCGGGTTAGAATCTCCATGTACATTCCCGGGTAACAATCTCCATGTACATTCCCGGATTACAATCCCCATGTACGTTCCTGGGTTAGAATCCCCATGGACATTCCCGGGTTAGTATCCCCATTGACATTCCCAGGGTTAGAATCCCCATGTTCAAACACAGGGTTAGAATACCCATTTACATTCTCGGGTTAGAATCCCCATGTACATTCCCGGGGTATAATCCCCATGTACATTCCCTGGTTAGATCCCCATGTACATTCCCAGGTTAGAATCCCAATGTACATTCCCAGGTTAGAATCGCAATGTACATTCCTGGGTTAGAATTACCATGTACATTCCCGGGATGAATCCCCATGTACATTCATGGGTTATTTTCCCCATGTACATTCCCGGGTTATTATACACATGAACATTCCCGGGTTTGAATCCCATGTACATTCCCGGGTTAGAATTACCATGTACATTCCCGCGTTAGAATCAACATGTACATTCCAGGGTTAGTATACCCATGAACATTCCCAGGTTAGAATCTCCATGTACATTCCCGGCTTAGAATAACCATGTACATTCCCGGGTTAGAATCCCCATGTACATCCCAGATTAGTATACCCATGAACATTCCCGGGTTAGAATCCCCATGTACATTCCCAGGTTAGAATCCCCATGTACTTTCCTGGGTTAGAATCCTCATGTACATACCCGGGTTAGAATCCCCAGGTACATTCCCAGGGTTAGAATCCCCATCTACATTCCCAGGGTTAGAATCCCCATGTACATTCCCAGGGTTAGAATCCCCATTTTCTTTCACATCGTTAGAATCCCCATGTACATTGCCGGGTTACAATCCCCATGTACATTCCAGGGTTACAATTCCCATGTACATTACCAGGGTTAGTATCCCCATGTACATTCCTGGATTAGTATCCCATGTACATTCCAGGGTAAGAATTCCCATGTACATTCCCGGGTTAGCATCCCCATGTACATTCCCGGGTTAGTATCCCCATGTACATTCTCGGGTTAGAATCCCCATATACATTCCCAGGGTTAGATTCCCCATGTACATTCCCGGGTTAGAATCCCCATGTACATTCCGGGGTTAGAATCCCCATGTACATTCCCGGTTTATTATACCCATGAACATTCCCAGGGTAGAATCCCATGTACATTCCCGGATTAGAATCCCCATGAACATTCCCGTGTTAGTATACCCATGAACATTCCCGGGTTAGCATCCCCATGTACAGTCCTGGGTTAGAATCCACATGTACATTCACGGGTTAGTATACCCATGAACATTCCCGGGTTAGAATCCCCATGTACATTCCCGGGTTAGAATACCCATGTACTTTCCCGGGTTAGAATCCCCATGTACATTCCCGGGTTAGAATCCCCATGTACATTCCCGGGTTAGAATGCCCATGTACAGTCCCAGGGTTAAAATCCCCATGTACATTCCCAGGGTCAGAATCCACATGTACATACCCAGGTTACAATACCCTTGTACATTCCCCGGGTTACAATCCCGATGTACATTCCCAGAGTTTGTATCCCCATGTACATTCCTGGGTTTGTATCCCTATGTACATTGCCGGGTTAGAATCCCCATGTACATTCCCGGGTTAGAATCCCCAATTACATTCCCGGGTTAGTATCCCCATGTACATTCCCGTGTTACTATCCCCATGTACATTCCCAGGGTTGAAATCACCCATATATATTCCCAGGGTTATAATCCCCTTGTACATTCCCGGGTTAGAATTCTCATGTACATTCCCGGGTTAGAAACCCCATGGACATTCCAGGATTAGTATCCCCATGTACATTCCCAGGATTAGAATACCCATATACATTCCCAAGGTAAGAATACCCATGTAAGTTCCTGGCTTAGAATCCCCATGTACATTCGCAGGTTTGAATCCCCTTGTACATTCCAGGGTTAGAATCCCCATGTACATTCCTGGGTTAGAATCCCCATGTACATTCCAGGGGTAATATATCCATGTACATTCCCGGTTTAGAATCCACATGTACATTCCCGGAATGGAATCCGCAGGTACATTCCTGGGATGAAATCCCCAAATACATTCCCGGGTTAGAATCCCCATGTACATTCCCGGGTTAGAATCCCCATGTACATTCCCTGGTTAGATCCCCATGTACATTCTCGGGTCAGAATCCCCATGTACATTACAGGGTTAGAATCCCCATGTACATTACCAGGATTAGAATCCCAATGTACATTCCCATGTTAGAATCGCCATGTACATTCCCGGGTGAGAATTACCATGTACATTCCCGCGATGAATCCCCATGTACATTCATGGGTTATTATCCCCATGTACATTCCCGGGTTATTATACACATGAACATCCCGGGTTTGAATCCCATGTACATTCCCGGGTTAGAATCACCATGTACATTCCCGGGTTAGAATCAACATGTACATTCCAGGGTTAGTATACCCATGAACATTCCCGGGTTAGAATCCCCATGTACATTCCCGGGTTAGAATAACCATGTACATTCATGGGTTAGAATCCCCATGTACATGCCGGGTTAGTATACCCATGAACATTCCCGGGTTAGAATCCCCATGTACATTCCCAGGTTAGAATCCGCATGTACTTTCCTGGGTTAGAATCCTCATATACATACCCGGGTTAGAATCCCCAGGTACATTCCCCGGGTTAGAATCCCCATGTACATTCCCAGGGTTAGAATCCCCATATACATTCCCAGGGTTAGAATAACCATGTACATTCCCGTGTTAGAATCCCCATATACATTCCCAGGGTTAGAATCCCCATGTACATTCCCGGATTACAACCCCCATGTACATTCCCGGGTTACAATTCCCATGTACATTACCAGGGTTAGTATCCCCATGTACATTCCTGGGTTAGTATCCCATGTACATTCCAGGGTAAGAATTCCCATGTATATTCCCGGGTTAGAATCCCCATGTACATTCCCGGGTTAGTATCCCCATGTACATTCCCGGGTTAGAATCCCCATATACATTCCCAGGGTTAGAATACCCATGTACATTCCCGTGTTAGAATCCCCATATACATTCCCAGGGTTAGAATCCCCATGTACATTCCCGGGTTAGAATCCCCATGTACATTCCTGGGTTAGAATCCCCATGTACATTCCCGGTTTATTATACCCATGAACATTCCCGGGTTTGAATCCCATGTACATTCGTGGATTAGAATCTCCATGAACATTCCCGTGTTAGTATACCCATGAACATTCCCGGGTTAGCATCCCCATGTACAGTCCTGGGTTAGAATCCCCATGTACATTCACAGGTTAGTATACCCATGAACATTCCCGGGTTAGAATCCCCATGTACATTCCCGGGTTAGAATACCCATGTACTTTCCCGGGTTAGAATCCCCATGTACATTCCCGGGTTGGAATCCCCATGTACATTCCCGGGTTATAAACCCCACGTACATTCCCGGGTTAGAATTCCCATGTACAGTCCCAGGGTTAAAATCCCCATGTACATTCCCAGGGTCAGAATCCCCATGTACATACCCGGGTTACAATACCCTTGTACATCCCCCGTTATACAATCCCAATGTACATTCCCAGGATTTGTATCCCCATGTACATTCCTGGGTTTGTATCCCTATGTACATTGCCGAGTTAGAATCCCCATGTACATTCCCGGGTTAGAATCCCCAATTACATTCTCGGGTTAGTATCCCCATGTACATTCCTGGGTTAGTATCCCCATGTACATTCCCAGGGTTGAAATCACCCATATATATTCCCAGGGTTATAATCCCCTTGTACATTCCCGGGTTAGAATTCTCATGTACATTCCCGGGTTAGAAACCCCATGGACATTCCAGGATTAGTATCCCCATGTACATTCCCAGGGTTAGAATACCCATATACATTCCCAAGGTGAGAATACCCATGTAAGTTCCTGGCTTAGAATCCCCATGTACATTCGCAGGTTTGAATCCCCTTGTACATTCCCGGGTTAGAATCCCCATGTACATTCCTGGGTTAGAATCCCCATGTACATTCCAGGGGTAATATAGCCATGTACATTCCCGGTTTAGAATCCACATGTACATTCCCGGAATGGAATCCGCATGTACATTCCCGGGTTGAAATCCCCAAATAAATTCCCAGGTTAGAATCCCCATGTACATTCCTGGGTTAGTCTCCCATGTACATTCCCGGGTCAGAATCCCCATGTACATTACAGGGTTAGTATCCCCATGTACATTCCCAGGGTTAGAATCCCAATGTACATTCCCAGGTTAGAATCGCCATGTACATTCCCGGGTTAGAATTACCATGTACATTCCCGGGATGAATCCCCATGTACATTCATGGGTTATTTTCCCCATGTACATTCCCGGGTTATTATACACATGAACATCCCGGGTTTGAATCCCATGTACATTCCCGGGTTAGAATCACCATGTACATTCCCGGGTTAGAATCAACATGTACATTCCAGGGTTAGTATACCCATGAACATTCCCGGGTTAGAATCCCCATGTACATTCCCGGGTTAGAATAACCATGTACATTCACGGGTTAGAATCCCAATGTACATGCCGGGTTAGTATACCCATGAACATTCCCGGGTTAGAATCCCCATGTACATTCGCAGGTTAGAATCCGCATGTACTTTCCTGGGTTAGAATCCTCATATACATACCCGGGTTAGAATCCCCAGGTACATTCCCAGGGTTAGAATCCCCATGTACATTCCCAGGGTCAGAATCCCCATGCATATTCCCAGGGTTAAAATCCCCATTTTCTTTCCCAGGGTTAGAATCATCATGTACATAGCCGGGTTACAACCCCCATGTACATTCCCGGGTTAGAATTCCCATGTACATTACCAGGGTTAGTATCCCCATGTACATTCCTGGGTTAGTATCCCATGTACATTCCAGGGTAAGAATTCCCATGTACATTCCCGGGTTAGAATCCCCATGTATATTCCCGGGTTAGTATCGCCATGTACATTCCCGGGTTAGAATCCCCATGTACATTCCGGAATGGAATCCGCATGTACATTCTAGGGTTGAAATCCCCAAATACATTCCCGGGTTAGAATCCCCATGTACATTCCCAGGGTTAGAATCCCCATGTACATTCCTAGGGTTAGAATCCCCATGTACATTCCCAGGGTTAGAATCCCCATGTACATTCCCGTGTTGAATCCCCATGTACATTACCAGTTTAGAATCCCCATGTACATTCCCGTGTCAGTATCCCCATGTACATTCACGGGTTAGAATGCACATGTACATTCCCAGGGTTAGAATCCCCATGTACATTCCCAGGTTTAGAATCCCCATGTACATTCCTGGGTAACAATCTCCATGTACTTTCCCGGGTTACAATCCCCATGTACATTCCCAGGGTTAGTATCCCCATGTACATTCCCAGGTTAGTATCCCCATGTACGTGCCTGTGTTAGAAACCCCATGTACATTCCAGGGTTAGAATCCCCATGTACATTCCCAGGTTAGAAACCCCATGTACATTTCCGGGTTAGAATCCCCATGTACATTCCAGGGTTAGTATACCCATGTACATTACCGGGTTAGAATCCCCATGTACATTACCGGGTTAGAATCCCCACGTACATTCCCGGGTTAGAATCCCCATATACTTTCCTGGGTTAAAATCCCCATCAAAATTCCCGCGTTAGAATCCCATGTACATTCCCGAATTAGAATCCCCATGTACATTCCCTGGGATAGAAACCCCATGTGCATTCCCGTGTTGAATCCCCATGTACATTACCAGTTTAGAATCCCCATGTCCATTCCCGGGTTAGAATTCCCATGTACTTTCCCGGGTTAAAATCCACATCAAAATTCCCGCGTTAGAATCCCATGTACATTCCCGAATTAGAATCCCCATGTACATTCCCAGGGTTAGAATCCCCATGTACATTCCCAGGGTTAGTATCCCCATGTACATTCCCAGTGTTAGAATCCCCATGTACATTCCCGTATTGAATCCCCATGTAGATTACCAGTTTAGAATCCCCATGTACATTACCGGGTTAGAATCCCCATATACATTCCCGGGTTAGAATTCCCATGTACATTCCTGGGTTAGAATCCCCATGTACATTCCCGGGTTAGAATCCCCATGTACATTGCCGGTTTATTATACCTATGAACATTCCCGGGTTATAATCCCATGTACCTTCGTGGATTAGAATCCCGATGAACATTCCCATGTTAGTATACCCATGAACATTCCCGGGTTAGCATCCCCATGTACAGTCCTGGGTTAGAATCCCCATGTACATTCACGGGTTAGTATACCCATGAACATTCCCGGGTTAGAATCCCCATGTACATTCCCGGGTTAGAATCCCCATGTACATTCCCGGGTTAGAAACCCCACGTATATTCCCGGGTTAGAATCCCCATGTACAGTCCCAGTGTTAAAATCCCCATTTACATTCCCAGGGTCAGAATCCCCATGTACATACCTGGGTTACAATACCCTTGTACATTCCCCGGGTTACAATCCCGATGTACATTCCCAGGTTTTGTATCCCCATGTACATTCCTGGGTTTGTATCCCTATGTACATTGCCGGGTTAGAATCCCCATGTACATTACCGGGTTAGAATCCCCAATTATATTCCCGGGTTAGTATCCCCATGTACATTCCCGGGTTAGTATCCCCATGTACATTCCCAGGGTTGAAATCACCCATATATATTCCCAGGGTTATAATCCCCTTGTACATTCCCGGGTTAGAATTCTCATGTACATTCCCGGGTTAGAAACCTAATGGACATTCCTGGGTTAGTATCCCCATGTACATTCCCAGGGTTAGAATACCCATATACATTCCCAAGGTGAGAATACCCATGTACGTTCCTGGCTTAGAATCCCCATGTACATTTGCAGGTTTGAATCCCCATGTACATTCCCGGGTTAGAATCCCCATGTACATTCCAGGGGTAATATACCCATGTACATTCCCGGTTTAGAATCCACATATACATTCCCGGAATGGAATCCGCATGTACATTCCCGGGTTAAAATCCCCAAATACATCCCGGGTTAGAATCCCCATGTACATTCCTGGGTTAGAATCCCCATGTACATTCCCTGGTTAAATCCCCATGTACATTCCCGGGTCAGAATCCCCATGTACATTACAGGGTTAGAATCCCCATGTACATTCCCAGGGTTAGAATCCCAATGTACATTCCCAGGTTAGAATCGCCAGGTACATTCCCGGGTTAGAATTACCATGTGCATTCCCGGGATGAATCCCCATGTACATTCATGGGTTATTTTCCCCATGTACATTCCCGGGTTATTATACACATGAACATTCCCGGGTTTGAATCCCATGTACATTCCCGGGTTAGAATCACCATGTACATTCCCGGGTTAGAATCAACATGTACATTCCAGGGTTAGTATACCCATGAACATTCCTGGGTTAGAATCCCCATGTACATTCCCGGGTTAGAATAACCATGTACATTCCCGGGTTAGAATCCCCATGTACATCCCGGGTTAGTATACCCATGAACATTCCCGGGTTAGAATCGCCATGTACATTCCCAGGTTAGAATCCCCATGTACTTTCCTGTTTTAGAATCCTAATGTACATACCGGGTTAGAATCCCCAGGTACATTCCCAGGGTTAGAATCCCCATGTACATTCCCAGGGTCAGAATCCCCATGTACATTCCCAGGGTTAGAATCCCCATGTTCTTTCCCAGGGTTAGAATCCCCATGTACATAGCCGGTTTACAATCCCCATGTACATTCCTGGGTTACAATTCCCATGTACATTACCAGGGTTAGTATCCCCATGTACATTCCTGGGTTAGTCTCCCATGTACATTCCCGGGTCAGAATCCCCATGTACATTACAGGGTTAGTATCCCCATGTACATTCCCAGGGTTAGAATCCCAATGTACATTCCCAGGTTAGAATCGCCATGTACATTCCCGGTTTAGAATTACCATGTACATTCCCGGGGTGAATCCCCATGTACATTCATGGGTTATTTTCCCCATGTACATTCCCGGGTTATTATACACATGAACATCCCGGGTTTGAATCCCATGTACATTCCCAGGTTAGAATCACCATGTACATTCCCGGGTTAGAATCAACATGTACATTCCAGGGTTAGTATACCCATGAACATTCCCGGGTTAGAATCCCCATGTACATACCCGGATTAGAATAACCATGTACATTCACGGGTTAGAATCCCCATGTACATGCTGGGTTAGTATACCCATGAACATTCCCGGGTTAGAATCCCCATGTACATTCCCAGGTTAAAATCCGCATGTACTTTCCTGGGTTAGAATCCTCATATACATACCCGGGTTAGAATCTCCAGGTACATTCCCAGGGTTAGAATCCCCATGTACATTCCCAGGGTCAGAATCCCCATGTACATTCCCAGGGTTAGAATCCCCATGTTCTTTCCCAGGGTTAGAATACCCATGTACATAGCTGGGTTACAACCCCCATGTACATTCCCGGGTTACAATTCCCATGTGCATTACCAGGGTTAGTATCCCCATGTACATTCCTGGGTTAGTATCCCATGTATAATCCAGGGTAAGAATTCCCATGTACATTCCCGGGTTAGAATCCCCATGTACATTCCCGGGTTAGTATCCCCATGTACATTCCCGGGTTAGAATCCCCATATACATTCCCAGGGTTAGAATCCCCATGTACATTCCCGGGTTAGAATCCCCATATACATTCCTAGGGTTAGAATTCCCATGTACATTCCCGGGTTAGAATCCCCATGTACATTCCCGGGTTAGAATCCCCATGTACATTCCCGGTTTATTATACCCATGAACATTCCCGAGTTATAATCCCGTGTACATTCGTGGATTAGAATCCCCATGAACATTCCCATGTTAGTATACCCATGAACATTCCCGGGTTAGCATCCCCATGTACAGTCCTGGGTTAGAATCCCCATGTACATTCACGGGTTAGTATACCCATGAACATTCCCGGGTTAGAATCCCCATGTACATTCCCAGGTTAGAATACCCATGTACTTTCCCGGGTTAGAATCCCCATGTACATTCCAGGGTTAGAATCACCATGTACATTCCCGGGTTAGAAACCCCACGTACATTCCCGGGTTAGAATCCCCATGTACAGTCCCAGGGTTAAAATCCCCATGTACATTCCCAGGGTCAGAATCCTCATGTACATACCTGGGTTACAATACCCTTGTACATTCCCCGGGTTACAATCCCGATGTACATTCCCAGGGTTTGTATCCCCATGTACATTCCTGGGTTTGTATCCCTATGTACATTAAGGGTTAGAATCCCCATGTACATTACCGGGTTAGAATCCCCAATTATATTCCCGGGTTAGTATCCCCATGTACATTCCCGGGTTAGTATCCCCATGTACATTCCCAGGGTTGAAATCACCCATATATATTCGCAGGGTTATAATCCCCTTGTACATTCCCGGGTTAGAATTCTCACGTACATTCCCGGGTTAGAAACCTAATGGACATTCCTGGGTTAGTATCCCCATGTACATTCCCAAGGTTAGAATACCCATATACATTCCCAACGTGAGAATACCCATGTACGTTCCTGGCTTAGAATCCCCATGTACATTCGCAGGTTTGAATCCCCTTGTACATTCCCGGGTTAGAATCCCCATGTACATTCCCGGGTTAGAATCCCCATGTACATTACAGGGTTAGAATCCCCATGTACATTCCCAGGGTTAGAATCCCAATGTACATTCCCTGGTTAGAATCGCCAGGTACATTCCCGGGTTAGAATTACCATGTGCATTCCCGGGATGAATCCCCATGTACATTCATGGGTTATTTTCCCCATGTACATTCCCGGGTTATTATACACATGAACATTCCCGGGTTTGAATCCCATGTACATTCCCGGGTTAGAATCACCATGTACATTCCCGGGTTAGAATCAACATGTACATTCCAGGGTTAGTATACCCATGAACATTCCTGGGTTTGAATCCCCATGTACATTCCCGGGTTAGAATAACCATGTACATTCCCGGGTTAGAATCCCCATGTACATCCCGGGTTAGTATACCCATGAACATTCCCGGGTTAGAATCGCCATGTACATTCCCAGGTTACAATCCCCATGTACTTTCCTGTTTTAGAATCCTCATGTACATATCGGGTTAGAATCCCCAGGTACATTCCCAGGGTTAGAATCCCCATGTACATTCCCTGGTCAGAATGCCCATGTACATTCCCAGGGTTAGAATCCCCATGTTCTTTCCCAGGGTTAGAATCCCCATGTACATAGCCGGTTTACAATCCCCATGTACATTCCCGGGTTACAATTCCCATGTACATTACCAGGGTTAGTATCCCCATGTACATTCCTGGGTTAGTCTCCCATGTACATTCCCGGGTCAGAATCCCCATGTACATTACAGGGTTAGAATACCCATGTACATTCCCAGGGTTAGAATCTCAATGTACATTCCCAGGTTAGAATCGCCAGGTACATTCCCGGGTTAGAATTACCATGTACATTCCCAGGATGAATCCCCATGTACATTCATGGGTTATTTTCCCCATGTACATTCCAGGTTTATTATACACATGAACATTCCCGGGTTTGAATCCCATGTACAATCCCTGGTTAGAATTACCATGTACATTCCCGGGTTAGAATCAACATGTACATTCCCAGGTTAGAATCCCCATGTACTTTCCTGGGTTAGAATCCTCATGTACATACCCGGGTTAGAATCCCCAGGTACATTCCCAGGGTTAGAATCCCCATGTACATTCCCAGGGTCAGAATCCCCATGTACATTCCCAGGGTTAGAATCCCCATGTTCTTTCCCAGGGTTAGAATCCCCATGTACATAGCCGGTTTACAATCCCCATGTACATTCCCGGGTTACAATTCCCATGTACATTACCAGGGTAGGTATCCCCATGTACATTCCTGGGTCAGTATCCCATGTACATTCCAGGGTAAGAATTCCCATGTACATTCCCGGGTTAGCATCCCCATGTACATTCCCGGGTTAGTATCCCCATGTACATTCCCGGGTTAGAATCCCAATATACATTCCCAGGGTTAGAATCCCCACGTACATTCCCGGGTTAGAATCCCCATGTACATTCCCTGGTTAGAATCCCCATTTACATTCCCGGTTTATTATAGCCATGAACATTCCAGGGTTAGAATCCCACATACATTCCCGGGTTAGAATCCCCATGTACAGTCCCAGGGTTAAAATCCCCATGTACATTCCCAGGGTCAGAATCCCCATGTACATACCTGGGTTACAATACCCTTGTACATTCCCCGGTTTACAATCCCGATGTACATTCCCAGGGTTTGTATCCCCATGTACATTCCTGGGTTTGTATCCCTATGTACATTCCCGGGTTAGAATCCCCATGTACATTACCGGGTTAGAATCCCCAATTCATTCCCGGGTTAGTATCCCCATGTACATTCCCGGGTTAGTATCCCCATGTACATTCCCAGGGTTGAAATCACCCATATATATTCCCAGGGTTATAATCCCCTTGTACATTCCCGGGTTAGAATTCTCATGTACCTTCCCGGGTTAGAAACCTAATGGACATTCCTAGGTTAGTATCCCCATGTACATTCCCAGGGTTAGAATACCCATATACATTCCCAAGGTGAGAATACCCATGTACGTTCCTGGCTTAGAATCCCCATGTACATTCGTAGGTTTGAATCCCCTTGTACATTCCCGGGTTAGAATCCCCATGTACATTCCCGGGTTAGAATCCCCATGTACATTCCAGGGGTAATATACCCATGTACATTCCCGGTTTAGAATCCACATGTACATTCCCGGAATGGAATCCGCATGTACATTCCCGGGTTGAAATCCCCAAATACATTCCCGGGTTAGAATCCCCATGTACATTCCCGGGTTAGAATCCCCATGTACATTCCCTGGTTAGATCCCCATGTACATTCCCGGGTCAGAAACCCCATGTACATTACAGGGTTAGAATCCCCATGTACATTCCCAGGGTTAGAATCCCAATGTACATTCCCAGGTTAGAATCACCATGTACATTCCCGGGTTAGAATTACCATGTGCATTCCCGGGATGAATCCCCATGTACATTCATGGGTTATTTTCCCCATGTACATTCCCGGGTTATTATACACATGAACATTCCCGGGTTTGAATCCCATGTACATTCCCGGGTTAGAATCACCATGTACATTCCCGGGTTAGAATCAACATGTACATTCCAGGGTTAGTATACCCATGAACATTCCTGGGTTAGAATCCCCATGTACATTCCCGGGTTAGAATAACCATGTACATTCCCGGATTAGAATCCACATGTACTTCCCGGGTTAGTATACCCATGAAGATTCCCGGGTTAGAATCGCCATGTACATTCCCAGGTTAGAATCCTCATGTACTTTCCTGTTTTAGAATCCTCATGTACATATCGGGTTAGAATCCCCAGGTACATTCCCAGGGTTAGAATCCCCATGTACATTCCCTGGGTCAGAATGCCCATGTACATTCCCAGGGTTAGAATCCCCATCTACATTCCTGGGTTAGTCTCCCATGTACATTCCCAGGTCAGAATCCCCATGTACATTACAGGGTTAGAATCCCCATGTACATTCCCAGGGTTAGAATCCCAATGTACATTCCCAGGTTAGAATCGCCATGTACATTCCCGGGTTAGAATTACCATGTACATTCCCAAGATGAATCCCCATGTACATTCATGGGTTATTTTCCCCATGTACATTCCCGGTTTATTATACACATGAACATTCCCGGGTTTGAATCCCATGTACATTCCCGGGTTAGAATCACCATGTACATTCCCGGGTTAGAATCAACATGTACATTCCCAGGTTAGAATCCCCATGTACTTTCCTGGGTTAGAATCCTCATGTACATACCCGGGTTAGAATCCCCAGGTACATTCCCAGGGTTAGAATCCCCATGTACATTCCCAGGGTCAGAATCCCCATGTACATTCCCAGGGTTAGAATCCCCATGTTCTTTCCCAGGGTTAGAATCCCCATGTACATAGCCGGTTTACAATCCCCATGTACATTCCCGGGTTACAATTCCCATGTACATTACCAGGGTAGGTATCCCCATGTACATTCCTGGGTCAGTATCCCATGTACATTCCAGGGTAAGAATTCTCACGTAAATTCCCGGGTTAGAAACCTAATGGACATTCCTGGGTTAGTATCCCCATGTACATTCCCAGGGTT
Organism: Pristiophorus japonicus; assembly: GCF_044704955.1. Lineage (NCBI taxonomy): Eukaryota > Metazoa > Chordata > Chondrichthyes > Pristiophoridae > Pristiophorus > Pristiophorus japonicus. The sequence goes on from NC_092011.1 coordinate 12,449,899, forward strand.
AGAATACCCATATACATTCCCAAGGTGAGAATACCCATGTACGTTCCTGGCTTAGAATCCCCATGTACATTCGCAGGTTTGAATCCCCTTGTACATTCCCGGGTTAGAATCCCCATGTACATTCCCGGGTTAGAATCCCCATGTACATTCCAGGGGTAATATACCCATGTACATTCCCGGTTTAGAATCCACATGTACATTACCGGAATGGAATCCGCATGTACATTCCCAGGTTGAAATCCCCAAATACATTCCCAGGTTAGAATCCCAAAGTACATTCCCGGGTTAGAATCCCCATGTACATTCCCTGGTTAGATCCCCATGTACATTCCCGGGTCAGAATTCCCATGTACATTACAGGGTTAGAATCCCCATGTACATTCCCAGGGTTAGAATCCCAATGTACATTCCCAGGTTAGAATCGCCAGGTACATTCCCGGGTTAGAATTACCATGTGCATTCCGGGGATGAATCCCCATGTACATTCATGGGTTATTTTCCCCATGTACATTCCCGGGTTATTATACACATGAACATTCCCGGGTTTGAATCCCATGTACATTCCCGGGTTAGAATCACCATGTACATTCCCGGGTTAGAATCAACATGTACATTCCAGGGTTAGTATAACCATGAACATTCCTGGGTTCGAATCCCCATGTACATTCCCAGGTTAGAATCCCCATGTACTTTCCTGTTTTAGAATCCTCATGTACATATCGGGTTAGAATCCCCAGGTACATTCCCAGGGTTAGAATCCCCATGTACATTCCCTGGGTCAGAATGCCCATGTACATTCCCAGGGTTAGAATCCCCATGTTCTTTCCCAGGGTTAGAATCCCCATGTACATAGCCGGTTTACAATCCCCATGTACATTCCCGGGTTACAATTCCCATGTACATTACCAGGGTTAGTATCCCCATGTACATTACTGGGTTAGTCTCCCATGTACATTCCCGGGTCAGAATCCCCATGTACATTACAGGGTTAGAATACCCATGTACATTCCCAGGGTTAGAATCTCAATGTACATTCCCAGGTTAGAATCGCCATGAACATTCCCGGGTTAGAATTACCATCTACATTCCCAGGATGAATCCCCATGTACATTCATGGGTTATTTTCCCCATGTACATTCCAGGTTTATTATACACATGAACATTCCCGGGTTTGAATCCCATGTACATTCCCGGGTTAGAATTACCATGTACATTCCCGGGTTAGAATCAACATGTACATTCCCAGGTTAGAATCCCCATGTACTTTCCTGGGTTAGAATCCTCATGTACATACCCGGGTTAGAATCCCCAGGTACATTCCCAGGGTTAGAATCCCCATGTACATTCCCAGGGTCAGAATCCCCATGTACATTCCCAGGTTTAGAATCCCCACGTTCTTTCCCAGGGTTAGAATCCCCATGTACATAGCCGGTTTACAATCCCCATGTACATTCCCGGGTTACAATTCCCATGTACATTACCAGGGTAGGTATCCCCATGTACATTCCTGGGTCAGTATCCCATGTACATTCCAGGGTAAGAATTCCCATGTACATTCCCGGGTTAGCATCCCCATGTACATTCCCGGGTTAGTATCCCCATGTACATTCCCGGGTTAGAATGCCCATATACATTCCCAGGGTTAGAATCCCCACGTACATTCCCGGGTTAGAATCCCCATGTACATTCCCTGGTTAGAATCCCCATTTACATTCCCGGTTTATTATAGCCATGAACATTCCCGGGTTAGAAGCCCACATACATTCCCGGGTTAGAATCCCCATGTACAGTCCCAGGGTTAAAATCCCCATGTACATTCCCAGGGTCAGAATCCCCATGTACATACCTGGGTTACAATACCCTTGTACATTCCCCGGGTTACAATCCCGATGTACATTCCCAGGGTTTGTATCCCCATGTACATTCCTGGGTTTGTATCCCTATGTACATTCCCGGGTTAGAATCCCCATGTACATTACCGGGTTAGAATCCCCAATTCATTCCCGGGTTAGTATCCCCATGTACATTCCCGGGTTAGTATCCCCATGTACATTCCCAGGGTTGAAATCACCCATATATATTCCCAGGGTTATAATCCCCTTGTACATTCCCGGGTTAGAATTCTCATGTACCTTCCCGGGTTAGAAACCTAATGGACATTCCTAGGTTAGTATCCCCATGTACATTCCCAGGGTTAGAATACCCATATACATTCCCAAGGTGAGAATACCCATGTACGTTCCTGGCTTAGAATCCCCATGTACATTCGTAGGTTTGAATCCCCTTGTACATTCCCGGGTTAGAATCCCCATGTACATTCCCGGGTTAGAATCCCCATGTACATTCCCGGGTTAGAATCCCCATGTACATTCCCTGGTTAGATCCCCATGTACATTCCCGGGTCAGAATCCCCATGTACATTACAGGTTTAGAATCCCCATGTACATTCCCAGGGTTAGAATCCCAATGTACATTCCCAGGTTAGAATCGCCATGTACATTCCCGGGTTAGAATTACCATGTGCATTCCCGGGATGAATCCCCATGTACATTCATGGGTTATTTTCCCCATGTACATTCCCGGGTTATTATACACATGAACATTCCCGGGTTTCAATCCCATGTACATTCCCGGGTTAGAATCACCATGTACATTCCCGGGTTAGAATCAACATGTACATTCCAGGGTTAGTATACCCATGAACATTCCTGGGTTAGAATCCCCATGTACATTCCCGGGTTAGAATAACCATGTACATTCCCGGGTTAGAATCCCCATGTACTTCCAGGGTTAGTATACCCATGAAGATTCCCGGGTTAGAATCGCCATGTACATTCCCAGGTTAGAATCCCCATGTACTTTCCTGTTTTAGAATCCTCATGTACATATCGGGTTAGAATCCCCAGGTACATTCCCAGGGTTAGAATCTCCATGTACATTCCCTGGGTCAGAATGCCCATGTACATTCCCAGGGTTAGAATCCCCATGTTCTTTCCCAGGGTTAGAATCCCCATGTACATAGCCGGTTTACAATCCCCATGTACATTCCCGGGTTACAATTCCCATGTACATTACCAGGGTTAGTATCCCCATCTACATTCCTGGGTTAGTCTCCCATGTACATTCCCGGGTCAGAATCCCCATGTACATTACAGGGTTAGAATCCCCATGTACATTCCCAGGGTTAGAATCCCAATGTAAATTCCCAGGTTAGAATCGCCATGTACATTCCCGGGTTAGAATTACCATGTACATTCCCAAGTAGAATCCCCATGTACATTCATGGGTTATTTTCCCCATGTACATTCCAGGTTTATTATACACATGAACATTCCCGGGTTTGAATCCCATGTACATTCCCGGGTTAGAATCACCATGTACATTCCCGGGTTAGAATCAACATGTACATTCCCAGGTTAGAATCCCCATGTACTTTCCTGGGTTAGAATCCTCATGTACATACCCGGGTTAGAATCCCCAGGTACATTCCCAGGGTTAGAATCCCCATGTACATTCCCAGGGTCAGAATCCCCATCTACATTCCCAGGGTTAGAATCCCCATGTTCTTTCCCAGGGTTAGAATCCCCATGTACATAGCCGGTTTACAATCCCCATGTACATTCCCGGGTTACAATTCCCATGTACATTACCAGGGTAGGTATCCCCATGTACATTCCTGGGTCAGTATCCCATGTACATTCCAGGGTAAGAATTCCCATGTACATTCCCGGGTTAGCATCCCCATGTACATTCCCGGGTTAGTATCCCCATGTACATTCCCGGGTTAGAATCCCCATATACATTCCCAGGGTTAGAATCCCCATGTACATTCCCGGGTTAGAATCCCCATGTACATTCCCTGGTTAGAATCCCCATGTACATTCCCGGTTTATTATAGCCATGAACATTCCCGGGTTAGAATCCCCATGAACATTCCCGTGTTAGTATACCCATGAACATTCACGGGTTAGCATCCCCATGTACAGTCCTGGGTTAGAATCCCCATGTACATTCACGGGTTAGTATACCCATGAACATTCCCGGGTTAGAATCCCCATGTACATTCCCGGGTTAGAATACCCATGTATTTTCCCGGGTTACAATCCCCATGTACATTCCCGGGTTAGAATCCCCATGTACATTCCTGGGTTAGAAACCCCATTTACATTCCCGGGTTAGAATCGCCATGTACAGTCCCAGGGTTAAAATCCCCATGTACATTCCCAGGGTCAGAATCCCCATGTACATACCCGGGTTACAATACCCTTGTACATTCCCCGGGTTACAATCCCGATGTACATTCCCAGGGTTTGTATTCCCATGTATATTCCTGGGTTTGTATCCCTATGTACATTGCCGGGTTAGAATCCCCATGTACATTACCGGGTTAGAATCCCCAATTACATTCCTGGGTTAGTATCCCCATGTACATTCCCGGGTTAGTATCCCCATGTACATTCCCAGGGTTGGAATCACCCATATTTATTCCCAAGGTTATAATCCCCTTGTACATTTCCGGGTTAGAATTCTCATGTACATTCCCGGGTTAGAAACCCCATGGACATTCCAGGGTTAGTATCCCCATGTACATTCCCAGGGTTAGAATACCCATATACATTCCCAAGGTGAGAATACCCATGCACGTTCCTGGCTTAGAATCCCCATGTACATTCGCAGGTTTGAATCCCCATGTACATTCCTGGGTTAGAATCCCCATGTACATTCCCGGGTTAGAATCCCCATGTACATTACAGGGGTAATATATCCATGTACCTTCCCGGTTTAGAATCCACATGTACATTCCGGAATGGACTCCGCATGTACATTCTAGGGTTGAAATCCCCAAATACATTCCCGGGTTAGAATCCGCATGTACATTCCCAGGGTTAGAATCCCCATGTACATTCCCAGCGTTAGAATCCCCATGTACATTCCCAGGGTTAGAATCCCCATGTACATTCCCGTGTTGAATCCCCATGTACATTACCAGTTTAGAATCCCCATGTACATTCCCGGGTTAGAATCACCATGTACATTCCCGTGTCAGTATCCCCATGTACATTAACGGGTTAGAATGCACATGTACATTCCCAGGGTTAGAATCCCCATGTACATTCCCAGGTTTAGAATCCCCATGTACATTCCTGGGTAACAATCTCCATGTACTTTCCCGGGTTACAATCCACATGTACATTCCCAGGATTAGTATCCCCATGTACATTCCCAGGTTAGTATCCCCATGTACGTGCCTGTGTTAGAAACCCCATGTACATTCCAGGGTTAGAATCCCCATGTACATTCCCAGGTTAGAAACCCCATGTACATTTCCGGGTTAGAATCCCCATGTACATTCCAGGGTTAGTATACCCATGTACATTACCGGGTTAGAATCCCCATGTACATTACCGGGTTAGAATCCCCACGTACATTCCCGGGTTAGAATCCCCATATACTTTCCTGGGTTAAAATCCCCATCAAAATTCCCGCGTTAGAATCCCATGTACATTCCCGAATTAGAATCCCCATGTACATTCCCTGGGATAGAAACCCCATGTGCATTCCCGTGTTGAATCCCCATGTACATTACCAGTTTAGAATCCCCATGTCCATTCCCGGGTTAGAATCCCCATGTACTTTCCCGGGTTAAAATCCCCATCAAAATTCCCGCGTTAGAATCCCATGTACATTCCCGAATTAGAATCCCCATGTACATTCCCAGGGTTAGAATCCCCATGTACATTCCCAGGGTTAGTATCCCCATGTACATTCCCAGTGTTAGAATCCCCATGTACATTCCCGTGTTGAATCCCCATGTAGATTACCAGTTTAGAATCCCCATGTACATTACCGGGTTAGAATCCCCATGTACATTCCCGGGTTAGTATCCCAATGAACATTCCCGTGTTAGAATGCCCATGTACATTCCCAGGATTAGAATCCCCATGTACATTCCCAGGGTTAGAATCCCCATGTACGTTCAAGGGTAACAATCTCCATGTACGTTCCCGGGTTACAATCCCCATGTACATTCCCAGGGTTAGTATCCCCATGCACATTTCCGGGTTAGTATCCCCATGTACGTGCCTGGGTTAGAAACCCCAGGTACATTCCACGGTTAGAATCCCCATACACATTCCCAGGTTAGAAACCCCAAGTACAATCCCTGGTTAGAATCCCCATGTACATTCCCGGGTTAGAATCCCCATGTACTTTCCAGGGTTAGTATACCCATTTACATTACCGGGTTAGAATCCCCATGTACATTCCCGGGTTAGAATCCCAATGTACATTCCCAGGTTAGAATACCCATGTACATTCACGGGTTAGTATACCCATGAACATTCCCGGGTTAGAATCCCCATGTACATTCCCCGGTTAGAATAACCATGTACTTTCCCGGGTTAGAAACCCCAAGTACATTCCAGGATTAGAATCCCCATTTACATTCCCGGGTTAGAAACCACACGTACATTCCCGGGTTAGAATCCCCATGTACAGTCCCAGGGTTAAAATCCCAATGTACATTCCCAGGGTCAGAATCCCCATGTACATACCCGGGTTACAATACCCTTGTACATTCCCCAGGTTACAATCCCGATGTACATTCCCAGGGTTTGTATCCCCATGTACATTCCTGGGTTTGTATCCCTATGTACATTACCGGGTTAGAATCCCCATATACATTACCGGGTTAGAATCCCCAATTATAATTCCCGGGTTAGTGTCCCCATGTACATTCCCGGGTTAGTATCCCCATGTACATTCCCAGGGTTGAAATCACCCATATATATTCGCAGGGTTAAAATCCCCTTGTACATTCCCGATTTAGAATTCTCATGTACATTCCCGGGTTAGAAACCTAATGGACATTCCTGGGTTAGTATCCCCATGTACATTCCCAGGATTAGAATACCCATATACATTCCCAAGGTGAGAATACCCATGTACGTTCCTGGCTTAGAATCCCCATGTACATTCGCAGGTTTGAATCCCCTTGTACATTCCCGGGTTAGAATCCCCATGCACATTCCCGGGTTAGAATCCCCATGTACATTCCAGGGGTAATATACCCATGTACATTCCCGGTTTAGAATCCACATGTACATTCCAGGAATGGAATCCGCATGTACATTCCCGGGTTGAAATCCCCAAATACATTCCCGGGTTAGAATCCCCATGTACATTTCCGGGTTAGAATCCCCATGTACATTACAGGGGTAATATATCCATGTTCTTTCCCGGTTTAGAATCCCCATGTACATTCCCAGGGTTAGAATCCCCATGTACATTCCCAGGGTTAGAATCCCAATGTACATTCCCAGGTTAGAATCGCCATGTACATTCCCGGGTTAGAATTACCACGTGCATTCCCGGGATGAATCCCCATGTACATTCATGGGTTATTTTCCCCATGTACATTCCCGGGTTATTATACACATGAACATTCCCGGGTTTGAATCCCATGTACATTCCCGGGTTAGAATCACCATGTACATTCCCGGGTTAGAATCAACATGTACATTCCAGGGTTAGTATACCCATGAACATTCCTGGGTTAGAATCCCCATGTACATTCCCGGGTTAGAATAACCATGTACATTCCCGGGTTAGAATCCCCATGTACATCCCGGGTTAGTATACCAATGAACATTCCCAGGTTAGAATCCCCATGTACATTCCCAGGTTAGAATCCCCATGTACTTTCCTGTGTTAGAATCCTCATGTACTTACCGGGTTAGAATCCCCAGGTACATTCCCAGGGTTAGAATCCCCATGTACATTCCCTGGGTCAGAATGCCCATGTACATTCCCAGGCTTAGAATCCCCATGTACATTACAGGGTTAGAAACCCCATGTACATATCCGGTTTACAATCCCCATGTACATTCCAGGGTTAGAATTCCCATGTACATTACCAGGGTTAGTATCCCCATGTACATTCCTGGGTTAGTCTCCCATGTACATTCCCGGGTCAGAATCCCCATGTACATTACAGGGTTAGAATCCCCATGTACATTCCCAGGGTTAGAATCCCAATGTACATTCCCAGGTTAGAATCGCCATGTACATTCACTGGTTAGAATTACCATGTACATTCCCGGGATGAATCCCCATGTACATTCATGGGTTATTCTCCCCATGTACATTCCCGGTTTATTTTACACATGAACATTCCCGGGTTTCAATCCCATCTACATTCCCGGGTTAGAATCACCATGTACATTCCCGGGTTAGAATCAACATGTACATTCCAGGGTTAGTATACCCATGAAGATTCCCGGGTTAGAATCCCCATGTACATTCCCGGGTTAGAATAACCATGTACATTCCCGGGTTAGAATACCCATGTACATCCCGGGTTAGTATACCCATGAACATTCCCGGGTTAGAATCCCCATGTACATTCCCAGGTTAGAATCCCCATGTACTTTCCTGGGTTAGAATCCTCATGTACATACCCGGGTTAGAATCCCCAGGTACATTCCCAGGGTTAGAATCCCCATGTACATTCCCAGGTTCAGAATGCCCATGTACATTCCCAGGGTTAGAATCCCCATGTTCTTTCCCAGGGTTAGAATCCTCATGTACATAGCCGGTTTACAATCCCCATGTACATTCCCGGGTTACAATTACCATGTACATTACCAGGGTAGGTATCCCCATGTACATTCCTGGGTCAGTATCCCATGTACATTCCAGGGTAAGAATTCCCATGTACATTCCCGGGTTAGCATCCCCATGTACATTCCCGGGTTAGTATCCCCATGTACATTCCCGGGTTAGAATCCCCATATACATTCCCAGGGTTAGAATCCCCATGTACATTCCCGGGTTAGAATCCCCATGTACATTCCATGGTTAGAATCCCCATGTACATTCCCGGTTTATTATAGCCATGAACATTCCCGGGTTAGAATCCCATGTACATTCCCGGATTAGAATCCCCATGAACATTCCCGTGTTAGTATACCCATGAACATTCCCGGGTTAGCATCCCCATGTACAGTCCTGGGTTAGAATCCCCGTGTACATTCACGGGTTAGTATACCCATGAACATTCCCGGATTAGAATCCCCATGTACATTCCCGGGTTAGAATACCCATGTACTTTCCCGGGTTAGAATCCCCATGTACATTCCTGGGTTAGAAACCCCATTTACATTCACGGGTTAGAATCCCCATGTACATTCCTGGGTTAGTATATCCATGTACTTTCCCGGGTTAGAATCCCCATGTACATTCCTGGGTTAGAAACCCCATTTACATTCACGGGTTAGAATCCCCATGTACAGTCCAAGGGTTAAAATCCCCATGTACATTCCCAGGGTCAGAATCCCCATGTACATACCCGGGTTACAATAACCTTGTACATTCCCCGGGTTACAATCCTGATGTACATTCCCAGGGTTTGTATTCCCATGTACATTCCTGGGTTTGTATCCCTATGTACATTCCCGGGTTAGAATCCCCATATACATTCCCAGGGTTAGAATCCCCATGTACATTCCCGGGTTAGAATCCCCATGTACATTCCCTGGTTAGAATCCCCATGTACATTCCCGGTTTATTATAGCCATGAACATTCCTGGGTTAGAATCCCATGTACATTCCCGGATTAGAATCCCCATGAACATTCCCGTGTTAGTATACCCATGAACATTCCCGGGTTAGCATCCCCATGTACAGTCCTGGGTTAGAATCCCCGTGTACATTCACAGGTTAGTATACCCATGAACATTCCCGGGTTAGAATCCCCATGTACATTCCTGGGTTAGTATATCCATGTACTTTCCCGGGTTAGAATCCCCATGTACATTCCTGGGTTAGAAACCCCATTTACATTCCCGGGTTAGAATCCCCATGTACAGTCCAAGGGTTAAAATCCCCATGTACATTTCCAGGGTCAGAATCCCCATGTACATACCCGGGTTACAATACCCTTGTACATTCCCCGGGTTACAATCCCGATGTACATTCCCAGGGTTTGTATTCCCATGTACATTCCTGGGTTTGTATCCCTATGTACATTGCCGGGTTAGAATCCCCATCTACATTACTGGGTTAGAATCCCCAATTACATTCCCGGGTTAGTATCCCCAATGTACATTCCCGGGTTAGTATCCCCATGTACATTCCCAGGGTTGGAATCACCCATATATATTCCCAGGGTTAACATCCCCTTGTACATTCCCGATTTAGAATTCTCATGTACATTCCCGGGTTAGAAACCTAATGGACATTCCTGGGTTAGTATCCCCATGTACATTCCCAGGATTAGAATACCCATATACATTCCCAAGGTGAGAATACCCATGTACGTTCCTGGCTTAGAATCCCCATGTACATTCGCAGGTTTGAATCCCCTTGTACATTCCCGGGTTAGAATCCCCATGCACATTCCCGGGTTAGAATCCCCATGTACATTCCAGGGGTAATATACCCATGTACATTCCCGGTTTAGAATCCACATGTACATTCCAGGAATGGAATCCGCATGTACATTCCCGGGTTGAAATCCCCAAATACATTCCCGGGTTAGAATCCCCATGTACATTCCCGGGTTAGAATCCCCATGTACATTACAGGGGTAATATATCCATGTTCTTTCCCGGTTTAGAATCCCCATGTACATTCCCAGGGTTAGAATCCCCATGTACATTCCCAGGGTTAGAATCCCAATGTACATTCCCAGGTTAGAATCGCCATGTACATTCCCGGGTTAGAATTACCACGTGCATTCCCGGGATGAATCTCCATGTACATTCATGGGTTATTTTCCCCATGTACATTCCCGGGTTATTATACACATGAACATTCCCGGGTTTGAATCCCATGTACATTCCCGGGTTAGAATCACCATGTACATTCCCGGGTTAGAATCAACATGTACATTCCAGGGTTAGTATACCCATGAACATTCCTGGGTTAGAATCCCCATGTACATTCCCGGGTTAGAATAACCATGTACATTCCCGGGTTAGAATCCCCATGTACATCCCGGGTTAGTATACCAATGAACATTCCCAGGTTAGAATCCCCATGTACATTCCCAGGTTAGAATCCCCATGTACTTTCCTGTGTTAGAATCCTCATGTACTTACCGGGTTAGAATCCCCAGGTACATTCCCAGGGTTAGAATCCCCATGTACATTCCCTGGGTCAGAATGCCCATGTACATTCCCAGGCTTAGAATCCCCATGTTCTTTCCCAGGGTTAGAATCCCCATGTACATAGCCGGTTTACAATCCCCATGTACATTCCCGGGTTAGAATTCCCATGTACATTACCAGGATTAGTATCCCCATGTACATTCCTGGGTTAGTCTCCCATGTGCATTCCCGGGTCAGAATCCCCATGTACATTACAGGGTTAGAATCCCCATGTACATTCCCAGGGTTAGAATCCCAATGTACATTCCCAGGTTAGAATCGCCATGTACATTCCCGGGTTAGAATTACCATGTACATTCCCGGGATGAATCCCCATGTACATTCATGGGTTATTTTCCCCATGTACATTCCCGGTTTATTATACACATGAACCTTCCCGGGTTTCAATCCCATCTACATTCCCGGGTTAGAATCACCATGTACATTCCCGGGTTAGAATCAACATGTACATTCCAGGGTTAGTATACCCATGAAGATTCCCGGGTTAGAATCCCCATGTACATTCCCGGGTTAGAATAACCATGTACATTCCCGGGTTAGAATCCCCATGTACATCCCGGGTTAGTATACCCATGAACATTCCCGGGTTAGAATCCCCATGTACATTCCCAGGTTAGAATCCCCATGTACTTTCCTGGGTTAGAATCCTCATGTACATACCCGGGTTAGAATCCCCAGGTACATTCCCAGGGTTAGAATCCCCATGTACATTCCCAGGTTCAGAATGCCCATGTACATTCCCAGGGTTAGAATCCCCATTTTCTTTCCCAGGGTTAGAATCCTCATGTACATAGCCGGTTTACAATCCCCATGTACATTCCCGGGTTACAATTACCATGTACATTACCAGGGTAGGTATCCCCATGTACATTCCTGGGTCAGTATCCCATGTACATTCCAGGGTAAGAATTCCCATGTACATTCCCAGGTTAGCATCCCCATGTACATTCCCGGGTTAGTATCCCCATGTACATTCCCGGGTTAGAATCCCCATATACATTCCCAGGGTTAGAATCCCCATGTACATTCCCGGGTTAGAATCCCCATGTACATTCCATGGTTAGAATCCCCATGTACATTCCCGGTTTATTATAGCCATGAACATTCCCGGGTTAGAATCCCATGTACATTCCCGGATTAGAATCCCCATGAACATTCCCGTGTTAGTATACCCATGAACATTCCCGGGTTAGCATCCCCATGTACATTCCCTGGTTAGAATCCCCATGTACATTCCCGGTTTATTATAGCCATGAACATTCCCGGGTTAGAATCCCATGTACATTCCCGGATTAGAATCCCCATGAACATTCCCGTGTTAGTATACCCATGAACATTCCCGGGTTAGCATCCCCATGTACAGTCCTGGGTTAGAATCCCCGTGTACATTCACAGGTTAGTATACCCATGAACATTCCCGGGTTAGAATCCCCATGTACATTCCCGGGTTAGTATATCCATGTACTTTCCCGGGTTAGAATCCCCATGTACATTCCTGGGTTAGAAACCCCATTTACATTCCCGTGTTAGAATCCCCATGTACAGTCCAAGGGTTAAAATCCCCATGTACATTTCCAGGGTCAGAATCCCCATGTACATACCCGGGTTACAATACCCTTGTACATTCCCCGGGTTACAATCCCGATGTACATTCCCAGGGTTTGTATTCCCATGTACATTCCTGGGTTTGTATCCCTATGTACATTGCCGGGTTAGAATCCCCATCTACATTACTGGGTTAGAATCCCCAATTACATTCCCAGGTTAGTATCCCCAATGTACATTCCCGGGTTAGTATCCCCATGTACATTCCCAGGGTTGGAATCACCCATATATATTCCCAGGGTTATAATCCCCTTGTACATTCCCGGGTTAGAATTCTCATGTACATTCCCGGGTTAGAAACCCCATGGACATTCCAGGGTTAGTATCCCCATGTACATTCCCAGGGTTAGAATACCCATATACATTCCCAAGGTGAGAATACCCATGTACGTTCCTGGCTTAGAATCCCCATGTACATTCGCAGGTTTGAATCCCCTTGTACATTCCCGGGTTAGAATCCCCATGTACATTCCCGGGTTTGAATCCCCATTTACATTACAGGGGTAATATATCCATGTACTTTCCCGGTTGAGAATCCACATGTACATTCCGGAATGGAATCCGCATGTACATTCCAGGGTTGAAATCCCCAAATACATTCCCGGGTTAGAATCCCCATGTACATTCCCAGGGTTAGAATCCCCATGTACATTCCCAGGGTTAGATTCCCCATGTACATTCCCAGGGTTAGAATCCCCATGTACATTCCCGTGTTGAATCCCCATGTACATTACCAGTTTAGAATCCCCATGTACATTCCCGGGTTAGTATCCCCATGTACATTCCCGTGTCACTATCCCCATGTACATTCACGGGTTAGAATGCACATGTACATTCCCAGGGTTAGAATCCCCATGTACATTCCCTGGTTAGATCCCCATGTACATTCCAGGGTTAGAATCCCAATGTACATTCCCAGGTTAGAATCGCCATGTACATTCCTGGGTTAGAATTACCATGTACATTCCCAGGTTAGAATCGCCATGTACATTCCCGGGTTAGAATTACCATGTACATTCCCGGGATGAATCCCCATGTACATTCATGGGTTATATTCTCCATGAACATTCCCGGGTTAATATACCCATGAACATTCCCGGGTTTGAATCCCATGTACATTCCCGTGTTAGAATCCCCATGTACATTCCCAAGATTAGAATCCCCATGTTCATTCCCAGGGTTAGAATTCCCATGTACATTCCCAAGGTTAGAATCCCCATGTTCATTCCCAGGGTTAGAATTCCCATGTATATTCCCGGGTTAGAATCCCCAAATACATTCCCGGGTTAGAATCCCCATGTACATTACAGGGTTAGAATCCCCATGTACATTCCCGGGTTAGAATCCCAATGTCCATTCCCAGGTTAGAATCGACATGTACATTCCCGGGTTAGAATTACCATGTACATTCCCGGGATGAATCCCCATGTACATTCATGGGTTATTTTCCCAATGAACATTCCCGGGTTATTATACCCATGAACATTCCCCGGTTTGAATCCCATGTACATTCCAGGGTTAGAATCCCCATGAACATTCCCGGGTTAGTATGCCCATGAACATTCCCGGGTTAGAATCCCCATGTACATTTCCGGGTTAGAATCAACATGTACATTCCAGGGTTAGTATACGCATGAACATTCCCAGGTTAGAATCCCCATGTACATTCCCAGGGTTAGAATCCCCATGTACGTTCAAGGGTAACAATCTCGATGTACGTTCCCGGGTTACAATCCCCATGTACATTCCCAGGGTTAGTATCCCCATGCACATTTCCGGGTTAGTATCCCCATGTACGTGCCTGGGTTAGAAACCCCAGGAACATTCCACGGTTAGAATCCCCATACACATTCCCAGGTTAGAAACCCCAAGTACATTCCCTGGTTAGAATCCCCATGTACATTCCCGGGTTCGAATCCCCATGTACTTTCCAGGGTTAGTATACCCATGTACATTACCGGGTTAGAATCCCCATGTACATTCCCGGGTTAGAATCCCCATGTATATTCTCGGGTTAGAATCCCCATGCACATTTCCGGCTTAGAATCCCCATGTACATTTCCAGGGATAGAATAACCATGCACATTCCCAGGATTAGAAACCCCATGTACATTTGCAGGATTAAAATTCCCATGTACATTCCGGGGTTAGAATCCCCATGTACTTTCCGGGGATAGAATCCCCATGTACATTCCCGGGTTAGAATCCCCATGTACATTCCCGAGTTAGAAACCCCATCAACATTCCCGGGTTAGAATCCCCATGATCATT
This sequence comes from Pristiophorus japonicus, assembly GCF_044704955.1. Classification (NCBI taxonomy): domain Eukaryota; kingdom Metazoa; phylum Chordata; class Chondrichthyes; family Pristiophoridae; genus Pristiophorus; species Pristiophorus japonicus. The sequence goes on from NC_092011.1 coordinate 12,464,946, forward strand.
CCTGGGTTAGTATTCCCATGAAAATTCCCAGGTTAGAATCCCCATATACATTCTCGGGTTAGAATCCCCATGTATATCCCGGGTAAGTATCCCCATGTAAATTCCCGGGTTAGTATCCCCATGTACATTCCCCGGTTTAGAATCCCCATATACATTCTCGGGGTTAGAATCCCCATATGCATTCCCGGGGTTAGAATCCCCATGTACATGCCCGGTTTAGAATCCCAATGCACGTTCCTGGGTTAGAATCCCCATGTACATTCCCGGGTTAGTATCCCCATGGACATTCCCAGGGTTAGAATCCCCATGTACATTCCCAAGGTTAGAATCCCCATGTTCATTCCCAGGGTTAGAATTCCCATGTACATTCCCGGGTTAGAATCCCCATATATATTCCCGGGTTAGAATCCCCATGTACATTCCCTGGTTAGATCCCCATGTACATTCCAGGGTTAGAATCCCAATGTACATTCCCAGGTTAGAATCGCCATGTACATTCCCGGGTTAGAATTACCATGTACATTCCCAGGTTAGAATCGCCATGTACATTCCCAGGTTAGAATTACCATGTACATTCCCGGGATGAATCCCCATGTACATTCATGGGTTATATTCCCCATGAACATTCCCGGGTTAATATACCCATGAACATTCCCGGGTTTGAATCCCATGTACATTCCCGTTTTAGAATCCCCATGTACATTCCCAAGATTAGAATCCCCATGTTCATTCCCAGGGTTAGAATTCCCATGTACATTCCCAAGGTTAGAATCCCCATGTTCATTCCCAGGGTTAGAATTCCCATGTACATTCCCGGGTTAGAATCCCCAAATACATTCCCGGGTTAGAATCCCCATGTACATTACAGGGTTAGAATCCCCATGTACATTCCCAGGTTTAGAATCCCAATGTACATTCCCAGGTTAGAATCGCCATGTACATTCCCGGGTTAGAATTACCATTAAATTCCCAGGATGAATCCCCATGTACATTCATGGGTTATTTTCCCAATGAACATTCCCGGGTTATTATACCCATGAACATTCCCGGGTTTGAATCCCATGTACATTCCAGGGTTAGAATCCCCATGAACATTCCTGGGTTAGCATGCCCATGAACATTCCCGGGTTAGAATCCCCATGTACATTCCCGGGTTAGAATCAACATGTACATTCCAGGGTTAGTATACGCATGAACATTCCCGGGTTAGAATCCCCATGTATATTCCTGGGTTAGTATAGCCATGTACATTCCCGGGTTAGCATCCCCATGTACAGTCCTGGGTTAGAATCCCCATGTGCATTCACGGGTTAGTATACCCATGAACATTCCCGGGTTAGAATTACCATGTACATACCCGGGTTAGAATACCCATGTACATTCCCAGGTTAGAATCCCCATGTACATTCCCGGGTTAGAAACCCCATGTACATTCCCGGGTTAGAATCCCCATGTACAGTCCCAGGGTTAAATTCCCCATGTACATTCCCAGGGTCAGAATCCCCATGTACATACCCGGGTTACAATACCCTTGTACATTCCCCGGGTTACAATCCCGATGTACATTCCCAGGGTTTGTATCCCCATGTTCATTCCTGGGTTTGTATCCCTATGTACATTGCCGGGTTAGAATCCCCATGTACATAGCCGGTTTACAATCCCCATGTACATTCCCGGGTTAGAATTCCCATGTACATTACCAGGGTTAGTATCCCCATGTACATTCCTGGGTTAGTCTCCCGTGTACATTCCCGGGTCAGAATCCCCATGTACATTTAAGGGTTAGAATCCCCATGTACATTCCCAGGGTTAGAATCCCAATGTACATTCCCAGGTTAGAATCGCCATGTACATTCCCGGTTTAGAATTACCATGTACATTCCCGGGATGAATCCCCATGTACATTCATGGGTTATTTTCCCCATGTACATTCCAGGTTTATTATACACATGAACATTGCCGGGTTTGAATCCCATGTACATTCCCGGTTTAGAATCACAATGTACATTCCCGGGTTAGAATCAACATGTACATTCCAGGGTTAGTATACCCATGAACATTCCCGGGTTAGAATCCCCATGTACATTCCCGGGTTAGAATAACCATGTACATTCCCGGGTTAGAATACCCATGTACATCCCGGGTTAGTATACCCATGAACATTCCCGGGTTAGAATCGCCATGTACATTCCCAGGTTAGAATCCCCATGTACTTTCCTGGGTTAGAATCCTCATGTACATACCCGGGTTAGAATCCCCAGGTACATTCCCAGGGTTAGAATCCCCATGTACATTCCCAGGGTCAGAATCCCCATGTACATTCCCAGGGTTAGAATCCCCATGTTCTTTCCCAGGGTTAGAATCCCCATGTACATAGCCGGTTTACAATCCCCATGTACATTCCCGGGTTACAATTCCCATGTACATTACCAGGGTAGGTATCCCCATGTACATTCCTGGGTCAGTATCCCATGTACATTCAAGGGTAAGAATTCCCATGTACATTCCCGGGTTAGCATCCCCATGTACATTCCCGGGTTATTATCCCCATGTACATTCCCGGGTTAGAATCCCCATATACATTCCCAGGGTTAGAATCCCCATGTACATTCCCGGGTTAGAATCCCCATGTACATTCCATGGTTAGAATCCCCATGTACATTCCCGGTTTATTATAGCCATGAACATTCCCGGGTTAGAATCCCATGTACATTCCCGGATTAGAATCCCCATGAACATTCCCGTGTTAGTATACCCATGAACATTCCCGGGTTAGCATCCCCATGTACAGTCCTGGGTTAGAATCCCCATGAACATTCACGGGTTAGTATACCCATGAACATTCCCGGGTTAGAATCCCCATGTACATTCCCGGGTTAGAATATCCATGTACTTTCCCGGGTTAGAATCCCCATGTACATTCCCGGGTTAGAATCCCCATGTACATTCCTGGGTTAGAAACCCCATTTACATTCCCGCGTTAGAATCCCCATGTACAGTCCAAGGGTTAAAATCCCCATGTACATTCCCAGGGTCAGAATCCCCATGTACATACCCGGGTTACAATACCCTTGTACATTCCCCGGGTTAAAATCCCGATGTACATTCCCAGGGTTTGTATTCCCATGTACATTCCTGGGTTTGTATCCCTATGTACATTGCCGGGTTAGAATCCCCATCTACATTACCGGATTAGAATCCCCAATTACATTCCCGGGTTAGTATCCCCATGTACATTCCCGGGTTAGTATCCCCATGTACATTCCCAGGGTTGGAATCACCCATATATATTCCCAGGGTTATAATCCCCTTGTACATTCCCGGGTGAGAATTCTCATGTACATTCCCAGGTTAGAAACCCCATGGACATTCCAGGGTTAGTATCCCCAAGTACATTCCCTGGGTTAGAATACCCATATACATTCCCAAGATGAGAATACCCATGTACGTTCCTGGCTTAGAATCCCCATGTACATTCCAGGGTTGAAATCCCCAAATACATTCCCGGGTTAGAATCCCCATGTACATTACCAGTTTAGAATCCCCATGTACATTCTCGGGTTAGAATCCCCATGTACATTCCCGTGTCAGTATCCCCATGTACATTCACGGGTTAGAATACACATGTACATTCCCAGGGTTAGAATCCCCATGTACATTCCCAGGTTTAGAATCCCCATGTACATTCCTGAGTTACAATCTCCATGTACTTTCCCGGGTTACAGTCCCCATGTACATTCCCAGGGTTAGTATCCCCATGTACATTCCCGGGTTAGTATCCCCATGTACGTGCCTGTGTTAGAAACCCCATGTACATTCCAGGGTTAGAATCCCCATGTACATTCCCAGGTCAGAAACCCCATGTACATTTCCGGGTTAGAATCCCCATGTACATTCCAGGGTTAGTATACCCATGTACTTTACCGGGTTAGAATCCCCATGTACATTACCGGGTTAGAATCCCCATGTACATTCCCAGGTTAGAATCCCCATATACTTTCCTGGGTTAAAATCCCCATCAAAATTCCGGCGTTAGAATCCCATGTACATTCCCGAATTAGAATCCCCATGTACATTCCCAGGGATAGAAACCCCATGTGCATTCCCTGTTGAATCCCCATGTACATTACCAGTTTAGAATCCCCATGTCCATTCCCGTGTTAGAATCCCCATGTACTTTCCCGGGTAAAATTCCCCATCAAAATTCCCGCGTTAGAATCCCATGTACATTCCCGAATTAGAATCCCCATGTACATTCCCAGGGTTAGAATCCCCATGTACATTCCCAGGGTTAGTATCCCCATGTACATTCCCAGTGTTAGAATCCCCATGAACATTCCCGTGTTGAATCCCCATGTAGATTACCAGTTTAGAATCCCCATGTACATTACCGGGTTAGAATCCCCATGTACATTCCCGGGTTAGTATCCCAATGTACATTCCCGTGTTAGAATGCCCATGTACATTCCCAGGATTAGAATCCCCATGTACATTCCCAGGGTTAGAATCCCCATGTACGTTCAAGGGTAACAATCTCCATGTACGTTCCCGGGTTACAATCCCCATGTACATTCCCAGGGTTAGTATCCCCATGCACATTTCCGGGTTAGTATCCCCATGTACGTGCCTGGGTTAGAAACCCCAGCAACATTCCACGGTTAGAATCCCCATACACATTCCCAGGTTAGAAACCCCAAGTACATTCCCTGGTTAGAATCCCCATGTACATTCCCGGGTTAGAATCCCCATGTACTTTCCAGGGTTAGTATACCCATGTACATTACCGGGTTAGAATCCCCATGTACATTCCCGGGTTAGAATCACCATGTACATTCTCGGGTTAGAATCCCCATGCACATTTCCGGCTTAGAATCCCCATGTACATTTCCAGGGATAGAATAACCATGTACATTCCCAGGATTAGAAACCCCATGTACATTTGCAGGATTAAATTCCCATGTACATTCCGGGGTTAGAATCCCCATGTACTTTCCGGGGATAGAATCCCCATGTACATTCCCGGGTTAGAATCCCCATGTACATTCCCGAGTTAGAAACCCCATCAACATTCCCGGGTTAGAATCACCATGATCATTCCTGCGTTAGTATTCCCATGAAAATTCCCAGGTTAGGATCCCCATATACATTCGCGGGTTAGAATCCCCATGTATATCCCGGGTCAGTATCCCCATGTACATTCCCGGGTTAGTATCCCCATGTACATTCCCAGGTTTAGAATCCCCATATACATTCTCGGGGTTAGAATCCCCATATGCATTCCCGGGGTTAGAATCCCCATGTACACGCCCGGTTTAGAATCCCCATGCACGTTCCTGGGTTAGAATCCCCATGTACATTCCCGGGTTAGTATCCCCATGGACATTCCCAGGGTTAGAATCCCCATGTACAGTCCCAAGGTTAGAATCCCAATTTTCATTCCCAGGGTTAGAATTCCCATGTACATTCCCGGGTTAGAATCCCCATATATATTCCCGGGTTAGAATCCCCATGTACATTCCCAGGTTAGATCCCCATGTACATTCCAGGGTTAGAATCCCAATGTACATTCCCAGGTTAGAATCGCCATGTACATTCCCGGGTTAGAATTACCATGTACATTCCCAGGTTAGAATCGCCATGTACATTCCCGGGTTAGAATTACCATGTACATTCCCGGGATGAATCCCCATGTACATTCATGGGTTATATTCCCCCATGAACATTCCCGGGTTAATATACCCATGAACATTCCCGGGTTTGAATCCCATGTACATTCCCGTGTTAGAATCCCCATGAACATTCCCAAGATTAGAATCCCCATGTTCATTCCCAGGGTTAGAATTCCCATGTACATTCCCAAGGTTAGAATCCCCATGTTCATTCCCAGGGTTAGAATTCCCTTGTACATTCCCGGGTTAGAATCCCCAAATACATTCCCGGGTTAGAATCCCCATGTACATTACAGGGTTAGAATCCCCAAATACATTCCCAGGGTTATAATCCCAATGTACCTTCCCAGGTTAGAATCGCCATGTACATTCCCGGGTTAGAATTACCATGTAAATTCCCAGGATGAATCCCCATGTACATTCATGGGTTATTTTCCCAATGAACATTCTCGGGTTAATATACCCATGAACATTCCCGGGTTTGAATCCCATGTACATTCCCGGGTTAGAATCCCCATGAACATTCCCGGGTTAGTATACCCATGAATATTCCCGGGTTAGAATCCCCATGTACATTCCCGGGTTAGAATCAACATGTACATTCCAGGGTTAGTATACGCGTGAACATTCCCGGGTTAGAATCCCCATGTATATTCCCGGGTTAGTATAGCCATGTACATTCCCGGGTTAGCATCCCCATGTACAGTCCTGGGTTAGAATCCCCATGTGCATTCATGGGTTAGTATACCCATGAATATTCCCGGGTTAGAATAGCCATGTACTTTCCCGGGTTAGAATACCCATGTACATTCCCGGGTTAGAATCCCCATGTACATTCCCGGGTTAGAAACCCCATGTACATTCCCGGGTTAGAATCCCCATGTACAGTCCCAGGTTTAAAATCCCCATGTACATTCAAGGGTCAGAATCCCCATGTACATACCCGGGTTACAATACCCTTGTACATTCCCCGGGTTACAATCCCGATGTACATTCACAGGGTTTGTATCCCCATGTACATTCCTGGGTTTGTATCCCTATGTACATTGCCGGGTTAGAATCCCCATGTACATTAGCGGGTTAGAATCCCCAATTACATTCCCGGGTTAGTATCCACATGTACATTCCCGGGTTAGTATCCCCATGTACATTCCCAGGGTTGGAATTACCCATATATATTCCCAGGGTTATTATCCCCTTGTATATTCCCGGGTTTGAATTCTCATGTACATTCTCAGGTTAGAAACCCCATGTACATTCGCAGGGTTAGTATCCCCATGTATATTCCCAGGGTTAGAATAACCATATACATTCCCAATGTGAGAATCCCCATGTTTAGTTCCTGGCTTAGAATCCCCATGTACATTCGCAGGTTTGAATCCCCTTGTACATTCCCGGGTTAGAATCCCCATGTACATTCCCGGGTTAGAATCCCCATGTACATTCCAGGGATAGTATATCCATGTAAATTCCCGGTTTAGAATCCACATGTACATTCCCGGAATGGAATACGCATGTACATTCCTGGGTTGAAATCCCCAAATACATTCCCGGGTTAGAATCCCCATGTACATTCCCAGGGTTAGAATCCCCATGTACATTCCCAGGGTTAGAATCCCCATTTACATTCCCAGGGTTAGAATCCCCAAGTACATTCCCGTGTTGAATCCCCATGTACATTACCAGTTTAGAATCCCCATGTACATTCCCGGGTTAGAATCCCCATGTACATTCCCATGTTAGTATCCCCATGTACATTCACGGGTTAGAATGCCCATGTATATTCCCAGGGTTAAAATCCCCATGTACATTCCCAGGATTAGAATCCCCATGTACATTCCCGGGTAACAATCTCCATGTACTTTCCCGGGTTACAATCCCCATGTACATTCCCAGGGTTAGTATCCCCATGTACATTCTCGGGGTTAGAATCCCCATATGCATTCCCGGGGTTAGAATCCCCATGTACACGCCCGGTTTAGAATCCCCATGCACGTTCCTGGGTTAGAATCCCCATGTACATTCCCGGGTTAGTATCCCCATGGACATTCCCAGGGTTAGAATCCCCATGTACAGTCCCAAGGTTAGAATCCCAATTTTCATTCCCAGGGTTAGAATTCCCATGTACATTCCCGGGTTAGAATCCCCATATATATTCCCGGGTTAGAATCCCCATGTACATTCCCAGGTTAGATCCCCATGTACATTCCAGGGTTAGAATCCCAATGTACATTCCCAGGTTAGAATCGCCATGTACATTCCCGGGTTAGAATTACCATGTACATTCCCAGGTTAGAATCGCCATGTACATTCCCGGGTTAGAATTACCATGTACATTCCCGGGATGAATCCCCATGTACATTCATGGGTTATATTCCCCCATGAACATTCCCGGGTTAATATACCCATGAACATTCCCGGGTTTGAATCCCATGTACATTCCCGTGTTAGAATCCCCATGAACATTCCCAAGATTAGAATCCCCATGTTCATTCCCAGGGTTAGAATTCCCATGTACATTCCCAAGGTTAGAATCCCCATGTTCATTCCCAGGGTTAGAATTCCCTTGTACATTCCCGGGTTAGAATCCCCAAATACATTCCCGGGTTAGAATCCCCATGTACATTACAGGGTTAGAATCCCCAAATACATTCCCAGGGTTATAATCCCAATGTACCTTCCCAGGTTAGAATCGCCATGTACATTCCCGGGTTAGAATTACCATGTAAATTCCCAGGATGAATCCCCATGTACATTCATGGGTTATTTTCCCAATGAACATTCTCGGGTTAATATACCCATGAACATTCCCGGGTTTGAATCCCATGTACATTCCCGGGTTAGAATCCCCATGAACATTCCCGGGTTAGTATACCCATGAATATTCCCGGGTTAGAATCCCCATGTACATTCCCGGGTTAGAATCAACATGTACATTCCAGGGTTAGTATACGCGTGAACATTCCCGGGTTAGAATCCCCATGTATATTCCCGGGTTAGTATAGCCATGTACATTCCCGGGTTAGCATCCCCATGTACAGTCCTGGGTTAGAATCCCCATGTGCATTCATGGGTTAGTATACCCATGAATATTCCCGGGTTAGAATAGCCATGTACTTTCCCGGGTTAGAATACCCATGTACATTCCCGGGTTAGAATCCCCATGTACATTCCCGGGTTAGAAACCCCATGTACATTCCCGGGTTAGAATCCCCATGTACAGTCCCAGGTTTAAAATCCCCATGTACATTCAAGGGTCAGAATCCCCATGTACATACCCGGGTTACAATACCCTTGTACATTCCCCGGGTTACAATCCCGATGTACATTCACAGGGTTTGTATCCCCATGTACATTCCTGGGTTTGTATCCCTATGTACATTGCCGGGTTAGAATCCCCATGTACATTAGCGGGTTAGAATCCCCAATTACATTCCCGGGTTAGTATCCACATGTACATTCCCGGGTTAGTATCCCCATGTACATTCCCAGGGTTGGAATTACCCATATATATTCCCAGGGTTATTATCCCCTTGTATATTCCCGGGTTTGAATTCTCATGTACATTCTCAGGTTAGAAACCCCATGTACATTCGCAGGGTTAGTATCCCCATGTATATTCCCAGGGTTAGAATAACCATATACATTCCCAATGTGAGAATCCCCATGTTTAGTTCTTGGCTTAGAATCCCCATGTACATTCGCAGGTTTGAATCCCCTTGTACATTCCCGGGTTAGAATCCCCATGTACATTCCCGGGTTAGAATCCCCATGTACATTCCAGGGATAGTATATCCATGTAAATTCCCGGTTTAGAATCCACATGTACATTCCCGGAATGGAATACGCATGTACATTCCTGGGTTGAAATCCCCAAATACATTCCCGGGTTAGAATCCCCATGTACATTCCCAGGGTTAGAATCCCCATGTACATTCCCAGGGTTAGAATCCCCATTTACATTCCCAGGGTTAGAATCCCCAAGTACATTCCCGTGTTGAATCCCCATGTACATTACCAGTTTAGAATCCCCATGTACATTCCCGGGTTAGAATCCCCATGTACATTCCCATGTTAGTATCCCCATGTACATTCACGGGTTAGAATGCCCATGTATATTCCCAGGGTTAAAATCCCCATGTACATTCCCAGGATTAGAATCCCCATGTACATTCCCGGGTAACAATCTCCATGTACTTTCCCGGGTTACAATCCCCATGTACATTCCCAGGGTTAGTATCCCCATGTACATTCCCGGGTTAGTATCCCCATGTACATGCCTGTGTTCGAAACCCCATGTACATTCCAGGGTTAGAATCCTCATGTACATTCCCAGGTTAGAAACCCCATGTACATTCCTGGGTTAGAATCCCCATATACAATCCAGGGTTAGTATACCCATGTACATTACCGGGTTAGAATCCCCATGTACATTCCCGGGTTAGAATCCCCATGTACATTCCCAGGTTAGAATCCCCCTGTACTTTCCCGGGTTAAAATCCCCATCAAAATTCCCGAGATAGAATCCCATGTACATTCCCGAATTAGAATCCCCATGTATATTCCCAGGGATAGAATCCCCATGTGCTTTCCCGTGTTGAATCCCCATGTACATTACCAGTTTAGTATCCCCATGTACATTCCCGGGTTAGAATCCCCATGTACTTTCCCGGGTTAAAATCCCCAACAAAATTGCCTCATTAGCATCCCATGTACATTCCCGAATTAGAATCCCCATATACATTCCCAGGGTTAGAATCCCCATGTACATTCCCAGGGTTAGAATCCCCATGTACATTCCCAGTGTTAGAATCCCCATGTACATTCCCGTGTTGAATCCCCATGTAGATTACCAGTTTAGAATCCCCATGTACATTCCCGGGTTAGAATCGCCATGTACATTCCCGGGTTAGTATCCCAATGTACATTCCCGTGTTAGAATGCCCATGTACATTCCCAGGGTTAGAATCCCCATGTACATTCTCAGGGTTAGTATCCCCATGCACATTCCCCTGTTAGTATCCCCATGTACGTGCCTGGGTTAGAAACCCCAGGTACACTCCACGGTTAGAATCCCCATATACATTCCCAAGTTAGAAACCCCAAGTACATTCCCTGGTTAGAATCCCCATGTACATTCCCGGGTTAGAATTCCCAAGTACTTTCCAGGATTAGTAGATCCATGTACATTACCGGGTTAGAATCCCCATGTACATTCCCTGGTTAGAATTATCATGTAGATTCTCGGGTTAGAATCCCCATGCACATTTCCGGCTTAGAATCCCCATGTACATTTCCAGGGATAGAATACCCATGTATATTCCCAGGATTAGAATCCCCATGTACATTCCCAGGATTAAAATTCCCATGTACATTCCGGAGTTAGAATCCCCATGTACTTTCCGGGGATAGAATCCCCATGTACATTCCCGGGTTAGAATCCCCATGTACATTCCCGAGTTAGAAACACCATCAACATTCCCGGGTTAGAATCCCCATGATCATTCCCGGGTTAGTATTCCCAATGGAAATTCCCAGGTTAGATTCCCCATATACATTCTCGGGTTAGAATCCGAATGTATATCCCGGGTCAGTATCCCCATGTGCATTCCCGAGTTAGTATCCACATGTACATTCCCAGGTTTAGAATCCCCATATACATTCTCGGGGTTAGAATCCCCATATGCATTCCCGGGGTTAGAATCCCCATGTACATGCCCGGTTTAGAATCCCCATGCACGTTCCTGGGTTAGAATCCCCATGTACATTCCCTGGTTAGTATCCCCAAGGACATTCCCAGGGTTAGAATCCCCATGTACATTCCCAAGGTTAGAATCCCCATGTTCATTCCCAGGGTTAGAATTCCCATGTACATTCCCGGGTTAGAATCCCCATATACATTCCCGGGTTAGAATCCCCATGTACATTCCCTGGTTAGATCCCCATGTACATTCCCGGGTTAGAATCCCAATGTACATTCCCAGGTTAGAATCGCCATGTACATTCCCGGGATAGAATTACCATGTACATTCCCAGGTTAGAATTACCATGTACATTCCCAGGTTAGAATCGCCATGTACATTCCCGGGTTAGAATTACCATGTACATTTCCGGGATGAATCCCCATGTACATTCATGGGTTATATTCCCCATGAACATTCCCGGGTTAATATACCCATGAACATTCCCGGGTTTGAATCCCATGTACATTCCTGGGTTAGAATCCCCATGTACATTCCCAAGGTTAGAATCCCCATGTTCATTCCCAGAATTAGAATTTCCATGTACATTCCCAAGGTTAGAATCCACATGTTCATTCCCAGGGTTAGAATTCCCATGTACATTCCCGGGTTAGAATCCCCAAATACATTCCCGGGTTAGAATCCCCATGTACATTACAGGGTTAGAATCCCCATGTACATACCCAGGTTAGAAACCCCATGTACATTCCTGGGTTAGAATCCCCATATACAATCCAGGGTTAGTATACCCATGTACATTACCGGGTTAGAATCCCCATGTACATTCCCGGGTTAGAATCCCCATGTACATTCCCAGGTTAGAATCCCCCTGTACTTTCCCGGGTTAAAATCCCCATCAAAATTCCCGAGATAGAATCCCATGTACATTCCCGAATTAGAATCCCCATGTACATTCCCAGGGATAGAATCCCCATGTGCTTTCCCGTGTTGAATCCCCATGTACATTACCAGTTTAGTATCCCCATGTACATTCCCGGGTTAGAATCCCCATGTACTTTCCCGGGTTAAAATCCCCAACAAAATTGCCTCATTAGCATCCCATGTACATTCCCGAATTAGAATCCCCATATACATTCCCAGGGTTAGAATCCCCATGTACATTCCCAGGGTTAGAATCCCCATGTACATTCCCAGTGTTAGAATCCCCATGTACATTCCCGTGTTGAATCCCCATGTAGATTACCAGTTTAGAATCCCCATGTACATTCCCGGGTTAGAATCGCCATGTACATTCCCGGGTTAGTATCCCAATGTACATTCCCGTGTTAGAATGCCCATGTACATTCCCAGGGTTAGAATCCCCATGTACATTCCCAGGGTTAGTATCCCCATGCACATTCCCCTGTTAGTATCCCCATGTACGTGCCTGGGTTAGAAACCCCAGGTACACTCCACGGTTAGAATCCCCATATACATTCCCAAGTTAGAAACCCCAAGTACATTCCCTGGTTAGAATCCCCATGTACATTCCCGGGTTAGAATTCCCAAGTACTTTCCAGGATTAGTAGATCCATGTACATTACCGGGTTAGAATCCCCATGTACATTCCCGGGTTAGAATTATCATGTAGATTCTCGGGTTAGAATCCCCATGCACATTTCCGGCTTAGAATCCCCATGTACATTTCCAGGGATAGAATACCCATGTATATTCCCAGGATTAGAATCCCCATGTACATTCCCAGGATTAAAATTCCCATGTACATTCCGGAGTTAGAATCCCCATGTACTTTCCGGGGATAGAATCCAAATGTACATTCCCGGGTTAGAATCCCCATGTACATTCCCGAGTTAGAAACACCATCAACATTCCCGGGTTAGAATCCCCATGATCATTCCCGGGTTAGTATTCCCAATGGAAATTCCCAGGATAGATTCCCCATATACATTCTCGGGTTAGAATCCGAATGTATATCCCGGGTCAGTATCCCCATGTGCATTCCCGAGTTAGTATCCACATGTACATTCCCAGGTTTAGAATCCCCATATACATTCTCGGGGTTAGAATCCCCATATGCATTCCCGGGGTTAGAATCCCCATGTACATGCCCGGTTTAGAATCCCCATGCACGTTCCTGGGTTAGAATCCCCATGTACATTCCCTGGTTAGTATCCCCAAGGACATTCCCAGGGTTAGAATCCCCATGTACATTCCCAAGGTTAGAATCCCCATGTTCATTCCCAGGGTTAGAATTCCCATGGACATTCCCGGGTTAGAATCCCCATATACATTCCCGGGTTAGAATCCCCATGTACATTCCCTGGTTAGATCCCCATGTACATTCCCGGGTTAGAATCCCAATGTACATTCCCAGGTTAGAATCGCCATGTACATTCCCGGGATAGAATTACCATGTACATTCCCAGGTTAGAATTACCATGTACATTCCCAGGTTAGAATCGCCATGTACATTCCCGGGTTAGAATTACCATGTACATTTCCGGGATGAATCCCCATGTACATTCATGGGTTATATTCCCCATGAACATTCCCGGGTTAATATACCCATGAACATTCCCGGGTTTGAATCCCATGTACATTCCTGGGTTAGAATCCCCATGTACATTCCCAAGGTTAGAATCCCCATGTTCATTCCCAGAATTAGAATTTCCATGTACATTCCCTAGGTTAGAATCCACATGTTCATTCCCAGGGTTAGAATTCCCATGTACATTCCCGGGTTAGAATCCCCAAATACATTCCCGGGTTAGAATCCCCATGTACATTACAGGGTTAGAATCCCCATGTACATACCCAGGGTTAGAATCCCAATGTACATTCCCAGGTTAGAATCGCCATGTACATTCCCGGGTTAGAATTACCATGTACATTCCCAGGATGAATCCCCGTGTACATTCATGGGTTATTTTCCCCATGAACATTCCCGGGTTATTATACCCATGAACATTCCCGGGTTAGTATACCCATGAACATTCCCGGGTTAGAATCCCCATGTACATTCCCGGGTTAGTATAGCCATGTACATTCCCGGGTTAGAATCTCCATGTACATCCCGGGTTAGTATACCCATGAACATTCCCGGGTTAGAATTCCCATGTACATTCCCGGGTTAGAATGCCCAAATACATTCCCGGGTTAGAATCCCCATGTACATTACCATTTAGAATCCCCATGTACATTCCCGGGTTAGAATCCCCATGTACATACCCGGGTTAAAATCCCCATCAAAATTCCCGTGTTAGAATCCCATGTACATTCCCGAATTAGAATCCCCATGTACATTCCCAGGGTTAGAATCCCCATGTACATTTCCACGGTTAGAATCCCCATGTACATTCCCAGGGTTAGAATCCCCATGTACATTCCCAGGGTTAGAATCCCCATGTTCATTCCCGTGTTGAATCCCCATGTAGATTACCAGTTTAAAATCCCCATGTACATTCCCGCGTTAGAAACCCCATGTACATTCCCGGGTTAGTATCCCCATGTACACTCCCATGTTAGAATGCTCATGTACATTCCCAGGGTTAGAAACCCCATGTACATTCCCAGTGTTAGAATCCCCAAATACATTCCCGGGTTAGAATCGCCATGTTCATTCCCAGGGTTAGATACCCCATGTACATTCCCAGGGTTAGAATCCCCATATCCATTCCCAGGGTTAGAATCCCCATGTACATTCCCGTGTTGAATCCCCATGTACATTACCAGTTTAGAATCCCCATGTACATTCCCGGGTTAGAATCCCCATGTACATTCCCGTGTTAGTATCCCCATGTACATTCCTGAGTTAGAATACCCATGTACATTCCCAGGGTTAGAATCCCCATGTACATTCCCAGGGTTAGATTCACCATTTACATTCCCGGGTAACAATCTCCATGTACTTTCCGGGGTTACAATCCCCATGTACATTCCCAGGGTTAGTATCCCCATGTACATTACCGGGTTAGTATCCCCATGTACGTGCCTGGGTTAGAAACCCCATGTACATTGCCAGGGTTAGAATCCCTATGTACATTCCCAGGGTTAGTATACCCATGTACATTACCGGGTTAGAATCCCCAGGAACATTCCCGGGTTAGAATCCCCATGTACATTCCCGGGTTAGAATCCCCATGTACTTTCCCGTGTTAAAATCCCCGTCAAAATTCCCGCGTTACAATCCCATGTACATTCCCGAATTAGAAACCCCATGTACATTCCCAGGGTAAGAATTCCCATGTGCATTCCCGTGTTGAATCCCCATATAGATTACCAGTTTAGAATCCCCATGTACATTCCCGGGTTACTATCCCCATGTACATTCCCATGTTAGAATGCCCATGTACATTCCCAGGGTTAGAATCCCCATGTACATTCCCAGGGTTAGAATCCCCATGTACGTTCCTGGGTAACAATCTCCATGTACATTCCCTGGTTAGAATCCCCATGTACATTCCTGGGTTAGAATCCCCATGTACTTTCCAGGGTTAGTATACCCATGTACATTACCGGGTTAGAATCCCCATGTACAGTCCCGGGTTAGAATCCCCATGTACATTCCCGGGTTAGAATCCCCATGTGCATTCCCAGGTTAGAATCTCCATGTACTTTCCCAGGGTAAAATCCCCATCACAATACCAGCGTTAGAATCCCATGTACATTCCCGAATTAGAAACCCCATGTACATTCCCAGGGTTAGAATCCCCATGTGCATTCCCGTGTTGAATCCCCATGTAGATTACCAGTTTAGAATCCCCATGTACATTCCCGGGTTAGAATCCCCATGTACATTCCCGGGTTAGTATCCCCATGTACATTCCCGTGTTAGAATGCCCATGGACATTCCCAGGGTTAGAATCCCCATGTACATTCACAGGGGTAGAATCCCCATGTATGTTCCCGGGTAACAATCTCCATGTACATTCCCTGGTTAGAATCCCCATGTACATTCCCGGGTTAGAATCCCCATGTACTTTCCAGGGTTAGTATACCCATGTACATTACCGGCTTAGAATCCCCAAGTACATTCCCGGGTTAGAATCCTCATGTACATTCTCGGGTTAGAATCCCCATGAATATTCCCAGGTTAGAATCCCCATGTACATTCCAGGGGTAGTATATCCATGTACATTCCCGGTTTAGAATCCACATGTACATTCTCGGAATGGAATCCCCATGTACATTCCCGGGTTGAAATCCCCAAATACATTCCCTGGTTAGAATCCCCATGTACATTCCCAGGGTTAGAATTCCCATGTACATTCCCGGGTTAGAATCCCCAAATACATTCCCGGGTTAGAATCCCCATGTACATTACAGGGTTAGAATCCCCATGTACATACCCAGGGTTAGAATCCCAATGTACATTCCCAGGTTAGAATCGCCATGTACATTCCCGGGTTAGAATTACCATGTACATTCCCAGGATGAATCCCCGTGTACATTCATGGGTTATTTTCCCCATGAACATTCCCGGGTTATTATACCCATGAACATTCCCGGGTTAGTATACCCATGAACATTCCCGGGTTAGAATCCCCATGTACATTCCCGGGTTAGTATAGCCATGTACATTCCCGGGTTAGAATCTCCATGTACATCCCGGGTTAGTATACCCATGAACATTCCCGGGTTAGAATTCCCATGTACATTCCCGGGTTAGAATGCCCAAATACATTCCCGGGTTAGAATCCCCATGTACATTACCATTTAGAATCCCCATGTACATTCCCGGGTTAGAATCCCCATGTACATACCCGGGTTAAAATCCCCATCAAAATTCCCGTGTTAGAATCCCATGTACATTCCCGAATTAGAATCCCCATGTACATTCCCAGGGTTAGAATCCCCATGTACATTCCAGGGTTAGTATCCCCATGTACATTCTCAGGGTTAGAATCCCCATATAGATTCCAAGGTGAGAATCCCCATGTACGTTCCCAGGTTTGAATCCCTTTGTACATTCCCAGGTTAGAATCCCCATGTACATTCCCGGGTTAGAATCCCCATGTACATTCCAGGGGTAGTATATCCATGTACATTCCCGGTTTAGAATCCACATGTACATTCTCGGAATGGAATCCCCATGTACATTCCCGGGTTGAAATCCCCAAATACATTCCCTGGTTAGAATCCCCATGTACATTCCCAGGGTTAGATTCCCCAAGTACATTCCCAGGGTTAGAATCCCATGTACATTCCCAGGGTTAGAATCCCCATGTATATTCCCATTTTGAATCCCCATGTACATTACCAGTTTAGAATCCCCATGTACATTCCCGGGTTAGAATCCCCATGTGCATTCCCGTGTTAGTATCCCCATGAACATTCCCGGGTTAGAATGCCCATGTACATTCCCAGGGTTAGAATCCCCATGTACATTCCCAGGGTTAGAATCCACATGTACATTCCCAGGGTTAGAATCCCCATGTACATTCCCGTGTTGAATCCCCATGTACAATACAAGTTTAGAATCCCCATGTACGTTCCCGGGTTAGAATCCCCATGTACATTCCCGTGTAAGTATCCCCATGAACATTCCCGGGTTAGAATGCCCATGTACATTCCAAGGGTTAGAATCCCCATGTACATTCCCAGGGTTAGAATCCCCATGTACATTCCCGGGTAACAATCTCCATGTACTTTCCGGGGTTACAATCCCCATGTACATTCCCAGGGTTAGTATCCCCATGTACATTACCGGGTTAGTATCCCCATGTACGTGCCTGTGTTGAAACCCCATGGACATTCCTGGGTTAGAATCCTCATGCACATTCCTAGGTTAGAAACCCCATGTACATTCCCGGGTTAGAATCCCCATGAACATTCCAGGGTTAGAATCCCCATGTATTTTCCCGGGTTAAAATCCCCATCAAAATTCCCGCGTTAGAATCCCAATTAAATTCTCGAATTAGAAACCCTATGTACATTCCCAGGGTTAGAATCCCCATGTGCATTCCCGAGTTGAATCCCCATGTAGATTACCAGTTTAGAATCCCCATATACATTCCCGGGTTAGAGTCCCCATGTATATTCCCGGGTTAGTATCCCCATGTACATTCACGTGTTTGAATGCCCATGTACATTCCCAGGGTTAGAAACCCCATGTACATTCCCAGGGTTAGAATCTCCATGTACGTTCCCGGGTAACAATCTCCATGTACATTCCCGGGTTACAATCCCCATGTACATTCCCAGGGTTAGTATCCCCATGCACATTTCCGGGTTAGTATCCCCATGTACGTGCCTGTGTTAGAAACCCCATGTACATTCCCGGGTTAGAATCCCCATGTACTTTCCGGGGATGGAATCCCCATGTACATTCCCGGGTTAGAATCCCCATGTATATTCCCAGGTTAGAAACCCCATTGACATTCCCGGGTTAGAATGCCCATGATCATTCCCGGGTTAGTATTCCCATGAAAATTCCCAGGTTTGAATCCCCATATACATTCCCGGGTTAGAATCCCCATATACATTCCAAGGCTGAGTATCCCCATGTACATTCCCAGGTTAGTATCCCCATGTACATTCCGAGGTTTAGAATTCCCATATACATTCTCGGGGTTAGAATCCCCTAATGCATTCCCGGGGTTAGAATCCCCATGTACATGCCCGGTTTAGAATCCCCATGCACGTTCCTGGGTTAGAATTCCCATGTACATTCCCGGGTTAGCATCCCCATGGACATTCCCAGGGTTAGAATCCCCATGTACATTCCCAAGGTTAGAATCCCCATGTTCATTCCCAGGGTTAGAATACCTATGTACATTCCCGGGTTAGTATCCCCATATACATTCCCGGTTAGAATCCCCATCTACATTCCCTGGTTAGATCCCCATGTACATTCCCGGGTTAGAATCCCAATGTCCATTCCCAGGTTAGAATTGCCATGTACATTCCCGGGTTAGAATTAACATGTACATTCCCAGGTTAGAATCGCAATGTATATTCCCGGGTTAGAATTACCATGTACATTCCCGGGATGAATCCCCATGTACATTCATGGGTTATATTCCCCATGAAGATTCCGGGTTATTATACCCATGAACATTCCCGGGTTTGAATCCCATTTACATTCCCGGGTTAGAATCCCCATGTACATTCCCAAGGTTAGAATCCCCAGGTTCATTCCCTGGGTTAGAATTCACATATACATTCCCAAGGTTAGAATCCCCATGTTCATTCCCAGGGTTAGAATCCCAATGTACATTCCCAGGTTAGAATCGCCATGTACATTCCCGGGTTAGAATTACCATGTACATTCCCGGGATGAATCCCCATGTACATTCATGGGTTATTTTCCCCATGAACATTCCCGGGTTATTATACCCATGAACATTCCCGGGTTAGAATCCCCATGTACAATCGCAGTTTAGAATCAACATGTACATTCCAGGGTTAGTATACCCATGAACATTCCCGGGTTAGAATCCCCATGTACATTCCCGGGTTAGAATAGCCATGTACATTCCCGGGTTAGAATCCCCATGTACATCCCGGGTTAGTATACCCATGAACATTCCCGGGTTAGAATCCCCATGTACTTTCCCGGGTTAAAATCCCCATCAAAATTCCCGCTTTAGAATCCCATTTACATTCCCGATTTAGAATCCCCATGTACATTCCCAGGGTTAGAATCCCCATGTGCATTCCCATGTTGAATCCCCATGTACATTACCAGTTTAGAATCCCCATGTACATTCCCGGGTTAGAATCCCCATGTACTTTCCCTGGTTAAAATCCCCATCAAAATTTCCACGTTAGAACCCATGTACATTCCCGAATTAGAATCCCCATGTACCTTCCCAGGGTTAGAATCCCCATGTACATTCCCACGGTTAGAAACCCCATGTACATTCCCAGGGTTAGATTGCCCATGTACATTCCCAGGGTTAGAATCCCCATGTACATTCCCATGTTGAATCCCCATGTAGATTACCAGTTTGAAATCCTCATGTACATTCCCGGGTTAGAAACTCCATGTACATTCCCGGGTTAGTATCCCCATGTACATTCCCGTGTTAGAATGCCCATGTACATTCCCAGGGTTAGAATCCCCATGTACATTCCCAGGGTTAAAATCCCCATGTACATTCCCAGGGTTAGTATCCCCATGCACATTCCCGGGTTAGTATCCCCATGTACGTACCTGGGTTAGAAACCCCAGGTACATTCCACGGTTAGAATCCCCATATTCATTCCCAGGTTAGAAACCCCATTTACATTCCCTGGTTAGAATCCCCATGTACAGTCCCGGGTTAGAACCCCCATGTACTTTCCAGGGTTAGTATACCCATGTATATTACCGGGTTAGAATCCCCATGTACATTCCCGGGTCAGAATCCCAATGTTCATTCTCGGGTTAGAATCCCCATGCACATTTCCTGCTTAGAATCCCCATGTACATTTCCAGGGATAGAATACCCATGTACATTCCCAGGATTAGAATCCCCATGTACATTCCCAGGATTAAAATTCCCATGTACATTCCCGGGTTAGAATCCCCATGTACTTTCCGGGGATAGAATCCCCATGTACATTCCCGGGTTAGAATCCCCATGTACATTCCCGGGTTAGAAACCACATCAACATTCCCGGGTTAGAATCCCCATGCACGTTCCTGGGTTAGAATCCCCATGTACATTCCAGGGTTAGTATCCCCATGGTCATTCCCAGGGTTAGAATCCCCATGTACATTCCCAAGGTTAGAATCCCCATATTCATTTCCAGTGTTAGAATTCCCATGTACATTCCCGGGTTAGAATCCCCATATACATTCCCGGGTTAGAATCCCCATGTACATTCCCTGGTTAGATCCCCATGTACATTCCCAGGTTAGAATCTCCATGTACATTCCCGGGTTAGAATTACCATGTACATTCCCAGGATAGAATCGCCATGTACAATCCCGGGTTAGAAATACCATGTACATTGCCGGGATGAATCCCCATGTACATTCATGGGTTATTTTCCCATGAACATTCCCGGGTTATTATACCCATGAACATTCCCGGGTTTTAATCCCATATACATTCCCGGGTTAGATTCCCCATGTACATTCCCAAGGTTAGAATCCCCATATACATTCCCGGGTTAGAATCCCCATGTACATTACAGGGTTAGAATCCCCATGTACATTCCCAGGGTTAGAATCCCAATGTACATTCCCAGGTTAGAATCCCAATGTACATTCCCGGGTTAGAATTACCATGTACATTCCCGGGATGAATCCCCATGTACATTCATGGGTTATTTTCCCCATGAACATTCCCGGGTTATTATACCCATGAACATTCCCGGGTTTGAATCCCATGTACATTCCCGGGTTTGTATACCCATGAACATTCCCGGGTTAGAATCCCCAATGTACATTCCCGGGTTAGAATCAACATGTACATTCCAGGGTTAGTATACCCATGAACATTCCCGGGTTAGAATCCCCATGTACATTCCCAGGGTTAGAATCCCCATGTACATTCCCACGGTTAGAATCCCCATGTACATTCCCAGGGTTAGAATGCCCATGTACATTCCCACGGTCAATCTCCATGTACATTCCCGTGTTGAATCCCCATGTAGATTACCAGTTTGAAATCCTCATGTACATTCCCGGGTTAGAAACCCCATGTACATTCCCGGGTTAGTATCCCCATGTACATTCCCGTGTTAGAATGCCCAAGTACATTCCCAGGGTTAGAATCCCCATGTACATTCCCAGGGTTAAAATCCACATGTACATTCCCGGGTAACAATCTACATGTACATTCCCGGGTTACAATCCCCATGTACATACCCAGGGTTAGTATCCCCATGCACATTCCCGGGTTAGTGTCCCCATGTACGTGCCTGGGTTAGAAACCCCAGGTACATTCCACGGTTAGAATCCCCATATACATTCCCAGGTTAGAAACCCCATTTACATTCCCTGGTTAGAATCCCCATTTACATTCCCGGGTTAGAACTCCCATGTACTTTCCAGGGTTAGTATACCCATGTACATTACCGGGTTCGAATCCCCATGTACATTCCCGGGTTAGAATCCCAATGTTCATTCTCGGGTTAGTATCCCCATGCACATTTCCGGCTTAGAATCCCCATGTACATTTCCAGGGATAGAATACCCATGTACATTCCCAGGATTAGAATTCCCATGTACATTCCCGGGTATGAATCCCCATGTACATTCCCGGGTTAGAATCCCCATGTACATTCCCGGGTTAGAAACCACATCAACATTCCCGGGTTAGAATCCCCATGATCATTCCCGGGTTAGTATTCTCTTGGAAATTCCCAGGTTAGAATCCCCATATACATTCCCGGGTTAGAATCCCCATGTATATCCCGGGTCAGTATCCCAATATACATTCCCGGGTTAGTATCCCCATGTACATTCCCAGGTTTAGAATCCCCTTATACATTCTCGGGGTTAGAATCCCCATGCACGTTCCTGGGTTAGAATCCCCATGTACATTCCCGGGTTAGTATCCCCATGGTCATTCCCAGTGTTAGAATCCCCATGTACATTCCCAAGTTTAGAATCCCCATATTCATTCCCAGTGTTAGAATTCCCATGTACATTCCCGGGTTAGAATCCCCATATACATTCCCGGGTTAGAATCCCCATGTACATTCCCTGGTAAGATCCCCATGTACGTTCCCAGGTTAGAATCTCCATGTACATTCCCGGGTTAGAATTACCATGTACATTCCCAGGTTAGAATCGCCATGTACATTCCCGGGTTAGAATTACCATGTACATTGCCGGGATGAATCCCCATGTACATTCATGGGTTATTTTCCCATGAACATTCCTGGGTTATTATACCCATGAACATTCCCGGGTTTTAATCCCATGTACATTCCTGGGTTAGAATCCCCATGTACATTCCCAAGGTTAGAATCCCCATGTTCATTCCCAGGGTTAGAATTCCCATGTACATTCCCAAGGTTAGAATCCCCATGTTCATTCCCAGGGTTAGAATCCCCATGTACATTCCCGGGTTAGAATCCCCATATACATTCCCGGGTTAGAATCCCCATGTACATTACAGGGTTAGAATCCCCATGTACATTCCCAGGGTTAGAATCCCAATGTACATTCCCAGGTTAGAATCGCCATGTACATTTCCGGGTTAGAATTACCATGTACATTCCCGAGATGAATCCCCATGTACATTCATGGGTTATTTTCCCCATGAACATTCCCGGGTTATTATAGCCATGAACATTCCCGGGTTTGAATCCCATGTACATTCCCGGGTTAGAATCCCCATGTACATTCCTGGGTTAGTATACCCATGAACATTCCCGGGTTAGAATCCCCATGAACATTCCCGGGTTAGAATCCCCATGTACATTCCCGGGTTAGAATAGCCATGTACATTCTCGGGTTAGAATTCTCATGTACATCCCGGGTTAGTATAACCATGTACATTCGCGGGTAAGAATCCCCATGTACATTCCCAGGTTAGAATCCCCATGTACTTTCCTGGGTTAGAATCCTCATGTACATACCCAGGTTAGAATCCCCATGTACATTCCCAGGGTTAGAATCCCCATGTACATTCCCAGGGTCAGCATCCCCATGTACATTCCCTGGGTTAGAATCCCCAT
Organism: Pristiophorus japonicus; assembly: GCF_044704955.1. Classification (NCBI taxonomy): domain Eukaryota; kingdom Metazoa; phylum Chordata; class Chondrichthyes; family Pristiophoridae; genus Pristiophorus; species Pristiophorus japonicus. The sequence goes on from NC_092011.1 coordinate 12,488,938, forward strand.
ATTCTTTCCCAGGGTTAGAATCCCCATGTACATAGCCGGGTTACAATCCCCATGTACGTTCCAGGGTTACAATCCCAATGTACATTCCCAGGGTTAGTATCCCCATGTACATTCGTGGGTTAGTATCCCCATGTACATTGCCGGGTTAGAATAGCCATGTACATTCCCGGGTTAGAATCTCCATGTACATCCCGCGTTAGTATACCCATGTACATTCCCGGGTTAGAATCCCCATGTACATTCCCAGGTTAGAATCCCCATGTACATTCACGGGTTAGTATACCCATGAACATTCCCGGGTTAGAATCCCCATGTACATTCCCGGGTTAGAATAACCATGTACTTTCCCGGGTTAGAAATCCCAAGTACAATCCAGGGTTAGAATAACCATGTACATTCCCGGGTTAGAAAGCCCATGTACATTCCCGGATTAGAATCCCCATGTACATTCCCAGGGTTAAAATCCCTTTGTACATTCCCAGGTTTTGCATCCCCATGTACATACCCGGGTTACAATACCCTTGTACATTCCCCGGGTTATAATCCCGATGTACATTCCCAGGGTTTGTATCCCCATGTACATTCCTGGGTTAGTATCCCTATGTACATTGCCGGTTTAGAATCCCCATGTACATTCCCGGGTTAGAATCCCCAATTACATTCCCGGGTTACTATCCCCATGTACATTCCCGGGTTAGTATCCCCATGTACATTCCCAGGGTTGGAATCCCCCATATATATTCCCAAGGTTATAATCCCCTTGTACATTCCCGGGTTAGAATTCTCATGTACATTCCCGGGTTAGAAACCCCATGGACATTTCCGGGTTAGTATCCCCATGTACATTCCCAGGGTTAGAATCCCCATGTATATTCCCGTGTTGAATCCCCATATATATTACCAGTTTAGAATCCCCATGTACATTCCCGGGTTAGAATCCCCATGTACATTCCCGTGTTAGTATCCCCATGTACATTCCCGTGTTAGAATGCCCATGTACATTCCCAGGGTTAGAATCCCCATGTACATTCCCAGGGTTAGAATCCCCAGATACATACCCGGGTTACAATCCCCATGTACATTCCCAGGGTTAGTATCCCCATGTACATTCCCAGGGTTAGTATCCCCATGTACGTGCCTGGGTTAGAAACCCCATGTACATTCCAGGGTTAGAATCCTCATGTACATTCCCAGGTTAGAAACCCCATGTACATTCCCGGGTTAGAATCCACATGTACATTCCAGGGTTACGATACCCATGTACATTACCGGGTTAGAATCCCCATGTACATTCCAGGGTTAGAATCCCCATGTACATTCCCGGGTTAGAATCCCCATGTACTTTACCGGGTTAAAATACCCATTAAAATTCCCGCATTAGAATCCCATGTGCATTTCCGAATTAGAATCCCCATGTACATTCCCAGGTTTAGAATCCCCATGTGCATTCCCGTGTTGAATCCCCATGTACATTACCAGTTTAGAATCCCCATGTACATTCCCGGGTTAGAATCCCCATGTACATTCCCGGGTTAGTATCGCCATGTACATTCCCGGGAAAGAATGCCCATGTACATTCCCAGGGTTAGAAGCCCCATGTATATACCCACGGTTAGAATCCCCATGTACATTCCAGGGATAGTATACCCATGTACATTACCGGGTTAGAATCCCCATGTACATTCCCGGGTTAGAATCCCCATGCACATTCCAGGCTTAGAATCCCCATGTACATTTCCAGAGTTAGAATACCCATGTACATTCCCAGGATTAGAATCCCTATGTACATTCCCAGGATTAGAATTCCCATGTACATTCCTGGGTTAGAATCCCCATGTATTTTCCCGGGTTAGAAACCTCATGTACATAACCGGATTAGAATCCCCATGTCATTCCCGGGTTAGAATCCCCATCAAAATTACCGGGTTGGAATCCCATGTACATTCCCGATTTAGAATCCCCATGTGCATTCCCGGGTTAGTATACCCATGAACATTCCCGGGTTAGCATCCCCATGTACATTCCTGGGATAGAATCCCCATGTACATTCACGGGTTCGTATACCCATGAACATTCCTGGGTTAGAATCCCCATGAACATTCCCGGATTAGAATCCCCATGTACTTTCCCGGGTTAGAATCCTCTGTTCATTCCGGGGTTAGAATCCCCATGTACATTCCGGGTTAGAAACCCCATGTACATTCCCGGGTTAGAATCCCCATGTACATTCCAAGGGTTAAAATCCCCATGTACATTCCCAGGTTCAGAATCCCCATGTACATACCCGGGTTACAATACATTTGTACATTCCCCGGGTTACAATTCCGATGTACATTCCAAGGGTTAGTATCCACATGTACATTCCTGGGTTAGTGTCACTATGTACATTGCCGGGTTAGAATCCAAATGTACATTCCCGGGTTAGAATCCCCATGTACATTCCCGGGTTAGTATCCCAATGTACATTCCCGGGTTAGTATCCACATGTACATTCCCAGGGTTGGAATCCCCCATATATATTCCCAGGGTTAGAATCCCCATGTACATTTCCGGGTTAGAATTCTCATGTACATTCCCTGGTTAGAAACCCCATGTACATTCCAGGGTTAGTATCCCCATGTACATTCTCAGGGTTAGAATCCCCATATACATTCCCAAGGTGAGAATCCCCATGTACGTTCCTGGCTTCGAATCCCCATGTACATTCCCGGGTTAGAATCCCCATGTACATTCCCAGGTTTGAATCCCTTTGTACATTCCCGGGTTAGAATCCCCATGTACATTCTCGGGTTAGAATCCCCATGTACATTCCCGGGTTAGAAACCACATCAACATTCCCGGGTTAGAATCCCCATGATCATTCCCGGGTTAGTATTCTCTTGGAAATTCCCAGGTTAGAATCCCCATATACATTCCCGGGTTAGAATCCCCATGTATATCCCGGGTCAGTATCCCAATATACATTCCCGGGTTAGTATCCCCATGTACATTCCCAGGTTTAGAATCCCCTTATACATTCTCGGGGTTAGAATCCCCATGCACGTTCCTGGGTTAGAATCCCCATGTACATTCCCGGGTTAGTATCCCCATGGTCATTCCCAGTGTTAGAATCCCCATGTACATTCCCAAGTTTAGAATCCCCATATTCATTCCCAGTGTTAGAATTCCCATGTACATTCCCGGGTTAGAATCCCCATATACATTCCCGGTTTAGAATCCCCATGTACATTCCCTGGTAAGATCCCCATGTACGTTCCCAGGTTAGAATCTCCATGTACATTCCCGGGTTAGAATTACCATGTACATTCCCAGGTTAGAATCGCCATGTACATTCCCGGGTTAGAATTACCATGTACATTGCCGGGATGAATCCCCATGTACATTCATGGGTTATTTTCCCATGAACATTCCTGGGTTATTATACCCATGAACATTCCCGGGTTTTAATCCCATGTACATTCCTGGGTTAGAATCCCCATGTACATTCCCAAGGTTAGAATCCCCATGTTCATTCCCAGGGTTAGAATTCCCATGTACATTCCCAAGGTTAGAATCCCCATGTTCATTCCCAGGGTTAGAATCCCCATGTACATTCCCGGGTTAGAATCCCCATATACATTCCCGGGTTAGAATCCCCATGTACATTACAGGGTTAGAATCCCCATGTACATTCCCAGGGTTAGAATCCCAATGTACATTCCCAGGTTAGAATCGCCATGTACATTTCCGGGTTAGAATTACCATGTACATTCCCGAGATGAATCCCCATGTACATTCATGGGTTATTTTCCCCATGAACATTCCCGGGTTATTATAGCCATGAACATTCCCGGGTTTGAATCCCATGTACATTCCCGGGTTAGAATCCCCATGTACATTCCTGGGTTAGTATACCCATGAACATTCCCGGGTTAGAATCCCCATGAACATTCCCGGGTTAGAATCCCCATGTACATTCCCGGGTTAGAATAGCCATGTACATTCTCGGGTTAGAATTCTCATGTACATCCCGGGTTAGTATAACCATGTACATTCGCGGGTAAGAATCCCCATGTACATTCCCAGGTTAGAATCCCCATGTACTTTCCTGGGTTAGAATCCTCATGTACATACCCAGGTTAGAATCCCCATGTACATTCCCAGGGTTAGAATCCCCATGTACATTCCCAGGGTCAGCATCCCCATGTACATTCCCTGGGTTAGAATCCCCATATTCTTTCCCAGGGTTAGAATCCCCATGTACATAGCCGGGTTACAATCCCCATGTACGTTCCAGGGTTACAATCCCAATGTACATTCCCAGGGTTAGTATCCCCATGTACATTCGTGGGTTAGTATCCCCATGTACATTGCCGGGTTAGAATAGCCATGTACATTCCCGGGTTAGAATCTCCATGTACATCCCGCGTTAGTATACCCATGTACATTCCCGGGTTAGAATCCCCATGTACATTCCCAGGTTAGAATCCCCATGTACATTCACGGGTTAGTATACCCATGAACATTCCCGGGTTAGAATCCCCATGTACATTCCCGGGTTAGAATAACCATGTACTTTCCCGGGTTAGAAATCCCAAGTACAATCCAGGGTTAGAATAACCATGTACATTCCCGGGTTAGAAAGCCCATGTACATTCCCGGATTAGAATCCCCATGTACATTCCCAGGGTTAAAATCCCTTTGTACATTCCCAGGTTTTGCATCCCCATGTACATACCGGGTTACAATACCCTTGTACATTCCCCGGGTTATAATCCCGATGTACATTCCCAGGGTTTGTATCCCCATGTACATTCCTGGGTTAGTATCCCTATGTACATTGCCGGTTTAGAATCCCCATGTACATTCCCGGGTTAGAATCCCCAATTACATTCCCGGGTTACTATCCCCATGTACATTCCCGGGTTAGTATCCCCATGTACATTCCCAGGGTTGGAATCCCCCATATATATTCCCAAGGTTATAATCCCCTTGTACATTCCCGGGTTAGAATTCTCATGTACATTCCCGGGTTAGAAACCCCATGGACATTTCCGGGTTAGTATCCCCATGTACATTCCCAGGGTTAGAATCCCCATGTATATTCCCGTGTTGAATCCCCATATATATTACCAGTTTAGAATCCCCATGTACATTCCCGGGTTAGAATCCCCATGTACATTCCCGTGTTAGTATCCCCATGTACATTCCCGTGTTAGAATGCCCATGTACATTCCCAGGGTTAGAATCCCCATGTACATTCCCAGGGTTAGAATCCCCAGATACATTCCCGGGTTACAATCCCCATGTACATTCCCAGGGTTAGTATCCCCATGTACATTCCCAGGGTTAGTATCCCCATGTACGTGCCTGGGTTAGAAACCCCATGTACATTCCAGGGTTAGAATCCTCATGTACATTCCCAGGTTAGAAACCCCATGTACATTCCCGGGTTAGAATCCACATGTACATTCCAGGGTTACGATACCCATGTACATTACCGGGTTAGAATCCCCATGTACATTCCAGGGTTAGAATCCCCATGTACATTCCCGGGTTAGAATCCCCATGTACTTTACCGGGTTAAAATACCCATCAAAATTCCCGCATTAGAATCCCATGTGCATTTCCGAATTAGAATCCCCATGTACATTCCCAGGTTTAGAATCCCCATGTGCATTCCCGTGTTGAATCCCCATGTACATTACCAGTTTAGAATCCCCATGTACATTCCCGGGTTAGAATCCCCATGTACATTCCCGGGTTAGTATCGCCATGTACATTCCCGGGAAAGAATGCCCATGTACATTCCCAGGGTTAGAAGCCCCATGTATATACCCACGGTTAGAATCCCCATGTACATTCCAGGGATAGTATACCCATGTACATTACCGGGTTAGAATCCCCATGTACATTCCCGGGTTAGAATCCCCATGCACATTCCAGGCTTAGAATCCCCATGTACATTTCCAGAGTTAGAATACCCATGTACATTCCCAGGATTAGAATCCCTATGTACATTCCCAGGATTAGAATTCCCATGTACATTCCTGGGTTAGAATCCCCATGTATTTTCCCGGGTTAGAAACCTCATGTACATAACCGGATTAGAATCCCCATGTCATTCCCGGGTTAGAATCCCCATCAAAATTACCGGGTTGGAATCCCATGTACATTCCCGATTTAGAATCCCCATGTGCATTCCCGGGTTAGTATACCCATGAACATTCCCGGGTTAGCATCCCCATGTACATTCCTGGGATAGAATCCCCATGTACATTCACGGGTTCGTATACCCATGAACATTCCTGGGTTAGAATCCCCATGAACATTCCCGGATTAGAATCCCCATGTACTTTCCCGGGTTAGAATCCTCTGTTCATTCCGGGGTTAGAATCCCCATGTACATTCCGGGTTAGAAACCCCATGTACATTCCCGGGTTAGAATCCCCATGTACATTCCAAGGGTTAAAATCCCCATGTACATTCCCAGGTTCAGAATCCCCATGTACATACCCGGGTTACAATACATTTGTACATTCCCCGGGTTACAATTCCGATGTACATTCCAAGGGTTAGTATCCACATGTACATTCCTGGGTTAGTGTCACTATGTACATTGCCGGGTTAGAATCCAAATGTACATTCCCGGGTTAGAATCCCCATGTACATTCCCGGGTTAGTATCCCAATGTACATTCCCGGGTTAGTATCCACATGTACATTCCCAGGGTTGGAATCCCCCATATATATTCCCAGGGTTAGAATCCCCATGTACATTTCCGGGTTAGAATTCTCATGTACATTCCCTGGTTAGAAACCCCATGTACATTCCAGGGTTAGTATCCCCATGTACATTCTCAGGGTTAGAATCCCCATATACATTCCCAAGGTGAGAATCCCCATGTACGTTCCTGGCTTCGAATCCCCATGTACATTCCCGGGTTAGAATCCCCATGTACATTCCCAGGTTTGAATCCCTTTGTACATTCCCGGGTTAGAATCCCCATGTACATTCCCGGGTTAGAATCCCCATGTACATTCCAGGGGTAGTATATCCATGTACATTCCCGGTTTACAATCCACATGTACATTCCCGGAATTGAATCCCCATGTACATTCCCGGGTTGAAATCCCAAAATACATTCACGGGTTAGAATCCCCATGTACTTTCCCAGGGTTAGAATCCCCATGTACATTCCAACGGTTAGAATCCCCATGTACATTCCCAGGGTTAGAATCCACATGTACATTCCCAGGTTAGAATCGCCATGTACATTCCCGGGTTAGAATTACCATGTACATTCCCGGATGAATCACCTTGTACATTAATGGGTTATTTTCCCCATGAACATTCCCGGGTTATTATAGCCATGAACATTCCAGGGTTTGAATCCCATGTACATTCCCGGGTGAAATTCCCCATGTACATTCCCAGGTTAGTATACCCATGAACATTCCCGGGTTAGAATCCCCATGTACATTACCGGGTTAGAATCAACATGTACATTCCAGAGTTAGTATACCCATAAACATTCCCGGGTTAGAATCCCCATGTACATTCCCAGGGTTAGAATCCCCATGTACATTCCCACAGTTAGAATCCCCATGTACATTCCCAGGGTTAGAATGCCCATGTACATTCCCAGGATTAAAATCCCCATGTATATTCCCGTGTTGAATCCCCATGTAGATTACCAGTTTGAAATCCTCATGTACATTCCCGTGTTAGAAACCCCATGTAAATTCCCGGGTTAGTATCCCCATGTACATTCCCGTGTTAGAAAGCCCAAGTACATTCCCAGGGTTAGAATCCCCATGTACATTCCCAGGGTTAAAATCCACATGTACATTCCCGGGTAATAATCTCCATGTACATTCCCGGGTTACAATCCCCATGTACATTCCCAGAGTTAGTATCCCCATGCACATTCCCGGGTTAGTATCCCCATGTACGTGCCTGGGTTAGAAACCCCAGGTACATTCCACGGTTAGAATCCCCATATACATTCCCAGGTTAGAAACCCCATTTACATTCCCTGGTTAGAATCCCCATGTACATTCCCGGGTTAGAACCCCCATGTACTTTCCAGGGTTAGTATACCCATGTACATTACCGGGTTAGAATCCCCATGTACATTCCCGGGTTAGAATCCCAATGTTCATTCTCGGGTTAGAATCCCCATGCACATTTCCGGCTTAGAATCCCCATGTACATTTCCAGGGATAGAATACCCATGTACATTCCCAGGATTAGAATCCCCATGTACATTCCCAGGATTAAAATTCCCATGTACATTCCCGGGTTAGAATCCCGATGTACTTTCCGGGGATAGAATCCCCATGTACATTCCCGGGTTAGAATTCCCATGTATATTCCCGGGTTAGAAACCACATCAACATTCCCGGGTTAGAATCCCCATGATCATTCCCGGGTTAGTATTCCCATGAAAATTCCCAGGTTAGAATCCCCATATACATTCCCGGGTTAGAATCCCCATGTATATCCCGGGTCAGTATCCCAATGTACATTCCCGGGTTAGTATCCCCATGTACATTCCCAGGTTTAGAATCCCCATATACATTCTCGGGGTTAGAATCCCCATGCACGTTCCTGGGTTAGAATCCCCATGTACATTCCCGGGTTAGTATCCCCATGGTCATTCCCAGGATTAGAATCCCCATGTACATTCCCAAGGTTAGAATCCCCATATTCATTCCCAGTGTTAGAATTCCCATGTACATTCCCTGGTTAGATCCCCATGTACATTCCCAGTTTATAATCTCCAGGTACATTCCCGGGTTAGAATTACCATGTACATTCCCAGGTTAGAATCGCCATGTACATTCCCGGGTTAGAATTACCATGTACATTGCCGGGATGAATCCCCATGTACATTCATGGGTTATTTTCCCATGAACATTCCCGGGTTATTATACCCATGAACAATCCCGGGTTTTAATCCCATGTACATTCCCGGGTTAGAATCCCCATGTTCATTCCCAGGGTTAGAATTCCCATGTACATTCCCAAGGTTAGAATCCCCATGTTCATTCCCAGGGTAAGAATTTCCATGTACATTCCCGGCTTAGAATCCCCATATACATTCCTGGGATAGAATCCCCATGTACATTACAGGGTTAGAATCCCCATGTACATTCCCAGGGTTAGAATCCCAATGTACATTCCCAGATTAGAATCGCCATGTACATTTCCGGGTTAGAATTACCATGTACATTCCCGGGATGAATCCCCATGTACATTCATGGGTTATTTTCCCCATGAACATTCCTGGGTTATTATAGCCATGAACATTCCCGGGTTTGAATCCCATGTACATTCCCGGGTTAGAATCCCCATGTACATTCCCGGGTTAGTATACCCATGAACATGCCCGGGTTAGAATCCCCATGAACATTCCCGAGTTAGAATCCCCATGTACATTCCCGGGTTAGAATAGCAATATACATTCCCGGGTTAGAATTCTCATGTACATCCCGGGTTAGTATAACCATGTACATTCGCGGGTAAGAATCCCCATGTACATTCCCAGGTTAGAATCCCCATATACTTTCCTGGGTTAGAATCCTCATGTACATACCCAGGTTAGAATCCCCATGTACATTCCCAGGGTTAGAATCCCCATGTACATTCCCAGGGTCAGCATCCCCTTGTACATTCCCAGGTTTAGAATCCCCATATTCTTTCCCAGGGTTAGAATCCCCATGTACATAGCCGGGTTACAATCCCCATGTACGTTCCAGGTTTACAATCCCAATGTACATTCCCAGGGTTAGTATCCCCATGTACATTCGTGGGTTATTATCCCCATGTACATTGCCGGGTTAGAATAGCCATGTACATTCCCGGGTTAGAATCCCCATGTACGTCCCGCGTTAGTATACCCATGTACATTCCCGGGTTAGAATCCCCATGTACATTCCCAGGTTAGAATCCCCATGTACATTCACGGGTTAGTATACCCATGAACATTCCCGGGTTAGAATCCCCATGTACATTCCCGGGTTAGAATAACCATGTACTTTCCCGGGTTAGAAACCCCAAGTACATTCCAGGGTTAGAATCCCCATGTACATTCCCGGGTTAGAAAGCCCATGTACATTCCCGGATTAGAATCCCCATGTACATTCCCAGGGTTAAAATCCCCATGTACATTCCCAGGTTCAGAATCCCCATGTACATACCCGGGTTACAATACCTTTGTACATTCCCCGGGTTACAATCCTGATGTACATTCCCAGTGTTTGTATCCCCATGTACATTCCTGGGTTAGTATCCCTATGTACATTGCCGGTTTAGAATCCCCATGTACATTCCCGGGTTAGAATCCCCATGTACATTCCCGGGTTAGTATCCCCATGTACATTCCCGGGTTAGTATCCCCATGTACATTCCCAGGGTTGGAATCCCCCATATATATTCCCAAGGTTATAATCCCCTTGTACATTCCCGGGTTAGAATTCTCATGTACATTCCCGGGTTAGAAACCCCATGGACATTCCCGGGTTAGTATCCCCATGTACATTCCCAGGGTTAGAATCCCCATGTATATTCCCGTGTTGAATCCCCATATATATTACCAGTTTAGAATCCCCATGTACATTCCCGGGTTAGAATCCCCATGTACATTCCCGTGTTAATATCCCCATGTACATTCCCGTGTTAGAATGCCCATGTACATTCCCAGGGTTAGAATCCCCATGTACATTCCCAGGGTTAGAATCCCCAGATACATTCCCGGGTTACAATCCCCATGTACATTCCCAGGGTTAGTATCCCCATGTACATTCCCAGGGTTAGTAGACCCATGTACGTGCCTGGGTTAGAAACCCCATGTACATTCCAGGGTTAGAATCTTCAGGTACATTCCCAGGTTAGAAACCCCATGTACATTCCCGGGTTAGAATCCCCATGTACATTCCAGGGTTAGGATACCCATGTACATTACCGGGTTAGAATCCCCATGTACATTCCAGGGTTAGAATCCCCATGTACATTCCCGGGTTAGAATCCCCATGTACTTTCCCGGGTTAAAATACCCATCAAAATTCCCGCATTAGAATCCCATATACATTCCCGAATTAGAATCCCCATGTACATTCCCAGGGTTAGAATCCCCATGTGCATTCCCGTGTTGAATCCCCATGTACATTACCAGTTTAGAATCCCCATGTACATTCCGGGGTTAGAATCCCCATGTACATTCCCGGGTTAGTATCGCCATGTACATTCCCGGGAAAGAATGCCCATGTACATCCCTAGGGTTAGAAGCCCCATGTATATTCCCAGGGTTAGAATCCTCATGTACATTCCAGGGATAGTATACCCATCTACATTACCGGGTTAGAATCCCCATATACATTCCTGGGTTAGAATCCCCATGCACATTCCAGGCTTAGAATCCCCATGTACATTTCCAGAGTTAGAATACCCATGTACATTCCCAGGATTAGAATCCCTATGTACATTCGCAGGATTAGAATTCCCATGTACATTCCTGGGTTAGAATCCCCATGTATTTTCCCGGGTTAGAAACCTCATGTACATTCCCGGATTAGAATCCCCATGTCATTCCCGGGTTAGAATCCCCATCAAAATTACCGGGTTGGAATCCCATGTACATTCCCGATTTAGAATCCCCATGTGCATTCCCGGGTTAGTATACCCATGAACATTCCCGGGTTAGCATCCCCATGTACATTCCTGGGATAGAATCCCCATGTACATTCACGGGTTCGTATACCCATGAACATTCCCAGGTTAGAATCCCCATGTACATTCCCGGATTAGAATCCCCATGTACTTTCCCGGGTTAGAATCCTCATGTACATTCCCGGGTTAGAATCCCCATGTACATTCCGGGTTAGAAATCCCATGTACATTCCCGGATTAGAATCCCCATGTACATTCCAAGAGTTAAAATCCCCATGTACATTCCCAGGTTCAGAATCCCCATGTACATACCCGGGTTACAATACCCTTGTACATTCCTCGGGTTACAATTCCGATGTACATTCCAAGGGTTAGTATCCACATGTACATTCCAAGGGTTAGTATCCACATGTACATTCCTGGGTTAGTGTCACTATGTACATTGCCGGGTTAGAATCCAAATGTACATTCCCGGGTTAGAATCCCCATGTACATTCCCGGGTTAGTATCCCAATGTACATTCCCGGGTTAGTATCCACATGTACATTCCCAGGGTTGGAATCCCCCATATATATTCCCAGGGTTAGAATCCCCATGTACATTTCCGGGTTAGAATTCTCATGTACATCCCCTGGTTAGAAACCCCATGTACATTCCAGGGTTAGTATCCCCATGTACATTCTCAGGGTTAGAATCCCCATATACATTCCCAAGGTGAGAATCCCCATGTACGTTCCTGGCTTCGAATCCCCATGTACATTCCCGGGTTAGAATCCCCATATACATTCCCAGGTTTGAATCCCTTTGTACATTCCTGGGTTAGAATCCCCATGTACATTCCCGGGTTAGAATCCCCATGTACATTCCAGGGGTAGTATATCCATGTACATTCCCGGTTTACAATCCACATGTACATTCCCGGAATGGAATCCCCATGTACATTCCCGGGTTGAAATCCCAAAATACATTCACGGGTTAGAATCCCCATGTACATTCCCAGGGTTAGAATCCCCATGTAAATTCCAACGGTTAGAATCCCCATGTACATTCCCGAATTAGAATCCCCATGTACATTCCCAGGGTTAGAATCGCCATGTGCATTCCCGTGTTGAATCCCCATGTACATTACCAGTTTAGAATCCCCATATACATTCCCGGCTTAGAATTACCATGTACATTCCCGGGTTAGTATCCCCATGTACATTCCCGCGTTAGAATGCCCATGTACATTCCAAGGGTTAGAATCCCCATGTACATTCCATGGGTTAGAATCCCCATGTACATTCCCGGGTAACAATCTCCATGTACATTCCCGGGTTACAATCCCCATTTACATTCCCAGGGTTAGTATCCCCATGTACATTCCCGGGTTAGTATCCCCATGTATGTGCCTGGGTTAGAAACCCCATGTACATTCCAGGGTTAGAATCCCAAGTACGTTCCCAGGTTAGAAACCCCATGTACATTCCCTGGTTAGAATCCCCATGTGCATTCCCGGGTTATAATCCCCATGTACATTCCAGGGTTAGTATACCCATGTACATTACCGGGTTATTATCCCCACGTACATTCCCGAGTTAGAATCCCCATGTACATTCCCGGGTTAGAATCCCCATTCACATTCCCGGCTTAGAATCCCCATTTACATTTCCAGGGTTAGAATACCCATGTACATTGCAGGATTAGAATTCCCATGTACATTCCCAGGATTAGAATTCCCATGTACATTCCCGGGTTAGAATCCCCATGTACTTTCCCGGGTTAGAATCACCATGTACATTCCCGGGTTAGAATCCCCATGTACATTCCCTGGTTAGAATCTCCATCAACATTCACGGGTTAGAATCCCCATGATCATTCCCTGGTTAGTATACCCATGAAAATTACCAGGTTAGAATCCCCATGTACATTCCCGTGTTAGAATTCCCATGTACATCCCGGGTCAGTATCCGCATGTACATTCCCGGGTTAGTATCCCCATGTACATTTAAAAGGTTTAGAATCCCCATATACATTCTCGGGGTTAGAATCCCCATATGCATTCCCGGTGTTAGAATCCCCAGTACATTCCCAGGGTTGGAATCCCCATGTACATGCTCGGTTTAGAATCCCCTTGTACATTCCCAATGTTAGAATCCCCATGTTGATTCCCAGGGTTAGAATTCCCATGTACATTCCCGGGTTAGAATCCCCATACACATTCCCGGGTTAGAATCCCCATGTACATTCCCTGGTTAGATCCCCATGTACATTCCCGGGTTAGAATCCCCATGTACATTCCCGGGTTAGAAACTCCATGTACATTCCCGGGTTAGAATCTCCATGTACATTCCAGGGTTAGAATCCCCATGTACATTCCCAGGGTTAGAATCCACATGGACATTCGCGGGTTAGAATTTCCATGTACATTCCCGCGTTAGAATTACCATGTACATTCCCGGGATGAATCCCCATGTACATTCATGGGTTATTTTCCCCATGAACGTTCCCGGGTTATTATACCAATGAACATTCCCGGGTTAGAATCCCCATGTACATTCCCGGGTTAGTATACCCATGAACATTCCCGATTTAGTATCCCCATGTACATTCCCGGGTGAGAATCAACTTGTACATTCCCGGGTTAGTGTACCCATGAACATTCCCTGGTTAGAATCCCCATGTACATTCTCGGGTTAAAATCTCAATGTACATTCCCGAGTTAGAATCCCCATGAACATCCCGGGTTAGTATACCCTTGAACATTCCCGGGTTAGAAACCCCATGTACATTCCTGGGTTAGAATCCCCATGTACTTTCCTGGGTTAGAATCCTCATGCACATACACGGGTTAGAATCCCCATGTTCAATCTCAGGATTAGAATCCCCATGTACATTCCCAGGGTCAGAATCCCCATGTACATTCCCGGGTTAGAATCCCCATGTACATTCCCGGTTTAGAAACCCCATGTACATTCCCGGATTAGAATCCCCATGTACATTGCCAGGGTTAAAATCCCCATGTACATTCCCAGGGTCAGAATCCCCATGTACATACCCGGGTTACAATACCCTTGTACATTCCCCGGGTTACAATCCCAATGTACATTCCCAGGGTTAGTATCCCCATGTACATTCCTGGGAAAGTATCCCTATGTACATTGCCGGGTTAAAATCCCCATGTACATTCCCGGGTTAGAATCCCCATGTACATTCCCGGGTTAGTATCCCAATATACATTCCCGGGTTAGTATCCCCATGTACATTCCCAGGGTTGGAATCCCCCATATATATTCCCAGGCTTAGAATCCCCATTTACATTTCCGGGTTAGAATTCTCATGTACATTCCCTGGTTCGAAACCCCATGTACATTCCGTGTTAGTATCCCCATGTACATTTTCAGGGTTAGAATCCCCATATACATTCCCAAGGTGAGAATCCCCATGTACGTTCCTGGCTTCGAATTACCATGTACATTCCCGGGTTAGGATCCCCATGTACATTCCCAGGTTTGAATCCCCTTGTACATTCCCGGGTTAGAATCCACATGTACATTCCAGGAATGGAATCCCCATGTACATTCGCGGGTTGAAATACCCAAATACATTCCCGGGTTAGAATCCCCATGTACATTCCCAGTGTTAGAATCCCCATGTACATTCCAACGGTTAGAATCCCCATGTACATTCCCAGGTTTAGAATCCCCATGTACATTCCCAGGGTTTGAAACCCCATGTGCATTCCCGTGTTGAATCCCCATGTACATTACCAGTTTAGAATCCCCATGTACATTCCCGGCTTAGAATCCCCATGTACATTGCCGGGTTAGTATCCCCATGTACATTCCCGCGTTAGAATGCCCATGTACATTCCCAGGGTTAGAATCCCCATGTACATTCCCAGGGTTAGAATCCCCATGTACATTCCCGGGTAACAATCTCCATGTACATTCCCGGGTTACAATCCCCATTTACATTCCCAGGGTGAGTATCCCCATTTTCATTCCCGGGTTATTATCCCCATGTACGTGCCTTGGTTAGAAACCCCATGTACATTCCAGGGTTAGAATCCCCAAGTACATTCCCAGGTTAGAAACTCCATGTACATTCCCTGGTTAGAATCCCCATGTACATTCCCGGGTTATAAACCCCATGTACATACCAAGGTTAGTATACCTATGTACATTACCGGGTTAGAAGCCCCATGTACATACCCGGGTTAGAATCCCCATGGACATTCCCGGGTTAGAATCCCCATGCACATTCCCGGCGTAAAGTCCCCATGTACATTTCCAGGGTTAGATTACCCATGTACATTACCAGGATTAGAATCCCCATGTACATTCCCAGGATTACAATTCCCGTACATTCCTGGGTTAGAATCCCCATGTACATTCCCGGGTTAGTAGCCCCATGGACATTCCCAGCGTTAGGATCCCCATGTACATTCCCAAGATTAGAATCCCCATGTTCACTCACAGGGTTAGAAATCCCATGTACATTCCCGGGTTAGAATCCCCATATACATTCCCGGGTTAGAATCACCATGTACATTCCCTGGTTAGATCCCCATGTACATTCCCATGGTTAGAATCCCCATATTCTTTCCCAGGGTTAGAATCCCCATGTACATAGCCGGGTTACAATCCCCATGTACGTTCCAGGGTTACAATCCCAATGTACATTCCCAGGGTTAGTATCCCCATGTACATTCGTGGGTTAGTATCCCCATGTACATTGCCGGGTTAGAATAGCCATGTACATTCCCGGGTTAGAATCCCCATGTACATCCCGCGTTAGTATACCCATGTACATTCCCGGGTTAGAATCCCCATGTACATTCCCAGGTTAGAATCCCCATGTACATTCACGGGTTAGTATACCCATGAACATTCCCGGGTTAGAATCCCCATGTACATTCCCGGGTTAGAATAACCATGTACTTTCCCGGGTTAGAAACCCCAAGTACATTCCAGGGTTAGAATCCCCATGTACATTCCCGGGTTAGAAAGCCCATGTACATTCCCGGATTAGAATCCCCATGTACATTCCCAGGGTTAAAATCTCCATGTACATTCCCAGGTTCAGAAACCCCATGTACATACCCGGGTTACAATACCCTTGTACATTCCCCGGGTTACAATCCCGATGTACATTCCCAGTGTTTGTATCCCCATTTACATTCCTGGGTTAGTATCCCTATGTACATTGCCGATTTAGAATCCCCATGTACATTCCCGGGTTAGAATTCTCATGTACATTCCCGGGTTAGAAACCCCATGGACATTCCCGGGTTAGTATCCCCATGTACATTCCCAGGGTTAGAATCCCCATGTATATTCCCGTGTTGAATCCCCATATATATTACCAGTTTAGAATCCCCATGTACATTCCCGGGTTAGAATCCCCATTTACATTCCCGTGTTAATATCCCCATGTACATTCCCGTGTTAGAATGCCCATGTACATTCCCAGGGTTAGAATCCCCATGTACATTCCCAGGGTTAGAATCCCCAGATACATTCCCGGGTTACAATCCCCATGTACATTCCCAGGGTTAGTATCCCCATGTACATTCCCAGGGTTAGTATCCCCATGTACGTGCCTGGGTTAGAAACCCCATGTACATTCCAGGGTTAGAATCCTCATGTACATTCCCAGGTTAGAAACCCCATGTACATTCCCGGGTTAGAATCCCCATGTACATTCCAGGGTTAGGATACCCATGTACATTACCGGGTTAGAATCCCCATGTACATTCCAGGGTTAGAATCCCCATGTACATTCCCGGGTTAGAATCCCCATGTACTTTCCCGGGTTAAAATACCCATCAAAATTCCCGCATTAGAATCCCATGTACATTCCCGAATTAGAATCCCCATGTACATTCCCAGGGTTAGAATCCCCATGTGCATTCCCGTGTTGAATCCCCATGTACATTACCAGTTTAGAATCCCCATGTACATTCCGGGGTTAGAATCCCCATGTACATTCCCGGGTTAGTATCGCCATGTACATTCCCGGGAAAGAATGCCCATGTACATCCCTAGGGTTAGAAGCCCCATGTATATTCCCAGGGTTAGAATCCTCATGTACATTCCAGGGATAGTATACCCATCTACATTACCGGGTTAGAATCCCCATATACATTCCCGGGTTAGAATCCCCATGCACATTCCAGGCTTAGAATCCCCATGTACATTTCCAGAGTTAGAATACCCATGTACATTCCCAGGATTAGAATCCCTATGTACATTCGCAGGATTAGAATTCCCATGTACATTCCTGGGTTAGAATCCCCATGTATTTTCCCGGGTTAGAAACCTCATGTACATTCCCGGATTAGAATCCCCATGTCATTCCCGGGTTAGAATCCCCATCAAAATTACCGGGTTGGAATCCCATGTACATTCCCGATTTAGAATCCCCATGTGCATTCCCGGGTTAGTATACCCATGAACATTCCCGGGTTAGCATCCTCATGTACATTCCTGGGATAGAATCCCCATGTACATTCACGGGTTCGTATACCCATGAACATTCCCAGGTTAGAATCCCCATGTACATTCCCGGATTAGAATCCCCATGTACTTTCCCGGGTTAGAATCCTCATGTACATTCCCGGGTTAGAATCCCCATGTACATTCCAAGGGTTAAAATCCCCATGTACATTCCCAGGTTCAGAATCCCCATGTACATACTCGGGTTACAATACCCTTGTACATTCCTCAGGTTACAATTCCGATGTACATTCCAAGGGTTAGTATCCACATGTACATTCCAAGGGTTAGTATCCACATGTACATTCCTGGGTTAGTGTCACTATGTACATTGCCGGGTTAGAATCCAAATATACATTCCCGGGTTAGAATCCCCATGTACATTCCCGGGTTAGTATCCCAATGTACATTCCCGGGTTAGTATCCACATGTACATTCCCAGGGTTGGAATCCCCCATATATATTCCCAGGGTTAGAATCCCCATGTACATTTCCGGGTTAGAATTCTCATGTACATTCCCTGGTTAGAAACCCCATGTACATTCCAGGGTTAGTATCCCCATGTACATTCTCAGGGTTAGAATCCCCATATACATTCCCAAGGTGAGAATCCCCATGTACATTCCATGGTTAGAATCCCCATGTACATTCCCTGGTTAGAATCCCCATGTACATTCCCGGGTTCGAATCTCCATGCACATTCCTGGGTTAGAATCCCCATGTACATACCCGGGTTAGAATCCCCATGTACATTCCCGGGTAAGACTCCCCAAGTACATTCCCTCGTTAGAATCCCCATGTACATTCCCGGGTTAGTATCCCCATGTACATTTCCAGCGTTAGAATCCCCATATACATTCCGAGGTTTAGAATCCCCATGTATAATCCTGGGTTAGAATCCCCATGCACATTCCAGGATTAGAATCCCCATGTACATTTCCAGAGTTAGAATACCCATGTACATTCCCAGGATTAGAATCCCTATGTACATTCGCAGGATTAGAATTCCCATGTACATTCCTGGGTTAGAACCCCATGTATTTTCCCGGGTTAGAAACCTCATGTACATTCCCGGATTAGAATCCCCATGTCATTCTCGGGTTAGAATCCCCATCAAAATTACCGGGTTGGAATCCCATGTACATTCCCGATTTAGAATCCCCATGTGCATTCCCGGGTTAGTATACCCATGAACATTCCCGGGTTAGCATCCCCATGTACATTCCTGGGATAGAATCCCCATGTACATTCACGGGTTCGTATACCCATGAACATTCCCAGGTTAGAATCCCCATGTACATTCCCGGATTAGAATCCCCATGTACTTTCCCGGGTTAGAATCCTCATGTACATTCCCGGGTTAGAATCCCCATGTACATTCCCGGGTTAGAATCCCCATGTACATTCCCGGGTTAGAATAATCATGTACTTTCCCGGGTTAGAAACCCCATGTACATTCCAGGGTTAGAATCCCCATGTACATTCCCGGGTTAGAAAGCCCATGTACATTCCCGGATTAGAATCCCCATGTACATTCCCAGGGTTAAAATCCCCATGTACATTCCCAGGTTCAGAATCCCCATGTACATACCCGGGTTACAATACCCTTGTACATTCCCCGGGTTACAATCCCGATGTACATTCCCAATGTTTGTATCCCCATGTACATTCCTGGGTTAGTATCCCTATGTACATTGCCGGTTTAGAATCCCCATGTACATTCCCGGGTTAGAATCCCCATGTACATTCCCGGGTTAGTATCCCCATGTACATTCCCGGGTTAGTATCCCCATGTACATTCCCAGGGTTGGAATCCCCCATATATATTCCCAAGGTTATAATCCCCTTGTACATTCCCGGGTTAGAATTCTCATGTACATTCCCGGGTTAGAAACCCCATGGACATTCCCGGGTTAGTATCCCCATGTACATTCCCAGGGTTAGAATCCCCATGTATATTCCCGTGTTGAATCCCCATATATATTACCAGTTTAGAATCCCCATGTACATTCCCGGGTTAGAATCCCCATGTACATTCTCGTGTTAATATCCCCATGTACATTCCCGTGTTAGAATGCCCATGTACATTCCAGGGTTACAATCCCCATGTACATTCCCAGGGTTAGTATCCCCATGTACATTCCCAGGGTTAGTATCCCCATGTACGTGCCTGGGTTAGAAACCCCATGTACATTCCAGGGTTAGAATCCTCATGTACATTCCCAGGTTAGAAACCCCATGTACATTCCCGGGTTAGAATCCCCATGTACATTCCAGGGTTAGGATACCCATGTACATTACCGGGTTAGAATCCCCATGTACATTCCAGGGTTAGAATCCCCATGTACATTCCCGGGTTAGAATCCCCATGTACTTTCCCGGGTTAAAATACCCATCAAAATTCCCGCATTAGAATCCCATGTACACTCCCGAATTAGAATCCCCATGTACATTCCCAGGGTTAGAATCCCCATGTGCATTCCCGTGTTGAATCCCCATGTACATTACCAGTTTAGAATCCCCATGTACATTCCCGGGTTAGAATCCTCATGTACATTCCCGGGTTAGAATCCCCATGTACATTCCGGGTTAGAAATCCAATGTACATTCCCGGGTTAGAATCCCCATGTACATTCCAAGGGTTAAAATCCCCATGTACATTCCCAGGTTCAGAATCCCCATGTACATACTCGGGTTACAATACCCTTGTACATTCCTCAGGTTACAATTCCGATGTACATTCCAAGGGTTAGTATCCACATGTACATTCCAAGGGTTAGTATCCACATGTACATTCCTGGGTTAGTGTCACTATGTACATTGCCGGGTTAGAATCCAAATGTACATTCCCGGGTTAGAATCCCCATGTACATTCCCGGGTTAGTATCCCAATGTACATTCCCGGGTTAGTATCCACATGTACATTCCCAGGGTTGGAATCCCCCATATATATTCCCAGGGTTAGAATCCCCATGTACATTTCCGGGTTAGAATTCTCATGTACATTCCCTGGTTAGAAACCCCATGTACATTCCAGGGTTAGTATCCCCATGTACATTCTCAGGGTTAGAATCCCCATATACATTCCCAAGGTGAGAATCCCCATGTACATTCCATGGTTAGTATCCCCATGTACATTCCCTGGTTAGAATCCCCATGTACATTCCCGGGTTTGAATCTCCATGCACATTCCTGGGTTAGAATCCCCATGTACATACCCGGGTTAGAATCCCCATGTACATTCCCGGGTAAGACTCCCCAAGTACATTCCCTCGTTAGAATCCCCATGTACATTCCCGGGTTAGTATCCCCATGTACATTTCCAGCGTTAGAATCCCCATATATATTCCGAGGTTTAAAATCCCCATGTATAATCCTGGGTTAGAATCCCCATGCACATTCCAGGCTTAGAATCCCCATGTACATTTCCAGAGTTAGAATACCCATGTACATTCCCAGGATTAGAATCCCTATGTACATTCGCAGGATTAGAATTCCCATGTACATTCCTGGGTTAGAACCCCATGTATTTTCCCGGGTTAGAAACCTCATGTACATTCCCGATTTAGAATCCCCATGTGCATTCCCGGGTTAGTATACCCATGAACATTCCCGGGTTAGCATCCCCATGTACATTCCTGGGATAGAATCCCCATGTACATTCACGGGTTCGTATACCCATGAACATTCCCAGGTTAGAATCCCCATGTACATTCCCGGATTAGAATCCCCATGTACTTTCCCGGGTTAGAATCCTCATGTACATTCCCGGGTTAGAATCCCCATGTACATTCCCGGGTTAGAATCCCCATGTACATTCCCGGGTTAGAATAATCATGTACTTTCCCGGGTTAGAAACCCCATGTACATTCCAGGGTTAGAATCCCCATGTACATTCCCGGGTTAGAAAGCCCATGTACATTCCCGGATTAGAATCCCCATGTACATTCCCAGGGTTAAAATCCCCATGTACATTCCCAGGTTCAGAATCCCCATGTACATACCCGGGTTACAATACCCTTGTACATTCCCCGGGTTACAATCCCGATGTACATTCCCAGTGTTTGTATCCCCATGTACATTCCTGGGTTAGTATCCCTATGTACATTGCCGGTTTAGAATCCCCATGTACATTCCCGGGTTAGAAAGCCCATGTACATTCCCGGATTAGAATCCCCATGTACATTCCCAGGGTTAAAATCCCCATGTACATTCCCAGGTTCAGAATCCCCATGTACATACCCGGGTTACAATACCCTTGTACATTCCCCGGGTTACAATCCCGATGTACATTCCCGGGTTAGTATCCCCATGTACATTCCCGGGTTAGTATCCCCATGTACATTCCCAGGGTTGGAATCCCCCATATATATTCCCAAGGTTATAATCCCCTTGTACATTCCCGGGTTAGAATTCTCATGTACATTCCCGGGTTAGAAACCCCATGGACATTCCCGGGTTAGTATCCCCATGTACATTCCCAGGGTTAGAATCCCCATGTATATTCCCGTGTTGAATCCCCATATATATTACCAGTTTAGAATCCCCATGTACATTCCCGGGTTAGAATCCCCATGTACATTCTCGTGTTAATATCCCCATGTACATTCCCGTGTTAGAATGCCCATGTACATTCCCGGGTTAGAATAATCATGTACTTTCCCGGGTTAGAAACCCCATGTACATTCCAGGGTTAGAATCCCCATGTACATTCCCGGGTTAGAAAGCCCATGTACATTCCCGGATTAGAATCCCCATGTACATTCCCAGGGTTAAAATCCCCATGTACATTCCCAGGTTCAGAATCCCCATGTACATACCCGGGTTACAATACCCTTGTACATTCCCCGGGTTACAATCCCGATGTACATTCCCAGTGTTTGTATCCCCATGTACATTCCTGGGTTAGTATCCCTATGTACATTGCCGGTTTAGAATCCCCATGTACATTCCCGGGTTAGAATCCCCATGAACATTCCCGGGTTAGCATCCCCATGTACATTCCTGGGATAGAATCCCCATGTACATTCACGGGTTCGTATACCCATGAACATTCCCAGGTTAGAATCCCCATGTACATTCCCGGATTAGAATCCCCATGTACTTTCCCGGGTTAGAATCCTCATGTACATTCCCGGGTTAGAATCCCCATGTACATTCCGGGTTAGAAATCCCATGTACATTCCCGGATTAGAATCCCCATGTACATTCCAAGAGTTAAAATCCCCATGTACATTCCCAGGTTCAGAATCCCCATGTACATACCCGGGTTACAATACCCTTGTACATTCCTCGGGTTACAATTCCGATGTACATTCCAAGGGTTAGTATCCACATGTACATTCCAAGGGTTAGTATCCACATGTACATTCCTGGGTTAGTGTCACTATGTACATTGCCGGGTTAGAATCCAAATGTACATTCCCGGGTTAGAATCCCCATGTACATTCCCGGGTTAGTATCCCAATGTACATTCCCGGGTTAGTATCCACATGTACATTCCCAGGGTTGGAATCCCCCATATATATTCCCAGGGTTAGAATCCCCATGTACATTTCCGGGTTAGAATTCTCATGTACATTCCCTGGTTAGAAACCCCATGTACATTCCAGGGTTAGTATCCCCATGTACATTCTCAGTGTTAGAATCCCCATATACATTCCCAAGGTGAGAATCCCCATGTACATTCCATGGTTAGAATCCCCATGTACATTCCCTGGTTAGAATCTCCATGTACATTCCCGGGTTCGAATCTCCATGCACATTCCTGGGTTAGAATCCCCATGTACATACCCGGGTTAGAATCCCCATGTACATTCCCGGGTAAGACTCCCCAAGTACATTCCCTCGTTAGAATCCCCATGTACATTCCCGGGTTAGTATCCCCATGTACATTTCCAGCGTTAGAATCCCCATATACATTCCGAGGTTTAGAATCCCCATGTACAATCCTGGGTTAGAATCCCCATGCACATTCCAGGCTTAGATTCCCCATGTACATTTCCAGAGTTAGAATACCCATGTACATTCCCAGGATTAGAACCCCTATGTACATTCGCAGGATTAGAATTCCCATGTACATTCCTGGGTTAGAATCCCCATGTATTTTCCCGGGTTAGAAACCTCATGTACATTCCCGGATTAGAATCCCCATGTCATTCCCGTGTTAGAATCCCCATCAAAATTACCGGGTTGGAATCCCATGTACATTCCCGATTTAGAATCCCCATGTGCATTCCCGGGTTAGTATACCCATGAACATTCCCGGGTTAGCATCCCCATGTACATTCCTGGGATAGAATCCCCATGTACATTCACGGGTTCGTATACCCATGAACATTCCCAGGTTAGAATCCCCATGTACATTCCCGGATTAGAATCCCCATGTACTTTCCCGGGTTAGAATCCTCATGTACATTCCCGGGTTAGAATCCCCATGTACATTCCGGGTTAGAAATCCCATGTACATTCCCGGGTTAGAATCCCCATGTACATTCCAAGGGTTAAAATCCCCATGTACATTCCCAGGTTCAGAATCCCCATGTACATACCCGGGTTACAATACCCTTGTACATTCCTCGGGTTACAATTCCGATGTACATTCCAAGGGTTAGTATCCACATGTACATTCCAAGGGTTAGTATCCACATGTACATTCCTGGGTTAGTGTCACTATGTACATTGCCGGGTTAGAATCCAAATGTACATTCCCGGGTTAGAATCCCTATGTACATTCCCGGGTTAGTATCCCAATGTACATTCCCGGGTTAGTATCCACATGTACATTCCCAGGGTTGGAATCCCCCATATATATTCCCAGGGTTAGAATCCCCATGTACATTTCCGGGTTAGAATTCTCATGTACATTCCCTGGTTAGAAACCCCATGTACATTCCCGGGTTAGTATCCCCATGTACATTCTCAGGGTTAGAATCCCCATATACATTCCCAAGGTGAGAATCCCCATGTACGTTCCTGGCTTCGAATCCCCATGTACATTCCCGGGTTAGAATCCCCATGTACATTCCCAGGTTTGAACCCCTTTGTACATTCCCGGGTTAGAATCCCAATGTACATTCCCGGGTTAGAATCCCCATGTACATTCCAGGGGTAGTATATCCATGTACATTCCCGGTTTACAATCCACATGTACATTCCCGGAATGGAATCCCCATGTACATTCCCGGGTTGAAATCCCAAAATACATTCACGGGTTAGAATCCCCATGTACATTCCCAGGGTTAAAATCCCCTTGTAAATTCCAATGGTTAGAATCCCCATGTACATTCCCGAATTAGAATCCCCATGTACATTCCCAGGGTTAGAATCCCCATGTGCATTCCCGTGTTGAATCCCCATGTACATTACCAGTTTAGAATCCCCATTTACATTCCCGGCTTAGAATTCCCATGTACATTCCCGGGTTAGTATCCCCATGTACATTCCCGCGTTAGAATGCCCATGTACATTCCCAGGGTTAGAATCCCCATGTACATTCCATGGGTTAGAATCCCCATGTACATTCCATGGGTTAGAATCCCCATGTACATTCCCGGGTAACAATCTCCATGTACATTCCCGGGTTACAATCCCCATTTACATTCCCAGGGTTAGTATCCCCATGTACATTCCCGGGTTAGTATCCCCATGTACGTGCCTGGGTTAGAAACCACATGTACATTCCAGGGTTAGAATCCCAAGTACATTCCCAGGTTAGAAACCCCATGTACATTCCCTGGTTAGAATCCCCATGTGCATTCCCGGGTTATAATCCCCATGTACATTCCAGGGTTAGTATACCCATGTACATTACCGGGTTATTATCCCCACGTACATTCCCGGGTTAGAATCCCCATGTACATTCCCGGGTTAGAATCCCCATTCACATTCCCGGCTTAGAATCCCCATTTACATTTCCAGGGTTAGAATACCCATGTACATTGCAGGATTAGAATCTCCATGTACATTCCCAGGATTAGAATTCCCATGTACATTCCCGGGTTAGAATCCCCATGTACTTTCCCGGGTTAGAATCCCCATGTACATTCCCTGGTTAGAATCTCCATCAACATTCACGGGTTAGATTCCCCATGATCATTCCCTGGTTAGTATACCCATGAAAATTACCAGGTTAGAATCCCCATGTACATTCCCGTGTTAGAATTCCCATGTACATCCCGGGTCAGTATCCGCATGTACATTCCCGGGTTAGTATCCCCATGTACATTTAAAAGTTTAGAATCCCCATATACATTCTCGGGGTTAGAATCCCCATATGCATTCCCGGTGTTAGAATCCCCAGTACATTCCCAGGGTTGGAATCCCCATGTACATGCCCGGTTTAGAATCCCCTTGTACATTCCCAATGTTAGAATCCCCATGTTGATTCCCAGGGTTAGAATTCCCATGTACATTCCCGGGTTAGAATCCCATACACATTCCCGGGTTAGAATCCCCATGTACATTCCCTGGTTAGATCCCCATATACATTCCCGGGTTAGAATCCCCATGTACATTCCCGGGTTAGAAACTCCATGTACATTCCCGGGTTAGAATCTCCATGTACATTCCAGGGTTAGAATCCCCATGTACATTCCCAGGGTTAGAATCTACATGGACATTCCCGGGTTAGAATTCCCATGTACATTCCCGCGTTAGAATTACCACGTAAATTCCCGGGATGAATCCCCATGTACATTCATGGGTTATTTTCCCCATGAACATTCCCGGGTTTTTATACCAATGAACATTCCCGGGTTAGAATCCCCATGTACATTCCCGGGTTAGTATACCCATGAACATTCCCGATTTAGAATCCCCATGTACATTCCCGGGTGAGAATCAACTTGTACATTCCCGGGTTAGTGTACCCATGTACATTCCCTGGTTAGAATCCCCATGTACATTCTCGGGTTAAAATCCCAATGTACATTCCCGGGTTAGAATCCCCATGTACATCCCGGGTTAGTATACCCTTGAACATTCCCGGGTTAGAAACCCCATGTACATTCCCGGGTTAGAATCCCCATGTACTTTCCTGGGTTAGATCCTCATGCACATACACGGGTTAGAATCCCCATGTTCAATCTCAGGATTAGAATCCCCATGTACATTCCCAGGGTCAGAATCCCCATGTACATTCCCGGGTTAGAATCCCCATGTACATTCCCGGGTTAGAAACCTCATGTACATTCCCGGATTAGAATCCCCATGTACATTGCCAGGGTTAAAATCCACATGTACATTCCCAGGTTCAGAATCCCCATGTACATACCCGGGTTACAATACCCTTGTACATTCCCCGGGTTACAATCCCGATGTACATTCCCAGGGTTAGTATCCCCATGTACATTCCTGTGTTAGTATCCCTATGTACATTGCCGGGTTAAAATCCACATGTACAATCCCGGGTTAGAATCCCCATGTACATTCCCGGGTTAGTATCCCAATATACATTCCCGGGTTAGTATCCCCATGTACATTCCCAGGGTTGGAATTCCCCATATATATTCCCAGGGTTAGAATCCCCATTTACATTTCCGGGTTAGAATTCTCATGTACATTCCCTGGTTCGAAACCCCATGTACATTCCGTGTTAGTATCCCCATGTACATTTTCAGGGTTAGAATCCCCATATACATTCCCAAGGTGAGAATCCCCATGTACGTTCCTGGCTTCGAA
This sequence comes from Pristiophorus japonicus, assembly GCF_044704955.1. NCBI lineage: Eukaryota > Metazoa > Chordata > Chondrichthyes > Pristiophoridae > Pristiophorus > Pristiophorus japonicus. Next base: position 12,516,750 of record NC_092011.1, read on the forward strand.
TTACCATGTACATTCCCGGGTTAGAATCCCCATGTACATTCCCAGGTTTGAATCCCCTTGTACATTCCCGGGTTAGAATCCACATGTACATTCCAGGAATGGAATCCCCATGTACATTCGCGGGTTGAAATACCCAAATACATTCCTGGGTTAGAATCCCCATGTACATTCCCAGTGTTAGAATCCCCATGTACATTCCAACGGTTAGAATCCCCATGTACATTCCCAGGTTTAGAATCCCCATGTACATTCCCAGGGTTTGAATCCCCATGTGCATTCCCGTGTTGAATCCCCATGTACATTACCAGTTTAGAATCCCCATGTACATTCCCGGGTTAGAATCCCCATGTACATTGCCGGGTTAGTATCCCCATGTACATTCCCGCGTTAGAATGCCCATGTACATTCCCAGGGTTAGAATCTCCATGTACATTCCCAGGGTTAGAATCCCCATGTACATTCCAGGGTAACAATCTCCATGTACATTCCCGGGTTACAATCCCCATTTACATTCCCAGGGTGAGTATCCCCATTTTCATTCCCGGGTTATTATCCCCATGTACGTGCCTTGGTTAGAAACCCCATGTACATTCCAGGGTTAGAATCCCCAAGTACATTCCCAGGTTAGAAACTCCATGTACATTCCCTGGTTAGAATCCCCATGTACATTCCCGGGTTATAAACCCCATGTACATACCAAGGTTAGTATACCTATGTACATTACCGGGTTAGAAGCCCCATGTACATACCCGGGTTAGAATCCCCATGTACATTCCCGGGTTAGAATCCCCATGCACATTCCCGGCGTAAAGTCCCCATGTACATTTCCAGGGTTAGATTACCCATGTACATTCCCAGGATTAGAATCCCCATGTACATTCCCAGGATTACAATTCCCGTACATTCCTGGGTTAGAATCCCCATGTACATTCCCGGGTTAGTATCCCCATGGACATTCCCAGGGTTAGGATCCCCATGTACATTCCCAAGATTAGAATCCCCATTTCACTCCCAGGGTTAGAAATCCCATGTACATTCCCAGGTTAGAATCCCCATATACATTCCCGGGTTAGAATCCCCATGTACATTCCCTGGTTAGATCCCAATGTGCATTCCCGGGTTAGAATCCCCATGTACATTCCCGGGTTAGAATCTCCATGTACGTTCCCGGGTTAGAATCCCCATGGACATTCCCAGGTTTGAATCCCCTTGTACATTCCCGGGTTAGAATCCCCATGTACATTCCCGGGTTAGAATCCCCATGTACATTCCAGGGTTAGTATACCCATGTACATTCCCGGTTTACAAACCCCATGTACATTCCCGGAATGGAATCCCCATGTACATTCCCGGGTTGAAATCCCCAAATACATTCCCGGGTTAGAATCCCTATATACATTCCCAGGTTTAGAATCCCCATGTACATTCCCACGGTTAGAATCCCCATGTACATTCCCAGGATTAGAATCCCCATGTACATTCCCAGGGTTAGAATCCCCATGTACATTCCCGTGTTGAATCCCCATGTACATTACCAGTTTAGAATCCCCATGTACATTCCCAGGTTAGAAGCCCCATGTACATTCCCTGGTTAGTATCCCCATGTACATTCCCGGATTAGAATGCCCATGAACATTCCCAGGGTTATAATCCCCATGTACATTCCCAGAGTTAGAATCCCCATGTACATTCCCGTGTTGAATCCACATGTGCATTACCAGTTTAGAATCCCCATGTACATTCCCGGGTTAATCCCCATGTACATTCTCGGGTAACAATCTCCATGTACATTCCCGGGTTACAATCCCCATTTACATTCCCAGGGTTAGTATCCCCATGTACATTCCCGGGTTAGTATCCACATGTACGTGCCTGGGTTAGAAACCCCATGTACATTCCAGGGTTAGAATCCCCATGTACATTCCCGTGTTGAATCCACATGTACATTACCAGTTTCGAATCCACATGTACATTCCAGGCGTAGAATCCCCATGTACATTGCCGGGTTAGTATCCCCATGTACATTCCCGCGTTAGAATGCCCATGTACATTCCCAGGGTTAGAATCCCCATGTACATTCCCTGGGTTAGAATCCCCATGTACATTCCCGGGTAACAATCTTCATGTACATTCCCAGGTTACAATCCCCATTTACATTCCCAGGGTGAGTATCCCCATTTTCATTCCCGGGTTATACCCATGTATGTGCCTGGGTTAGAAACCCCATGTACATTCCAGGGTTAGAATCCCCAAGTATATTCCCAGGTTAGAAACCTCATGTACATTCCTTGGTAGAATCCCCATGTACATTCCCGGGTTATAAAGCCCTTGTACATTCCAAGGTTAGTATACCTATGTACATTACCGGGTTAGAATCCCCATGTACATACCCGGGTTAGAATCCCCATGTACATTCCCGGGTTAGAATCCCCATGCACATTCCCGGCGTAGAGTCCCCATGTACATTTCCAGGGTTAGAATACCCATGTACATTCCCAAGATTAGAATCCCCATGTACATTCCCAGGATTACAATTCCCGTACATTCCTGGGTTAGAAAGCCCATATACCTTTCCAGGTTAGAATCACCATGTACATTCCCGGGTTATAATCCCCATGTACATTCCCGGGTTAGATTCCCCATCAACATTCCCGGGCTAGAATCCCCATGATCATTCCCGGGTTAGTATACCCATGAAAATTACCAGGTTAGAATCCCCATGTACATTCCCGGGTTAGAATCCCCATGTACATCCCGGGTCAGTATCCCCATGTACATTCCCGGGATAGTATCCCCATGTACATTCCCAGGTTTAGAATCCCCATATACATTCTCGGGGTTAGAATCCCCATATGCATTCCCGGGGTTAGAATCCCCAGATACATTCCCAGGGTTGGAATCCCCATGTATATGCCCGGTTCAGAATCTCCATATACGTTCCTGGGTTAGAATCCCCATGTACATTCCCGGGTTAGTATCCCCATGGACATTCCCAGGCTTAGGATCCCCATGTACATTCCCAAGATTAGAATCCCCATGTTCACTCCCAGGGTTAGAAATCCCATGTACATTCCCGGGTTAGAATCCCCATGTACATTCCCAGGTTAGAATCCCCATGTACATTCACGGGTTAGTATACCCATGAACATTCCCGGGTTAGAATCCCCATGTACATTCCCGGGTTAGAATAACCATGTACTTTCCCGGGTTAGAAACCCCAAGTACATTCCAGGGTTAGAATCCCCATGTACATTCCCGGGTTAGAAAGCCCATGTACATTCCGGAAAAGAATCCCCATGTACATTCCCAGGATTAAAATCCCCATATACATTCCCAGGTTCAGAATCCCCATGTACATACCCGGGTTACAATACCCTTGTACATTCCCCGGGTTACAATCCCGATGTACATTCCCAGTGTTTGTATCCCCATGTACATTCCTGGGTTAGTATCCCTATGTACATTGCCGGTTTAGAATCCCCATGTACATTCCCGGGTTAGAATCCCCATGTACATTCCCGGGTTAGTATCCCCATGTACATTCCCGGGTTAGTATCCCCATGTACATTCCCAGGGTTGGAATCCCCCATATATATTCCCAAGGTTATAATCCCCTTGTACATTCCCGGGTTAGAATTCTCATGTACATTCCCGGGTTAGAAACCCCATGGACATTCCCGGGTTAGTATCCCCATGTACATTCCCAGGGTTAGAATCCCCATGTATATTCCCATGTTGAATCTCCATATATATTACCAGTTTAGAATCACCAATTAACATTCCCGGTTTAGAATCCCCATGTACATTCCCGTGTTAATATCCCCATGTACATTCCCGTGTTAGAATGCCCATGTACATTCCCAGGGTTAGAATCCCCATGTACATTCCCAGGGTTAGAATCCCCAGATACATTCCCGGGTTACAATCCCAATGTACATTCCCAGGGTTAGTATCCCCATGTACAGTCCCAGGGTTAGTATCCCCATGTACGTGCCTGGGTTAGAAACCCCATGTACATTCCAGGGTTAGAATCCTCATGTACATTCCCAGGTTAGAAACCCCATGTACATTCCCGGGTTAGAATCCCCATGTACATTCCAGGGTTAGGATACCCATGTACATTACCGGGTTAGAATCCCCATGTACATTCCAGGGTTAGAATCCCCATGTACATTCCCGGGTTAGAATCCCCATGTACTTTCCCGGGTTAAAATACCCATCAAAATTCCCGCATTAGAATCCCATGTACATTCCCGAATTAGAATCCCCATGTACATTCCCAGGGTTAGAATCCCCATGTGCATTCCCGTGTTGAATCCCCATGTACATTACCAGTTTAGAATCCCCATGTACATTCCGGGGTTAGAATCCCCATGTACATTCCCGGGTTAGTATCGCCATGTACATTCCCGGGAAAGAATGCCCATGTACATCCCTAGGGTTAGAAGCCCCATGTATATTCCCAGGGTTAGAATCCTCATGTACATTCCAGGGATAGTATACCCATCTACATTACCGGGTTAGAATCCCCATATACATTCCCGGGTTAGAATCCCCATGCACATTCCAGGCTTAGAATCCCCATGTACATTTCCAGAGTTAGAATACCCATGTACATTCCCAGGATTAGAACCCCTATGTACATTCGCAGGATTAGAATTCCCATGTACATTCCTGGGTTAGAATCCCCATGTATTTTCCCGGGTTAGAAACCTCATGTACATTCCCGGATTAGAATCCCCATGTCATTCCCGGGTTAGAATCCCCATCAAAATTACCGGGTTGGAATCCCATGTACATTCCCGATTTAGAATCCCCATGTGCATTCCCGGGTTAGTATACCCATGAACATTCCCGGGTTAGCATCCCCATGTACATTCCTGGGATAGAATCCCCATGTACATTCACGGGTTCGTATACCCATGAACATTCCCAGGTTAGAATCCCCATGTACATTCCCGGATTAGAATCCCCATGTACTTTCCCGGGTTAGAATCCTCATGTACATTCCCGGGTTAGAATCCCCATGTACATTCCGGGTTAGAAATCCCATGTACATTCCCGGGTTAGAATCCCCATGTACATTCCAAGGGTTAAAATCCCCATGTACATTCCCAGGTTCAGAATCCCCATGTACATACCCGGGTTACAATACCCTTGTACATTCCTCGGGTTACAATTCCGATGTACATTCCAAGGTTTAGTATCCACATGTACATTCCAAGGGTTAGTATCCACATGTACATTCCTGGGTTAGTGTCACTATGTACATTGCCGGGTTAGAATCCAAATGTACATTCACGGGTTAGAATCCCCATGTACATTCCCGGGTTAGTATCCCAATGTACATTCCCGGGTTAGTATCCACATGTACATTCCCAGGGTTGGAATCCCCCATATATATTCCCAGGGTTAGAATCCCCATGTACATTTCCGGGTTAGAATTCTCATGTACATTCCCTGGTTAGAAACCCCATGTACATTCCAGGGTTAGTATCCCCATGTACATTCTCAGGGTTAGAATCCCCATATACATTCCCAAGGTGAGAATCCCCATGTACTTTCCTGGCTTCGAATCCCCATGTACATTCCCGGGTTAGAATCCCCATGTACATTCCCAGGTTTGAATCCCTTTGTACATTCCCGGGTTAGAATCCCCATGTACATTCCCGGGTTAGAATCCCCATGTACATTCCAGGGGTAGTATATCCATGTACATTCCCGGTTTACAATCCACATGTACATTCCCGGAATGGAATCCCCATGTACATTCCCGGGTTGAAATCCCAAAATACATTCACGGGTTAGAATCCCCATGTACATTCCCAGGGTTAAAATCCCCATGTAAATTCCAATGGTTAGAATCCCCATGTACATTCCCGAATTAGAATCCCCATGTACATTCCCAGGGTTAGAATCGCCATGTGCATTCCCGTGTTGAATCCCCATGTACATTACCAGTTTAGAATCCCCATTTACATTCCCGGCTTAGAATTCCCATGTACATTCCCGGGTTAGTATCCCCATGTACATTCCCGCGTTAGAATGCCCATGTACATTCCCAGAGTTAGAATCCCCATGTACATTCCCAGGGTTAGAATCCCCATGTACATTCCCGGGTAACAATCTCCATGTACATTCCCGGGTTACAATCCCCATTTACATTCCCAGGGTTAGTATCCCCATGTACATTCCAGGGTTATTATCCCCATGTACGTGCCTGGGTTAGAAACTGCATGTACATTCCAGGGTTAGAATCCCAAGTACATTCCCAGGTTAGAAACCCCATGTACATTCCCTGGTTAGAATCCCCATGTGCATTCCCGGGTTATAATCCCCATGTACATTCCAGGGTTAGTATACCCATGTACATTACCGGGTTATTATCCCCACGTACATTCCCGGGTTAGAATCCCCATGTACATTCCCGGGTTAGAATCCCCATTCACATTCCCGGCTTAGAATCCCCATTTACATTTCCAGGGTTAGAATACCCATGTACATTGCAGGATTAGAATCCCCATGTACATTCCCAGGATTAAAATTCCCATGTACATTCCCGGGTTAGAATCCCCATGTACTTTCCCGGGTTAGAATCACCATGTACATTCCCGGGTTAGAATCCCCATGTACATTCCCTGGTTAGAATCTCCATCAACATTCACGGGTTAGAATCACCATGATCATTCCCTGGTTAGTATACCCATGAAAATTACCAGGTTAGAATCCCCATGTACATTCCCGTGTTAGAATTCCCATGTACATCCCGGGTCAGTATCCGCATGTACATTCCCGGGTTGTATCCCCATATACATTTGAAAGGTTTAGAATCCCCATATACATTCTCGGGGTTAGAATCCCCATATGCATTCCCGGTGTTAGAATCCCCAGTACATTCCCAGGGTTGGAATCCCCATGTACATGCCCGGTTTAGAATCCCCTTGTACATTCCCAATGTTAGAATCCCCATGTTGATTCCCAGGGTTAGAATTCCCATGTACATTCCCGGGTTAGAATCCCCATACACATTCCCGGGTTAGAATCCCCATGTACATTCCCTGGTTAGATCTCCATGTACATTCCCGGGTTAGAATCCCCATGTACATTCCCGGGTTAGAAACTCCATGTACATTCCCGGGTTAGAATCTCCATGTACATTCCAGGGTTAGAATCCGCATGTACATTCCCAGGGTTAGAATCCACATGGACATTCCCGGGTTAGAATTTCCATGTACATTCCCGCGTTAGAATGACCATGTACATTCCCGGGATGAATCCCCATGTACATTCATGGGTTATTTTCCCCATGAACATTCCCGGGTTATTATACCAATGAACATTCCCGGGTTAGAATCCCCATGTACATTCCCGGGTTAGTATACCCATGAACATTCCCGATTTAGAATCCCCATTTACATTCCCCGGTGAGAATCAACTTGTACATTCCCGGGTTAGTGTACCCATGAACATTCCCTGGTTAGAATCCCCATGTACATTCTCGGGTTAAAATCCCAATGTACATTCCCGGATTAGAATCCCCATGTACATCCCGGGTTAGTATACCCATGAACATTCCCGAGTTAGAAACCCCATGTACATTCCCGGGTTAGAATCCCCATGTACTTTCCTGGGTTAGATCCTCATGCACATACACGGGTTAGAATCCCCATGTTCAATCTCAGGATTAGAATCCCCATGTACATTCCCAGGGTCAGATTCCCCATGTACATTCCCGGGTTAGAATCCCCATGTACATTCCCGGGTTAGAAACCTCATGTACATTCCCGGATTAGAATCCCCATGTACATTGCCAGGGTTAAAATCCACATGTACATTCCCAGGGTCAGAATCCCCATGTACATACCCGGGTTACAATACCCTTGTACATTCCCCGGGTTACAATCCCGATGTACATTCCCAGGGTTAGTATCCCCATGTACATTCCTGTGGTAGTATCCCTATGTACATTGCCGGGTTAAAATCCCCATGTACAATCCCGGGTTAGAATCCCCATGTACATTCCCGGGTTAGTATCCCAATATACATTCCCGGGTTAGTATCCCCATGTACATTCCCAGGGTTGGAATCCCCCATATATATTCCCAGGGTTAGAATCCCCATTTACATTTCCGGGTTAGAATTCTCATGTACATTCCCTGGTTCGAAACCCCATGTACATTCCGTGTTAGTATCCCCATGTACATTTTCAGGGTTAGAATCCCCATATACATTCCCAAGGTGAGAATCCCCATGTACGTTCCTGGCTTCGAATTACCATGTACATTCCCGGGTTAGAATCCCCATGTACATTCCCAGGTTTGAATCCCCTTGTACATTCCCGGGTTAGAATCCACATGTACATTCCAGGAATGGAATCCCCATGTACATTCGCGGGTTGTAATACCCAAATACATTCCCGGGTTAGAATCCCCATGTACATTCCCAGTGTTAGAATCCCCATGTACATTCCAATGGTTAGAATCCCCATGTACATTCCCAGGTTTAGAATCCCCATGTACATTCCCAGGGTTTGAATCCCCATGTGCATTCCCGTGTTGAATCCCCATGTACATTACCAGTTTAGAATCCCCATGTACATTCCCGGGTTAGAATCCCCATGTACATTGCCGGGTTAGTATCCCCATGTACATTCCCGCGTTAGAATGCCCATGTACATTCCCAGGGTTAGAATCCCCATGTACATTCCCAGGGTTAGAATCCCCATGTACATTCCCGGGTAACAATCTCCATGTACATTCCCGGGTTACAATCCCCATTTACATTCCCAGGGTGAGTATCCCCATTTTCATTCCCGGGTTATTATCCCCATGTACGTGCCTTGGTTAGAAACCCCATGTACATTCCAGGGTTAGAATCCCCAAGTACATTCCCAGGTTAGAAACTCCATGTACATTCCCTGGTTAGAATCCCCATGTACATTCCCGGGTTATAAACCCCATGTACATACCAAGGTTAGTATACCTATGTACATTACCGGGTTAGAAGCCCCATGTACATACCCGGGTTAGAATCCCCATGTACATTCCCGGGTTAGAATCCCCATGCACATTCCCGGCGTAAAGTCCCCATGTACATTTCCAGGGTTAGATTACCCATGTACATTCCCAGGATTAGAATCCCCATGTACATTCCCAGGATTACAATTCCCGTACATTCCTGGGTTAGAATCCCCATGTACATTCCCGGGTTAGTATCCCCATGGACATTCCCAGGGTTAGGATCCCCATGTACATTCCCAAGATTAGAATCCCCATGTTCACTCCCAGGGTTAGAAATCCCATGTACATTCCCGGGTTAGTATCCCCATATACATTCCCGGGATGGAATCCCCATGTACATTCCCTGGTTAGATCCCAATGTACATTCCCGGGTTAGAATCCCCATGTACATTCCCGGGTTAGAATCTCCATGTACGTTCCCGGGTTAGAATCCCCATGGACATTCCCAGGTTTGAATCCCCTTGTACATTCCCGGGTTAGAATCCCCATGTACATTCGCGGGTTAGAATCCCCATGTACATTCCAGGGTTAGTATACCCATGTACATTCCCGGTTTACAAACCCCATGTACATTCCCGGAATGGAATCCCCATGTACATTCCCGCGTTGAAATCCCCAAATACATTCCCGGGTTAGAATCCCTATATACATTCCCAGGTTTAGAATCCCCATGTACATTCCCACGGTTAGAATCCCCATGTACATTCCCAGGATTAGAATCCCCATGTACATTCCCAGGGTTAGAATCCCCATGTACATTCCCGTGTTGAATCCCCATGTACATTACCAGTTTAGAATCCCCATGTACATTCCCAGGTTAGAAGCCCCATGTACATTCCCTGGTTAGTATCCCCATGTACATTCCCGGATTAGAATGCCCATGAACATTCCCAGGGTTAGAATCCCCATGTACATTCCCAGGGTTAGAATCCCCATGTACATTCCCGTGTTGAATCCACATGTGCATTACCAGTTAAGAATCCCCATGTACATTCCCGGGTTAATCCCCATGTACATTCCCGGGTAACAATCTCCATGTACATTCCCGGGTTACAATCCCCATTTACATTCCCAGGGTTAGTATCCCCATGTACATTCCCGGGTTAGTATCCCAATGTACGTGCCTGGGTTAGAAACCCCATGTACATTCCAGGGTTAGAATCCCCATGTACAGTCCCGTGTTGATCCACATGTACATTACCAGTTTAGAATCCACATGTACATTCCAGGCTTAGAATCCCCATGTACATTGCCGGGTTAGTATCCCCATGTACATTCCCGCGTTGGAATGCCCATGTACATTCCCAGGGTTAGAATCCCCATGTACATTCCCTGGGTTAGAATCCCCATGTACATTCCCGGGTAACAATCTTCATGTACATTCCCAGGTTACAATCCCCATTTACATTCCCAGGGTGAGTATCCCCATTTTCATTCCCGGGTTATCCCCATGTATGTGCCTGGGTTAGAAACCCCATGTACATTCCAGGGTTAGAATCCCCAAGTATATTCCCAGGTTAGAAACCTCATGTACATTCCCTGGTTAGAATCCCCATGTACATTCCCGGGTTATAAAGCCCTTGTACATTCCAAGGTTATTATACCTATGTACATTACCGGGTTAGAATCCCCATGTACATACCCGGGTTAGAATCCCCATGTACATCCCCGGGTTAGAATCCCCATGCACATTCCCGGCGTAGAGTCCCCATGTACATTTCCAGGGTAAGAATAACCATGTACATTCCCAAGATTAGAATCCCCATGTACATTCCCAGGATTAGAATTCCTGTACATTCCTGGGTTAGAAACCCCATGTACTTTTCCAGGTTAGAATCACCATGTACATTCCCAGGTTATAATCCCCATGTACATTCCCGGGTTAGAATCCCCATCAACATTCCCGGGCTAGAATCCCCATGATCATTCCCGGGTTAGTATACCCATGAAAATTACTAGGTTAGAATCCCCATGTACATTCCCGGGTTAGAATCCCCATGTACATCCCGGGTCAGTATCCCCATGTACATTCCCGGGATAGTATCCCCATGTACATTCCCAGGTTTAGAATCCCCATATACATTCTCGGGGTTAGAATCCCCATATGCATTCCCGGGGTTAGAATCCCCAGATACATTCCCAGGGTTGGAATCCCCATGTATATGCCCGGTTCAGAATCTCCATATACGTTCCTGGGTTAGAATCCCCATGTACATTCGCGGGTTAGTATCCCCATGGACATTCCCAGGCTTAGGATCCCCATGTACATTCCCAAGATTAGAATCCCCATGTTCACTCCCAGGGTTAGAAATCCCATGTACATTCCCGGGTTAGAATCCCCATACACATTTCCGGGTTAGAATCCCCATGTACATTCCCTGGTTAGATCCCCATGTACATTCCCGGGTTAGAATCCCCATGTACATTCCCGGGCTAGAATCTCCATGTACGTTCCCGGGTTAGAATTCCCATGGACATTCCCAGGTTTGAATCCCCTTGTACATTCCCGGGTTAGAATCCCCATGTACATTCCCGGGTTAGAATCCCCATGTACATTCCAGGGTTAGTATACCCATGTGCATTCCCAGTTTAGAAACCCCATGTACATTCCTGGAATGGAATCTCCATGTACATTCCCGGGTTGAAATCCCCAAATACATTCCCGGGTTAGAATCCCCATATACATTCCCAGGTTTAGAATCTCCATGTTCATTCCCACGGATAAAATCCCCATGTACATTCCCAGTGTTAGAATCCCCATGTACATTCCCAGGGTTAGAATCCCCATGTACATTCCCGTGTTGAATCCCCATGTACATTACCAGTTTAGAATCCCCATGTACATTCCCGGGTTAGAAGCCCCATGTACATTCCCTGGTTAGTATACCCATGAAAATTACCAGGTTAGAATCCCCATGTACATTCCCGTGTTAGAATTCCCATGTACATCCTGGGTTAGAATCCCCATGCACATTCCCGGCGTAGAGTTCCCATGTACATTTCCAGGGTTAGAATACCCATGTACATTACCAGGATTAGAATCCCCATGTACATTTCCAGTGTTAGAATCCCCATGTACATTCCCGGGTTAGAAACGCCATGTACCTTCCAGGGTTAGTATACCCATGTGCATTCCCGGTTTAGAAACCCCATGTACATTCCTGGAATGGAATCCCCATGTACATTCCCGGGTTGAAATCCCCAAATACATTCCCGGGTTAGAATCCCCATATACATTCCCAGGTTTAGAATCTCCATGTTCATTCCCACGGATAAAATCCCCATGTACATTCCCAGTGTTAGAATCCCCATGTACATTCCCAGGGTTAGAATCCCCATGTACATTCCCGTGTTGAATCCCCATGTACATTACCAGTTTAGAATCCCCATGTACATTCCCGGGTTAGAAGCCCCATGTACATTCCCTGGTTCGAAACCCCATGTACATTCCGTGTTAGTATCCCCATGTACATTTTCAGGGTTAGAATCCCCATATACATTCCCAAGGTGAGAATCCCCATGTACGTTCCTGGCTTCGAATTACCATGTACATTCCCGGGTTAGAATCCCCATGTACATTCCCAGGTTTGAATCCCCTTGTACATTCCCGGGTTTAGAATCCACATGTACATTCCAGGAATGGAATCCCCATGTACATTCGCGGGTTGTAATACCCAAATACATTCCCGGGTTAGAATCCCCATGTACATTCCCAGTGTTAGAATCCCCATGTACATTCCAATGGTTAGAATCCCCATGTACATTCCCAGGTTTAGAATCCCCATGTACATTCCCAGGGTTTGAATCCCCATGTGCATTCCCGTGTTGAATCCCCATGTACATTACCAGTTTAGAATCCCCATGTACATTCCCGGGTTAGAATCCCCATGTACATTGCCGGGTTAGTATCCCCATGTACATTCCCGCGTTAGAATGCCCATGTACATTCCCAGGGTTAGAATCCCCATGTACATTCCCAGGGTTAGAATCCCCATGTACATTCCCGGGTAACAATCTCCATGTACATTCCCGGGTTACAATCCCCATTTACATTCCCAGGGTGAGTATCCCCATTTTCATTCCCGGGTTATTATCCCCATGTACGTGCCTTGGTTAGAAACCCCATGTACATTCCAGGGTTAGAATCCCCAAGTACATTCCCAGGTTAGAAACTCCATGTACATTCCCTGGTTAGAATCCCCATGTACATTCCCGGGTTATAAACCCCATGTACATACCAAGGTTAGTATACCTATGTACATTACCGGGTTAGAAGCCCCATGTACATACCCGGGTTAGAATCCCCATGTACATTCCCGGGTTAGAATCCCCATGCACATTCCCGGCGTAAAGTCCCCATGTACATTTCCAGGGTTAGATTACCCATGTACATTCCCAGGATTAGAATCCCCATGTACATTCCCAGGATTACAATTCCCGTACATTCCTGGGTTAGAATCCCCATGTACTTTCCCGGGTTAGTATCCCCATGGACATTCCCAGGGTTAGGATCCCCATGTACATTCCCAAGATTAGAATCCCCATGTTCACTCCCAGGGTTAGAAATCCCATGTACATTCCCGGGTTAGAATCCCCATATACATTCCCGGGTTAGAATCCCCATGTACATTCCCTGGTTAGATCCCAATGTACATTCCCGGGTTAGAATCCCCATGTACATTCCCGGGTTAGAATCTCCATGTACGTTCCCGGGTTAGAATCCCCATGGACATTCCCAGGTTTGAATCCCCTTGTACATTCCCGGGTTAGAATCCCCATGTACATTCGCGGGTTAGAATCCCCATGTACATTCCAGGGTTAGTATACCCATGTACATTCCCGGTTTACAAACCCCATGTACATTCCCAGAATGGAATCCCCATGTACATTCCCGGGTTGAAATCCCCAAATACATTCCCGGGTTAGAATCCCTATATACATTCCCAGGTTTAGAATCCCCATGTACATTCCCACGGTTAGAATCCCCATGTACATTCCCAGGATTAGAATCCCCATGTACATTCCCAGGGTTAGAATCCCCATGTACATTCCCGTGTTGAATCCCCATGTACATTACCAGTTTAGAATCCCCATGTACATTCCCAGGTTAGAAGCCCCATGTACATTCCCTGGTTAGTATCCCCATGTACATTCCCGGATTAGAATGCCCATGAACATTCCCAGGGTTAGAATCCCCATGTACATTCCCAGGGTTAGAATCCCCATGTACATTCCCGTGTTGAATCCACATGTGCATTACCAGTTTAGAATCCCCATGTACATTCCCGGGTTAATCCCCATGTACATTCCCGGGTAACAATCTCCATGTACATTCCCGGGTTACAATCCCCATTTACATTCCCAGGGTTAGTATCCCCATGTACATTCCCAGGTTAGTATCCCAATGTACGTGCCTGGGTTAGAAACCCCATGTACATTCCAGGGTTAGAATCCCCATGTACATTCCCGTGTTGATCCACATGTACATTACCAGTTTAGAATCCACATGTACATTCCAGGCTTAGAATCCCCATGTACATTGCCGGGTTAGTATCCCCATGTACATTCCCGCGTTGGAATGCCCATGTACATTCCCAGGGTTAGAATCCCCATGTACATTCCCTGGGTTAGAATCCCCATGTACATTCCCGGGTAACAATCTTCATGTACATTCCCAGGTTACAATCCCCATTTACATTCCCAGGGTGAGTATCCCCATTTTCATTCCCGGGTTATCCCCATGTATGTGCCTGGGTTAGAAACCCCATGTACATTCCAGGGTTAGAATCCCCAAGTATATTCCCAGGTTAGAAACCTCATGTACATTCCCTGGTTAGAATCCCCATGTACATTCCCGGGTTATAAAGCCCTTGTACATTCCAAGGTTAGTATACCTATGTACATTACCGGGTTAGAATCCCCATGTACATACCCGGGTTAGAATCCCCATGTACATCCCCGGGTTAGAATCCCCATGCACATTCCCGGCGTAGAGTCCCCATGTACATTTCCAGGGTTAGAATAACCATGTACATTCCCAAGATTAGAATCCCCATGTACATTCCCAGGATTAGAATTCCTGTACATTCCTGGGTTAGAAACCCCATGTACTTTTCCAGGTTAGAATCACCATGTACATTCCCAGGTTATAATCCCCATGTACATTCCCGGGTTAGAATCCCCATCAACATTCCCGGGCTAGAATCCCCATGATCATTCCCGGATTAGTATACCCATGAAAATTACTAGGTTAGAATCCCCATGTACATTCCCGGGTTAGAATCCCCATGTACATCCCGGGTCAGTATCCCCATGTACATTCCCGGGATAGTATCCCCATGTACATTCCCAGGTTTAGAATCCCCATATACATTCTCGGGGTTAGAATCCCCATATGCATTCCCGGGGTTAGAATCCCCAGATACATTCCCAGGGTTGGAATCCCCATGTATATGCCCGGTTCAGAATCTCCATATACGTTCCTGGGTTAGAATCCCCATGTACATTCGCGGGTTAGTATCCCCATGGACATTCCCAGGCTTAGGATCCCCATGTACATTCCCAAGATTAGAATCCCCATGTTCACTCCCAGGGTTAGAAATCCCATGTACATTCCCGGGTTAGAATCCCCATACACATTTCCGGGTTAGAATCCCCATGTACATTCCCTGGTTAGATCCCCATGTACATTCCCGGGTTAGAATCCCCATGTACATTCCCGGGCTAGAATCTCCATGTACGTTCCCGGGTTAGAATTCCCATGGACATTCCCAGGTTTGAATCCCCTTGTACATTCCCGGGTTAGAATCCCCATGTACATTCCCGGGTTAGAATCCCCATGTACATTCCAGGGTTAGTATACCCATGTGCATTCCCGGTTTAGAAACCCCATGTACATTCCTGGAATGGAATCCCCATGTACATTCCCGGGTTGAAATCCCCAAATACATTCCCGGGTTAGAATCCCCATATACATTCCCAGGTTTAGAATCTCCATGTTCATTCCCACGGATAAAATCCCCATGTACATTCCCAGTGTTAGAATCCCCATGTACATTCCCAGGGTTAGAATCCCCATGTACATTCCCGTGTTGAATCCCCATGTACATTACCAGTTTAGAATCCCCATGTACATTCCCGGGTTAGAAGCCCCATGTACATTCCCTGGTTAGTATACCCATGAAAATTACCAGGTTAGAATCCCCATGTACATTCCCGTGTTAGAATTCCCATGTACATCCCGGGTTAGAATCCCCATGCACATTCCCGGCGTAGAGTTCCCATGTACATTTCCAGGGTTAGAATACCCATGTACATTACCAGGATTAGAATCCCCATGTACATTTCCAGGGTTAGAATCCCCATGTACATTCCCGGGTTAGAATCCCCATGTACATTCCAGGGTTAGTATACCCATGTGCATTCCCGGTTTAGAAACCCCATGTACATTCCTGGAATGGAATCCCCATGTACATTCCCGGGTTGAAATCCCCAAATACATTCCCGGGTTAGAATCCCCATATACATTCCCAGGTTTAGAATCTCCATGTTCATTCCCACGGATAAAATCCCCATGTACATTCCCAATGTTAGAATCCCCATGTACATTCCCATGGTTAGAATCCCCATGTACATTCCCGTGTTGAATCCCCATGTACATTACCAGTTTAGAATCCCCATGTACATTCCCGGGTTAGAAGCCCCATGTACATTCCCTGGTTAGTATCCCCATGTACATTCCCGGATTAGAATGCCCATGAACATTCCCAGGGTTAGAATCCCCATGTACATTCCCAGGGTTAGTATCCCAATGTACATTCCCGTGTTGAATCCACATGTGCATTACCTGGTTAGAATCTCCATCAACATTCACGGGTTAGAATCCCCATGATCATTCCCGGGTTAGTATACCCATGAAAATTACCAGGTTAGAATCCCCATGTACATTCCCGTGTTAGAATTCCCATGTACATCCCGGGTCAGTATCCCCATGTACATTCCCGGGTTAGTTTCCCCATGTACATTTAAAAGTTTTAGAATCCCCATATACATTCTCGGGGTTAGAATCCCCATATGCATTCCCGGTGTTAGAATCCCCAGATACATTCCCAGGGTTGGAATCCCCATGTACATGCCCAGTTTAGAATCCCCTTGTACATTCCCAATGTTAGAATCCCCATGTTGATTCCCAGGGTTAGAATTCCCATGTACATTCCCGGGTTAGAATCCCCATATACATTCCTGGGTTAGAATCCCCATGTACATTCCCTGGTTTGATCCCCATGTACATTATCGGGTTAGAATGCCCATGTACATTCCCGGGTTAGAATCTACATGTACATTCCCGGGTTAGAATCTCCATGTACATTCCAGGGTTAGAATCCCCATGTACATTCCCAGGGTTAGAATCCCCATGGACATTCCCGGGTTAGAATCGCCATTTACATTCCCGCGTTAGAATTACCATGTACATTCCCGGGATGAATCCCCATGTACATTCATGGGTTATTTTCCCCATGAACATTCCCGGGTTATTATACCCATGAACATTCCCGGGTTAGAATCCCCATGTACATTCCCAGGTTAGTATACCCATGAACATTCCCGATTTAGAATCCCCATGTACATTCCCGGGTGAGAATCACCATGTACATTCCCGGGTTAGTGTACACATGAACATTCCCTGGTTAGAATCCCCATGTACATTCCCGGGTTCAATTCCCCATGTATATTCCCGGGTTAGAATCCCCATGTACATCCCGAGTTAGTATACCCTTGAACATTCCCGGGTTAGAAACCCCATGTACATTCCCGGGTGAGAATCTCCATGTACTTTCCTGGGTTAGAATCCTCATGCACATACATGGGTTGGAATCCCCATGTTCAATCCCAGGGTTAGAATCCCCATGTACATTCCCAGGGTCAGAATCCCCATGTACATTCACGGGTTACAATCCCCATGTACATTCCCGGGTTAGAAACCCCATGTACATTCCAGGATTAGAATCCCCATGTACATTGCCAGGGTTAAAATCCCCATGTACATTCCCAGGGTCAGAATCCCCATGTACATACCCGGGTTACAATATCCTTGTACATTCCCCGGGTTACAATCCCGATGTACATTCCCAGGGTTAGTATCCCCATGTACATTCCTGGGTTAGTATCCCTATGTACATTGCCGGGTTAGAATCCCCACGTATATTCCCGGGTTAGAATCCCCATGTACATTCCCGGGTTAGTATCCCAATATACATTCCCGGGTTAGTATCCCCATGTACATTCCCAGGGTTGGATTCTCCCATGTATATTCCCAGGGTTAGAATCCCCATTTACATTTCCGGGTTAGAATTCTCATGTACATTCCCTGGTTCGAAACCCCATGTACATTCCTGGGTTAGTATCCCCATGTACATTTTCAGGGTTAGAATCCCCATATACATTCCCAAGGTGAGAATCCCCATGTACGTTCCTGGCTTCGAATCCCCATGTACATTCCCGGGTTAGAATCCCCATGTACATTCCCAGGTTTGAATCCCCTTGTACATTCCCGGGTTAGAATCCACATGTACATTCCCAGGTTTAGAATCTCCATGTACATTCCCAGGGTTAGAATCCCCATATGCATTCCCGTGTTGAATCCCCATGTACATTACCAGTTTAGAATCCCCATGTACATTCCCGGCTTAGAATCCCCATGTACATTGCCGGGTTAGTATCCCCATGTACATTCCCGCGTTAGAATGCCCATGTACATTCCCAGGGTTAGAATCCCCATGTACATTCCCAGGGTTAGAATCCCCATGTACATTCCCGGGTAACAATCTCCATGTACATTCCCGGGTTACAAGCCCCATTTACATTCCCAGGATGAGTATCCCCATGTTCATTCCCGGGTTATTATCCCCATGTACGTGCCTGGGTTAGAAACCCCATGTACTTTACCGGGTTAGAATCCCCAAGTACATTCCCAGGTTAGAAACCCCATGTACATTCCCTGGTTAGAATCCCAAATGTACATTCCCGGGTTATAAACCCCATGTACATTCCAAGGTTAGTATACCTATGTACATTACCGGGTTAGAATCCCCATGTACATACCCGGGTTAGAATCCCCATGTACATTCCCGGGTTAGAATCCACATGTACATTCCCAGGTTTAGAATCTCCATGTACATTCCCAGGGTTAGAATCCCCATATGCATTCCCGTGTTGAATCCCCATGTACATTACCAGTTTAGAATCCCCATGTACATTCCCGGCTTAGAATCCCCATGTACATTGCCGGGTTAGTATCCCCATGTACATTCCCGCGTTAGAATGCCCATGTACATTCCCAGGATTAGAATCCCCATGTACATTCCCAGGGTTAGAATCCCCATGTACATTCCCGGGTAACAATCTCCATGTACATTCCCGGGTTACAAGCCCCATTTACATTCCCAGGATGAGTATCCCCATGTTCATTCCCGGGTTATTATCCCCATGTACGTGCCTGGGTTAGAAACCCCATGTACATTCCAGGGTTAGAATCCCCAAGTACATTCCCAGTTTAGAAACCCCATGTACATTCCCTGGTTAGAATCCCCATGTACATTCTCGGGTTATAAACCCCATGTACATTCCAAGGTTAGTATACCTATGTACATTACCGGGTTAGAATCCCCATGTACATACCCGGGTTAGAATCCCCATGTACATTCCCGGGTTAGAATCCCCATGCACATTCCCGGCGTAGAGTTCCCATGTACATTTCCAGGGTTAGAATACCCATGTACACTACCAGGATTAGAATCCCCATGTACATTCCCAGGAATAGAATTCCCGTACATTCCTGGGTTAGAATCCCCATGTGCTTTTCCAGGTTAGAATCACCATGTACATTCCCGGGTTAGAATCCCCATGTAAATTCCCGGGTTAGAATCCCCATCAACATTCCCGGGTAAGAATCCCCATGATCATTCCCGGGTTAGTATACCCATGAAAATTACCAGGTTAGAATCCCCATGTACATTCCCGGGTTAGAATCCCCATGTACATCCCGGGTCAGTATCCCCATGTACATTCCCGGTTTAGTATCCCCATGTACATTCCCTGGTTTAGAATCCCCATATACATTCTCGGGGTTAGAATCCCCATATGCATTCCCGGGGTTAGAATCCCCAGATACATTCCCAGGGTTGGAATCTCCATGTATTTGCCCGGTTCAGGATCTCCATGTACGTTCCTGGGTTAGAATCCCCATGTACATTACCGGGTTAGTATCCCCATGGACATATCCAGGGTTAGAATCCCCATGTACATTCCCAAGATTAGAATCCCCATGTTCACTCCCAGGGTTAGAAATCCCATGTACATTCCCGGGTTAGAATCCCCATATACATTCCTGTGTTAGAATCCCCATGTACATTCCCTGGTTAGTTCCCCATGTACATTCCCGAGTTAGAATCCCAATGTACATTCCAGGGTTAGAATCTCCATGTACATTCCCGGGTTAGAATCCCCATGGACATTCCCAGGTTTGAATTCCCTTGTACATACCCGGGTTAGAATCCGCATGTACATTCCAGGGTTAGAATCCCCATGTACATTCCAGGGTTAGTATTCCCATGTACATTCCCGGTTTAGAAACCCCATGTACATTCCCGGAATGGAATCCCCATGTACATTCCGGGTTGAAATCTCCAAATACATTCCCGGGTTAGAATCCCCATGTACATTCCCAGGTTTAGAATCCCCATGTACATTCCCACGGTTAGAATCCCCATGTACATTCCCAGGGTTAGAATCCCCATGTACATTCCCGGGTTAGTATCCCCATGGACATTCCCAGGGTTAGAATCCCCATGTACATTCCCAAGATTAGAATCCCCATGTTCACTCCCAGGGTTAGAAATCCCATGTACATTCCCGGGTTAGAATCCCCATATACATTCCCGGGTTAGAATCCCCATGTACATTCCCTGGTTAGTTCCCCATGTACATTCCCGGGTTAGAATCCCCATGTACATTCCCGGGTTAGAATCTCCATGTACATTCCTGGGTTAGAATCCCCATGGACATTCCCAGGTTTGAATTCCCTTGTACATTCCCGGGTTAGAATCCCCATGTACATTCCCGGGTTAGAATCCCCATGTACATTCCTGGGTTAGTATTCCCATGTACATTCCCAGTTTAGAAACCCCATGTACATTCCCAGAATGGAATCCCCATGTACATTCCCGGGTTGAAATCCCCAAATACATTCCCGGGTTAGAATCCCCATGTACATTCCCAGGTTTAGAATCCCCATGTACATTCCCATGGTTAGAATCCCCATGTACATTCCCAGTGTTAGAATCCCCATGTGCATTCCCGTGTTGAATCCCCATGTACATTACCAGTTTGGAATCCCCATGTACATTCCCGGGTTAGAAGCCCCATGTACATTCCCGGGTTAGTGTCCCCATGTACATACCCGGATTAGAATGCCCATGAACATTCCCAGGGTTAGAATACCCATGTACATTCCCAGGGTTAGAATCCCCATGTACATTCCCGTGTTGAATCCCCATGTGCATTACGATTTAGAATCCCCATGTACATTCCCGGGTTAATCCCCATGTACATTCCCGGGTTAATATCCCCATGTGCATTCCCGGGTTAGAATCCCCATGTACATTCCCAGGTCAGTATCCCCATGTACATTCTAGGGTTAGTATCCCCATGTATATTCCCGGGTTAGAATCCTCATGTACATTCCCAGGGTTAGAATCCCCATGTACATTCCCAGGGTTAGAATCCCCATGTACATTCCCGGGTAACAATCTCCATGTACATTCCCGGGTTACAATCCCCATTTACATTCCCAGGGTGAGTATCCCCATGTTCATTCCCGGGTTACTATCCCCATGTACGTGCCTGGGTTAGAAACCCCATGTACGTTCCAGGTTTAGAATCCGCAAGTACATTCCCAGGTTAGAAACCGCATGTACATTCCCTGGTTAGAATCCCCATGTACATTCCCGGGTTATAAACCCCATGTACATTCCAAAGGTTAGTATACCTATGTACATTCCCAGGATTAGAATCCCCATGTACATTCCCAGGATTAGAATTCCCGTACATTCCTGGGTTAGAATCCCTATGTAATTTTCCAGGTTAGAATCACCATGTACATTCCCGGGTTAGAATCCCCATGTACATTCCCGGGTTAGAATCCCCATCAACATTCCCGGGTTACAATCCCCATGATCATTCCCGGGCTAGTATACCCATGAAAATTACCAGGTTAGAATCCCCATGTACATTCGCGGGTTAGAATCCCCATGTACATCCCGGGTCAGTATCCCCATGTACATTCCCGGTTTAGTAACCCCATTTACATTCCCAGATTTAGAATCCCCATATACATTCTCGGGGTTAGAATCCCCATATGCATTCCCGGGGTTAGAATCCCCAGATACATTCCCAGGGTTGGAATCCCCATGTATATGCCCAGTTCAGAATCTCCATATACGTTCCTGGGTTAGAATCCCCATGTACATTCCCGGGTTAGTATCCCCATGGACATTCCCAGGGTTAGAATCGCCATGTACATTCCCAAGGTTAGAATCCCCATGTTCACTCCAAGGGTTAGAATTCCCATGTACATTCCCGGGTTAGAATGCCCATGTACATTCCCGGGTTAGAACCCCATGTACATTCCCGGGTTAGAATCTCCATGTACATTCCCGGGTTAGAATCCCCATGGACATTCCCAGGTTTGAATCCCCTTGTACATTCCGGGTTAGAATCCCCATGTACATTCCCGGGTTAGAATCCCCATGTACATTCCAGGGTTAGTATACCCATGTACATTCCCGGTTTAGAAACCCCATGTACATTCCCGGAATGGAATCCCCACGTATATTCCCGGGTTGAAATCCCCAAATATATTCCCGGGTCAGAATCCCCATGTACATTCCCGGGTTAGAATCCCCATGTACATTCCCGGGTTAGAAACCCCATGTACATTCCCGGATTAGAATCCCCCTGTACATTGCCAGGGTTAAAATCCCCATGTACATTCCCAGGATCAGAATCCCCATGTACATACCCGGGTTACAATAGACTTGTACATTCCCCGGGTTACAATCCCGATGTACATTCCCAGGGTTAGTATCCCCATGTACATTCCTGGGTTAGTATCCCTATGTACATTGCCGGGTTAGAATCCCCACGTACATTCCCGGGTTAGAATCCCCATGTACATTCCCGGGTTAGTATCCCAATATACATTCCCGGGTTAGTATCCCCATGTACATTCCCAGGGTTGGATTCTCCCATATATATTCCCGGGGTTAGAATCCCCATTTACATTTCCGGGTTAGAATTCTCATGTACATTCCCTGGTTCGAAACCCCATGTACATTCCCGGGTTAGTATCCCCATGTACATTTTCAGGGTTAGAATCCCCATATACATTCCCAAGGTGAGAATCCCCATGTACGTTCCTGGCTTTGAATCCCCATGTTCATTCCTGGGTTAGAATCCCCATGTACATTCCCAGGTTTGAATCCCCTTGTACATTCCCGGGTTAGAATCCACATGTACATTCCAGGAATGGAATCCCCATGTACATTCCCGGGTTGAAATCCCCAAATACATTCCCGGGTTAGAATCCCCATGTACATTCCCATTGTTAGAATCCCCATGTACATTCCAACGGTTAGAATCCCCAAATACATTCCCAGGTTTAGAATCCCCATGTACATTCCCAGGGTTAGAATCCCCATATGCGTTCCCGTGTTGAATCCCCATGTACATTACCAGTTTAGAATCCCCATGTACATTCCCGGCTTAGAATCCCCATGTACATTGCCGGGTTAGTATCCCCATGTACATTCCCGTTTTAGAATGCCCATGTACATTCCCAGGGTTAGAATCCCCATGTTCATTCCCAGGGTTAGAATCCCCATGTACATTCCCGGGTAACAATCTCCATGTACATTCCAGGGTTACAAGCCCGATTTGCATTCCCAGGGTGAGTATCCCCATGTTCATTCCCAGGTTATTATCCCCATGTACGTGCCTGGGTTAGAAACCCCATGTACATTCCAGGGTTAGAATCCCCAAGTACATTCCCAGGTTAGAAACCCCATGTACATTCCCTGGTTAGAATCCCCATGTACATTCCCGGGTTATAAACCCCATGTACATTCCAAGGTTAGTATACCTATGTACATTACCAGGTTAGAATCCCCATGTACATACCCGGGTTAAAATCCCCATGTACATTCCCGGGTTAGAATCCCCATGCACATTCCCGGCGTAGAGTTCCCATGTACATTTCCAGGGTTAGTATACCCATGTACATTCCCGGTTTAGAAACCCCATGTACATTCCCGGAATGGAATCCCCATGTATATTCCCGGGTTGAAATCCCCAAATATATTCCCGGGTCAGAATCCCCATGTACATTCCCGGGTTAGAATCCCCATGTACATTCCCGGGTTAGAAACCCATGTACATTCCCGGATTAGAATCCCCCTGTACATTGCCAGGGTTAAAATCCCCATGTACATTCCCAGGATCAGAATCCCCATGTACATACCCGGGTTACAATATCCTTGTACATTCCCCGGGTTACAATCCCGATGTACATTCCCAGGGTTAGTATCCCTATGTACATTCCTGGGTTAGTATCCCTATGTACATTGCCGGGTTAGAATCCCCACGTACATTCCCGGGTTAGAATCCCCATGTACATTCCCGGGTTAGTATCCCAATATACTTTCCCGGGTTAGTATCCCCATGTACATTCCCAGGGTTGGATTCTCCCATATATATTCCCGGGGTTAGAATCCCCATTTACATTTCCGGGTTAGAATTCTCATGTACATTCCCTGGTTCGAAACCCCATGTACATTCCCGGGTTAGTATCCCCATGTACATTTTCAGGGTTAGAATCCCCATATACATTCCCAAGGTGAGAATCCCCATGTACGTTCCTGGCTTTGAATCCCCATGTACATTCCTGGGTTAGAATCCCCATGTACATTCCCAGGTTTGAATCCCCTTGTACATTCCCGGGTTAGAATCCACATGTACATTCCAGGAATGGAATCCCCATGTACATTCCCGGGTTGAAATCCCCAAATACATTCCCGGGTTAGAATCCCCATGTACATTCCCATTGTTAGAATCCCCATGTACATTCCAACGGTTAGAATCCCCAAATACATTCCCAGGTTTAGAATCCCCATGTACATTCCCAGGGTTAGAATCCCCATATGCATTCCCGTGTTGAATCCCCATGTACATTACCAGTTTAGAATCCCCATGTACATTCCCAGCTTAGAATCCCCATGTACATTGCCGGGTTAGTATCTCCATGTACATTCCCGTGTTAGAATGCCCATGTACATTCCCAGGGTTAGAATCCCCATGTTCATTCCCAGGGTTAGAATCCCCATGTACATTCCCGGGTAACAATCTCCATGTACATTCCCGGGTTACAAGCCCCATTTACATTCCCAGGGTGAGTATCCCCATGTTCATTCCCGGGTTATTATCCCCATGTACGTGCCTGGGTTAGAAACCCCATGTACATTCCAGGGTTGGAAACCCCAAGTACATTCCCAGGTTAGAAACCCCATGTACATTCCCTGGTTAGAATCCCCATGTACATTCCCGGGTTATAAACCCCATGTACATTCCAAGGTTAGTATACCTATGTACATTACCGGGTTAGAATCCCCATGTACATACCCGGGTTAAAATCCTCATGTACATTCCCGGGTTAGAATCCCCATGCACATTCCTGGCGTAGAGTTCCCATGTACATTTCCAGGGTTAGAATACCCATGTACATTACCAGGATTAGAATCCTCATGTACATTCCCAGGATTAGAATTCCCGTACATTCCTGGGTTAGAATCCCCATGTGCTTTTCCAGGTTAGAATCACCATGTACATTCCCGGGTTAGAATCCCCATGTACATTCCCGGGTTAGAATCCCCATCAACATTCCCGGGTTAGAATCCCCATGATCATTCCCGGGTTAGTATACCCATGAAAATTACCAGGTTAGAATCCCCATGTACATTCCCGGGTTAGAAATCCCATGTACATTCCCTGGTTAGAATCCCCATGTACATTCCCGGGTTATAAACCCCATGTACATTCCAAGGTTAGTATACCTATGTACATTACCGGGTTAGAATCCCCAAGGACATACCCGGGTTAAAATCCCCATGTACATTCCCGGGTTAGAATCCCCATGCACATTCCCGGCGTAGAGTTCCCATGTACATTTCCAGGGTTAGAATTCCCATGTACATTACCAGGATTAGAATCCCCATGTACATTCCCAGGATTAGAATTCCCGTACATTCCTGGGTTAGAATCCCCATGTGCTTTTCCAGGTTAGAATCACCATGTACATTCCCGGGTTAGAATCCCCATGTATATGCCCGGTTCAGAATCTCCATGTACGTTCCTGGGTTAGAATCCCCATGTACATTCCCGGGTTAGTATCCCCATGGACATTCCCAGGGTTAGAATCCCCATGTACATTCCCAAGATTAGAATCCCCATGTTCACTCCCAGGGTTAGAAATCCCATGTACATTCCCGGGTTAGAATCCCCATATACATTCCCGGGTTAGAATCCCCATGTACATTCCCTGGTTAGTTCCCCATGTACATTCCCGGGTTAGAATCCCCATGTACATTCTCGGGTTAGAATCTCCATGTACATTCCCGGGTTAGAATCCCCATGGACATTCCCAGGTTTGAATTCCCTTGTACATACCCGGGTTAGAATCTCCATGTACATTCCCGGGTTAGAATCCCAATGTACATTCCTGGGTTAGTATTCCCATGTACATTCCCGGTTTAGAAACCCCATGTACATTCCCGGAATAGAATCCCCATGTACATTGCCGGGTTGAAATCCCCAAATATATTCCCGGGTTAGAATCCCCATGTACATTCCCAGGTTTAGAATCCCCATGTACCTTCCCACGGTTAGAATCCCCATGTACATTCCCAGGTTTAGAATCCCCATGTACCTTCCCACGGTTAGAATCCCCATGTACATTCCCGGGTTAGAATCTCCATGTACATTCCCGGGTTAGAATCCCCATGGACATTCCCAGGTTTGAATTCCCTTGTACATACCCGGGTTAGAATCTCCATGTACATTCCCGGGTTAGAATCCCAATGTACATTCCTGGGTTAGTATTCCCATGTACATTCCCGGTTTAGAAACCCCATGTACATTCCCGGAATAGAATCCCCATGTACATTGCCGGGTTGAAATCCCCAAATATATTCCCGGGTTAGAATCCCCATGTACATTCCCAGGGTTAGAATCCCCATGTGCATTCTTGTGTTGAATCCCCATGTACATTACCAGTTTGGAATCCCCATGTACATTCCCGGGTTAGAAGCCCCATGTACGTTCCCGGGTTAGTATCCCCATGTACATTCCCGGATTAGAATGCCCATGAACATTCCCAGGGTTAGAATCCCCATGTACATTCCCAGGGTTAGAATCCCCATGTACATTCCCGTGTTGAATCCCCATGTGCATTACCAGTTTAGAATCCCCATGTACATTCCCGGGCTAATCCCCATGTACATTCCCGGGTTAATATCCCCATGTGCATTCTAGGGTTAGTATCCCCATGTACAGTCCCGGGTTAGAATCCTCATGTACATTTCCAGGGTTAGAATCCCCATGTACATTCCCAGGGTTAGAATCCCCATGTACATTCCCGGGTCACAATCTCCATGTACATTCCCGGGTTACAATCCCCATTTACATTCCCAGTGTGAGTATCCCCATGTTAATTCCCGGGTTAGTATCCCCATGTACGTGCCTGGGTTAGAAACTCCATGTACGTTCCAGGTTTAGAATCCCGAAGTACATTCCCAGGTTAGAAACCGCATGTACATTCCCTGGTTAGAATCCCCATGTACATTCCCGGGTTATAAACCCCATGTACATTCCAAAGTTTAGTATACCTATGTACATTCCCAGGATTAGAATCCCCATGTACATTTCCAGGATTAGAATTCCCGTACATTCCTGGGTTAGAATCCCTACGTATTTTTCCAGGTTAGAATCACCATGTACATTCCCGGGTTAGAATCCCCATGTACATTCCCGGGTTAGAATCCCCATCAACATTCCCGGGTTACAATCCCCATGATCATTCCCGGGTTAGTATACCCATGAAAATTACCAGGTTAGAATCCCCATGTACATTCGCGGGTTAGAATCCCCATGTACATCCCGGGTCAGTATCCCCATGTACATTCCCGGTTTAGTAACCCCATGTACATTCCCAGGTTTAGAATCCCCATATACATTCTCGGGGTTAGAATCCCCATATGCATTCCCGGGGTTAGAATCCCCAGATACATTCCCAGGGTTGGAATCCCCATGTATATGCCCAGTTCAGAATCTCCATATACGTTCCTGGGTTAGAATCCCCATGTACATTCCCGGGTTAGTATCCCCATGGACATTCCCAGGGTTAGAATCGCCATGTACATTCCCAAGGTTAGAATCCCCATGTTCACTCCCAGGGTTAGAATTCCCATGTACATTCCCGGGTTAGAATCCCCATATACATTCCCGGGTTAGAACCCCATGTACATTCCCTGGTTAGATCCCCATGTACATTCCCGGGTTAGAATCCCCATGTACATTCCCGGGTTAGAATCTCCATGTACATTCCCGGGTTAGAATCCCCATGGACATTCCCAGGTTTGAATCCCCTTGTACATTCCGGGTTAGAATCCCCATGTACATTGCCGGGTTAGAATCCCCATGTACATTCCAGGGTTAGTATACCCATGTACATTCCCGGTTTAGAAACCCCATGTACATTCCCGGAATGGAATCCCGATGTACATTCCCGGGTTGAAATCCCCAAACATATTCCCGGATTAGAAACCCCATGTACATTCCCAGGTTTAGAATCCCCATGTACATTCCCACGGTTAGAATCCCCATGTACATTCCCAGGGTTAGAATCCCCATGCACATTCCCGTGTTGAATCCCCATGTACATTACCTGTTTAGAATCCCCATGTACATTCCCGGGTTAGAAGCCCCATGTACATTCCCGGGTTAGTATCCCCATGTACATTCCCGGATTAGAATGCCCATGAACATTCCCAGGGTTAGAATCCCCATGTACATTCCCAGGGTTAGAAACCCCATGTGCATTCCCGTGATGAATCCCCATGTGCATTACCAGTTTAGAATCCCCATGTACATTCCCGGGTTAATCCCCATGAACATTCCCGGGTTAGTATCCCCATGTGCATTCCCGGGTTAGAATCCCCATGTACATTCCCAGGTCAGTATCCCCATGTACATTCTAGGGTTAGAGTCCCCATGTACATTTCCGGGTTAGAATCCCCATGTACCTTCCCAGGTTAGTATCCCCATGTATTTCCCGGGTTGAAATCCCCAAGTACATTCCCGGGTTAGAATCCCCATATACATTCCTAGGTTAGTATCCCCATGTACATTGCCGGGTTAGGAGGGTTAGTATCCCCATGTGCATTCCCGGGTTAGATTCCCGATGTACATTCCCGGGTTAGAATCCCCATGTACATTCCCGGGTTAGAATCCCCATGTACATTCCCCGGTTAGTATCCCAATGTATATTCCCGGGTTAGTAACCCCATGTACATTCCCGGGTTAAAAGGGTTAGTATCCCCATGTACATTCCTGAGTTAGAATCCCCATGTACATTCCAGGGTTAGAATCCCCATGTACATTCCAGGGTTAGAATCCCCATGTACATTCCCGGGTTAGTATCCCCATGTACATTCCCGGTCAGGTATCCCCATGTACATTGCCGGGTTAGAATCCCCATGTACATTCCCTGGATACAATCCCCATGTAGATTCCCGGATTAGAATCCCCATGACCATTCCCTGGTCAGTATCCCCATGTACATTCCTGGGTTAGAATACACATGTTCATTCCCGTATTTGAATCCCATGTACATTCCCAGGGTTAGAATCCCCATGTACATTCCCAGGGTTAGGATCCCCGTGTACATTCCCGGGTTAGTATCCCCATGTACATTCCCGGGTTAGAATCCCCATGTACATCCCGGGTTAGTATACCCATGAACATTCCCGGGTTAGAATCCCCATGTACATTCCCGGGTTAGAATCCCCATGTATTTTCCTGGGTTAGAATCCTCATGCACATACCCACGTTAGAATCCCCATGTTCACTCCCAGGGTTAGAATCCCCATGTACTTTCCCAGGGTCAGAATCCCCATGTACATTCCCGGGTTAGAATCCCCATGTACATTCCCGGTTTAGAAACCCCATGTACATTCCGGGGTTAGAATCCCCATGTACATTCCCGTGTTGAATCTCCATGTGCATTACCTGTTTAGAATCCCCATGTACATTCCCGGGTTAATCCCCATGTACATTCCCGGGTTAATATCCCCATGTGCATTCCCGGGTTAGAATCACCATGTACATTCCCAGGTCAGTATCCCCATGTACATTCTAGGGTGAGTATCCCCATGTACATTCCCGGGTTAGAATCCTCATGTACATTCCCAGGGTTAGAATCCCCATGTACATTCCCAGGGTTAGAATCCCCATGTATATTCCCGGGTAACAATCTCCATGTACATTCCCGGGTTACAATCCCCATTTACATTCCCAGGGTGAGTATCCCCATGTTAATTCCCGGGTTAGTATCCCCATGTACGTGCCTGGGTTAGAAACCCCATGTACGTTCCAGGTTTAGAATCCCCAAGTACATTCCCAGGTTAGAAACCCCATGTACATTCCCTGGTTAGAATCCCCATATACATTCCCGGGTTATAAACCCCATGTACATTCCAAAGGTTAGTATACCTATGTACATTCCCAGGATTAGAATCCCCATGTACATTCCCAGGATTAGAATTCCCGTACATTCCTGGGTTAGAATCCCTACGTACTTTTCCAGGTTAGAATCACCATGTACATTCCCGGGTTAGAATCCCCATGTACATTCCCGGGTTAGAATCCCCATCAACATTCCCGGGTTACAATCCCCATGATCATTCCCGGGTTAGTTTACCCATGAAAATTACCAGGTTAGAATCCCCATGTACATTCCCGGGATAGAATCCCCATGTACATCCCGGGTCAGTATCCCCATGTACTTTCCCGGGTTAGTATCCCATGTACATTCCCAGGTTTAGAATCCCCATATACATTCTCGGGGTTAGAATCCCCATATGCATTCCCGGGGTTAGAATCCCCAGATACATTCCCAGGGTTGGAATCCCCATGTATATGCCCAGTTCAGAATCTCCATATACGTTCCTGGGTTAGAATCCCCATGTACATTCCGGGTTAGAATCCCCATGTACATTCCCGGGTTAGAATCCCCATGCACATACCAGGGTTAGTATACCCATGTACATTCCCGGTTTAGAAACCCCATGTACATTCCCGGAATGGAATCCCCATGTACATTCCCGGGTTGAAATCCCCAAATATATTCCCGGATTAGAATCCCCATGTACATTCCCAGGTTTAGAATCCCCATGTACATTCCCACGGTTAGAATCCCCATGTACATTCCCAGGGTTAGAATCCCCATGTACATTCCCGTGTTGAATTCCCATGTACATTACCTGTTTAGCATCCCCATGTACATTCCCGGGTTAGAAGCCCCATGTACATTCCCGGGTTAGTATCCCCATGTACATTCCCGGATTAGAATGCCCATGAACATTCCCAGGGTTAGAATCCCCATGTACATTCCCAGGGTTAGAAACCCCATGTGCATTCCCGTGTTGAATCCCCATGTGCATTATCAGTTTAGAATCCCCATGTACATTCCCGGGTTAATCCCCATGAACATTCCCGGGTTAGTATCCCCATGTGCATTCCCGGGTTAGAATCCCCATGTACATTCCCAGGTCAGTATCCCCATGTACATTCTAGGGTTAGTGTCCCCATGTACATTCCCGGTTTAGAATCCCCATGTACATTCCCAGGTTAGTATCCCCATGTATATTCCCGGGTTGAAATCCCCAGGTACATTCCCGGGTTAGAAACCCCATGTACATTCCGGGATTAGAATCCCCATGTACATTCCCGTGTTGAATCCCCATGTGCATTACCAGTTTAGAATCCCCATATACATTCCAGGGTTGGAAACCCCAAGTACATTCCCTGGTTAGAAACCCCATGTACATTCCCTGGTTAGAATACCCATGTACATTCCCGGGTTATAAACCCCATGTACATTCCAAGGTTAGTATACCTATGTACATTACCGGGTTAGAATCCCCATGTACATACCCGGGTTAAAATCCCCATGTACATTCCCAGGTTAGAATCCCCATGCACATTCCCGGCGTAGAGTTCCCATGTACATTTCCAGGGTTAGAATACCCATGTACATTACCAGGATTAGAATCCCCATGTACATTCCCAGGATTAGAATTCCCGTACATTCCTGGGTTAGAATCCCCATGTGCTTTTCCAGGTTAGAATCACCATGTACATTCCCGGGTTAGAATCCCCATGTACATTCCCGGGTTAGAATCCCCATCAACATTCCCGGGTTAGAATCCCCATGATCATTCCCGGGTTAGTAAACCCATGAAAATTACCAGGTTAGAATCCCCATGTACATTCCCAGGTTAGAAATCCCATGTACATTCCCTGGTTAGAATCCCCATGTACATTCCCGGGTTATAAACCCCATGTACATTCCAAGGGTAGTATACCTATGTACATTACCGGGTTAGAATCCCCAAGTACATACCCGGGTTAAAATCCCCATGTACATTCCCGGGTTAGAATCCCCATGCACATTCCCGGCGTAGAGTTCCCATGTACATTTCCAGGGTTAGAATACCCATGTACATTACCAGGATTAGAATCCCCATGTACATTCCCAGGATTAGAATTCCCGTACATTCCTGGGTTAGAATCCCCATGTGCTTTTCCAGGTTAGAATCACCATGTACATTCCCGGGTTAGAATCCCCATGTATATGCCCGGTTCAGAATCTCCATTTACGTTCCTGGGTTAGAATCCCCATGTACATTCCCGGGTTAGTATCCCCATGGACATTCCCAGGGTTAGAATCCCCATGTACATTCCCAAGATTAGAATCCCCATGTTCACTCCCAGGGTTAGAAATCCCATGTACATTCCCGGGTTAGAATCCCCATATACATTCCCGGGTTAGAATCCCCATGTACATTCCCTGGTTAGTTCCCCATGTACATTCCCGGGTTAGAATCCCCATGTACATTCCCGGGTTAGAATCTCCATGTACATTCCCGGGTTAGAATCCCCATGGACATTCCCAGGTTTCAATTCCCTTGTACATACCCGGGTTAGAATCCCCATGTACATTCCCGGGTTAGAATCCCAATGTACATTCCTGGGTTAGTATTCCCATGTACATTCCCGGTTTAGAAACCCCATGTACATTCCCGGAATAGAATCCGCATGTACATTGCAGGGTTGAAATCCCCAAATATATTCCCGGGTTAGAATCCCCATGTACATTCCCAGGTTTAGAATCCCCATGTACCTTCCCACGGTTAGAATCCCCATGTACATTCCCAGGTTTAGAATCCCCATGTACCTTCCCACGGTTAGAATCCCCATGTACATTCCCAGGGTTAGAATCCCCATGTACATTCCCAGGGTTAGAATCCCCATGTGCATTCTCGTGTTGAATCCCCATGTACATTACCAGTTTGGAATCCCCATGTACATTCCCGGGTTAGAAGCCCCATGTACGTTCCCGGGTTAGTATCCCCATGTACATTCCCGGATTAGAATGCCCATGAACATTCCCAGGGTTAGAATCCCCATGTACATTCCCAGGGTTAGAATCCCCATGTACATTCCCGTGTTGAATCCCCATGTGCATTACCAGTTTAGAATCCCCATGTACATTCCCGGGTTAATCCCCATGTACATTCCCGGGTTAATATCCCCATGTGCATTCTAGGGTTAGTATCCCCATGTACAGTCCCGGGTTAGAATCCTCATGTACATTTCCAGGGTTAGAATCCCCATGTACATTCCCAGGGTTAGAATCCCCATGTACATTCCCGGGTAACAATCTCCATGTACATTCCCGGGTTACAATCCCCATTTACATTCCCAGGGTGAGTATCCCCATGTTAATTCCCGGGTTAGTATCCCCATGTACGTGCCTGGGTTAGAAACTCCATGTACGTTCCAGGTTTAGAATCCCGAAGTACATTCCCAGGTTAGAAACCGCATGTACATTCCCTGGTTAGAATCCCCATGTACATTCCCGGGTTATAAACCCCATGTACATTCCAAAGGTTAGTATACATATGTACATTCCCAGGATTAGAATCTCCATGTACATTTCCAGGATTAGAATTCCCGTACATTCCTGGGTTAGAATCCTACGTATTTTTCCAGGTTAGAATCACCATGTACATTCCCGGGTTAGAATCCCCATGTACATTCCCGGGTTAGAATCCCCATCAACATTCCCGGGTTACAATCCCCATGATCATTCCCGGGTTAGTATACCCATGAAAATTACCAGGTTAGAATCCCCATGTACATTCGCGGGTTAGAATCCCCATGTACATCCCGGGTCAGTATCCCCATGTACATTCCCGGTTTAGTAACCCCATGTACATTCCCAGATTTAGAATCCCCATATACATTCTCGGGGTTAGAATCCCCATATGCATTCCCGGGGTTAGAATCCCCATGTATATGCCCAGTTCAGAATCTCCATATACGTTCCTGGGTTAGAATCCCCATGTACATTCCCGGGTTAGTATCCCCATGGACATTCCGAGGGTTAGAATCGCCATGTACATTCCCAAGGTTAGAATCCCCATGTTCACTCCCAGGGTTAGAAATCCCATGTACATTCCCGGGTTAGAATCCCCATATACATTCCCGGGTTAGAATCCCCATGTACATTCCCTGGTTAGTTCCCCATGTACATTCCCGGGTTAGAATCCCCATGTACATTCCCAGGGTTATAATCCCTATGTACAATCCCGTGTTGAATCCCCATGTACATTACCAGTTTAGAATCCCCATGTACATTCCCGGGTTAGAAGCCCCATGTACATTCCCGGGTTAGTATCCCCATGTACATTCCTGGATTAGAATGCCCATGAACATTCCCAGGGTTAGAATCCCCATGTACATTCCCAGGGTTAGAAACCCCATGTGCATTCCCGTGTTGAATCCCCATGTGCATTACCAGTTTAGAATCCCCATGTACATTCCCGGGTTAATCCCCATGAACATTCCCGGGTTAGTATCCCCATGTGCATTCCCGGGTTAGAATCCCCATGTACATTCCCAGGTCAGTATCCCCATGTACATTCTAGGGTTAGTATCCCCATGTACATTCCCGGTTTAGAATCCCAATGTACATTCCCAGGTTAGTATCCCCATGTATATTCCCGGGTTGAAATCCTCAGATACATTCCCGGGTTAGAATCCCCATATACATTCCTAGGTTAGTATCCCCATGTACATTGCCGGGTTAGGAGGGTTAGTATCCCCATGTGCATTCCCGGGTTAGAATACCAATGTACATTTCCGGGTTAGAATCCCCAAGTATATTCCCGGGTTAGAATCCCCATGTTCATTCCCAGGTTAGTATCCCCATGTACATTCCTGGATTAGAATGCCCATGAACATACCCAGGGTTAGAATCCCCATGTACATTCCCAGGGTTAGAAACCCCATGTGCATTCCCGTGTTGAATCCCCATGTGCATTACCAGTTTAGAATCCCCATGTACATTCCCGGGTTAATCCCCATGAACATTCCCGGGTTAGTATCCCCATGTGCATTCCCGGGTTAGAATCCCCATGTACATTCCCAGGTCAGTATCCCCATGTACATTCTAGGGTTAGTATCCCCATGTACATTCCCGGTTTAGAATCCCAATGTACATTCCCAGGTTAGTATCCCCATGTATATTCCCGGGTTGAAATCCTCAGGTACATTCCCGGGTTAGAATCCCCATATACATTCCTAGGTTAGTATCCCCATGTACATTGCCGGGTTAGGAGGGTTAGTATCCCCATGTGCATTCCCGGGTTAGAATACCAATGTACATTTCCGGGTTAGAATCCCCATGTATATTCCCGGGTTAGAATCCCCATGTTCATTCCCAGGTTAGTATCCCCATGTATATTCCCGGGTTGAAATCCCCAGGTACATTCCCGGGTTAGAATCCCCATATACATTCCTAGGTTAATATCCCCATGTACATTGCTGGGTTAGGAGGGTTAGTATCCCCATGTGCATTCCCGGGTTAGAATCCCGATGTACATTCCCGGGTTAGAATCCCCATGTACATTCCCGGGTTAGAATCCCCATGTACATTCCCCGGTTAGTATCCCAATGTATATTCCCGGGTTAGTAACCCCATGTACATTCCCGGGTTAAAAGGGTTAGTATCCCCATGTACATTCCTGGGTTAGAATCCCGATGTACATTCCCGGGTTAGAATCCCCATGTACATTCCAGGGTTAGAATCCCCATGTACATTCCCGGGTTAGTATCCCCATGTACATTCCCGGTCAGGTATCCCCATGTACATTGCCGGGTTAGAATCCCCATGTACATTCCCTGGTTAGTATCCCCATGTACATTCTTGGGTTAGAATACACATGTTCATTCCCGTATTTGAATCCCATGTACATTCCCAGGTTAGAATCCCCATGTACATTCCCAGGGTTAGGATCCCCGTGTACATTCCCGGGTTAGTATCCCCATGTACATTCCCGGGTTAGAATCCCCATGTACATCCCGGGTTAGTATACCCATGAACATTCCCGGGTTAGAATCCCCATGTACATTCCCGGGTTAGAATCCCCATGTACTTTCCTGGGTTAGAATACTCATGTACATATCCACGTTAGAATCCCCATGTTCAATCCCAGGGTTAGAATCCCCATGTACTTTCCCAGGGTCAGAATCCCCATGTACATTCCCGGGTTAGAATCCCCATGTACATTCCCGGGTTAGAAACCCCATGTACATTCCGGGGTTAGAATCCCCATGTACATTCCCGTGTTGAATCCCCATGTGCATTACCAGTTTAGAATCCCCATGTACATTCCTGGGTTAATCCCCATGTACATTCCCGGGTTAATATCCCCATGTGCATTCCCGGGTTAGAATCCCCATGTACATTCCCAGGTCAGTATCGCCATGTACATTCTAGGGTTAGTATCCCCATGTACATTCCCGAGTTAGAATCCTCATGTACATTCCCAGGGTTAGAATCCCCATGTACATTCCCAGGGTTAGAATCCCAATGTATATTCCCGGGTAACAATCTCCATGTACATTCCCGGGTTACAATCACCATTTACATTCCCAGGGTGAGTATCCCCATGTTAATTCCCGGGTTAGTATCCCCATGTACATTCCCAGGGTTAGAATTCCCATATAAATTCCCAAGTTGAGAATCCCCATGTACATTGCCGGGTTAGAATCCCCATGTACATTCCAGGGTTAGAATCCCCATGTACATTCCCGTGTTGAATCCCCATGTACATTACCTGTTTAGAATCCCCATGTACATTCCCGGGTTAGAAGCCCCATGTACATTCCCGGGTTAGTATCCCCATGTACATTCCCGGATTAGAATGCCCATGAACATTCCCAGGGTTAGAATCCCCATGTACATTCCCAGGGTTAGAAACCCCATGTGCATTCCCGTGATGAATCCCCATGTGCATTACCAGTTTAGAATCCCCATGTACATTCCCGGGTTAATCCCCATGAACATTCCCGGGTTAGTATCCCCATGTGCATTCCCGGGTTAGAATCCCCATGTACATTCCCAGGTCAGTATCCCCATGTACATTCTAGGGTTAGAGTCCCCATGTACATTTCCGGGCTAGAATCCCCATGTACCTTCCCAGGTTAGTAGCCCCATGTATATTCCCGGGTTGAAATCCCCAGGTACATTCCCGGGTTAGAATCCCCATATACATTCCTAGGTTAGTATCCCCATGTACATTGCCGGGTTAGGAGGGTTAGTATCCCCATGTGCATTCCCGGGTTAGATTCCCGATGTACATTCCCGGGTTAGAATCCCCATGTACATTCCCGGGTTAGAATCCCCATGTACATTCCCCGGTTAGTATCCCAATGTATATTCCCGGGTTAGTAACCCCATGTACATTCCCGGGTTAAAAGGGTTAGTATCCCCATGTACATTCCTGGGTTAGAATCCCCATGTACATTCCAGGGTTAGAATCCCCATGTACATTCCAGGGTTAGAATCCCCATGTACATTCCCGGGTTAGTATCCCCATGTACATTCCCGGTCAGGTATCCCCATGTACATTGCCGGGTTAGAATCCCCATGTACATTCCCTGGATACAATCCCCATGTAGATTCCAGGATTAGAATCCCCATGTCCATTCCCTGGTCAGTATCCCCATGTACATTCCTGGGTTAGAATACACATGTTCATTCCCGTATTTGAATCCCATGTACATTCCCAGGGTTAGAATCCCCATGTACATTCCCAGGGTTAGGATCCCCGTGTACATTCCCGGGTTAGTATCCCCATGTACATTCCCGGGTTAGAATCCCCATGTACATCCCGGGTTAGTATACCCATGAACATTCCCGGGTTAGAATCCCCATGTACATTCCCGGGTTAGAATCCCCATGTACTTTCCTGGGTTAGAATCCTCATGCACATACCCACGTTAGAATCCCCATGTTCACTCCCAGGGTTAGAATCCCCATGTACTTTCCCAGGGTCAGAATCCCCATGTACATTCCCGGGTTAGAATCCCCATGTACATTCCCGGTTTAGAAACCCCATGTACATTCCGGGGTTAGAATCCCCATGTACATTCCCGTGTTGAATCCCCATGTGCATTACCAGTTTAGAATCACCATGTACATTCCCGGGTTAATCCCCATGTACATTCCCGGGTTAATATCCCCATGTGCATTCCCGGGTTAGAATCCCCATGTACATTCCCAGGTCAGTATCCCCATGTACATTCCCAGGGTTAGAATCCCCATGTATATTCCCGGGTAACAATCTCCATGTACATTCCCGGGTTACAATCCCCATTTACATTCCCAGGGTGAGTATCCCCATGTTAATTCCCGGGTTAGTCTCCCCATGTACGTGCCTGGGTTAGAAACCCCATGTACGTTCCAGGTTTAGAATCCCCAAGTACATTCCCAGGTTAGAAACCCCATGTACATTCCCTGGTTAGAATCCCCATATACATTCCCGGGTTATAAACCCCATGTACATTCCAAAGGTTAGTATACCTATGTACATTCCCAGGATTAGAATCCCCATGTACATTCCCAGGATTAGAATTCCCGTACATTCCTGGGTTAGAATCCCTACGTACTTTTCCAGGTTAGAATTACCATGTACATTCCCGGGTTAGAATCCCCATGTACATTCCCGGGTTAGAATCCCCATCAACATTCCCGGGTTACAATCCCCATGATCATTCCCGGGATAGTTTACCCATGAAAATTACCAGGTTAGAATCCCCATGTACATTCCCGGGATAGAATCCCCATGTACATCCCGGGTCAGTATCCCCATGTACATTCCCGGGTTAGTATCCCCATGTACATTCCCAGGTTTAGAATCCCCATATACATTCTCGGGGTTAGAATCCCCATATGCATTCCCGGGGTTAGAATCCCCAGATACATTCCCAGGGTTGGAATTCCCATGTATATGCCCAGTTCAGAATCTCCATATACGTTCCTGGGTTAGAATCCCCATGTACATTCCCGGGTTAGTATCACCATGGACATTCCCAGGGTTAGAATCGCCATGTACATTCCCAAGGTTAGAATCCCCATGTTCACTCCCAGGGTTAGAATTCCCATGTACATTCCCGGGTTACAATCCCCATATACATTCCCGGGTTAGAACCCCATGTACATTCCCTGGTTAGATCCCCATGTACATTCCCGGGTTAGAATCCCCATGTACATTCCCGGGTTAGAATCTCCATGTACATTCCCAAGTTAGAATCCCCATGGACATTCCCAGGTTTGAATCCCCTTGTACATTCCGGGTTAGAATCCCCATGTACATTCCCGGGTTAGAATCCCCATGCACATTCCAGGGTTAGTATACCCATGTACATTCCCGGTTTAGAAACCCCATGTACATTCCCGGAATGGAATCCCCATGTACATTCCTGGGTTGAAATCCCCAAATATATTCCCGTATTAGAATCCCCATGTACATTCCCAGGTTTAGAATCCCCATGTACATTCCCACGGTTAGAATCCCCATGTACATTCCCAGGGTTAGAATCCCCATGTACATTCCCGAGTTGAATTCCCATGTACATTACCTGTTTAGCATCCCCATGTACATTCCCGGGTTAGAAGCCCCATGTACATTCCCGGGTTAGTATCCCCATGTACATTCCCGGATTAGAATGCCCATGAACATTCCCAGGGTTAGAATCCCCATGTACATTCCCAGGGTTAGAAACACCATGTGCATTCCCGTGTTGAATCCCCATGTGCATTATCAGTTTAGAATCCCCATGTACATTCCCGGGTTAATCCCCATGAACATTCCTGGGTTAGTATCCCCATGTGCATTCCCGGGTTAGAATCCCCATGTACATTCCCAGGTCAGTATCCCCATGTACATTCTAGGGTTAGTGTCCCCATGTACATTCCCGGTTTAGAATCCCCATGTACATTCCCAGGTTAGTATCCCCATGTATATTCCCGGGTTGAAATCCCCAGGTACATTCCCGGGTTAGAATCCCCATATACATTCCTAGGTTAGTATCCCCATGTACATTGCCGGGTTAGGAGGGTTAGTATCCCCATGTGCATTCCCGGGTTAGAATCCCGATGAACATTCCCGGGTTAGAATCCCCATGTACATTCCCGGGTTAGAATCCCCATGTACATTCCCCGGTTAGTATCCCAATGTATATTCCCGGGTTAGTAACCCCATGTACATTCCCGTGTTAAAAGGGTTAGTATCCCCATGTACATTCCTGGGTTAGAATCCCCATGTACATTCCAGGGTTAGAATCCCCATGTACATTCCCGGGTTAGTATCCCCATGTACATTCCCGGTCAGGTATCCCCATGTACATTGCCGGGTTAGAATCCCCATGTACATTCCCTGGATACAATCCCCATGTAGATTCCCGCATTAGAATCCCCATGTCCATTCCCTGGTCAGTATCCCCATGTACATTCCTGGGTTAGAATACACATGTTCATTCCCGTATTTGAATCCCATGTACATTCCCAGGGTTAGAATCCCCATGTACATTCCCAGGGTTAGGATCCCCGTGTACATTCCCGGGTTAGTATCCCCATGTACATTCCCGGGTTAGAATCACCA
Source organism: Pristiophorus japonicus (assembly GCF_044704955.1). NCBI lineage: Eukaryota > Metazoa > Chordata > Chondrichthyes > Pristiophoridae > Pristiophorus > Pristiophorus japonicus. The sequence continues at coordinate 12,558,169 of NC_092011.1, forward strand.
TGTACATCCCGGGTTAGTATACCCATGAACATTCCCGGGTTAGAATCCCCATGTACATTCCCGGGTTAGAATCCCCATGTACTTTCCTGGGTTAGAATCCTCATGTACATACCCACGTTAGAATCCCCATGTTCAATCCCAGGGTTAGAATCCCCATGTACTTTCCCAGGGTCAGAATCCCCATGTACATTCCCGGGTTAGAATCTCCATGTACATTCCCGGGTTAGTAACCCCATGTACATTCCGGGGTGAGAATCCCCATGTACATTCCCGTGTTGATTCCCATGTGCATTACCTGTTTAGAATCCCCATGTACATTCCTGGGTTAATCCCCATGTACATTCCCGGGTTAATATCCCCATGTGCATTCCCGGGTTAGAATCCCCATGTACATTCCCAGGTCAGTATCCCCATGTACATTCTAGGGTTAGAATCCCCATGTACATTCCCAGGGTTAGAATCCCCATGTATATTCCCGGGTAACAATCTCCATGTACATTCCCGGGTTACAATCCCCATTTACATTCCCAGGGTGAGTCTCCCCATGTTAATTCCCGGGTTAGTATCCCCATGTACGTGCCTGGGTTAGAAACCCCATGTACGTTCCAGGTTTAGAATCCCCAAGTACATTTCCAGGTTATAAACCCCATGTACATGCCCTTGTTAGAATCCCCATGTACATTCCCGGGTTATAAACCCCATGTACATTCCCGGTTTAGAAACCCCATGTACATTCCCGGAATGGAATCCCCATGTACATTCCCGGGTTGAAATCCCCAAATATATTGCCGTATTAGAATCCCCATGTACATTCCCAGGTTTAGAATCCCCATGTACATTCCCACGGTTAGAATCCCCATGTACATTCCCAGGGTTAGAATCCCCATGTACATTCCCGAGTTGAATTCCCATGTACATTACCTGTTTAGCATCCCCATGTACATTCCCGGGTTAGAAGCCCCATGTACATTCCCGGGTTAGTATCCCCATGTACATTCCCGGATTAGAATGCCCATGAACATTCCCAGGGTTAGAATCCCCATGTACATTCCCAGGGTTAGAAACCCCATGTGCATTCCCGTGTTGAATCCCCATGTGCATTATCAGTTTAGAATCCCCATGTACATTCCCGGGTTAATCCCCATGAACATTCCCGGGTTAGTACCCCATGTGCATTCCCGGGTTAGAATCCCCATGTACATTCCCAGGTCAGTATCCCCATGTACATTCTAGGGTTAGTGTCCCCATGTACATTCCCGGTTTAGAATCCCCATGTACATTCCCAGGTTAGTATCCCCATGTATATTCCCAGGTTGAAATCCCCAGGTACATTCCCGGGTTAGAATCCCCATATACATTCCTAGGTTAGTATCCCCATGTACATTGCCGGGTTAGGAGGGTTAGTATCCCCATGTGCATTCCCGGGTTAGAATCCCGATGAACATTCCCGGGTTAGAATCCCCATGTACATTCCCGGGTTAGAATCCCCATGTACATTCCCCGGTTAGTATCCCAATGTATATTCCCGGGTTAGTAACCCCATGTACATTCCCGTGTTAAAAGGGTTAGTATCCCCATGTACATTCCTGGGTTAGAATCCCCATGTACATTCCAGGGTTAGAATCCCCATGTACATTCCCGGGTTAGTATCCCCATGTACATTCCCGGTCAGGTATCCCCATGTACATTGCCGGGTTAGAATCCCCATGTACATTCCCTGGATACAATCCCCATGTAGATTCCCGCATTAGAATCCCCATGTCCATTCCCTGGTCAGTATCCCCATGTACATTCCTGGGTTAGAATACACATGTTCATTCCCGTATTTGAATCCCATGTACATTCCCAGGGTTAGAATCCCCATGTACATTCCCAGGGTTAGGATCCCCGTGTACATTCCCGGGTTAGTATCCCCATGTACATTCCCGGGTTAGAATCACCATGTACATCCCGGGTTAGTATACCCATGAACATTCCCGGGTTAGAATCCCCATGTACATTCCCGGGTTAGAATCCCCATGTACTTTCCTGGGTTAGAATCCTCATGTACATACCCACGTTAGAATCCCCATGTTCAATCCCAGGGTTAGAATCACCATGTACTTTCCCAGGGTCAGAATCCCCATGTACATTCCCGGGTTAGAATCTCCATGTACATTCCCGGGTTAGTAACCCCATGTACATTCCGGGGTGAGAATCCCCATGTACATTCCCGTGTTGATTCCCATGTGCATTACCTGTTTAGAATCCCCATGTACATTCCTGGGTTAATCCCCATGTACATTCCCGGGTTAATATCCCCATGTGCATTCCCGGGTTAGAATCCCCATGTACATTCCCAGGTCAGTATCCCCATGTACATTCTAGGGTTAGTATCCCCATGTACATTCCCGGGTTAGAATCCTCATGTATATTCCCAGGGTTAGAATCCCCATGTACATTCCCAGGGTTAGAATCCCCATGTATATTCCCGGGTAACAATCTCCATGTACATTCCCGGGTTACAATCCCCATTTACATTCCCAGGGTGAGTCTCCCCATGTTAATTCCCGGGTTAGTATCCCCATGTACGTGCCTGGGTTAGAAACCCCATGTACGTTCCAGGTTTAGAATCCCCAAGTACATTTCCAGGTTATAAACCCCATGTACATGCCCTTGTTAGAATCCCCATGTACATTCCCGGGTTATAAACCCCATGTACATTCCAAAGGTTAGTATACCTATGTACATTCCCAGGATTAGAATCCCCATGTACATTCCCGGGTTAGAATCCCCATGTACATTCCCAGGTCAGTATCCCCATGTACATTCTAGGGTTAGTATCCCCATGTACATTCCCGGGTTAGAATCCTCATGTATATTCCCAGGGTTAGAATCCCCATGTATATTCCCGGGTAACAATCTCCTTGTACATTCCCGGGTTACAATCCCCATTTACATTCCCAGGGTGAGTCTCCCCATGTTAATTCCCGGGTTAGTATCCCCATGTACGTGCCTGGGTTAGAAACCCCATGTACGTTCCAGGTTTAGAATGCCCAAGTACATTTCCAGGTTATAAACCCCATGTACATGCCCTTGTTAGAATCCCCATGTACATTCCCGGGTTATAAACCCCATGTACATTCCAAAGGTTAGTATACCTATGTACATTCCCAGGATTAGAATCCCCATGTACATTCCCGGGTTAGAATCCCCATGTACATTCCCCGGTTAGTATCCCAATGTATATTCCCTGGTTAGTAACCCCATGTACATTCCCGGGTTAAAAGCGTTAGTATCCCCATGTACATTCCTGGGTTAAAATCCCCATGTACATTCCAGGGTTAGAATCCCCATGTACATTCCAGGGTTAGAATCCCCATGTACATTCCCGGGTTAGTATCCCCATGTACATTCCCGGTCAGGTATCCCCATGTACATTGCCGGGTTAGAATCCCCATGTACATTCCCTGGATACAATCCCCATGTAGATTCCCGGATTAGAATCCCCATGTCCATTCCCTGGTTAGTATCCCCATGTACATTCCTGGGTTAGAATACACATGTTCATTCCCGTATTTGAATCCCATGTACATTCCCAGGGTTAGAATCCCCATGTACATTCCCAGGGTTAGGATCCCCGTGTACATTCCCGGGTTAGTATCCCCATGTACATTCCCGGGTTAGAATCCCCATGTACATCCCGGGTTAGTATACCCATGAACATTCCCGGGTTAGAATCCCCATGTACATTCCCGGGTTAGAATCCCCATGTACTTTCCTGGGTTAGAATCCTCATGCACATACCCACGTTAGAATCCCCATGTTCACTCCCAGGGTTAGAATCCCCATGTACTTTCCCAGGGTCAGAATCCCCATGTACATTCCCGGGTTAGAATCCCCATGTACATTCCCGGGTTAAAAACCCCATGTACATTCCGGGGTTAGAATCCCCATATACATTCCCGTGTTGAATCCCCATGTGCATTACCAGTTTAGAATCCCCATGTACAATCCCGGGTTAATCCCCATGTACATTCCCGGGTTAATATCCCCATGAACATTCCCAGGGTTAGAATCCCCATGTACATTCCCAGGGTTAGAAATCCCATCTGCATTCCCGTGTTGAATCCCCATGTGCATTATCAGTTTAGAATCCCCATGTACATTCCCGGGTTACTCCCCATGAACATTCCCGGGTTAGTATCCCCATGTGCATTCCCGGGTTAGAATCCCCATGTACATTCCCAGGTCAGTATCCCCATGTACATTCTAGTGTTAGTGTCCCCATGTACATTCCCGGGTTAGAATCCCCATGTACAAACCCTAGTTAGTATCCCCATGTATATTCACGGGTTGAAATCCCCAGGTACATTCCCGGGTTAGAATCCCCATATACATTCCTAGGTTAATATCCCCATGTACATTGCCGGGTTAGGAGGGTTAGTATCCCCATGTGCATTCCCGGGTTAGAATCCCATTGTACATTCCCGGGTTAGAATCCCCATGTACATTCCCGGGTAAGAATCCCCATGTATATCCCGGGTCAGTATCCCCATGTACATTCCCGGGTTAGTATCCCCATGTACATTCCCAGGTTTAGAATCCCCATATACATTCTCGGGGTTAGAATCCCCATATGCATTCCCGGGGTTAGAATCCCCAGATACATTCCCAGGGTTGGAATCCCCATGTATATGCCCAGTTCAGAATCTCCATATACGTTCCTGGGTTAGAATCCCCATGTACATTCCCGGTCAGGTATCCCCATGTACATTGCCGGGTTAGTATCCCCATGGACATTCCCAGGGTTAGAATCGCCATGTACATTCCCAAGGTTAGAATCCCCATGTTCACTCCCAGGGTTAGAATTCCCATGTACCTTCCCGGGTTAGAATCCCCATATACATTCCCGGGTTAGATTCCCATGTACATTCCCGGGTTAGAATCCCCATGTACATTCCCGGGTTAGAATCTCCATGTACATTCCCGGGTTAGAATCCCCATGGACATTCCCAGGTTTGAATCCCCTTGTACATTCCAGGTTAGAATCCCCATGTACATTCCCGGGTTAGAATCCCCATGTACATTCCAGGGTTAGTATACCCATGTACATTCCCGGTTTAGAAACCCCATGTACATTCACGGAATGGAATCCCCATGTACATTCCCGAGTTGAAATCCCCAAATATATTCCCGGATTAGAATCCCCATGTACATTCCCAGGTTTAGAATCCCCATGTACATTCCCACGGTTAGAATCCCCATGTACATTCCCAGGGTTAGAATCCCCATGTACATTCCCGTGTTGAATCCCCATGTACATTACCTGTTTAGAATCCCCATGTACATTCCCGGGTTAGAAGCCCCATGTGCATTCCCGGGTTAGTATCCCCATGTACATTCCCGGATTAGAATGCCCATGAACATTCCCAGGGTTAGAATCCCCATGTACATTCCCAGGGTTAGAAATCCCATCTGCATTCCCGTGTTGAATCCCCATGTGCATTACCAGTTTAGAATCCCCATGTACATTCCCGGGTTAATCCCCATGAACATTCCCGGGTTAGTATCCCCATGTGCATTCCCGGGTTAGAATCCCCATGTACATTCCCAGGTCAGTATCCCCATGTACATTCTAGGATTAGTAACCCCATGTACATTCCCGGGTTAGAATCCCCATGTACATTCCCATGTTAGTATCCCCATGTATATTCCCGGGTTGAAATCCCGAGGTACATTCCCGGGTTAGAATCCCCATATACATTCCTAGGTTAGTATCCCCATGTACATTGCCGGGTTAGGAGGGTTAGTATCCCCATGTGCATTCCCGGGTTAGGATCCCGATGTACATTTCCGGGTTAGAATCCCCATGTACATTCCCGGGTTGAAATCCCCATGTACATTCCCAGGTTAGTATTCCTATGTATATTTCCGGGTTGAAATCCCCAGGTACATTCCCGCGTTAGAATCCCCATATACATTCCTAGGTTAGTATCCCCATGTACATTGCCGGGTTAGGAGGGTTAGTATCCCCATGTGCATTCCCGGGTTAGAATCCCGATGTACATTCCCGGGTTAGAATCCCCATGTACATTCCCGGGTTAGAACCCCATGTACATTCCCCGGTTAGTATCCCAATGTATATTCCCTGGTTAGTAACCCCATGTACATTCCCGGGTTAAAAGGGTTAGTATCCCCATGTACATTCCTGGGTTCAAATCCCCATGTACATTCCAGGGTTAGAATCCCCATGTACATTCCAGGGTTAGAATCCCCATGTACATTCCCGGGTTAGTATCCCCATGTACATTCCCGGTCAGGTATCCCCATGTACATTGCCGGGTTAGAATCCCCATGTACATTCCCTGGATACAATCCCCATGTAGATTCCCGGATTAGAATCCCCATGTCCATTCTTGGTTAGTATCCCCATGTACATTCCTGGGTTAGAATACACATGTTCATTCCCGTATTTGAATCCCATGTTCATTCCCAGGGTTAGAATCCCCATGTACATTCCCAGGGTTAGGATCCCCGTGTACATTCCCGGGTTAGTATCCCCATGTACATTCCCGGGTTAGAATCCCCATGTACATCCCGGGTTAGTATACCCATGAACATTCCCGGGTTAGAATCCCCATGTACATTCCCGGGTTAGAATCCCCATGTACTTTCCTGGGTTAGAATCCTCATGCACATACCCACGTTAGAATCCCCATGTTCACTCCCAGGGTTAGAATCCCCATGTACTTTCCCAGGGTCAGAATCCCCATGTACATTCCCGGGTTAGAATCCCCATGTACATTCCCGGGTTAGAAACCCCATGTACATTCCGGGGTTAGAATCCCCATATACATTCCCGTGTTGAATCCCCATGTGCATTACCAGTTTAGAATCCCCATGTACATTCCCGGGTTAATCCCCATGTACATTCCCGGGTTAATATCCCCATGAACATTCCCAGGGTTAGAATCCCCATGTACATTCCCAGGGTTAGAAATCCCATCTGCATTCCCGTGTTGAATCCCCATGTGCATTATCAGTTTAGAATCCCCATGTACATTCCCGGGTTACTCCCCATGAACATTCCCGGGTTAGTATCCGCATGTGCATTCCCGGGTTAGAATCCCCATGTACAAACCCTAGTTAGTATCCCCATGTATATTCCCGGGTTGAAATCCCCAGGTACATTCCCGGGTTAGAATCCCCATATACATTCCTAGGTTAGTATCCCCATGTACATTGCCGGGTTAGGAGGGTTAGTATCCCCATGTGCATTCCCGGGTTAGAATCCCGATGTACATTCCCGGGTTAGAATCCCCATGTACATTCCCCGGTTAGTATCCCAATGTATATTCCCGGGTTAGTAACCCCATGTACATTCCCGGGTTAAAAGGGTTAGTATCCCCATGTACATTCCTGGGTTAGAATCCCCATGTACATTCCAGTGTTAGAAACCCCATGTACATTCCAGGGTTAGAATCCACATGTACATTCCCGGGTTAGTATCCCCATGTACATTCCCGGTCAGGTATCCCCATGTACATTGCCGGGTTAGAATCCCCATGTACATTCCCTGGATACAATCCCCATGTAGATTCCCGGATTAGAATCCCCATGTCCATTCCCTGGTCAGTATCCCCATTTACAATCCTGGGTTAGAATACACATGTTCATTCCCGTATTTGAATCCCATGTACATTCCCAGGGTTAGAATCCCCATGTACATTCCCAGGGTTAGGATCCCCGTGTACATTCCCGGGTTAGTATCCCCATGTACATTCCCGGGTTAAAATCCCCATGTACATCCCGGGTTAGTATACCCATGAACATTCCCGGGTTAGAATCCCCATGTACATTCCCGGGTTAGAATCCCCATGTACTTTCCTGGGTTAGAATCCTCATGTACATACCCACGTTAGAATCCCCATGTTCAATCCCAGGGTTAGAATCCCCATGTACTTTCCCAGGGTCAGAATCCCCATGTACATTCCCGGGTTAGAATCCCCATGTACATTCCAGGGTTAGAAACCCCATGTACATTCCGGGGTTAGAATCCCCATGTACATTCCCGTGTTGATTCCCATGTGCATTACCTGTTTAGAATCCCCATGTACATTCCTGGGTTAATCCCCATGTACATTCCCGGGTTAATATCCCCATTTGCATTCCCGGGTTAGAAATCCCATGTACATTCCCAGGTCAGTATCCCCATGTACATTCTAGGGTTAGTATCCCCATGTACATTCCCGGGTTAGAATCCTCATGTATATTCCCAGGGTTAGAATCCCCATGTACATTTCCAGGGTTAGAATCCCCATGTATATTCCCGGGTAACAATCTCCATGTACATTCCCGGGTTACAATCCCCATTTACATTCCCAGGGTGAGTCTCCCCATGTTAATTCCCGGGTTAGTATCCCCATGTACGTGCCTGGGTTAGAAACCCCATGTACGTTCCAGGTTTAGAATCCCCAAGTACATTTCCAGGTTAGAAACCCCATGTACATGCCCTTGTTAGAATCCCCATGTACATTCCCGGGTTATAAACCCCATGTACATTCCAAAGGTTAGTATACCTATGTACATTCCCAGGATTAGAATCCCCATGTACATTCCCAGGATTAGAATTCCCGTACATTCCTGGGTTAGAATCCCTACGTACTTTTCCAGGTTAGAATCACCATGTACATTCCCGGGTTAGAATCCCCATGTACATTCCCGGGTTAGAATCCCCATCAACATTCCCGGGTTACAATCCTCATGATCATTCCCGGGTTAGTATACCCATGAAAATTACCAGGTTAGAATCCCCATGTACATTCCCGGGTTAGAATCCCCATGTATATCCCGGGTCAGTATCCCCATGTACATTCCCGGGTTAGTATCCCCATGTACATTCCCAGGTTTAGAATCCCCATATACATTCTCGGGGTTAGAATCCCCATATGCATTCCCGGGGTTAGAATCCCCAGATACATTCCCAGGGTTGGAATCCCCATGTATATGCCCAGTTCAGAATCTCCATATACGTTCCTGGGTTAGAATCCCCATGTACATTCCCGGTCAGGTATCCCCATGTACATTGCCGGGTTAGTATCCCCATGGACATTCCCAGGGTTAGAATCGCCATGTACATTCCCAAGGTTAGAATCCCCATGTTCACTCCCAGGGTTAGAATTCCCATGTACCTTCCCGGGTTAGAATCCCCATATACATTCCCGGGTTAGATCCCCATGTACATTCCCGGGTTAGAATCCCCATGTACATTCCCGGGTTAGAATCTCCATGTACATTCCCGGGTTAGAATCCCCAAGGACATTCCCAGGTTTGAATCCCCTTGTACATTCCGGGTTAGAATCCCCATGTACATTCCCGGGTTAGAATCCCCATGTACATTCCAGGGTTAGTATACCCATGTACATTCCCGGTTTAGAAACCCCATGTACATTCCCGGAATGGAATCCCCATGTACATTCCCAGGTTTAGAATCCCCATGTACATTCCCACGGTTAGAATCCCCATGTACATTCCCAGGTTTAGAATCCCCATGTACATTCCCGTGTTGAATCCCCATGTACATTACCTGTTTAGAATCCCCATGTACATTCCCGGGTTAGAAGCCCCATGTGCATTCCCGGGTTAGTATCCCCATGTACATTCCCGGATTAGAATGTCCATGAACATTCCCAGGGTTAGAATCCCCATGTACATTCCCAGGGTTAGAAATCCCATCTGCATTCCCGTGTTGAATCCCCATGTGCATTACCAGTTTAGAATCCCCATGTACATTCCCGGGTTAATCCCCATGAACATTCCCGGGTTAGTATCCCCATGTGCATTCCCGGGTTAGAATCCCCATGTACATTCCCAGGTCAGTATCCCCATGTACATTCTAGGATTAGTATCCCCATGTACATTCCCGGGTTAGAATCCCCATGTACATTCCCAGGTTAGTATCCCCATGTATATTCCCGGGTTGAAATCCCCAGGTACATTCCCGGGTTAGAATCCCCATATACATTCCTAGGTTAGTATCCCCATGTACATTGCCGGGTTAGGAGGGTTAGTATCCCCATGTGCATTCCCGGGTTAGAATCCCGATGTACATTTCCGGGTTAGAATCCCCATGTACATTCCCGGGTTAAAATCCCCATGTACATTCCCAGGTTAGTATCCCTATGCATATTTCCGGGTTGAAATCCCCAGGTACATTCCCGCGTTAGAATCCCCATATACATTCCTAGGTTAGTATCCCCATGTACATTGCCGGGTTAGGAGGGTTAGTATCCCCATGTGCATTCCCGGGTTAGAATCCCGATGTACATTCCCGGGTTAGAATCCCCATGTACATTCCCGGGTTAGAATCCCCATGTACATTCCCCGGTTAGTATCCCAATATATATTTCCTGGTTAGTAACCCCATGTACATTCCCGGGTTCAAAGGGTTAGTATCCCCATGTACATTCCTGGGTTAGAATCCCCATGTACATTCCCGGGTTAGAATCCCCATGTACATTCCAGGGTTAGAATCCCCATGTACATTCCCGGGTTAGTATCCCCATTTACATTCCCGGTCAGGTATCCCCATGTACATTGCCGGGTTAGAATCCCCATGTACATTCCCTGGATACAATCCCCATGTAGATTCCCGGATTAGAATCCCCATGTCCATTCCCTGGTTAGTATCCCCATGTACATTCCTGGGTTAGAATACACATGTTCATTCCCGTATTTGAATCCCATGTACATTCCCAGGGTTAGAATCCCCATGTACATTCCCAGGGTTAGGATCCCTGTGTACATTCCCGGGTTAGTATCCCCATGTACATTCCCGGGTTAGAATCCCCATGTACATCCCGGGTTAGTATACCCATGAACATTCCCGGGTTAGAATCTCCATGTACATTCCCGGGTTAGAATCCCCATGTACTTTCCTGGGTTAGAATCCTCATGCACATACCCACGTTAGAATCCCCATGTTCACTCCCAGGGTTAGAATCCCCATGTACTTTCCCAGGGTCAGAATCCCCATGTACATTCCCGGGTTAGAATCCCCATGTACATTCCCGGGTTAGAAACCCCATGTACTTTCCGGGGTTAGAATCCCCATATACATTCCCGTGTTGAATCCCCATGTGCATTACCAGTTTAGAATCCCCATGTACATTCCCGGGTTAATCCCCATGTACATTCCCGGATTAATATCCCCATGAACATTCCCAGGGTTAGAATCCCCATATACATTCCCAGGGTTAGAAATCCCATCTGCATTCCCGTGTTGAATCCCCATGTGCATTATCAGTTTGGAATCCCCATGTACATTCCCGGGTTACTCCCCATGAACATTCCCGGGTTAGTATCCCCATGTGCATTCCCGGGTTAGATTCCCCATGTACATTCCCAGGTCAGTATCCCCATGTACATTCTAGGGTTACTGTCCCCATGTACATTCCCGGGTTAGAATCCCCATGTACATTCCCGGGTTAGAATCCCCATGTACTTTCCTGGGTTAGAATCCTCATGTACATACCCACGTTAGAATCCCCATGTTCAATCCCAGGGTTAGAATCCCCATGTACTTTCCCAGGGTCAGAATCCCCATGTACATTCCCGGGTTAGAATCCCCATGTACATTCCCGGGTTAGAAACCCCATGTACATTCCGGGGTTAGAATCCCCATGTACATTCCCGTGTTGATTCCCATGTGCATTACCTGTTTAGAATCCCCATGTACATTCCTGGGTTAATCCCCATGTACATTCCCGGGTTAATATCCCCATTTGCATTCCCGGGTTAGAAATCCCATGTACATTCCCAGGTCAGTATCCCCATGTACATTCTAGGGTTAGTATCCCCATGTACATTCCCGGGTTAGAATCCTCATGTATATTCCCAGGGTTAGAATCCCCATGTACATTTCCAGGGTTAGAATCCCCATGTATATTCCCGGGTAACAATCTCCATGTACATTCCCGGGTTACAATCCCCATTTACATTCCCAGGGTGAGTCTCCCCATGTTAATTCCCGGGTTAGTATCCCCATGTACGTGCCTGGGTTAGAAACCCCATGTACGTTCCAGGTTTAGAATCCCCAAGTACATTTCCAGGTTAGAAACCCCATGTACATGCCCTTGTTAGAATCCCCATGTACATTCCCGGGTTATAAACCCCATGTACATTCCAAAGGTTAGTATACCTATGTACATTCCCAGGATTAGAATCCCCATGTACATTCCCAGGATTAGAATTCCCGTACATTCCTGGGTTAGAATCCCTACGTACTTTTCCAGGTTAGAATCACCATGTACATTCCCGGGTTAGAATCCCCATGTACATTCCCGGGTTAGAATCCCCATCAACATTCCCGGGTTACAATACTCATGATCATTCCCGGGTTAGTATACCCATGAAAATTACCAGGTTAGAATCCCCATGTACATTCCCGGGTTAGAATCCCCATGTATATCCCGGGTCAGTATCCCCATGTACATTCCCGGGTTAGTATCCCCATGTACATTCCCAGGTTTAGAATCCCCATATACATTCTCGGGGTTAGAATCCCCATATGCATTCCCGGGGTTAGAATCCCCAGATACATTCCCAGGGTTGGAATCCCCATGTATATGCCCAGTTCAGAATCTCCATATACGTTCCTGGGTTAGAATCCCCATGTACATTCCCGGTCAGGTATCCCCATGTACATTGCCGGGTTAGTATCCCCATGGACATTCCCAGGGTTAGAATCGCCATGTACATTCCCAAGGTTAGAATCCCCATGTTCACTCCCAGGGTTAGAATTCCCATGTACCTTCCCGGGTTAGAATCCCCATATACATTCCCGGGTTAGATCCCCATGTACATTCCCGGGTTAGAATCCCCATGTACATTCCCGGGTTAGAATCTCCATGTACATTCCCGGGTTAGAATCCCCAAGGACATTCCCAGGTTTGAATCCCCTTGTACATTCCGGGTTAGAATCCCCATGTACATTCCCGGGTTAGAATCCCCATGTACATTCCAGGGTTAGTATACCCATGTACATTCCCGGTTTAGAAACCCCATGTACATTCCCGGAATGGAATCCCCATGTACATTCCCAGGTTTAGAATCCCCATGTACATTCCCACGGTTAGAATCCCCATGTACATTCCCAGGTTTAGAATCCCCATGTACATTCCCGTGTTGAATCCCCATGTACATTACCTGTTTAGAATCCCCATGTACATTCCCGGGTTAGAAGCCCCATGTGCATTCCCGGGTTAGTATCCCCATGTACATTCCCGGATTAGAATGTCCATGAACATTCCCAGGGTTAGAATCCCCATGTACATTCCCAGGGTTAGAAATCCCATCTGCATTCCCGTGTTGAATCCCCATGTGCATTACCAGTTTAGAATCCCCATGTACATTCCCGGGTTAATCCCCATGAACATTCCCGGGTTAGTATCCCCATGTGCATTCCCGGGTTAGAATCCCCATGTACATTCCCAGGTTAGTATCCCCATGTATATTCCCGGGTTGAAATCCCCAGGTACATTCCCGGGTTAGAATCCCCATATACATTCCTAGGTTAGTATCCCCATGTACATTGCCGGGTTAGGAGGGTTAGTATCCCCATGTGCATTCCCGGGTTAGAATCCCGATGTACATTTCCGGGTTAGAATCCCCATGTACATTCCCGGGTTAAAATCCCCATGTACATTCCCAGGTTAGTATCCCTATGTATATTTCCGGGTTGAAATCCCCAGGTACATTCCCGCGTTAGAATCCCCATATACATTCCTAGGTTAGTATCCCCATGTACATTGCCGGGTTAGGAGGGTTAGTATCCCCATGTGCATTCCCGGGTTAGAATCCCGATGTACATTCCCGGGTTAGAATCCCCATGTACATTCCCGGGTTAGAATCCCCATGTACATTCCCCGGTTAGTATCCCAATATATATTTCCTGGTTAGTAACCCCATGTACATTGCCGGGTTCAAAGGGTTAGTATCCCCATGTACATTCCTGGGTTAGAATCCCCATGTACATTCCCGGGTTAGAATCCCCATGTACATTCCAGGGTTAGAATCCCCATGTACATTCCCGGGTTAGTATCCCCATTTACATTCCCGGTCAGGTATCCCCATGTACATTGCCGGGTTAGAATCCCCATGTACATTCCCTGGATACAATCCCCATGTAGATTCCCGGATTAGAATCCCCATGTCCATTCCCTGGTTAGTATCCCCATGTACATTCCTGGGTTAGAATACACATGTTCATTCCCGTATTTGAATCCCATGTACATTCCCAGGGTTAGAATCCCCATGTACATTCCCAGGGTTAGGATCCCTGTGTACATTCCCGGGTTAGTATCCCCATGTACATTCCCGGGTTAGAATCCCCATGTACATCCCGGGTTAGTATACCCATGAACATTCCCGGGTTAGAATCTCCATGTACATTCCCGGGTTAGAATCCCCATGTACTTTCCTGGGTTAGAATCCTCATGCACATACCCACGTTAGAATCCCCATGTTCACTCCCAGGGTTAGAATCCCCATGTACTTTCCCAGGGTCAGAATCCCCATGTACATTCCCGGGTTAGAATCCCCATGTACATTCCCGGGTTAGAAACCCCATGTACTTTCCGGGGTTAGAATCCCCATATACATTCCCGTGTTGAATCCCCATGTGCATTACCAGTTTAGAATCCCCATGTACATTCCCGGGTTAATCCCCATGTACATTCCCGGATTAATATCCCCATGAACATTCCCAGGGTTAGAATCCCCATATACATTCCCAGGGTTAGAAATCCCATCTGCATTCCCGTGTTGAATCCCCATGTGCATTATCAGTTTGGAATCCCCATGTACATTCCCGGGTTACTCCCCATGAACATTCCCGGGTTAGTATCCCCATGTGCATTCCCGGGTTAGAATCCCCATGTACATTCCCAGGTCAGTATCCCCATGTACATTCTAGGGTTACTGTCCCCATGTACATTCCCGGGTTAGAATCCCCATGTACAAACCCTAGTTAGTATACCCATGTATATTCCCGGGTTGAAATCCCCAGGTACATTCCCGGGTTAGAATCCCCATATACATTCCTAGGTTAGTATCCCCATGTACATTGCCGGGTAAGGGGGGTTAGTATCCCCATGTGCATTCCCGGGTTAGAATCCCGATGTACATTCCCGGGTTAGAATCCCCATGTACATTCCCCGGTTAGTATCCCAATGTATATTCCCAGGTTAGTAACCCCATGTACATTCCCGGGTTAAAAGGGTTAGTATCCCCATGTACATTCCTGGGTTAGAATCCCCATGTACATTCCAGGGTTAGAATCCCCATGTACATTCCAGGGTTAGAATCCACATGTACATTCCCGGGTTAGTATCCCCATGTACATTCCCGGTCAGGTATCCCCATGTACATTGCCGGGTTATAATCCCCATGTACATTCCCTGGATACAATCCCCATGTAGATTCCCGGATTAGAATCCGCATGTCCATTCCCTGGTCAGTATCCCCATTTACATTCCTGGGTTAGAATACACATGTTCATTCCCGTATTTGAATCCCATGTACATTCCCAGGGTTAGAATCCCCATGTACATTCCCAGGGTTAGGATCCCCGTGTACATTCCCGGGTTAGTATCCCCATGTACATTCCCGGGTTAAAATCCCCATGTACATCCCGGGTTAGTATACCCATGAACATTCCCGGGTTAGAATCCCCATGTACATTCCCGGGTTAGAATCCCCATGTACTTTCCTGGGTTAGAATCCTCATGTACATACCCACGTTAGAATCCCTATGTTCAATCCCAGGGTTAGAATCCCCATGTACTTTCCCAGGGTCAGAATCCCCATGTACATTCCCGGGTTAGAATCCCCATGTACATTCCCGGGTTAGAAACCCCATGTACATTCCGGGGTTAGAATCCCCATGTACATTCCCGTGTTGATTCCCATGTGCATTACCTGTTTAGAATCCCCATGTACATTCCTGGGTTAATCCCCATGTACATTCCCGGGTTAATATCCCCATGTGCATTCCCGGGTTAGAAATCCCATGTACATTCCCAGGTCAGTATCCCCATGTACATTCTAGGGTTAGTATCCCCATGTACATTCCCGGGTTAGAATCCTCATGTATATTCCCAGGGTTAGAATCCCCATGTACATTTCCAGGGTTAGAATCCCCATGTATATTCCCGGGTAACAATCTCCATGTACATTCCCGGGTTACAATCCCCATTTACATTCCCAGGGTGAGTCTCCCCATGTTAATTCCCGGGTTAGTATCCCCATGTACGTGCCTGGGTTAGAAACCCCATGTACGTTCCAGGTTTAGAATCCCCAAGTACATTTCCAGGTTAGAAACCCCATGTACATGCCCTTGTTAGAATCCCCATGTACATTCCCGGGTTATAAACCCCATGTACATTCCAAAGGTTAGTATACCTATGTACATTCCCAGGATTAGAATCCCCATGTACATTCCCAGGATTAGAATTCCCGTACATTCCTGGGTTAGAATCCCTACGTACTTTTCCAGGTTAGAATCACCATGTACATTCCCGGGTTAGAATCCCCATGTACATTCCCGGGTTAGAATCCCCATCAACATTCCCGGGTTACAATCCCCATGATCATTCCCGGGTTAGTATACCCATGAAAATTACCAGGTTAGAATCCCCATGTACATTCCCGGGTTAGAATCCCCATGTATATCCCGGGTCAGTATCCCCATGTACATTCCCGGGTTAGTATCCCCATGTACATTCCCAGGTTTAGAATCCCCATATACATTCTCGGGGTTAGAATCCCCATATGCATTCCCGGGGTTAGAATCCCCAGATACATTCCCAGGGTTGGAATCCCCATGTATATGCCCAGTTCAGAATCTCCATATACGTTCCTGGGTTAGAATCCCCATGTACATTCCCGGTCAGGTATCCCCATGTACATTGCCGGGTTAGTATCCCCATGGACATTCCCAGGGTTAGAATCGCCATGTACATTCCCAAGGTTAGAATCCCCATGTTCACTCCCAGGGTTAGAATTCCCATGTAACTTCCCGGGTTAGAATCCCCATATACATTCCCAGGTTAGATCCCCATGTACATTCCCGGGTTAGAATCCCCATGTACATTCCCGGGTTAGAATCTCCATGTACATTCCCGGGTTAGAATCCCCATGGACATTCCCAGGTTTGAATCCCCTTGTACATTCCGGGTTAGAATCCCCATGTACATTCCCGGGTTAGAATCCCCATGTACATTCCAGGGTTGTATTCCCATGTACATTCCCGGTTTAGAAACCCCATGTACATTACCGGAATGGAATCCCCATGTACATTCCCGGGTTGAAATCCCCAAATATATTCCCGGATTAGAATCCCCATTAACAATCCCAGGTTTAGAATCTCCATGTACACTCCCGGGTTAGAATCCCCATGGACATTCCCAGGTTTGAATCCCCTTGTACATTCCGGGTTAGAATCCCCATGTACATTCCCGCGGTTAGAATCCCCATGTACATTCCCAGGGTTAGAATCCCCATGTACATTCCCGTGTTGAATCCCCATGTACATTACCTGTTTAGAATCCCCATGTACATTCCCGGGTTAGAAACCCCATGTACATTCCCGGGTTAGTATCCCCATGTACATTCCCGGATTAGAATGCCCATGAACATTCCCAGGGTTAGAATCCCCATGTACATTCCCAGGGTTGGAAATCCCATCTGCATTCCCGTGTTGAATCCCCATGTGCATTACCAGTTTAGAATCCCCAGGTACATTCCCGGGTTAGAATCCCCATATACATTCCTAGGTTAGTATCCCCATGTACATTGCCGGGTTAGGAGGGTTAGTATCCCCATGTTCATTCCCGGGTTAGAATCCCGATGTACATTTCCGGGTTAGAATCCCCATGTACATTCCCGGGTTAGAATCTCCATGTACATTCCCAGGTTAGTATCCCCATGTATATTCCCGGGTTGAAATCCCCAGGTACATTCCCGCGTTAGAATCCCCATATACATTCCTAGGTTAGTATCCCCATGTACATTGCCGGGTTAGGAGGGTTAGTATCCCCATGTGCATTCCCGGGTTAGAATCCCGATGTACATTCCCGGGTTAGAATCCCCATGTAAATTCCCGGGTTAGAATCCCCATGTACATTCCCCGGTTAGTATCCCAATGTATATTCCCTGGTTAGTAACCCCATGTACATTCCCGGGTTAAAAGGGTTAGTATCCCCATGTATATTGCTGGGTTAAAAACCCCATGTACAATCCAGGGTTAGAATCCCCATGTACATTCCAGGGTTAGAATCCCCATGTACATTCCCGGGTTAGTATCCCCATGTACATTCCCGGTCAGGTATCCCCATGTACATTACCGGGTTAGAATCCCCATGTACATTCCCTGGATACAATCCCCATGTAGATTCCAGGATTAGAATTCCCATGTCCATTCCCTGGTTAGTATCCCCATGTACATTCCTGGGTTAGAATACACATGTTCATTCCCGTATTTGAATCCCATGTACATTCCCAGGGTTAGAATCCCCATGTACATTCCCAGGGTTAGGATCCCCGTGTACATTCCCGGGTTAGTATCCCCATGTACATTCCCGGGTTAGAATCCCCATATACATCCCGGGTTAGTATACCCATGAACATTCCCGGGTTAGAATCCCCATGTACTTTCCTGGGTTAGAATCCTCATGCACATACCCATGTTAGAATCCCCATGTTCACTCCCAGGGTTAGAATCCCCATGTACTTTCCCAGGGTCAGAATCCCCATGTACATTCCTGGGTTAGAATCCCCATGTACATTCCCGTGTTAGAAACCCCATGTACATTCCGGGGTTAGAATCCCCATGTACATTCCCGTGTTGAATCCCCATGTGCATTACCAGTTTAGAATCCCCATGTACATTCCCGGGTTAATCCCCATGTACATTCCCGGGTTAATATCCCCATGTGCATTCCCGGGTTAGAATCCCCATGTACATTCCCAGGTCAGTATCCCCATGTACATTCTAGGGTTAGTATCCCCATGTACATTCCCGGGTTAGAATCCTCATGTACATTTCCAGGTTTAGAATCCCCATGTACATTCCCGGGTAACAATCTCCATGTACATTCCCGGGTTACAATCCCCATTTACATTCCCAGGGTGAGTATCCCCATGTTCATTCCCGGGTTAGTATCCCCATGTATGTGCCTGGGTTAGAAACCCCATGTACGTTCCAGGTTTAGAATCCCCAAGTACATTCCCAGGTTGGAAACCGCATGTACATTCCCTGGTTAGAATCCCCATGTACATTCCCGGGTTATAAACCCCATGTACATTCCAAAGTTCAGTATACCTACGTACATTCCCAGGATTAGAATCCCCATTTACATTCCCAGGATTAGAATTCCCGTACATTCCTGGGTTAGAATCCCTATGTACTTTTCCAGGTTAGAATCCCCATGTACATTCCTGGGTTAGAATCCCCATCAACATTCCCGGGTTACAATCCCCATGATCATTCCCGGGTTAGTATACCCATGAAAATTACCAGGTTAGAATCTCCATGTACATTCCCGGGTTAGAATCCCCATGTACATCCCGGGTCAGTATCCCCATGTACATTCCCTGGTTAGTATCCCCATGTACATTCCCAGGTTTAGAATCTCCATATACATTCTCGGGGTTAGAATCCCCATATGCATTCCCGGGGTTAGATTCCCCAGATACATTCCCAGGGTTGGAATCCCCATGTATATGCCCAGTTCAGAATCTCCATATACGTTCCTGGGTTAGAATCCCCATGTACATTCCTGAGTTAGTATCCCCATGGGCATTCCCAGGGTTAGAATCGCCATGTACATTCCCAAGGTTAGAATCCCCATGTTCACTCCCAGGATTAGAATTCCCATGTAGATTCCCGGGTTAGAATCCCCATATACATTCCCGGGTTAGAACCCCTTGTACATTCCCTGGTTAGATCCCCATGTACATTCCTGGGTTAAAATCCCCATGTACATTCCCGGGTTAGAATCTCCATGTACATTCCCTGGTTAGAATCCCCATGGACATTCCCAGGTTTGAATCCCCTTGTACATTCCGGGTTAGAATCCCCATGTACATTCCCAGGTTAGAATCCCCATGTACATTCCAGGGTTAGTATACCCATGTACATTCCCGGTTTAGAAACCCAATGTACATTCCCGGAATGGAATCCCCATGTACATTCCCGGGTTGAAATCCCCAAATATATTCCCGGGTTAGAATCCCCATATACATTCCCAGGTTTAGAATCCCCATGTACATTCCCACGGTTAGAATCCCCATTTACATTCCCAGGGTTAGAATCCCATGTACATTCCCGTGTTGAATCCCCATGTACATTACCAGTTTAGAATCCCCATGTACATTCCCGGGTTAGAAGCCCCATGTACATTCCCGGGTTAGTATCCCCATGTACATTCCAGGATTAGAATGCCCATGAACATTCCCAGGGTTAGAATCCCCATGTACATTCCCAGGGTTAGAAACCCCATGTGCATTCCCGTGTTGAATCCCCATGTGCATTACCAGTTTAGAATCCCCATGTACATTCCCGGGTTAGAATCCCCATGTACATTCCCGGGTTAGTATCCCCATGTGCATTCCCGGTCAGGTATCCCCATGTACATTGCCGGGTTAGAATCCCCATGTACATTCCCTGGATACAATCCCCATGTAGATTCCCGGATTAGAATCCCCATGTCCATTCCCTGGTTAGTATCCCCATGTACATTCCTGGGTTAGAATACACATGTTCATTCCCGTATTTGAATCCCATGTACATTCCCAGGGTTAGAATCCCCATGTACATTCCCAGGGTTAGGATCCCCGTGTACATTCCCGGGTTAGTATCCCCATGTACATTCCCAGGTTAGAATCCCCATGTACATCCCGGGTTAGTATACCCATGAACATCCCCGGGTTAGAATCCCCATGTACATTCCCGGGTTAGAATCCCCATGTACTTTCCTGGGTTAGAATCCTCAAGCACATACCCATGTTAGAATCCACATGTTAATTCCCAGGGTTAGAATCCCCATGTACTTTCCCAGTGTCAGAAACCCCATGTACATTCCCGGGTTAGAATCCCCATGTACATTGCCAGGGTTAAAATCCCCATGTACATTCCCAGGGTCAGAATCACCAGGTACATACCCGGGTTACAATACCCTTGTACATTCCCCGGGTTACAATCCCGATGTACATTCCCAGGGTTAGAATCCCCATGTACATTCCTGGGTTAGTGTCCTTATGTACATTCCCGGTTTAGAATCCCATGTACATTCCCGGGTTAGAATCCCCATGTACATTCCCGGGTTAGAATCCCCATGTACATTCCCCGGTTAGTATCCCAATGTATATTCCCTGGTTAGTAACCCCATGTACATTCCCGGGTTAAAAGGGTTAGTATCCCCATGTACATTCCTGGGTTCAAATCCCCATGTACATTCCAGGGTTAGAATCCCCATGTACATTCCAGGGTTAGAATCCCCATGTACATTCCCGGGTTAGTATCCCCATGTACATTCCCGGTCAGGTATCCCCATGTACATTGCCGGGTTAGAATCCCCATGTACATTCCCTGGATACAATCCCCATGTAGATTCCAGGATTAGAATCCCCATGTCCATTCCCTGGTTAGTATCCCCATGTACATTCCTGGATTAGAATACACATGTTCATTCCCGTATTTGAATCCCATGTACATTCCCAGGGTTAGAATCCCCATGTACATTCCCAGGGTTAGGATCCCCGTGTACATTCCCGGGTTAGTATGCCCATGTACATTCCCGGGTTAGAATCCCCATGTACATCCCGGGTTAGTATACCCATGAACATTCCCGGGTTAGAATCCCCATGTACATTCCCGGGTTAGAATCTCCATGTACTTTCCTAGGTTAGAATCCTCATGCACATACCCACGTTAGAATCCCCATGTTCACTCCCAGGGTTAGAATCCCCATGTACTTTCCCAGGGTCAGAATCCCCATGTACATTCCCGGGTTAGAATCCCCATGTACATTCCCTGGTTAATCCCCATGAACATTCCCGGGTTAGTATCCCCATGTGCATTCCCGGATTAGAATCCCCATGTACATTCCCAGGTCAGTATCCCCATGTACATTCTAGGGTTAGTATCCCCATGTGCATTCCCGGGTTAGAATCCCCATGTACATTCCCAGGTTAGTATCCCCATGTATATTCCCGGGTTGAAATACCCAGGTACATTCCCGGGTTAGAATCCCCATATACATTCCAAGGTTAGTATCCCCATGTACATTGCCGGGTTAGGAGGGTTAGTATCCCCATGTGCATTCCCGGGTTAGAATCCCATTGTACATTCCCGGGTTAGAATCCCCATGTACATTCCCGGGTTAGAATCCCCATGTACATTCCCCGGTTAGTATCCCAATGTATATTCCCGGGTTAGTAACCCCTTGTACATTCCCGGGTTAAAAGGGTTACTATCCCCATGTACATTCCTGGGTTAGAATCCCCATGTACATTCCAGGGTTAGAATCCCCATGTACATTCCCGGGTTAGAATCCCCATGTACATTCCCGGGTTAGTATTCCCATGTACATTCCCGGTCAGGTATCCCCATGTACATTGCCGGGTTAGAATCCCCATGTACATTCCCTGGATACAATCCCCATGTAGATTCCCGGATTAGAATCCCCATGTCCATTCCCTGGTTAGTATCCCCATGTACATTCCTGGGTTAGAATACACATGTTCATTCCCGTATTTGAATCCCATGTACATTCCCAGGGTTAGAATCCCCATGTACATTCCCAGGGTTAGGATCCCCATGTACATTCCCGGGTTAGTATCCCCATGTACATTCCCGGGTTAGAATCCCCATGTACATCCCGGGTTAGTATATCCATGAACATCCCCGGGTTAGAATCCCCATGTACATTCCCGGGTTACAATCACCATGTACTTTCCTGGGTTAGAATCCTCAAGCACATACCCATGTTAGAATCCCCATGTTCACTCCCAGGGTTAGAATCCCCATGTACTTTCCCAGTGTCAGAAACCCCATGTACATTCCCGGGTTAGAATCCCCATGTACATTGCCAGGGTTAAAATCCCCATGTACATTCCCAGGGTCAGAATCATCAGGTACATACCCGGGTTACAATACCCTTGTACATTCCCCGGGTTACAATCCCGATGTACATTCCCAGGGTTAGAATCCCCATGTACATTCCCAGGGTTAGAATCCCCATGTACATTCCCGTGTTGAATCCCCATGTACATTACCTGTTTAGAATCCCCATGTACATTCCCGGATTAGAAGCCCCATGTACATTCCCGGGTTAGTATCCCCATGTACATTCCCGGATTAGAATGCCCATGAACATTCCCAGGGTTAGAATCCCCATGTACATTCCCAGGGTTAGAATCCCAATGTACATTCCCGGGTTAGTATCCCCATGTACATTCCCGGATTAGAATGCCCATGAACATTCCCAGGGTTAGAATCCCCATGTACATTCCCAGGGTTAGAAATCCCATCTGCATTCCCGTGTTGAATCCCCATGTGCATTACCAGTTTAGAATCCCCAGGTACATTCCCGGGTTAGAATCCCCATATACATTCCTAGGTTAGTATCCCCATGTACATTGCCGGGTTAGGAGGGTTAGTATCCCCATGTGCATTCCCGGGTTAGAATCCCGATGTACATTTCCGGGTTAGAATCCCCATGTACATTCCCGGGTTAGAATCCCCATGTACATTCCCAGGTTAGTATCCCCATGTATATTCCCGGGTTGAAATCACCAGGTACATTCCCGGGTTAGAATCCCCATATACATTCCTAGGTTAGTATCCCCATGTACATTGCCGGGTTAGGAGGGTTAGTATCCCCATGTGCATTCCCGGGTTAGAATCCCGATGTACATTCCCGGGTTAGAATCCCCATGTACATTCCCGGGTTAGAATCCCCATGTACATTCCCCGGTTAGTATCCCAATGTATATTCCCTGATTAGTAACCCCATGTACATTCCCGGGTTAAAAGGGTTAGTATCCCCATGTACATTCCTGGGTTCAAATCCCCATGTACATTCCAGGGTTAGAATCCCCATGTACATTCCAGGGTTAGAATCCCCATGTACATTCCAGGGTTAGTATCCCCATGTACATTCCCGGTCAGGTATCCCCATGTACATTGCCGGGTTAGAATCCCCATGTACATTCCCTGGATACAATCCCCATATAGATTCCCGGATTAGAATCCCCATGTCCATTCCCTGGTTAGTATCCCCATGTACATTCCTGGGTTAGAATACACATGTTCATTCCCGTATTTGAATCCCATGTACATTCCCAGGGTTAGAATCCCCATGTACATTCCCAGGATTAGGATCCCCTTGTACATTCCCGGGTTAGTATCCCCATGTACATTCCCGGGTTAGAATCCCCATGTACATCCCGGGTTAGTATACCCATCAACATTACCGGGTTAGAATCCCCATGTACATTCCCGGGTTAGAATCTCCATGTACTTTCCTGGGTTAGAATCCTCATGCACATACCCACGTTAGAATCCCCATGTTCACTCCCAGGGTTAGAATCCCCATGTACTTTCCCAGGGTCAGAATCCCCATGTACATTCCCGGGTTAGAATCCCCATGTACATTCCCGGGTTAATCCCCATGAACATTCCCGGGTTAGTATCCCCATGTGCATTCCCGGATTAGAATCCCCATGTACATTCCAGGGTTAGAATCCCCATGTACATTCCCGGGTTAGTATCCCCATGTACATTCCCGGTCAGGTATCCCCATGTACATTGCCGGGTTAGAATCCCCATGTACATTCCCTGGATACAATCCCCATGTAGATTCCAGGATTAGAATCCCCATGTCCATTCCCTGGTTAGTATCCCCATGTACATTCCTGGATTAGAATACACATGTTCATTCCCGTATTTGAATCCCATGTACATTCCCAGGGTTAGAATCCCCATGTACATTCCCAGGGTTAGGATCCCCGTGTACATCCCCGGGTTAGTATGCCCATGTACATTCCCGGGTTAGAATCCCCATGTACATCCCGGGTTAGTATACCCATGAACATTCCCGGGTTAGAATCCCCATGTACATTCCCGGGTTAGAATCTCCATGTACTTTCCTGGGTTAGATTCCTCATGCACATACCCACGTTAGAATCCCCATGTTCACTCCCAGGGTTAGAATCCCCATGTACTTTCCCAGGGTCAGAATCCCCATGTACATTCCCGGGTTAGAATCCCCATGTACATTCCCGGGTTAATCCCCATGAACATTCCCGGGTTAGTATCCCCATGTGCATTCCCGGATTAGAATCCCCATGTACATTCCCAGGTCAGTATCCCCATGTACATTCTAGGGTTAGTATCCCCATGTACATTCCCGGGTTAGAATCCCCATGTACATTCCCAGGTTAGTATCCCCATGTATATTCCCGGGTTGAAATACCCAGGTACATTCCCGGGTTAGAATCCCCATATACATTCCAAGGTTAGTATCCCCATGTACATTGCCGGGTTAGGAGGGTTAGTATCCCCATGTGCATTCCCGGGTTAGAATCCCATTGTACATTCCCGGGTTAGAATCCCCATGTACATTCCCGGGTTAGAATCCCCATGTACATTCCCCGGTTAGTATCCCAATGTATATTCCCGGGTTAGTAACCCCTTGTACATTCCCGGGTTAAAAGGGTTACTATCCCCATGTACATTCCTGGGTTAGAATCCCCATGTACATTCCAGGGTTAGAATCCCCATGTACATTCCCGGGTTAGAATCCCCATGTACATTCCCGGGTTAGTATTCCCATGTACATTCCCGGTCAGGTATCCCCATGTACATTGCCGGGTTAGAATCCCCATGTACATTCCCTGGATACAATCCCCATGTAGATTCCCGGATTAGAATCCCCATGTCCATTCCCTGGTTAGTATCCCCATGTACATTCCTGGGTTAGAATACACATGTTCATTCCCGTATTTGAATCCCATGTACATTCCCAGGGTTAGAATCCCCATGTACATTCCCAGGGTTAGGATCCCCATGTACATTCCCGGGTTAGTATCCCCATGTACATTCCCGGGTTAGAATCCCCATGTACATCCCGGGTTAGTATATCCATGAACATCCCCGGGTTAGAATCCCCATGTACATTCCCGGGTTACAATCACCATGTACTTTCCTGGGTTAGAATCCTCAAGCACATACCCATGTTAGAATCCCCATGTTCACTCCCAGGGTTAGAATCCCCATGTACTTTCCCAGTGTCAGAAACCCCATGTACATTCCCGGGTTAGAATCCCCATGTACATTGCCAGGGTTAAAATCCCCATGTACATTCCCAGGGTCAGAATCACCAGGTACATACCCGGGTTACAATACCCTTGTACATTCCCCGGGTTACAATCCCGATGTACATTCCCAGGGTTAGAATCCCCATGTACATTCCCAGGGTTAGAATCCCCATGTACATTCCCGTGTTGAATCCCCATGTACATTACCTGTTTAGAATCCCCATGTACATTCCCGGGTTAGAAGCCCCATGTACATTCTCGGGTTAGTATCCCCATGTACATTCCCGGATTAGAATGCCCATGAACATTCCCAGGGTTAGAATCCCCATGTACATTCCCAGGGTTAGAATCCCAATGTACATTCCCGGGTTAGTATCCCCATGTACATTCCCGGATTAGAATGCCCATGAACATTCCCAGGGTTAGAATCCCCATGTACATTCCCAGGGTTAGAAATCCCATCTGCATTCCTGTGTTGAATCCCCATGTGCATTACCAGTTTAGAATCCCCAGGTACATTCCCGGGTTAGAATCCCCATATACATTCCTAGGTTAGTATCCCCATGTACATTGCCGGGTTAGGAGGGTTAGTATCCCCATGTGCATTCCCGGGTTAGAATCCCGATGTACATTTCCGGGTTAGAATCCCCATGTACATTCCCGGGTTAGAATCCCCATGTACATTCCCAGGTTAGTATCCCCATGTATATTCCCGGGTTGAAATCACCAGGTACATTCCCGCGTTAGAATCCCCATATACATTCCTAGGTTAGTATCCCCATGTACATTGCCGGGTTAGGAGGGTTAGTATCCCCATGTGCATTCCCGGGTTAGAATCCCGATGTACATTCCCGGGTTAGAATCCCCATGTACATTCCCGGGTTAGAATCCCCATGTACATTCCCCGGTTAGTATCCCAATGTATATTCCCTGGTTAGTAACCCCATGTACATTCCCGGGTTAAAAGGGTTAGTATCCCCATGTACATTCCTGGGTTCAAATCCCCATGTACATTCCAGGGTTAGAATCCCCATGTACATTCCAGGGTTAGAATCCCCATGTACATTCCAGGGTTAGTATCCCCATGTACATTCCCGGTCAGGTATCCCCATGTACATTGCCGGGTTAGAATCCCCATGTACATTCCCTGGATACAATCCCCATATAGATTCCCGGATTAGAATCCCCATGTCCATTCCCTGGTTAGTATCCCCATGTACATTCCTGGGTTAGAATACACATGTTCATTCCCGTATTTGAATCCCATGTACATTCCCAGGGTTAGAATCCCCATGTACATTCCCAGGATTAGGATCCCCTTGTACATTCCCGGGTTAGTATCCCCATGTACATTCCCGGGTTAGAATCCCCATGTACATCCCGGGTTAGTATACCCATGAACATTCCCGGGTTAGAATCCCCATGTACATTCCCGGGTTAGAATCTCCATGTACTTTCCTGGGTTAGAATCCTCATGCACATACCCACGTTAGAATCCCCATGTTCACTCCCAGGGTTAGAATCCCCATGTACTTTCCCAGGGTCAGAATCCCCATGTACATTCCCGGGTTAGAATCCCCATGTACATTCCCGGGTTAATCCCCATGAACATTCCCGGGTTAGTATCCCCATGTGCATTCCCGGATTAGAATCCCCATGTACATTCCCAGGTCAGTATCCCCATGTACATTCTAGGGTTAGTATCCCCATGTACATTCCCGGGTTAGAATCCCCATGTACATTCCCCGGTTAGTATCCCAATGTATATTCCCGGGTTAGTAACCCCTTGTACATTCCCGGGTTAAAAGGGTTACTATCCCCATGTACATTCCTGGGTTAGAATCCCCATGTACATTCCAGGGTTAGAATCCCCATGTACATTCCCGGGTTAGAATCCCCATGTACATTCCCGGGTTAGTATTCCCATGTACATTCCCGGTCAGGTATCCCCATGTACATTGCCGGGTTAGAATCCCCATGTACATTCCCTGGATACAATCCCCATATAGATTCCCGGATTAGAATCCCCATGTCCATTCCCTGGTTAGTATCCCCATGTACATTCCTGGGTTAGAATACACATGTTCATTCCCGTATTTGAATCCCATGTACATTCCCAGGGTTAGAATCCCCATGTACATTCCCAGGGTTAGGATCCCCATGTACATTCCCGGGTTAGTATCCCCATGTACATTCCCGGGTTAGAATCCCCATGTACATCCCGGGTTAGTATATCCATGAACATCCCCGGGTTAGAATCCCCATGTACATTCCCGGGTTACAATCACCATGTACTTTCCTGGGTTAGAATCCTCAAGCACATACCCATGTTAGAATCCCCATGTTCACTCCCAGGGTTAGAATCCCCATGTACTTTCCCAGTGTCAGAAACCCCATGTACATTCCCGGGTTAGAATCCCCATGTACATTGCCAGGGTTAAAATCCCCATGTACATTCCCAGGGTCAGAATCACCAGGTACATACCCGGGTTACAATACCCTTGTACATTCCCCGGGTTACAATCCCGATGTACATTCCCAGGGTTAGAATCCCCATGTACATTCCCAGGGTTAGAATCCCCATGTACATTCCCGTGTTGAATCCCCATGTACATTACCTGTTTAGAATCCCCATGTACATTCCCGGGTTAGAAGCCCCATGTACATTCCCGGGTTAGTATCCCCATGTACATTCCCGGATTAGAATGCCCATGAACATTCCCAGGGTTAGAATCCCCATGTACATTCCCAGGGTTAGAATCCCAATGTACATTCCCGGGTTAGTATCCCCATGTACATTCCCGGATTAGAATGCCCATGAACATTCCCAGGGTTAGAATCCCCATGTACATTCCCAGGGTTAGAAATCCCATCTGCATTCCCGTGTTGAATCCCCATGTGCATTACCAGTTTAGAATCCCCAGGTACATTCCCGGGTTAGAATCCCCATATACATTCCTAGGTTAGTATCCCCATGTACATTGCCGGGTTAGGAGGGTTAGTATCCCCATGTGCATTCCCGGGTTAGAATCCCGATGTACATTTCCGGGTTAGAATCCCCATGTACATTCCCGGGTTAGAATCCCCATGTACATTCCCAGGTTAGTATCCCCATGTATATTCCCGGGTTGAAATCCCCAGGTACATTCCCGCGTTAGAATCCCCATATACATTCCTAGGTTAGTATCCCCATGTACATTGCCGGGTTAGGAGGGTTAGTATCCCCATGTGCATTCCCGGGTTAGAATCCCGATGTACATTCCCGGGTTAGAATCCCCATGTACATTCCCGGGTTAGAATCCCCATGTACATTCCCCGGTTAGTATCCCAATGTATATTCCCTGGTTAGTAACCCCATGTACATTCCCGGTTTAAAAGGGTTAGTATCCCCATGTACATTCCTGGGTTCAAATCCCCATGTACATTCCAGGGTTAGAATCCCCATGTACATTCCAGGGTTAGAATCCCCATGTACATTCCCGGGTTAGTATCCCCATGTACATTCCCGGTCAGGTATCCCCATGTACATTGCCGGGTTAGAATCCCCATGTACATTCCCTGGATACAATCCCCATATAGATTCCCGGATTAGAATCCCCATGTCCATTCCCTGGTTAGTATCCCCATGTACATTCCTGGGTTAGAATACACATGTTCATTCCCGTATTTGAATCCCATGTACATTCCCAGGGTTAGAATCCCCATGTACATTCCCAGGATTAGTATCCCCATGTACATTCCCGGGTTAGTATCCCCATGTACATTCCCGGGTTAGAATCCCCATGTACATCCCGGGTTAGTATACCCATGAACATTCCCGGGTTAGAATCCCCATGTACATTCCCGGGTTAGAATCTCCATGTACTTTCCTGGGTTAGAATCCTCATGCACATACCCACGTTAGAATCCCCATGTTCACTCCCAGGGTTAGAATCCCCATGTACTTTCCCAGGGTCAGAATCCCCATGTACATTCCCGGGTTAGAATCCCCATGTACATTCCCGGGTTAATCCCCATGAACATTCCCGGGTTAGTATCCCCATGTGCATTCCCGGATTAGAATCCCCATGTACATTCCCAGGTCAGTATCCCCATGTACATTCTAGGGTTAGTATCCCCATGTACATTCCCGGGTTAGAATCCCCATGTACATTCCCAGGTTAGTATCCCCATGTATATTCCCGGGTTGAAATACCCAGGTACATTCCCGGGTTAGAATCCCCATGTACATTCCCAGGTTAGTATCCCCATGTATATTCCCGGGTTGAAATACCCAGGTACATTCCCGGGTTAGAATCCCCATATACATTCCAAGGTTAGTATCCCCATGTACATTGCCGGGTTAGGAGGGTTAGTATCCCCATGTGCATTCCCGGGTTAGAATCCCATTGTACATTCCCGGGTTAGAATCCCCATGTACATTCCCGGGTTAGAATCCCCATGTACATTCCCCGGTTAGTATCCCAATGTATATTCCCGGGTTAGTAACCCCTTGTACATTCCCGGGTTAAAAGGGTTACTATCCCCATGTACATACCTGGGTTAGAATCCCCATGTACATTCCAGGGTTAGAATCCCCATGTACATTCCCGGGTTAGAATCCCCATGTACATTCCCGGGTTAGTATCCCCATGTACATTCCCGGTCAGGTATCCCCATGTACATTGCCGGGTTAGAATCCCCATGTACATTCCCTGGATACAATCCCCATGTAGATTCCTGGATTAGAATCCCCATGTCCATTCCCTGGTTAGTATCCCCATGTACATTCCTGGGTTAGAATACACATGTTCATTCCCGTATTTGAATCCCATGTACATTCCCAGGGTTAGAATCCCCATGTACATTCCCAGGGTTAGGATCCCCGTGTACATTCCCGGGTTAGTATCCCCATGTACATTCCCGGGTTAGAATCCCCATGTACATCCCGGGTTAGTATACCCATGAACATCCCCGGGTTAGAATCCCCATGTACATTCCCGGGTTAGAATCCCCATGTACTTTCCTGGGTTAGAATCCTCAAGCACATACCCATGTTAGAATACCCATGTTCACTCCCAGGGTTAGAATCCCCATGTACTTTCCCAGTGTCAGAAACCCCATGTACATTCCGGGGTTAGAATCCCCATGTACATTGCCAGTGTTAAAATCCCCATGTACATTCCCAGGGTCAGAATCACCAGGTACATACCCGGGTTACAATACCCTTGTACATTCCCCGGGTTACAATCCCGATGTACATTCCCAGGGTTAGTATCCCCATGTACATTCCTGGGTTAGTGTCCTTATGTACATTCCCGGTTTAGAATCCCATGTACATTCCCGGGTTAGAATCCCCATGTACATTACCGGGTTAGAATCCCCATGTACATTCCCAGGGTTAGAATCCCCATGTACATTCCCGTGTTGAATCCCCATGTACATTACCTGTTTAGAATCCCCATGTACATTCCCGGGTTAGAAGCCCCATGTACATTCCCGGGTTAGTATCCCCATGTACATTCCCGGATTAGAATGCCCATGAACATTCCCAGGGTTAGAATCCCCATATACATTCCCAGGGTTAGAAGCCCCATGTACATTCCCGGGTTAGTATCCCCATGTACATTCCCGGATTAGAATGCCCATGAACATTCCCAGGGTTAGAATCCCCATGTACATTCCCAGGGTTAGAAATCCCATCTGCATTCCCGTGTTGAATCCCCATGTGCATTACCAGTTTAGAATCCCCAGGTACATTCCCGGGGTAGAATCCCCATATACATTCCTAGGTTAGTATCCCCATGTACATTGCCGGGTTATGAGGGTTAGTATCCCCATGTGCATTCCCGGGTTAGAATCCCGATGTACATTTCCGGGTTAGAATCCCGATGTACATTCCCGGGTTAGAATCCCCATGTACATTCCCGGGTTAGAATCCCCATGTACATTCCCCGGTTAGTATCCCAATGTATATTCCCTGGTTAGTAACCCCATGAACATTCCCGGGTTAAAAGGGTTAGTATCCCCATGTACATTCCTGGGTTCAAATCCCCATGTACATTCCAGGGTTAGAATCCCCATGTACATTCCAGGGTTAGAATCCCCATGTACATTCCCGGGTTAGTATCCCCATGTACATTCCCGGTCAGGTATCCCCATGTACATTGCCGGGTTAGAATCCCCATGTACATTCCCTGGATACAATCCCCATGTAGATTCCAGGATTAGAATTCCCATGTCCATTCCCTGGTTAGTATCCCCATGTACATTCCTGGGTTAGAATACACATGTTCATTCCTGTATTTGAATCCCATGTACATTCCCAGGGTTAGAATCCCCATGTACATTCCCAGGGTTAGGATCTCCGTGTACATTCCCGGGTTAGTATCCCCATGTACATTCCCGGGTTAGAATCCCCATGTACATCCCGGGTTAGTATACCCATGAACATTCCCGGGTTAGAATCCCTATGTACATTCCCGGGTTAGAATCTCCATGTACTTTCCTGGGTTAGAATCCTCATGCACATACCCACGTTAGAATCCCCATGTTCACTCCCAGGGTTAGAATCCCCATGTACTTTCCCAGGGTCAGAATCCCCATGTACATTCCCGGGTTAGAATCCCCATGTACATTCCCGGGTTAGAAACCCCATGTACATTCCCGGGTTAATATCCCCATGTGCATTCCCGGGTTAGAATCCCCATGTACATTCCCAGGTCAGTATCCCCATGTACATTCTAGGGTTAGTATCCCCATGTACATTCCCGGGTTAGAATCATCATGTACATTTCCAGGGTTAGAATCCCCATGTACATTCCCGGGTAACAATCTCCATGTACATTCCCGGGTTACAATCCCCATTTACATTCCCAGGGTGAGTATCCCCATGTTCATTCCCGGGTTAATATCCCCATGTACGTGCCTGGGTTAGAAACCCCATGTACGTTCCAGGTTTAGAATCCCCAAGTACATTCCCAGGTTAGAAACCGCATGTACATTCCCTGGTTAGAATCCCCATGTACATTCCCGGGTTAGAAGCCCCATGTACATTCCCGGGTTAGTATCCCCATGTACATTCCCGGATTAGAATGCCCATGAACATTCCCAGGGTTAGAATCCCCATATACATTCCCAGGGTTAGAAGCCCCATGTACATTCCCGGGTTAGTATCCCCATGTACATTCCCGGATTAGAATGCCCATGAACATTCCCAGGGTTAGAATCCCCATGTACATTCCCAGGGTTAGAAATCCCATCTGCATTCCCGTGTTGAATCCCCATGTGCATTACCAGTTTAGAATCCCCAGGTACATTCCCGGGTTAGAATCCCCATATACATTCCTAGGTTAGTATCCCCATGTACATTGCCGGGTTAGGAGGGTTAGTATCCCCATGTGCATTCCCGGGTTAGAATCCCGATGTACATTTCCGGGTTAGAATCCCGATGTACATTCCCGGGTTAGAATCCCCATGTACATTCCCGGGTTAGAATCCCCATGTACATTCCCCGGTTAGTATCCCAATGTATATTCCCTGGTTAGTAACCCCATGTACATTCCCGGGTTAAAAGGGTTAGTATCCCCATGTACATTCCTGGGTTCAAATCCCCATGTACATTCCAGGGTTAGAATCCCCATGTACATTCCAGGGTTAGAATCCCCATGTACATTCCCGGGTTAGTATCCCCATGTACATTCCCGGTCAGGTATCCCCATGTACATTGCCGGGTTAGAATCCCCATGTACATTCTCTGGATACAATCCCCATGTAGATTCCAGGATTAGAATTCCCATGTCCATTCCCTGGTTAGTATCCCCATGTACATTCCTGGGTTAGAATACACATGTTCA
The DNA here is from genome assembly GCF_044704955.1 of Pristiophorus japonicus. Classification (NCBI taxonomy): domain Eukaryota; kingdom Metazoa; phylum Chordata; class Chondrichthyes; family Pristiophoridae; genus Pristiophorus; species Pristiophorus japonicus. The sequence continues at coordinate 12,592,368 of NC_092011.1, forward strand.
TTCCCGTATTTGAATCCCATGTACATTCCCAGGGTTAGAATCCCCATGTACATTCCCAGGGTTAGGATCTCCGTGTACATTCCCGGGTTAGTATCCCCATGTACATTCCCGGGTTAGAATCCCCATGTACATCCCGGGTTAGTATACCCATGAACATTCCCGGGTTAGAATCCCTATGTACATTCCCGGGTTAGAATCTCCATGTACTTTCCTGGGTTAGAATCCTCATGCACATACCCACGTTAGAATCCCCATGATCACTCCCAGGGTTAGAATCCCCATGTACTTTCCCAGGGTCAGAATCCCCATGTACATTCCCGGGTTAGAATCCCCATGTACATTCCCGGGTTAGAAACCCCATGTACATTCCCGGGTTAATATCCCCATGTGCATTCCCGGGTTAGAATCCCCATGTACATTCCCAGGTCAGTATCCCCATGTACATTCTAGGGTTAGTATCCCCATGTACATTCCCGGGTTAGAATCATCATGTACATTTCCAGGGTTAGAATCCCCATGTACATTCCCGGGTAACAATCTCCATGTACATTCCCGGGTTACAATCCCCATTTACATTCCCAGGGTGAGTATCCCCATGTTCATTCCCGGGTTAATATCCCCATGTACGTGCCTGGGTTAGAAACCCCATGTACGTTCCAGGTTTAGAATCCCCAAGTACATTCCCAGGTTAGAAACCGCATGTACATTCCCTGGTTAGAATCCACATGTACATTCCCGTGTTATAAACCCCATGTACATTCCAAAGTTTAGTATACCTACGTACATTCCCAGGATTAGAATCCCCATTTACATTCCCAGGATTAGAATTCCCGTACATTCCTGGGTTAGAATCCCTACGTACTTTTCCAGGTTAGAATCCCCATGTACATTCCCGGGTTAGAATCCCCATCAACATTCCCGGGTTACAATCCCCATGATCATTCCCGGGTTAGTATACCCATGAAAATTACCAGGTTAGAATCCCCATGTACATTCCCGCGTTAGAATCCCCATGTACATCCCGGGTCAGTATCCCCATGTACATTCCCGGGTTAGTATCCCCATGTACATTCCCAGGTTTAGAATCCCCATATACATTCTCGGGGTTAGAATCCCATATGCATTCCCGGGGTTAGAATCCCCAGATACATTCCCAGGGTTGGAATCCCCATGTATATGCCCAGTTCAGAATCTCCATATACGTTCCTGGGTTAGAATCCCCATGTACATTCCCGGGTTAGTATCCCCATGGGCATTCCCAGGGTTAGAATCGCCATGTACATTCCCAAGGTTAGAATCCCCATGTTCACTCCCAGGGTTAGAATTCCCATGTAGATTCCCGGGTTAGAATCCCCATATACATTCCCGGGTTAGAACCCCATGTACATTCCCTGGTTAGATCCCCATGTACATTCCCGGGTTAAAATCCCCATGTACATTCCCGGGTTAGAATCTCCATGTACATTCCCGGGTTAGAATCCCCATGGACATTCCCAGGTTTGAATCCCCTTGTACATTCCGGGTTAGAATCCCCATGTACATTCCCGGGTTAGAATCCCCATGTACATTCCCGGGTTAATCCCCATGAACATTCCCGGGTTAGTATCCCCATGTGCATTCCCGGATTAGAATCCCCATGTACATTCCCAGGTCAGTATCCCCATGTACATTCTAGGGTTAGTATCCCCATGTACATTCCCGGGTTAGAATCCCCATGTACATTCCCAGGTTAGTATCCCCATGTATATTCCCGGGTTGAAATACCCAGGTACATTCCCGGGTTAGAATCCCCATGTACATTCCCAGGTTAGTATCCCCATGTATATTCCCGGGTTGAAATACCCAGGTACATTCCCGGGTTAGAATCCCCATATACATTCCAAGGTTAGTATCCCCATGTACATTGCCGGGTTAGGAGGGTTAGTATCCCCATGTGCATTCCCGGGTTAGAATCCCATTGTACATTCCCGGGTTAGAATCCCCATGTACATTCCCGGGTTAGAATCCCCATGTACATTCCCCGGTTAGTATCCCAATGTATATTCCCGGGTTAGTAACCCCTTGTACATTCCCGGGTTAAAAGGGTTACTATCCCCATGTACATTCCTGGGTTAGAATCCCCATGTACATTCCAGGGTTAGAATCCCCATGTACATTCCCGGGTTAGAATCCCCATGTACATTCCCGGGTTAGTATCCCCATGTACATTCCCGGTCAGGTATCCCCATGTACATTGCCGGGTTAGAATCCCCATGTACATTCCCTGGATACAATCCCCATGTAGATTCCTGGATTAGAATCCCCATGTCCATTCCCTGGTTAGTATCCCCATGTACATTCCTGGGTTAGAATACACATGTTCATTCCCGTATTTGAATCCCATGTACATTCCCAGGGTTAGAATCCCCATGTACATTCCCAGGGTTAGGATCCCCGTGTACATTCCCGGGTTAGTATCCCCATGTACATTCCCGGGTTAGAATCCCCATGTACATCCCGGGTTAGTATACCCATGAACATCCCCGGGTTAGAATCCCCATGTACATTCCCGGGTTAGAATCCCCATGTACTTTCCTGGGTTAGAATCCTCAAGCACATACCCATGTTAGAATCCCCATGTTCACTCCCAGGGTTAGAATCCCCATGTACTTTCCCAGTGTCAGAAACCCCATGTACATTCCGGGGTTAGAATCCCCATGTACATTGCCAGGGTTAAAATCCCCATGTACATTCCCAGGGTCAGAATCACCAGGTACATACCCGGGTTACAATACCCTTGTACATTCCCCGGGTTACAATCCCGATGTACATTCCCAGGGTTAGTATCCCCATGTACATTCCTGGGTTAGTGTCCTTATGTACATTCCCGGTTTAGAATCCCATGTACATTCCCGGGTTAGAATCCCCATGTACATTACCGGGTTAGAATCCCCATGTACATTCCCAGGGTTAGAATCCCCATGTACATTCCCGTGTTGAATCCCCATGTACATTACCTGTTTAGAATCCCCATGTACATTCCCGGGTTAGAAGCCCCATGTACATTCCCGGGTTAGTATCCCCATGTACATTCCCGGATTAGAATGCCCATGAACATTCCCAGGGTTAGAATCCCCATATACATTCCCAGGGTTAGAAGCCCCATGTACATTCCCGGGTTAGTATCCCCATGTACATTCCCGGATTAGAATGCCCATGAACATTCCCAGGGTTAGAATCCCCATGTACATTCCCAGGGTTAGAAATCCCATCTGCATTCCCGTGTTGAATCCCCATGTGCATTACCAGTTTAGAATCCCCAGGTACATTCCCGGGTTAGAATCCCCATATACATTCCTAGGTTAGTATCCCCATGTACATTGCCGGGTTAGGAGGGTTAGTATCCCCATGTGCATTCCCGGGTTAGAATCCCGATGTACATTTCCGGGTTAGAATCCCGATGTACATTCCCGGGTTAGAATCCCCATGTACATTCCCGGGTTAGAATCCCCATGTACATTCCCCGGTTAGTATCCCAATGTATATTCCCTGGTTAGTAACCCCATGTACATTCCCGGGTTAAAAGGGTTAGTATCCCCATGTACATTCCTGGGTTCAAATCCCCATGTACATTCCAGGGTTAGAATCCCCATGTACATTCCAGGGTTAGAATCCCCATGTACATTCCCGGGTTAGTATCCCCATGTACATTCCCGGTCAGGTATCCCCATGTACATTGCCGGGTTAGAATCCCCATGTACATTCCCTGGATACAATCCCCATGTAGATTCCAGGATTAGAATTCCCATGTCCATTCCCTGGTTAGTATCCCCATGTACATTCCTGGGTTAGAATACACATGTTCATTCCCGTATTTGAATCCCATGTACATTCCCAGGGTTAGAATCCCCATGTACATTCCCAGGGTTAGGATCTCCGTGTACATTCCCGGGTTAGTATCCCCATGTACATTCCCGGGTTAGAATCCCCATGTACATCCCGGGTTAGTATACCCATGAACATTCCCGGGTTAGAATCCCTATGTACATTCCCGGGTTAGAATCTCCATGTACTTTCCTGGGTTAGAATCCTCATGCACATACCCACGTTAGAATCCCCATGTTCACTCCCAGGGTTAGAATCCCCATGTACTTTCCCAGGGTCAGAATCCCCATGTACATTCCCGGGTTAGAATCCCCATGTACATTCCCGGGTTAGAAACCCCATGTACATTCCCGGGTTAATATCCCCATGTGCATTCCCGGGTTAGAATCCCCATGTACATTCCCAGGTCAGTATCCCCATGTACATTCTAGGGTTAGTATCCCCATGTACATTTCCAGGGTTAGAATCCCCATGTACATTCCCGGGTAACAATCTCCATGTACATTCCCGGGTTACAATCCCCATTTACATTCCCAGGGTGAATATCCCCATGTTCATTCCCGGGTTAATATCCCCATGTACGTGCCTGGGTTAGAAACCCCATGTACGTTCCAGGTTTAGAATCCCCAAGTACATTCCCAGGTTAGAAACCGCATGTACATTCCCTGGTTAGAATCCACATGTACATTCCCGGGTTATAAACCCCATGTACATTCCAAAGTTTAGTATACCTACGTACATTCCCAGGATTAGAATCCCCATTTACATTCCCAGGATTAGAATTCCCGTACATTCCTGGGTTAGAATCCCTACGTACTTTTCCAGGTTAGAATCCCCATGTACATTCCCGGGTTAGAATCCCCATCAACATTCCCGGGTTACAATCCCCATGATCATTCCCGGGTTAGTATACCCATGAAAATTACCAGGTTAGAATCCCCATGTACATTCCCGCGTTAGAATCCCCATGTACATCCCGGGTCAGTATCCCCATGTACATTCCCGGGTTAGTATCCCCATGTACATTCCCAGGTTTAGAATCCCCATATACATTCTCGGGGTTAGAATCCCCATATGCATTCCCGGGGTTAGAATCCCCAGATACATTCCCAGGGTTGGAATCCCCATGTATGTGCCCAGTTCAGAATCTCCATATACGTTCCTGGGTTAGAATCCCCATGTACATTCCCGGGTTAGTATCCCCATGGGCATTCCCAGGGTTAGAATCGCCATGTACATTCCCAAGGTTAGAATCCCCATGTTCACTCCCAGGATTAGAATTCCCATGTAGATTCCCGGGTTAGAATCCCCATATACATTCCCGGGTTAGAACCCCATGTACATTCCCTGGTTAGATCCCCATGTACATTCCCGGGTTAAAATCCCCATGTACATTCCCGGGTTAGAATCTCCATGTACATTCCCGGGTTAGAATCCCCATGGACATTCCCAGGTTTGAATCCCCTTGTACATTCCGGGTTAGAATCCCCATGTACATTCCCGGGTTAGAATCCCCATGTACATTCCAGGGTTAGTATACCCATGTACATTCCCGGTTTAGAAACCCCATGTACATTCCCGGAATGGAATCCCCATGTACATTCCCGGGTTGAAATCCCCAAATATATTCCCGGGTTAGAATCCGCATGTACATTCCCAGGTTTAGAATCCCCATGTACATTCCCACGGTTAGAATCCCCATGTACATTCCCGGGTTAGAATCCCCATGTACATTCCCAGGTTAGTATCCCCATGTATATTCCCGGGTTGAAATCCCCAGGTACATTCCCGGGTTAGAATCCCCATATACATTCCTAGGTTAGTATCCCCATGTACATTGCCGGGTTAGGAGGGTTAGTATCCCCATGTGCATTCCCGGGATTGAATCCCATTGTACATTCCCGGGTTAGAATCCCCATGTACATTCCCGGGTAAGAATCCCCATGTACATTCCCCGGTTAGTATCCCAATGTATATTCCCGGGTTAGTAACCCCTTGTACATTCCCGGGTTAAAAGGGTTACTATCCCCATGTACATTCCTGGGTTAGAATCCCCCTGTACATTCCAGGGTTAGAATCCCCATGTCCATTCCCGGGTTAGAATCCCCATGTACATTCCCGGGTTAGTATCCCCATGTACATTCCCAGTCAGGTATCCCCATGTACATTGCCGGGTTAGAATCCCCATGTACATTCCCTGGATACAATCCCCATGTAGATTCCCGGATTAGAATCCCCATGTCCATTCCCTGGTTAGTATCCCCATGTACATTCCTGGGTTAGAATACACATGTTCATTCCCGTATTTGAATCCCATGTACATTCCCAGGGTTAGAATCCCCATGTACATTCCCAGGGTTAGGATCCTCGTGTACATTCCCGGGTTAGTATCCCCATGTACATTCCCGGGTTAGAATCCCCATGTACATCCCGGGTTAGTATACCCATGAACATTCCCGGGTTAGAATCCCCATGTACATTCCCGGGTTAGAATCCCCATGTACTTTCCTGGGTTAGAATCCTCCAGCACATACCCATGTTAGAATCCCCATGTTCACTCCCAGGGTTAGAATCCCCATGTACTTTCCCAGTGTCAGAATCCCCATGTACATTCCCGGGTTAGAATCCCCATGTACATTCTCAGGGTTAGAATCCCCTAGTATTTTCCCAGGTTAGAATCTCCATGTACATTCCGGGATTAGAATCCCCATGTACATTCGCGGGTTATTATACCCATGAACATTCCCGGGTTAGAATCCCATGTACATTCCCGGGTTAGAATCCCCATGGACATTCCCAGGTTTGAATCCCCTTGTACATTCCCTGGATACAATCCCCATGTAGATTCCCGGATTAGAATCCCCATGTCCATTCCCTGGTTAGTATCCCCATGTACATTCCTGGGTTAGAATACACATGTTCATTCCCGTATTTGAATCCCATGTACATTCCCAGGGTTAGAATCCCCATGTACATTCCCAGGGTTAGGATCCCCGTGTACATTCCCGGGTTAGTATCCCCATGTACATTCCCGGGTTAGAATCCCCATGTACATCCCGGGTTAGTATACCCATGAACATTCCCGGGATAGAATCCCCATGTACATTCCCGGGTTAGAATCCCCATGTACTTTCCTGGGTTAGAATCCTCAAGCACATACCCATGTTAGAATCCCCATGTTCACTCCCAGGGTTAGAATCCCCATGTACTTTCCCAGTGTCAGAATCCGCATGTACATTCCCGGGTTAGAATCCCCATGTACATTCCCGGGTTAGAAACCCCAGTACATTCCGGGGTTAGAATCCCCATGTACATTGCCAGGGTTAAAATCCCCATGTACATTCACAGGGTCAGAATCACCAGGTACATACCCGGGTTACAATACCCTTGTACATTCCCCGGGTTACAATCCCGATGTACATTCCCAGGGTTAGTATCCGCATGTACATTCCTGGGTTAGTGTCCTTATGTACATTCCCGGTTTAGAATCCCATGTACATTCCCGGGTTAGAATCCCCATGTACATTACCAGGTTAGAATCCCCATGTACATTCGTGGGTTAGAGTTCTCATGTACATTCCCGGGTTAGAAACCCCATGTACATTCCCGGGTTAGTATCCGCATGCACATTCCCAGGGTTAGAATACCCATATACATGCCCAAGGTGAGAATCCCCATGTACGTTCCTGGCTTAGAATCCCCATGTACATTCCAGGGTTAGAATCCCCATGTACATTCCCAGGGTTTGAATCCCCATGTACATTCCCGTGTTGAATCCCCATGTACATTACCAGTTTAGAATCCCCATGTACATTCCCGGGTTAGAAGCCCCATGTACATTCCCGGGTTAGAATCCCCATGTGCATTCCCAGGTCAGTATCCCCATGTACATTCTAGGGTTAGTATCCCCATGTACATTTCCGGGTTTGAATCCCCATATACATTCCCAGGTTAGTATCCCCATGTACATTCCCGGGTTGAAATCCCCATGTACATTCCCAGGTTAGAATCCCCATATACATTCCTAGGTTAGTATCCCCATGTACATTGCCAGGTTAGGAGGGTTAATATCCCCATGTACATTCCCGGGTTAAAATCGATGTACATTCCCGGGTTAGAATCCCCATATACATTCCCAGGCTTAGAATCCCCTTGTATGTTCCCAGGGTTAGGATCCCCGTGTACATTCCCGGGTTAGAATCCCCATGTACATTCCCGGGTTAGAATCCCCATGTACATCCCGGGTTAGTATACCCATGAACATTCCCGGGTTAGAATCCCCATGTACATTCCCGGGTTAGAATCCCCATGTACTTTCTTGGGTTAGAATCCTCATGCACATACCCGGGTTAGAATCCCCATGTTCACTCCCAGGGTTAGAATCCCCATGTACTTTCCCAGGGTCAGAAACCCCATGTACATTCCCGGGTTAGAATCCCCATGTACATTCCCGGGTTAGAAACCCCATGTACATTCCGGGGTTAGAATCCCCATGTACATTGCCAGGGTTAAAATCCCCATGTACATTCCCAGGGTCAGAATCCCTATGTACATACCCGGGTTACAATACGCTTGTACGTTCCCCGGGTTACAATCTCGATGTACATTCCCAGGGTTAGTATCCCCATGTACATTCCTGGGTTAGTGTCCTCATGTACATTCCCGGGTTAGAATCACCATGTACATTCCTGGGTTAGAATCCCCATGTACATTCCAGGGTTAGAATCCCCATGGACATTCCCAGGTTTGAATCCCCTTGTACATTCCCGGGTTAGAATCCCCATGTACATTCCCGGGTTAGAATCCCCATGTACATTCCAGGGTTAGTATACCCATGTACATTCCCGGTTTAGAATCCTCATGTACATTCCCGGAATGAAATCCCCATGTACATTCCCGGTTTGAAATCCACAAATACATTCCTGGGTTAGAATCCCCATGTACATTCCCGGGTTAGAAACCCCATGTACATTCCCAGGTTAGTATCCCCATGTACATTCCCAGGTTGAAATCCCCATATACATTCCCAGGTTAGAATCCCCATGTACATTCCTAGGTTAGTATTCCCATGTACATTGCCGGGTTAGGAGGGTTAATATCCCCATGTACATTCCCGGGTTAAAATCCCAATGTACATTCCCGGGTTAGAATCCCCATGTACATTCGCGGGTTAGAATCCCCATGTACATTCCCGGGTTAGTATCCCCATGTACATTCCCGATTTAGTATCCCCATGTACATTCCCGGTCAGGTATCCCCATGTACATTGCCGGGTTAGAATCCCCATATACATTCCCTGGATACAATCCCCATGTTCATTCCCCGGTTAGAATCCCCATATCCATTCCCTGGTTAGTATCCCCATGTACATTCATGAGTTAGAATCCACATGTACATTCACGTATTTGAATCCCATGTACATTCCCAGGGTTAGAATCCCCATGTACATTCCCAGGGTTAGGATCCCCGTGTACATTCCTGGGTTAGTATCCCCATGTACATTCTAGTGTTAGAATCCCCATGTACATTCCCAGGGTTAGAATCCTCATGTACAGTCCCAGGGTTAGAATCCCCATGTACATTCCCGGGTAAGTATCCCCATGTACATTCCCGGGTTAGAATCCCCATGTATATTACGGGGTTAGGATCCCCATGTACATTCCCAGGAGAAGTATCCCCGTGTTCATTACCAGGGTTAGAATCCCCATTTACATTCCCAGGGTTAGAATCCCCATGTACATTGCCGGGTTAGGAGGGTTAATATCCCCATGTACATTCCCGGGTTAAAATCCCGATGTACATTCCCGGGTTAGAATCCCCATGTACATTCCCGGTTTAGAATCCCCATGTACATTCCCGGGTTCGTATCCCCATGTACATTCCCGGGTTAGAATCCCCATGTACATTCCCAGGGTTAGAATCCCCGTGTTCATTACCAGGGTTAGAATCCCCATGTACATTCCCAGGGTTAGAATCCCCATGTACATTCGCAGGGTTAGAATCTCCGTGTACATTACCGGGTTACTATCCCCATGTACATTCCCGGGTTAATAACCCCATGTACATTCCCTGGTTAATATCCCCATGTACATCCACAGGTTAGAATCCCCATGTACATTCCCAGGTTAGTATCCCCATGTACGTTCCCCGGTTAGAATCCTCATATACATTCCAGAGTTAGAATCCCCATGTGCATTACCAGGGGAGAATCCCCATGTCCATTCCCGGGTTAGTAATTCCATGTTCATTCCCGGGTTAGAATCCCCATGCACATTAACAGGTTAGAATCCCCATGTACATTCCCAGGGTTGTAATCCCCGTGTACATTCCCGGGTTAGTATCCCCATGTACATTCCCGGGTGAGAATCCCCATGTATATTTCTGGGTTAGTATCCCCATGTACATTCCCAATTTAGAATCCCCATGTACATTCCCAGGTTAGTATCCCCGTGTACATTCACGGGTTAGTATCACCATGCACATTCCCGGGATGGAATCCCCATCTATATTCCCAGGTTTAGAATCCCCATGTACATTCACAGGGTTAGAATCCCCATGTACATTCGCAGGGTTAGAATCCCCGTGTACATTCCCGGGTTACTATCCCCATGTACATTCCTGGGTTAGAATCCGCATGTACATTCCTGGGTTAGAATCCCCATGTACATTCCCGGGTTAGAATCCCCATGTACATTCCAGGGTTAGAATCCCCATGTACATTCCCGGGTTAGTATCCCCATGTACATTCCCAGGTTAGTATCCCCATATACATTCCCAGCTTAGAATCCCCATGTACATTCCCGGGTTAGAATCCCCATGTTCATTACCAGGGTTAGCATCCCCATGTACATTCCCAGGGTTAGAATCCCCATGTACATTCCCAGGGTTAGAATCCCCGTGTACATTCGCGGGTTAGTATCACCATGCACATTCCCGGGATAGAATCCCCATCTACATTCCCAGGTTTAGAATCCCCATGTACATTCACAGGGTTAGAATCCCCATGTACATTCCCAGGGTTAGAATCCCCGCGTACTTTCCCGGGTTACTATCCCCATGTACATTCCCGGGTTAGAATCCCCATGTACATTCCTGGGTTAGAATCCCCATGTACATTCCCGGGTTAGAATCCCCATGTACATTCCAGGGTTAGAATCCCCATGTACATTCCCGGGTTAGAATCCCCATGTACATTCCAAGGTTAGAATTCCCATGTACATTCCCAGGTTAGAATCCCCGTGTACATTCCCGGGTTAGCATCCCCATGTTCATATCCGGGTTATTATACCCATGTACATTCCCGGGTTAGAATCCCCATGTCCATTCCCGGGTTAGTAATTCCATGTTCATTCCCGGGTTAGAATCCCCATGTACATTCCCAGGTACCGAATCCCCATGTATTGGTCACGAGAATGTGGGAAGGGAGGACCTTGAGATAATTACTATCACGAGGCGGGTAGTGCTGGACAGGCTAATGGGATTCAAGTCCCCTGGTCCTGATGAAATGCATCCCAGGTATTAAAAGAGATGGTGGAAGTGATAGCAGATGCATTCGTTATAATCTACCAAAATTCTCTGGACTCAGGGGAGGTACCAGCGGATTGGAATGCAACTAATGTAACGCCTCTGTTTAAAACAGGGGACAGACAAAAGGCAGGTAACTATAGGCCAGTTAGTTTAACATCTGTAGTGGGGAAAATGCTTGAAGCTATCATTAAGGAAGAAATAGCGGGATATCTGGATAGGAATACTGCATCAAGCAGACGCCACATGGATTCATGAAGGGGAAATCATGTTTAACTAATTTACTGGAATTCTTTGAGGATATAACGAGCATGGTGGATAGAGGTGTACCAATGGATGTGATGTATTTAGATTTCCAAAAGGCATTCAATAAAGTGCCACACAAAAGGGTACTGCAGAAGATAAAGGTATGCGGAGTCAGAGGAAATGTATTAGCATGGATCGAGAATTGGCTGGCTAACATAAAGCAGAGAGTCGGGATAAATGGGTCCTTTTCGGGTTGGAAATCGGTGCTTAGTGGTGTGCCACAGGGATCGGTGCTGGGACCACAACTGTTTACAATATACATAGATGACCTGGAAGAGGGGACAGAGTGCAGTGTAACAAAATTTGCAGATGGTTAGTGGGAAAGCGGGTTGTGTAGCGGACACAGAGAGGATGCAAAGAGATTTAGATAGGTTAAGCGAATGGGCTAAGGTTTGGCAGATGGAATACAATGTCGGAAAATGTGAGGTCATCCACCTTGGGGAAAAAAACAGTAAAAGGGAATATTATTTGAATGGGGAGAAATTACAACATGCTGCAATGCAGAGGGACCTGGGGGTCCTTGTGCATGAATCCCAAAAATTTAGTTTGCAGGTGCAGCAGATAATAAGGAAGGCGAATGGAATGTCGGCCTTCATTGCGAGAGGGATGGAGCAGAAAACCAGGGAGGTCCTGCTGCAACTTTACAGGGTATTGGTGAGGCCGCACCTGGAGTACTGAGTGCAACTTACTTAAAGAAGGATATACTAGCTTTGGAGGGGGTACAGAGACGATTCACTAGGCTGATTCCGGAGATGAGGGGGTTACCTTATGATGATAGATTTAGCAGACTGTGTCTTTACTCGTTGGAGTTCAGAACGATGAGGGGTGATCTTTTAGAAACATTTAAAATAATGAAAGGGATCGACAAGATGGAAGCAGAGAAGTTGTTTCCACTGGTCGAAGAGACTAGAACTAGGGGGCACAGCCTCAAAATACAGGGGAGCCAATTTAAAATCGAGTTGAGAAGGAATTTCTTCTCCCAGAGGGTTGTGAATCTGTGGAATTCTCTGCCCAAGGAATCAGTTGAGGCGAGCTCATTGAATATATTCAAATCACAGATTGATAGATTTTTCACCAATAAGGGATTAACGGTTACGGGGAGCGGGCGGGTAAGTGGAGCTGAGTCCACGGCCAGATCAGCCATCATCTTTTTGAATGGCGGAGCAGGCTCGCGGGGCTAGATGGCCTACTCCTGTTCCTAATTCTTATGTTCTTATGTACTTTCCCAGGGTTAGCATACCCATGCATATTCCCGGGATAGTATCCCCATGTACATACCCGGGTTAGAATCCCCATGTACATTCCCAGGTTAGTATCCCCATGTACATTCCCAGGTTAGAATCCCCATGTACATTCCCGGGTTAGTATCCCCATGTACATTCCAGGTTGCGTATCCCCATGTACATTCCTGGGTTAGTATCCCCATGTACATTCCCGGCTTAGTATCCCCATGTACATTCCCGGGTTAGTATCCCCATGTACATTCACAGGGTTTGAACCCCATATACATTCCCAAGGTTAGAATCCCAATATACATTCCCAGGGTTAGAATCTCCATATACATTCCCAGATTTTGAATCCCTATATTCATTCCCAGGGTTAGAATTCCCATTTACATTCCCAGGTTTGAATCCCCATGTACATTCCCGGGTTAGAATCCCCATGTACATTCCCGTGTTAGAATCCCCATGTACATTCCCGGGTTAGTATCTCCATGTAAATTCCCAGGGTTAGAATCCCCATGTACGTTCCTGGATTAGAATCCCCATGTACATTCCCGGGTTAGAATCCCCATGTACATTCCCGGGTTAGAATCCCCATGTACATTCCCGGTGTAGAATCCCCATGTACATTCCCGGGTTAGAATCCCCATATACATTACCGGGTTAGAATCCCCATGTACATTCCCAGGGTTCGAAGCCACTTGTACATTCCCAGGGTTTCGAATCCCCATATACATTCCCAAGGTTAGAATTCCAATGTACATTCCCGGGTTAGAATCCACATGTATATTCCCGGGTTAGAATCCCCATGTACATTCCCGGGTTAGTATCCCCATGTACATTCCCAGGTTAGTATCCCCATGTATATTCCCAGCTTAGAATCCCCATGTACATTCCCGGGTTAGAATCCCCATGTACATTCCAAGGTTAGAATCCCCATGTACATTCCCAGGTTAGAATCCCCGTGTACATTCCCGGGTTAGCATCCCCATGTTCATTCCCGGGTTATTATACCCATGTACATTCCCGGGTTAGAATCCCCATGTCCATTCCCGGCTTCGAATCCCCATGTACATTCCCGGTTTAGTATCCACATGTACATTCCCAGTTTAGAATCCCCATGTACATTCCTGGGTTAGAATCCCCATGTACAGTTCCAGGTTAGAATTTCCATGTACATTCCCGGGTAAGAATCATCATGTACATTCCAGGGTTAGAATCCCCATGTACATTCCCGGGGTTAGAATCTCCATGTCCATTCCCGGGTTAGTAATTCCATGTTCATTCCCGGGTTAGAATCCCCATGTACATTCCCAGGTTCGAATCCCCATGTATTGGTCACGAGAATGTGGGAAAGGAGGACCTTGAGATAATTACTATCACGAGGCGGGTAGTGCTGGACAGGCTAATGGGATTCAAGTCCCCTGGTCCTGATGAAATGCATCCCAGGTATTAAAAGAGATGGTGGAAGTGATAGCAGATGTATTCGTTATAATCTACCAAAATTCTCTGGACTCAGGGGAGGTACCAGCGGATTGGAATGCAACTAATGTAACGCCTCTGTTTAAAACAGGGGACAGACATATGGCAGGTAACTATAGGCCAGTTAGTTTAACATCTGTAGTGGGGAAAATGCTTGAAGCTATCATTAAGGAAGAAATAGCGGGATATCTAGATAGGAATACTGCATCAAGCAGACGCAACATGGATTCATGAAGGGGAAATCATGTTTAACTAATTTACTGGAATTCTTTGAGGATATAACGAGCATGGTGGATAGAGGTGTACCAATGGATGTGATGTATTTAGATTTCCAAAAGGCATTCAATAAAGTGCCACACAAAAGGGTACTGCAGAAGATAAAGGTATGCGGAGTCAGAGGAAATGTATTAGCATGGATCGAGAATTGGCTGGCTAACATAAAGCAGAGAGTCGGGATAAATGGGTCCTTTTCGGGTTGGAAATCGGTGCTTAGTGGTGTGCCACAGGGATCGGTGCTGGGACCACAACTGTTTACAATATACATAGATGACCTGGAAGAGGGGACAGATTGCAGTGTAACAAAATTTGCAGATGGTTAGTGGGAAAGCGGGTTGTGTAGCTGACACAGAGAGGATGCAAAGAGATTTAGATAGGTTAAGCGAATGGGCTAAGGTTTGGCAGATGGAATACAATGTCGGAAAGTGTGAGGTCATCCACCTTGGGGAAAAAAAACAGTAAAAGGGAATATTATTTGAATGGGGAGAAATTACAACATGCTGCAATGCAGAGGGACCTGGGGGTCCTTGTGCATGAATCCCAAAAATGTAGTTTGCAGGTGCAGCAGATAATAAGGAAGGCGAATGGAATGTCGGCCTTCATTGCGAGAGGGATGGAGCAGAAAACCAGGGAGGTCCTGCTGCAACTTTACAGGGTATTGGTGAGGCCGCACCTGGAGTACTGAGTGCAGTTTTGGTCAACTTACTTAAAGAAGGATATACTAGCTTTGGAGGGGGTACAGAGACGATTCACTAGGCTGATTCCGGAGATGAGGGGGTTACCTTATGATGATAGATTTAGCAGACTGTGTCTTTACTCGTTGGAGTTCAGAACGATGAGGGGTGATCTTTTAGAAACATTTAAAATAATGAAAGGGATCGACAAGATGGAAGCAGAGAAGTTGTTTCCACTGGTCGAAGAGACTAGAACTAGGGGGCACAGCCTCAAAATACAGGGGAGCCAATTTAAAATCGAGTTGAGAAGGAATTTCTTCTCCCAGAGGGTTGTGAATCTGTGGAATTCTCTGCCCAAGGAATCAGTTGAGGCGAGCTCATTGAATATATTCAAATCACAGATTGATAGATTTTTCACCAATAAGGGATTAACGGTTACGGGGAGCGGGCGGGTAAGTGGAGCTGAGTCCACGGCCAGATCAGCCATCATCTTTTTGAATGGCGGAGCAGGCTCGCGGGGCTAGATGGCCTACTCCTGTTCCTAATTCTTATGTTCTTATGTACTTTCCCAGGGTTAGCATACCCATGCATATTCTCAGGATAGTATCCCCATGTACATTCCCGGGTTAGAATCCCCATGTACATTCCTAGGTTAGAATCCCCATGTACATTCCCGGGTGAGAATCCCAATGTACATTCCCGGGTTAGTATCCCCATGTACATTCCCAGGTTAGTATCCCCATGTACATTCCCAGGTTAGAATCCCCATGTACATTCCCGGGTTAGTATCCCCATGTACATTCCAGGGTGCGTATCCCCATGTACATTCCTGGGTTAGTATCCCCATGTACATTCCCGGCTTAGTATCCCCATGTACATTCCCGGGTTAGTATCCCCATGTACATTCACAGGGTTTGAACCCCATATACATTCCCAAGGTTAGAATCCCAATATACATTCCCAGGGTTAGAATCTCCATATACATTCCCAGGTTTTGAATCCCTATATTCATTCCCAGGGTTAGAATTCCCATTTACATTCCCAGGTTTGAATCCCCATGTACATTCCCGGGTTAGAATCCCCATGTACATTCCCGTGTTAGAGTCCCCATGTACATTCCCGGGTTAGTATTTCCATGTAAATTCCCAGGGTTAGAATCCCCATGTACGTTCCTGGATTAGAATCCCCTTGTACATTCCCGGGTTAGAATCCCCATGTACATTCCCGGGTTAGAATCCCCATGTACATTCCCAGGGTAGAATCCCCATGTACATTCCCGGGTTAGAATCCCCATATACATTACCGGGTTAGGATCCCCATGTACATTCCCAGGGTTCGAAGCCACTTGTACATTCCCAGGGTTTCGAATCCCCATGTACATTCCCAAGGTTAGAATTCCCATGTACATTCCCGGGTTAGAATCCACATGTATATTCCCGGGTTAGAATCCCCATGTACATTCCCGGGTTAGTTTACCCATGAACTTTCCTGGGTTAGAATCCCCATGTACATTCCCGGGTTAGAATCCCCATGTGCATTCCTAGGTTAGAATCCCCGTGTACATTCCCGGGTTAGAATCCACATGTACATTCCCGGTATCGAATCCCCATGTACATTCGTGGGTTAGAATCCCCATATACACTCCCAGGGTTAGAATCTGCATGTACATCCCGGTTTCGAATCCCCATGTACATTCCCGGGTTAGAATCCCCATATACATTCCTAGGGTTAGAATCCCCATGTACATTCCCGGGTTAGAATCCCCATGTACATTCCCAGGTTTAGAATCTCCATGTACATTCCCAGGGTTAGAATCCCCATGTACATTCCCGGGTTAGAATCCCCATGTACATTCCCGGGTTAGAATCCCCATGTACATTCCCGAGTTAGAATCCCCATGTACATTCCCGGATTAGAATCCCCATATACATTACCGGGTTAGAATCCCCATGTACATTCCCAGGGTTCGAAACCACTTGTACATAACCAGGGTTTAGAATCCCCATTTATATTCCCAGGGTTAGATTTCCCATATACATTCCCGGGTTAGAATCCCCATGTATATTCCCGGGTTAGACTCCCCATGTACATTCCCGGGTTAGTTTACCCATGAACATTCCCGGGTTAGAATCCCCATGTACATTCCTGGGTTAGAATACCCATGTGCATTCCCAGGTTATAAACCCGGGGACATTCCCGAGTTCGAATCCCCATGTACATTCCAGGGTTAGAATCCCCACGGATGTTCCTGGGTTAGAATCCCCATGTACATTCCCGGGTTAGAATCCCCATGTACATTCCCGGGTTAGTATCTCCATGTAAATTCCCAGGGTTAGAATCCCCATGTATGTTCCTGGATTAGAATCCCCATGTACATTCCCGGGTTAGAATCCCCATGTACATTCCCGGCTTAGAATCCCCATGTACATTCCCGGGTTAGAATCCCCATATACATTATCGGGTTAGAATCCCCATGTGCATTCCCAGGGTTCGATGCCATTTGTACATTCCCAGGGTTTCGAATCCCCATGTACATTCCCAGGGTTAGAATTCCCATGTACATTCCCGGGTTAGAATCCACATGTATATTCCCGGGTTAAAATCCCCATGTACATTCCCGGGTTAGTTTACCCATGAACATTCCCGGGTTAGAATCCCCATGTACATTCCCATGTTAGAATCCCCATGTGCATTACCAGGTTAGAATCCCCGTGTACATTCCCGGGTTAGAATCCCCATATACATTCCCGGGTTAGAATCCCCATGGACGTTCCTGGGTTAGCATCCCCATGTACATTCCCGGGTTAGAACCCACATGTACATTCGCTGGTTAGAATCCCCATATACACTCCCAGGGTTAGAATCTCCATGTACATTCCCGGTTTCGAATCCCCATGTACATTCCCGGGTTAGAATCCCCATATACATTCCCGGGTTAGAATCCCCATGTACATTCCCTGGTTAGAATCCCCATGTACATTCCCGAGTTAGAATCCCCATGTACATCCCCGGATTAGAATCCCCATATACATTACCGGGTTAGAATTCCCATGTACATTCCCAGGGTTCGAATCCACTTGTACATTCCCAGGGTTAAGAATCCCCATTTACATTCCTAAGGTTAGAATTCCCATGTACATTCCAGGGTTAGAATCCACATGTATATTCCCGGGTTAGAATCCCCATGTACATTCCCGGGTTAGTTTACCCATGAACATTCCCGGGTTAGAATCCCCATGTACATTCCCGCGTTAGAATACCCATGTGCATTCCCAGGTTAGAATCCCCGTGTACATTCCCGAGTTCGAATCCCCATGTACATTCCAGGGTTAGAATCGCCACGGACGTTCCTGGGTTAGCATCCCCATGTACATTCCCGGGTTAGAATCCCCATGTACATTCCCGGTTTCGAATCCCCATGTACATTCCCAGGTTAGAATCCCCATATACATTCCCAGGGTTAGAATCACCATGTATATTCCCGGGTTAGAATCCCCATGTACATTCCCAGGATTAAAATTCCAATGTACATTCCCGGGTTAGAATCACCATGTACATTCCCGGATTAGAATCTCCATGTATATTTCCGGGTTAGTATACCCATGAACATTCCCGGGTTAGAATCCCCATGTACATTCTCGGTTTAGAATCCCCATGTACACTCCCGGGTTAGTATACACTTGATCATTCTCGCGTTAGAATCCCAATGTACATTCCCGGGTTAGAATCCCCTTGTATTTTCCCGCGTTAGAATCCCCATGTACATTCCCGGGTTACAATCCCCATGTACATTCCCGGGTTACAATCCCCATGTACATTCCCAGGGTTAGTATCCCCATGTACATTCCTGGGTTAGTATCCCCATGTAATTTCCCGGGTTAGAATCTCCATGTACATTCCCAGGTTAGAATCTTCATTTACATTTCCGGGTTAGTATCCCCATGTACATTCCCGGGTTAGTATCCCCATGTACATTCCCAAGGTTGGAATCCCCCATATACATTCCCAGGGTTAGAATCCCCATGTACGTTCCCGGGTTAGAATCCCCATGTACATACCCAGGTTTGAATCCCCTTGTACATTCCCGGGTTAGAATCCCCATGTACAATCCCAGCTTAGAATACCGATGTACATTCCAGGGTTAGTATAACCATGTACATTCCCAGTTTAGAATCCCCATGTACATTCCCGGGTTAGAATGCCAGTGTACATTCACGGATTATTACACCCATGTACATTCCAGGGTTAGTGTCCACTTGTACGTTCCTGGGTTCGAATCTCCATGTACATTCCCGGGATAGAATCCCTATGTACATTCCCAGGTTAGAATCCCCATGCCCATTCCCGGGTTCAAATCCCCATGTACATTCCCGGGTTAAAATCCCCATGTTCATTCCCGGGGTAGAATCCCCATGTACATTCCCGGTTAGAATCCCCATATACATTCCCGGGTTAGAAGCCCCATGAATATTCCCAGGGTTAGAATCCACATGTGCATTCCCAGGGTTTAGAATCCCCATGTACATACCCAGGTTTAAAATTCCCATGTACATTCCCGGGTTAGAATCCCCATGTACATTCGCGGGTTAGAATCCCCATATACACTCCCAGGGTTAGAATCTCCATGTACGTTCCCGGTTTCGATTCCCCATGTACATTCCCGAGTTAGAATCCCCATATACATTCCTAGGGTTTGAATCCCCATGTACATTCCCGGGTTAGAATCCCCATGTACATTCCCGAGTTAGAATCCCCATGTACATTCCCGAGTTAGAATCCCCATGTAAATCCCCGGATTAGAATCCCCATATACACTCCCAGGGTTAGAATCTCCATATACATTCCCGGGTTAGAATCCCCATGTACATTCCCAGGTTTAGAATCCCCATTACATTACCAGGGTTAGATTCACCATGAACGTTCCCGGGTTAGAATCCCTATGTACATTCCCGGGTTAGAATCCCTATGTACATTCCCGAGTTAGAATCCCCATGTACATCCCCGGATTAGATTCCCCATATACATTACCGGGTTAGAATCCGCATGTACATTCCCATGGTTCGAATCCACTTGTACATTCCCAGGGTTTAGAATCCCCATTTACATTCCCAGGGTTAGAATTCCCATATACATTCCCGGGTTAGAATCCCCATGTATATTCCCGGGTTAGACTCCCCATGTACATTCCCGGGTTAGTTTACCCATGAACATTCCCGGGTTAGAATCCCCATGTACATTCCCGGGTTAGAATCCCCATGTACATTCCCGGGTTAGAATCCCCATATACATTCCCAGGGTTAGAATCCCCATGTACATTCCCGGGTTAGAATCCCCATGTACATTCCCAGGATTAGAATTCCAATGTACATTCCCGGGTTAGAATCACCATGTACATTCCCAGGTTATTATACCCATGAACATTCCCGGGTTGGATCCCATGTACATTCCCGGATTAGAATCTCCATGTATATTTCCGGGTTAGTATACCCATGAACATTCCCGGGTTAGAATCCCCATGTACATTCTCGGTTTAGAATCCCCATGTACATTCCCGTGTTAGTATACCCTTGAACATTCTCGCGTTAGAATCCCAATGTACATTCCCGGGTTAGAATCCCCTTGTATTTTCCCAGGTTAGAATCCCCATGTACATTCCCGGGTTACAATCCCCATGTATATTCCCGGGTTACAATCCCCATGTACATTCCCAGGGTTAGTATCCCCATGTACATTCCTGGGTTAGTATCCCCATGTAATATCTCGGGTTAGAATCCCCATGTACATTCCCAGGTTAGAATCTTCATGTACATTCCCGGGTTAGTATCCCCATGTACATTCCCGGGTTAGTATCCCTATGTACATTCCCAGGGTTGGAATCCCCCATATACATTCCCAGGGTTAGAATCCCCATGTACGTTCCCGGGTTAGAATCCCCATGTACATACCCAGGTTTGAATCCCCTTGTACATTCCTGGGTTAGAATCCCCATGTACAATCCCAGCTTAGAATCCCGATGTACATTCCAGGGTTAGTATCCCCATGTACATTCCCGGTTTAGAATCCCCATGTACATTCCCAGGTTAGAATGCCAATGTACATTCACGGATTAGTACACCCATTTACATTCCAGGGTTAGTGTCCCCTTGTACGTTCCTGGGTTCGAATCTCTATGTACATTCCCGGGATAGAATCCCTATGAGCATTCCCAGGTTAGAATCCCCATGCCCATTCCCAGGTTCAAATCCCCATGTAGATTCCCGGGTTAAAATCCCCATGTACATTCCCGGGATGGATTCCCCATGTACATTCCCGGGTTAGAATCCCCATATACATTCCCGGGTTAGAAGCCCCATGTATATTCCCAGGGTTAGAATCCACATGTACATTCCCAGGGTTTAGAATCCCCATGTACATTCCCATGGTTAAAATTCCCATGTACGTTCTCAGGTTAGAATCCCCATGTATATTCACGGGTTAGCATCCCCATGTACATTCCCTGGTTAGTTTACCCATGAACATTCGCAGGGTTAGAATCCCCATGTACATTCCCGAGTTAGAATCCCCATGTACGTTCCTGGGTTAGAATACCCATTTACATTCCCGGGTTAGAATACCCATAACATTACCGGGTTAGAATCCCCATGTACATTCCTGGGTTAGTGTAACCATGAATATTCCCGGGTTAGAAAACCCATGTATATTCCCGGGTTAGAATCCCCATGTACTTTCCCGGGTTAGAATCCCCATGTACATTCCCGGGTTAGAATCCCCATGTACATTCCCAGGGTTAGAATCCCCATGTACATACCCGGGTTACAATGCCCATGTACATTCCCCGGGTTACAATCCCCATATACATTCCAAGGCTGACTATCCCCATGTACATTCCTGGGTTAGTATCCCCATGTACATTCCCGGGTTAGAATCACCATGTACATTCCCGAGTTAGAATCCCCATGTACATTCACAGGGTTAGAATCTCCATGTACATTCCGGGGTTAGAATCCTCATGTACATTCCCGAGTTAGAATCCCCATGTACATTCCCGGGTTAGTATCCCCATGTACATTCCTGGGTTAGAATCCCCATGTACATTCCTGGGTTAGTATACCCATGAATATTACAGGGTTACAATCCGCATGTACATTCCCGGGTTAGAATCCCCATGTACTTCCCGGGTTAGAATCCCCATGTACATTCCCGGGTTAGAATCCCCATGTACATTCCCAGGATTGGATTCCACCAGATATATTCCCAGGGTTAGAATTCCCATGTACATTCCCGGGTTAGAATCCCCATGTACATTCCCGTGTTAGAATCCCCATGTACATTCCTGGGTTCGTATCCCCATATACATTCCCAGTGTTAGAATCCCCACATAAATTCCCAAGCTTAGAATTTCCATGTATGTTCCTGGGTTAGAATCCCCATGTACATTCCTCGGTTAGAATCGCCATGTACATTACGGGGTTAAAATCCCCATGTACATTCCAGGGTTAGTATACCCATGTACATCCCCGGGTTAGAATCCCCATCTACATTCCCAGGGTTAGAATCCATATGTACATTCCCAGGATTTAGAATCCCCATGTACATTCCCAGGGTTAGAATTCCCATGTACATTTCCGTGTTAGAATCTCCATGTATATTCCCGGGTTAGAATCCCCATGTACATTCCCGGGTTAGTTTTCCCATGAACATTCCCGGCTTAGAATCCCCATGTACATTCACGGGTTCAAATCCCCATGTACATTCCCGGGTTAAAATCCCCATGTAGATTACCGGGGTAGAATTCCCATGTACATTCCCGGGTTAGAATCCCCATATACATTCCCAGGTTAGAAGCCCCATGTATATTCCCAGGGTTAGAATCCACATGTACATTCCCAGGGTTTAGAATCCCCATGTACATTCCCAGGGTTAAAATTCCCATGTACATTCCTGGGTTAGAATCCCCATGTATATTCATGGGTTAGCAATCCCATGTACATTCCCTGGTTAGTTTACCCATGAACATTCCCGGGTTAGAATCCCCATGTACATTCCCGGGTTAGAATCCCCGTGTACATTTCCGGGTTAGAATCCCCATGTACATTCCCGGTTTAGAATCTCCATGTACGAGCCTGGTTTAGACTCCCCATGTACATTCCCGTGTTAGAATCCCCATGTACATTCCCAGTGTAGAATCCCCTTGTACATTGCCGGGTTAGAATCCCCATGTACATTCCCGGTTTAGAATCCCCATGTACAAGCCTGGGTTAGAATTCCCATGTACATTCCCAGTGTTAGAATCCCCATGTACGGGCCTGGGTTAGAATCCCCATGTACATTCCCGGGTTAGAATACCCATAACATTACCGGGTTAGAATCCCCATGTACATTCCTGGGTTAGTGTAACCATGAATATTCCCGGGTTAGAAAACCCATGTATATTCCCGGGTTAGAATCCCCATGTACTTTCCCGGGTTAGAATCCCCATGTACATTCCCGGGTTAGAATCCCCATGTACATTCCCAGGGTTAGAATCCCCATGTACATACCCGGGTTACAATGCCCATGTACATTCCCCCGGTTACAATCCCCATATACATTCCAAGGCTGACTATCCCCATGTACATTCCTGGGTTAGTATCCCCATGTACATTCCCGGGTTAGAATCACCATGTACATTCCCGAGTTAGAATCCCCATGTACATTCACAGGGTTAGAATCTCCATGTACATTCCGGGGTTAGAATCCTCATGTACATTCCCGAGTTAGAATCCCCATGTACATTCCCGGGTTAGTATCCCCATGTACATTCCTGGGTTAGAATCCCCATGTACATTCCTGGGTTAGTATACCCATGAATATTACAGGGTTACAATCCGCATGTACATTCCCGGGTTAGAATCCCCATGTACTTCCCGGGTTAGAATCCCCATGTACATTCCCGGGTTAGAATCCCCATGTACATTCCCAGGATTGGATTCCACCAGATATATTCCCAGGGTTAGAATTCCCATGTACATTCCCGGGTTAGAATCCCCATGTACATTCCCGTGTTAGAATCCCCATGTACATTCCTGGGTTCGTATCCCCATATACATTCCCAGTGTTAGAATCCCCACATAAATTCCCAAGCTTAGAATTTCCATGTATGTTCCTGGGTTAGAATCCCCATGTACATTCCTCGGTTAGAATCGCCATGTACATTACGGGGTTAAAATCCCCATGTACATTCCAGGGTTAGTATACCCATGTACATCCCCGGGTTAGAATCCCCATGTACATTCCCGGGTTAGAATCCCCATGTACATTCCTGGGTTAGAATCCCCATATACATTCCTGGGTTAGAATCCCCATCTACATTCCCAGGGTTAGAATCCATATGTACATTCCCAGGATTTAGAATCCCCATGTACATTCCCAGGGTTAGAATTCCCATGTACATTTCCGTGTTAGAATCTCCATGTATATTCCCGGGTTAGAATCCCCATGTACATTCCCGGGTTCGTTTTCCCATGAACATTCCCGGCTTAGAATCCCCATGTACATTCACGGGTTCAAATCCCCATGTACATTCCCGGGTTAAAATCCCCATGTACATTACCGGGGTAGAATTCCCATGTACATTCCCGGGTTAGAATCCCCATATACATTCCCAGGTTAGAAGCCCCATGTATATTCCCAGGGTTAGAATCCACATGTACATTCCCAGGGTTTAGAATCCCCATGTACATTCCCAGGGTTAAAATTCCCATGTACATTCCTGGGTTAGAATCCCCATGTATATTCATGGGTTAGCATTCCCATGTACATTCCCTGGTTAGTTTACCCATGAACATTCCCGGGTTAGAATCCCCATGTACATTCCCGGGTTAGAATCCCCGTGTACATTTCCGGGTTAGAATCCCCATGTACATTCCCGGTTTAGAATCTCCATGTACGAGCCTGGTTTAGACTCCCCATGTACATTCCCGTGTTAGAATCCCCATGTACATTCCCAGTGTAGAATCCCCTTGTACATTGCCGGGTTAGAATCCCCATGTACATTCCCGGTTTAGAATCCCCATGTACAAGCCTGGGTTAGAATCCCCATGTACATTCCCAGTGTTAGAATCCCCATGTACGGGCCTGGGTTAGAATCCCCATGTACATTCCCGGGTTAGAATCCCCATATACATTCGCAGTGTTAGAATCCCCATGTACATTTCCGGGTTAGAATCCCCATGTACATTCCCAGGGTTATAATCGCCATGCACATTCCCGGATTAGAATCCCCATGTACATTCCCGGATTAGAATCCCCATGTACATTCCCAGGGATGGAATCCCCATGTACATTCACAGGGTTAGAATCCCCATGTTCATTCCCAGGGTTAGAATTCCCATGTACATTCCCGGGTTAGAATCTTCATGTACATTCCTGGGTTACTATTCCCATGTACATTCCCGGGTTTGTATCCCCATGTATAGTCCCAGGGTTGGAATCCCCCATATACATTCCCAGGATTAGAATCCTCATGTACGTTCCTGGGTTGGAATCCCCATGTACATACCCAGGTTTGAATCCCCTTGTACATTCCCGTGTTAGAATCCCCATGTACAATCCCAGTTTAGAATCCCGATGTACATTCCAGGGTTAGTATACCCATGTACATTCCCGGTTTAGAATCCCCATGTACATTTCCGGGTTAGAATGCCAATGTACATTACCGGATTAGTATACCCATGTACATTCCCGGGTTAGTGTCCCCTTGTACGTTCCTGGGTTAGAATCTCCATGTACATTCCCGCGATAGAATCCCTATGTACATTCCCAGGTTAGAATCCTCATGCCCATTCCCGGGTTTAAATCCCCATGTACATTCCTGGGTTAAAATCCCCATGTACATTACCGGGGTAGAATCCACATGTACATTCCCGAGTTAGAATCCCCATATACATTCCCGGGTTAGAAGCCCCATGTATATTCCCAGGGTTAGAATCCACATGTACATTCCATGGGTTTAGAATAGCCATGTACATTCCCAGGGTTAAAATTCCCATGTACATTCCCGGGTTAGAATCCTCATGTATATTCCCGGGTTAGCATCCCCATGTACATTCCTGGTTAGTTTACCCATGAACATTCCCGGATTAGAATCCCCATGTACATTCCCGGGTTAGAATCCCCGTGTACATTCCCGGGTTAGAATCCCCATGTACATTCCCGCTTTAGAATCCCCATGTACGAGCCTGGTTAGAATCCCCATGTACATTCCCGGGTTAGAATCCCCATGTACATTCCCGGTGTAGAATCCGCTTGTACATTCCCGGGTTAGAATCCCCATATACATTCCCAGGGTTAGAATCCCCATATACATTCCCGGGTTAGAATCCCCATGTACATTCCCAGGGTTAGAATCGCCATGCACATTCCGGATTAGAATCCCCATGTACATTCCCGTGTTAGAATCCCCATGTACATTCCCAAGGATGGAATCCCCATGTACATTCACAGTGTTAGAATCCCCATGTTCATTCCCAGGGTTAGAATTCCCATGTACATTCCCAGGTGTTAGAATCCCGATGTACATTCCCAGGGTTAGAATCCATATGTACATTCCCAGGATTTAGAATCCCCATGTACATTCCCAGGGTTAGAATTCCCATGTACATTTCCGTGTTAGAATCCCCATGTATATTCCCGGGTTAGAATCCCCATGTACATTCCCGGGTTAGTTTTCCCATGAACATTCCCGGCTTAGAATCCCCATGTACATTCACGGGTTCAAATCCCCATGTACATTCCCGGGTTAAAATCCCCATGTACATTACCGGGGTAGAATTCCCATGTACATTCCCGGGTTAGAATCCCCATATACATTCCCAGGTTAGAAGCCCCATGTATATTCCCAGGGTTAGAATCCACATGTACATTCCCAGGGTTTAGAATCCCCATGTACATTCCCAGGGTTAAAATTCCCATGTACATTCCTGGGTTAGAATCCCCATGTATATTCACGGGTTAGCATTCCCATGTACATTCCCTGGTTAGTTTACCCATGAACATTCCCGGGTTAGAATCCCCATGTATATTCCCGGGTTAGAATCCCCGTGTACATTTCCGGGTTAGAATCCCCATGTACATTCCCGGTTTAGAATCTCATGTACGAGCCTGGTTTAGACTCCCCATGTACATTCCCGTGTTAGAATCCCCATGTACATTCCCAGTGTAGAATACCCTTGTACATTGCCGGGTTAGAATCCCCATGTACATTCCCGGTTTAGAATCCCCATGTACAAGCCTGGGTTAGAATCCCCATGTACATTCCCAGTGTTAGAATCCCCATGTACGGGCCTGGGTTAGAATCCCCATGTACATTCCCGGGTTAGAATCCCCATATACATTCGCAGTGTTAGAATCCCCATGTACATTTCCGGGTTAGAATCCCCATGTACATTCCCAGGGTTATAATCGCCATGCACATTCCCGGATTAGAATCCCCATGTACATTCCCGGATTAGAATCCCCATGTACATTCCCAGGGATGGAATCCCCATGTACATTCACAGGGTTAGAATCCCCATGTTCATTCCCAGGGTTAGAATTCCCATGTACATTCCCGGGTTAGAATCTTCATGTACATTCCTGGGTTACTATTCCCATGTACATTCCCGGGTTTGTATCCCCATGTATAGTCCCAGGGTTGGAATCCCCCATATACATTCCCAGGATTAGAATCCTCATGTACGTTCCTGGGTTGGAATCCCCATGTACATACCCAGGTTTGAATCCCCTTGTACATTCCCGTGTTAGAATCCCCATGTACAATCCCAGTTTAGAATCCCGATGTACATTCCAGGGTTAGTATACCCATGTACATTCCCGGTTTAGAATCCCCATGTACATTTCCGGGTTAGAATGCCAATGTACATTACCGGATTAGTATACCCATGTACATTCCCGGGTTAGTGTCCCCTTGTACGTTCCTGGGTTAGAATCTCCATGTACATTCCCGCGATAGAATCCCTATGTACATTCCCAGGTTAGAATCCTCATGCCCATTCCCGGGTTTAAATCCCCATGTACATTCCTGGGTTAAAATCCCCATGTACATTACCGGGGTAGAATCCACATGTACATTCCCGAGTTAGAATCCCCATATACATTCCCGGGTTAGAAGCCCCATGTATATTCCCAGGGTTAGAATCCACATGTACATTCCATGGGTTTAGAATAGCCATGTACATTCCCAGGGTTAAAATTCCCATGTACATTCCCGGGTTAGAATCCTCATGTATATTCCCGGGTTAGCATCCCCATGTACATTCCTGGTTAGTTTACCCATGAACATTCCCGGATTAGAATCCCCATGTACATTCCCGGGTTAGAATCCCCGTGTACATTCCCGGGTTAGAATCCCCATGTACATTCCCGCTTTAGAATCCCCATGTACGAGCCTGGTTAGAATCCCCATGTACATTCCCGGGTTAGAATCCCCATGTACATTCCCGGTGTAGAATCCGCTTGTACATTCCCGGGTTAGAATCCCCATATACATTCCCAGGGTTAGAATCCCCATATACATTCCCGGGTTAGAATCCCCATGTACATTCCCAGGGTTAGAATCGCCATGCACATTCCGGATTAGAATCCCCATGTACATTCCCGTGTTAGAATCCCCATGTACATTCCCAAGGATGGAATCCCCATGTACATTCACAGTGTTAGAATCCCCATGTTCATTCCCAGGGTTAGAATTCCCATGTACATTCCCAGGTGTTAGAATCCCGATGTACATTCCCAGGGTTAGAATCCATATGTACATTCCCAGGATTTAGAATCCCCATGTACATTCCCAGGGTTAGAATTCCCATGTACATTTCCGTGTTAGAATCCCCATGTATATTCCCGGGTTAGAATCCCCATGTACATTCCCGGGTTAGTTTTCCCATGAACATTCCCGGCTTAGAATCCCCATGTACATTCACGGGTTCAAATCCCCATGTACATTCCCGGGTTAAAATCCCCATGTACATTACCGGGGTAGAATTCCCATGTACATTCCCGGGTTAGAATCCCCATATACATTCCCAGGTTAGAAGCCCCATGTATATTCCCAGGGTTAGAATCCACATGTACATTCCCAGGGTTTAGAATCCCCATGTACATTCCCAGGGTTAAAATTCCCATGTACATTCCTGGGTTAGAATCCCCATGTATATTCACGGGTTAGCATTCCCATGTACATTCCCTGGTTAGTTTACCCATGAACATTCCCGGGTTAGAATCCCCATGTATATTCCCGGGTTAGAATCCCCGTGTACATTTCCGGGTTAGAATCCCCATGTACATTCCCGGTTTAGAATCTCATGTACGAGCCTGGTTTAGACTCCCCATGTACATTCCCGTGTTAGAATCCCCATGTACATTCCCAGTGTAGAATACACTTGTACATTGCCGGGTTAGAATCCCCATGTACATTCCCGGTTTAGAATCCCCATGTACAAGCCTGGGTTAGAATCCCCATGTACATTCCCGGGTTAGAATCCCCATGTACATTCCCAGTGTTAGAATCCCAATATACATTCCCGAGTCAGAATCCCCATGTACATTCCCGGGTTAGAATCCCCATGTACATTCCCGGGTTAGAATCCCCATGTACATTCCCAGTGTAGAATCCCCTTGTACATTGCCGGGTTAGAATCCCCATGTACATTCCCGGTTTAGAATCCCCATGTACGAGCCTGGGTTAGAATCCCATGTACATTCCCGGGTTAGAATCCCCATGTACATTCCCAGTGTTAGAATCCCCATGTACGGGCCTGGGTTAGAATCCCCATGTATATTCCTGGGTTAGAATCCCCATATACATTCGCAGTGTTAGAATCCCCATGTACATTCCTGGGTTAGAATCCCCATGTACATTCCCAGGGTTATAATCGCCATGCACATTCCCGGATTAGAATCCCCATGTACTTTCCCAGGGTCAGAATCCCCATGTACATTCCCGGGTTAGAATCCCCATGTACATTCCCGGATTAGAATCCCCATGTACATTCCCAGGGATGGAATCCCCATGTACATTCACAGGTTTAGAATCCCCATGTTCATTCCCAGGGTTAGAATTCCCATGTACATTCCCGGGTTAGAATCTTCATGTACATTCCTGGGTTACTATTCCCATGTACATTCCCGGTTTTGTATCCCCATGTATAGTCCCAGGGTTGGAATCCCCCATATACATTCCCAGGATTAGAATCCTCATGTACGTTCCTGGGTTAGAATCCCCATGTACATACCTAGGTTTGAATCCCCTTGTACATTCCCGTGTTAGAATCCCCATGTACAATCACAGCTTAGAATCCCGATGTACATTCCAGGGTTAGTATACCCATGTACATTCCCGGTTTAGAATCCCCATGTACATTTCCGGGTTAGAATGCCAATGTACATTACCGGATTAGTATACCCATGTACATTCCCGGGTTAGTGTCCCCTTGTACGTTCCTGGGTTAGAATCTCCATGTACATTCCCGCGATAGAATCCCTATGTACATTCCCAGGTTAGAATCCTCATGCCCATTCCCGGGTTTAAATCCCCATGTACATTCCCGGGTTAAAATCCCCATGTACATTACCGGGGTAGAATCCACATGTACATTCCCGAGTTAGAATCCCCATATACATTCCCGGGTTAGAAGCCCCATGTATATTCCCAGGGTTAGAATCCACATGTACATTCCATGGGTTTAGAATAGCCATGTACATTCCCAGGGTTAAAATTCCCATGTACATTCCCGGGTTAGAATCCTCATGTATATTCCCGGGTTAGCATCCCCATGTACATTCCTGGTTAGTTTACCCATGAACATTCCCGGATTAGAATCCCCATGTACATTCCCGGGTTAAAATCCCCGTGTACATTCCCGGGTTAGAATCCCCATGTACATTCCCGCTTTAGAATCCCCATGTACGAGCCTGGTTAGAATCCCCATGTACATTCCCGGGTTAGAATCCCCATGTACATTCCCGGTGTAGAATCCGCTTGTACATTCCCGGGTTAGAATCCCCATATACATTCCCAGGGTTAGAATCCCCATATACATTCCCGGGTTAGAATCCCCATGTACATTCCCAGGGTTAGAATAGCCATGCACATTCCCGGATTAGAATCCCCATGTACATTCCCGTGTTAGAATCCCCATGTACATTCACAGTGTTAGAATCCCCATGTTCATTCCCAGGGTTAGAATTCCCATGTACATTCCCGGGTTTGAATCCCCATGTACATTCCCAGGGTTAGAATCCACATGTACATTCCCAGGTTTTAGAATCCCGATGTTCATTCCCAGGGTTAGAATTCCCATGTACATTTCCGGGTTAGAATCACCATGAATATCCCCGGGTTAGAATCCCCATGTACATTACCGGGTTAGTTGACCCATGAACATTCCCGGGTTAGAATCCCCATGTACATTCCCAGGTTAGAATCCCCGTGTACATTCCCGGGTTAGAATCTCCATATACATTCCCGGGTTAGAATCCCCATGTACGTTCCTGGGTTAGAATACCCATGTACATTCCCGGTTTAGAATCGACATAACATTACCGGGTTAGAATCCCCATGTACATTCCCGGTTTAGAATCCCCATGTACATTCCCGGGTTAGAATTCCCATATACATTCCCAGAGTTAGAATCCCCATGTACATTCCAGGGTTAGAATCCCCATGTACATTCCCAGGGATAGAATCCCCTAGTATATTCCCGGGTTAGAATCCCCATGTACATTCCGGGATTAGAATCCCCATGTACATTCGCAGGTTATTATACCCATGAACATTCCCGGGTTAGTATCCCATGTACATTCCCGGATTAGAATCCCCATGTATATTCCCGGGTTAGTATACCCATGAACATTCCCGGGTTAGAATACCCATGTACATTCCTGGGTTAGAATTCACATGTATATTACTGGGTTAGTGTACCCATGAATATTCCCGGGTTAGAAAACCCATGTACATTCCCGGGTTAGAATCCCCATGTACTTTCCCGGGTTAGAATCCCCATGTACATTCCTGGGTTAGAATACCCATGTACATTCCCGGTTTAGAATCCCCATAACATTACCGGGTTAGAATCCCCATGTACATTCCTGGGTTAGAATTCACATGTATATTCCTGTGTTAGTGTACCCATGAATATTCCCGGGTTAGAAAACACATGTACATTCCCGGGTTAGAATCCCCATGTACTTTCCCGGGTTAGAATCCCCATGTACATTCCCGGGTTAGAATCCCCATGTACATTCCCGGGTTAGAATCCCCATATACATTCCCGGGTTAGAATCCCCATGTACGTTCCTGGGTTAGAATACCCATGTACATTCCCGGTTTAGAATCCCCATAACATTACCGGGTTAGAATCCCCATGTACAATCCCGGTTTAGAATCCCCATGTACATTCCCGGGTTAGAATCCCCATATACATTCCCAGAGTTAGAATCCCCATGTACATTGCAGGGTTAGAATCCCCATGTACATTCCCAGGGTTAGAATCCCCTAGTATATTCCCGGGTTAGAATCCCCATGTACATTCCGTGATTAGAATCCCCATGTACATTCGTGGGTTATTATACCCATGAACATTCCCAGGTTAGTATCCCATGTACATTCCTGGGTTAGAATTCACATTTATATTCCTGGGTTAGTGTACCCATGAATATTCCCGGGTTAGAAAACCCATGTACATTCCCGGGTTAGAATCCCCATGTACTTTCCCAGGTTAGAATCCCCATGTACATTCCAGGGTTAGAATCCCCATGTACATTCCCGGGTTAGAATCCCCAAGTTCATTCCCGGGTTTGAATCCCCATGTACATTCCCAGGATTAGAATCCCCATGTACATTCCCAGCGTCAGAATCCCCATGTACATACCGGGGT
Organism: Pristiophorus japonicus; assembly: GCF_044704955.1. Classification (NCBI taxonomy): domain Eukaryota; kingdom Metazoa; phylum Chordata; class Chondrichthyes; family Pristiophoridae; genus Pristiophorus; species Pristiophorus japonicus. The sequence goes on from NC_092011.1 coordinate 12,625,629, forward strand.
TACAATCCCCATGTACATTCCCCGGGTTACAATCCCCATATACATTCCAAGGCTGAGTATCCCCATGTACATTCCTGGGTTAGTATCCCCATGTAAATTCCCGGGTTAGAATCCCCATGTAAATTCCCGAGTTAGAATCCCCATGTACATTCCCAGGGTTAGAATTCCCATGTACATTCCCGGGTTAGAATCCCCATATACATTCCCGAGTTAGAAACCCATGCACATTCCCGGGTTAGTATCCCCATGTACATTCCCGGGTTAGAATCCCCATGTACATTCCTGGGTTAGATTCTCCATGTACATTCCTGGGTTAGTATACCCATGAATATTCCATGGTTACAATCCCCATGTACATATCCGGGTTAGAATCCCCATGTACTTCCCGGGTTAGAATCCCCATGTACATTCCCGGGTTAGAATCCCCATGTACTTCCCGGGTTAGAATCCCAATGTACATTCCCGGGTTAGAATCCCCATGTACATTCCCAGGGTTAGAATCCCCATGTACAATCCCAGGGTCAGAATCCCCATGTACATACCGGGGTTACAAACCCCATGTACATTCCCCGGGTTACAATCCACATATACATTCCCAGGGTTAGTATCCCCATGTACATTCCTGGGTTAGTATCCCAATATACATTCCCGGTTTAGAATCCCCATGTACATTCCCGAGTTAGAATCCCCATGTACAATCCCAGGGTCAGAATCCCCATGTACATTCCCAGGTTAGAATCCCCGTGTACATTCCCGGGTTAGAATCCCCATATACATTCCCGGGTTAGAATCCCCATGTACGTTCCTGGGTTAGAATACCCATGTACATTCCCGGTTTAGAATCCCCATAACATTACCGGGTTAGAATCCCCATGTACATTCCCGGTTTAGAATCCCCATGTACATTCCCGGGTTAGAATTCCCATATACATTCCCAGAGTTAGAATCCCCATGTACATTCCAGGGTTAGAATCCCCATGTACATTCCCAGGGATAGAATCCCCTAGTATATTCCCGGGTTAGAATCCCCATGTACATTCCGGGATTAGAATCCCCATGTACATTCGCAGGTTATTATACCCATGAACATTCCCGGGTTAGTATCCCATGTACATTCCCGGATTAGAATCCCCATGTACATTCCCGGGTTAGTATACCCATGAACATTCCCGGGTTAGAATACCCATGTACATTCCTGGGTTAGAATACACATGTATATTCCTGGGTTAGTTTACCCATGAATATTCCCGGGTTAGAAAACCCATGTACATTCCCGGGTTAGAATCCCCATGTACTTTCCCGGGTTAGAATCCCCATGTACATTCCCAGGATTAGAATCCCCATGTACATTCCCAGCGTCAGAATCCCCATGTACATACCGGGGTTACAATCCCCATGTACATTCCCCGGGTTACAATCCCCATATACATTCCAAGGCTGAGTATCCCCATGTACATTCCTGGGTTAGTATCCCCATGTAAATTCCCGGGTTAGAATCCCCATGTAAATTCCCGAGTTAGAATCCCCATGTACATTCCCAGGGTTAGAATTCCCATGTACATTCCCGGGTTAGAATCCCCATATACATTCCCGAGTTAGAAACCCATGCACATTCCCGGGTTAGTATCCCCATGTACATTCCCGGGTTAGAATCCCCATGTACATTCCTGGGTTAGATTCTCCATGTACATTCCTGGGTTAGTATACCCATGAATATTCCATGGTTACAATCCCCATGTACATATCCGGGTTAGAATCCCCATGTACTTCCCGGGTTAGAATCCCCATGTACATTCCCGGGTTAGAATCCCCATGTACTTCCCGGGTTAGAATCCCAATGTACATTCCCGGGTTAGAATCCCCATGTACATTCCCAGGGTTAGAATCCCCATGTACAATCCCAGGGTCAGAATCCCCATGTACATACCGGGGTTACAAACCCCATGTACATTCCCCGGGTTACAATCCACATATACATTCCCAGGGTTAGTATCCCCATGTACATTCCTGGGTTAGTATCCCAATATACATTCCCGGTTTAGAATCCCCATGTACATTCCCGAGTTAGAATCCCCATGTACAATCCCAGGGTCAGAATCCCCATGTACATTCCCAGGTTAGAATCCCCGTGTACATTCCCGGGTTAGAATCCCCATATACATTCCCGGGTTAGAATCCCCATGTACGTTCCTGGGTTAGAATACCCATGTACATTCCCGGTTTAGAATCCCCATAACATTACCGGGTTAGAATCCCCATGTACATTCCCGGTTTAGAATCCCCATGTACATTCCCGGGTTAGAATTCCCATATACATTCCCAGAGTTAGAATCCCCATGTACATTCCAGGGTTAGAATCCCCATGTACATTCCCAGGGATAGAATCCCCTAGTATATTCCCGGGTTAGAATCCCCATGTACATTCCGGGATTAGAATCCCCATGTACATTCGCAGGTTATTATACCCATGAACATTCCCGGGTTAGTATCCCATGTACATTCCCGGATTAGAATCCCCATGTACATTCCCGGGTTAGTATACCCATGAACATTCCCGGGTTAGAATACCCATGTACATTCCTGGGTTAGAATACACATGTATATTCCTGGGTTAGTTTACCCATGAATATTCCCGGGTTAGAAAACCCATGTACATTCCCGGGTTAGAATCCCCATGTACTTTCCCGGGTTAGAATCCCCATGTACATTCCCAGGTTAGAATCCCCATGTACATTCCCAGCGTCAGAATCCCCATGTACATACCGGGGTTACAATCCCCATGTACATTCCCCGGATTACAATCCCCATATACATTCCAAGGCTGAGTATCCCCATGTACATTCCTGGGTTAGTATCCCCATGTAAATTCCCGGGTTAGAATCCCCATGTAAATTCCCGAGTTAGAATCCCCATGTACATTCCCAGGGTTAGAATTCCCATGTACATTCCCGGGTTAGAATCCCCATATACATTCCCGAGTTAGAAACCCATGCACATTCCCGGGTTAGTATCCCCATGTACATTCCCGGGTTAGAATCCCCATGTACATTCCTGGGTTAGATTCTCCATGTACATTCCTGGGTTAGTATACCCATGAATATTCCATGGTTACAATCCCCATGTACATATCCGGGTTAGAATCCCCATGTACTTCCCGGGTTAGAATCCCCATGTACATTCCCGGGTTAGAATCCCCATGTACTTCCCGGGTTAGAATCCCAATGTACATTCCCGGGTTAGAATCCCCATGTACATTCCCAGGGTTAGAATCCCCATGTACAATCCCAGGGTCAGAATCCCCATGTACATACCGGGGTTACAAACCCCATGTACATTCCCCGGGTTACAATCCACATATACATTCCCAGGGTTAGTATCCCCATGTACATTCCTGGGTTAGTATCCCAATATACATTCCCGGTTTAGAATCCCCATGTACATTCCCGAGTTAGAATCCCCATGTACAATCCCAGGGTCAGAATCCCCATGTACATTCCCAGGTTAGAATCCCCGTGTACATTCCCGGGTTAGAATCCCCATATACATTCCCGGGTTAGAATCCCCATGTACGTTCCTGGGTTAGAATACCCATGTACATTCCCGGTTTAGAATCCCCATAACATTACCGGGTTAGAATCCCCATGTACATTCCCGGTTTAGAATCCCCATGTACATTCCCGGGTTAGAATTCCCATATACATTCCCAGAGTTAGAATCCCCATGTACATTCCAGGGTTAGAATCCCCATGTACATTCCCAGGGATAGAATCCCCTAGTATATTCCCGGGTTAGAATCCCCATGTACATTCCGGGATTAGAATCCCCATGTACATTCGCAGGTTATTATACCCATGAACATTCCCGGGTTAGTATCCCATGTACATTCCCGGATTAGAATCCCCATGTACATTCCCGGGTTAGTATACCCATGAACATTCCCGGGTTAGAATACCAATGTACATTCCTGGGTTAGAATACACATGTATATTCCTGGGTTAGTTTACCCATGAATATTCCCGGGTTAGAAAACCCATGTACATTCCCGGGTTAGAATCCCCATGTACTTTCCCGGGTTAGAATCCCCATGTACATTCCCAGGTTAGAATCCCCATGTACATTCCCGGGTTAGAATCCCCATATACATTCCCGGGTTAGAATCCCCATGTACGTTCCTGGGTTAGAATACCCATGTACATTCCCGGTTTAGAATCCCCATAACATTACCGGGTTAGAATCCCCATGTACATTCCCGGATTAGAATCCCCATGTACATTCCCGGGTTAGAATCTCCATATACATTCCCAGAGTTAGAATCCCCATGTACATTGCAGTGTTAGAATTCCCATGTACATTCCCAGGGTTAGAATCCCCTAGTATATTCCCGGGTTAGAATCCCCATGTACATTCCGTGATTAGAATCCCCATGTACATTCGTGGGTTATTATACCCATGAACATTCCCGGGTTAGTATCCCATGTACATTCCCGGATTAGAATCCCCATGTACATTCCCGGGTTAGTATACCCATGAACATTCCCGGGTTAGAATACCCATGTACATTCCTGGGTTAGAATTCACATTTATATTCCTGGGTTAGTGTACCCATGAATATTCCCGGGTTAGAAAACCCATTTACATTCCCGGGTTAGAATCCCCATGTACTTTCCCAGGTTAGAATCCCCATGTACATTCCCGGGTTAGAATCCCCATGTACATTCCTGGGTTAGAATCCCCAAGTACATTCCCGGGTTTGAATCCCCATGTACATTTCCAGGGTTAGAATCCCCATGTACATTCCCAGGTTCAGAATCCCCATGTACATACCGGGGTTACAATCCCCATGTACATTCCCCGGGTTACAATCCCCAAATACATTCCAAGGCTGAGTATCCCCATGTACATTCCTGGGTTAGTATCCCCATGTAAATTCCCGGGTTAGAATCCCCATGTACATTCCCGAGTTAGAATCCCCATGTACATTCCCAGGGTTAGAATTCCCATCTACATTCCCGGGTTAGAATCCTCATATACATTCCCGAGTTAGAATCCCCATGCACATTCCCGGGTTAGTATCCCCATGTACATTCCCGGGTTAGAATCCCCATGTACATTCCTGGGTTAGATTCTCCATGTACATTCCTGGGTTAGTATACCCATGAATATTCCATGGTTACAATCCCCATGTACATTCCAGGGTTAGAATCCCCATGTACTTCCCGGGTTAGAATCCCCATGTACATTCCCGGGTTAGAATCCCCATGTACTTCCCGGGTTAGAATCCCAATGTACATTCCCGGGTTAGAATCCCCATGTACATTCACAGGGTTAGAATCCCCATGTACAATCCCCCGGTCAGAATCCCCATGTACATACCGGGGTTACAATCGTCATGTACATTCCTCGGGTTACAATCCACATATACATTCCCAGGGTTAGTATCCCCAGGTACATTCCTGGGTTAGTATCCCAATGTACATTCCCAGTTTAGAATCCCCATGTACATTCCCGAGTTAGAATCCCCATGTACAATCCCAGGGTTAGCATCCCCATGTACATTCCCAGGGTTAGAATTCCCATGTACATTCCCGGGTTAGAATCCACATGAACATTCCCGGGTTAGAATACCCATGTACATTCCTGGGTTAGAATTCACATGTATATTCCTGGGTAAGTGTACCCATGAATATTCCCGGGTTAGAAAACCCATGTACATTCCCGGGTTAGAATCCCCATGTACATTCCCGGGTTAGAATCCCCATATACATTCCCGGGTTAGAATCCCCATGTACGTTCCTGGGTTAGAATACCCGTGTACATTCCCGGTTTAGAATCCCCATAATATTACCGGGTTAGAATCCCCATGTACATTCCCGGTTTAGAATCCCCATGTAAATTCCCGGGTTACAATCCCCATGTACATTCCCGGGTTAGAATCCCCATGTACAATCCCAGCGTAGAATCCCGATGTACATTCCAGGGTTAGTATACCCATGTACATTCCCGGTTTAGAATCCCCATGTACATTCCCGGGTTAGAATGCCAATGTACATTACCGGATTAGTATACCCATGTACATTCCCGGGTTAGTGTCCCCTTGTACGTTCCTGGGTTAGAATCTCCATGTACATTCCCGGGATAGAATCCCTATGCACATTCCCAGGTTAGAATCCTCATGCCCATTCCCGGGTTTAAATCCCCATGTACATTCCCGGGTTAAAATCCCCATGTACATTCTAGGGATAGAATCCCCATGTACATTCCCGGGTTAGAATCCCCATATACATTCCCGGGTTAGAAGCCCCATGTATATTCCCAGGGTTAGAATCCACATGTACATTCCCTGGGTTTCGAATCCCCATGTACATTCCCAGGGTTAAAATTCCCATGTACATTACCGTTTTAGAATCAGCATGTATATTCCCGGGTTAGCATCCCCATGTACATTCCTGGTTAGTTTACCAATGAACATTCCCGGGTTAGAATCCCCATGTACATTCCAGGCTTAGAATCCCCGTGTACATTCCCGGGTTAGAATCCCCATGTACATTCCCGGTTTAGAATCCCCATGTACGAGCCTGGGTTAGAATCCCCATGTACATTCCCGGGTTAGAATCCCCATGTACATTCCCGGTGTAGAATCCCCTTGTACATTCCCGGGTTAGAATCCCCATATACATTCCCAGGGTTAGAATCCCCATGTACATTCCCGGGTTAGAATCCCCATGTACATTCCCAGGGTTAGAATCGCCATGCACATACCCGGATTAGAATCCCCATGTGCATTCCCGGGTTAGAATCCCCATGTACATTCCCAGGGATGGAATCCCCATGTACATTCACAGGGTTAGAATCCCCATGTTCATTCCTAGGGTTAGAATTCCCATGTACATTCCCGGGTTTGAATCCCCATGTAAATTCCCAGGGTTAGCATCCACATGTACATTCCCAGGGTTTAGAATCCCGATGTACATTCCCAGGGTTAGAATTCCCATGTACATTTCCGGGTTAGAATCACCATGAATATTCCAGGGTTAGAATCCCCATGTACATTCCCGGGTTAGTTGACCCATGAACATTCCCGGGTTAGAATCCCCATGTACATTCCAAGGTTAGAATCCCCGTGTACATTCCCGGGTTAGAATCTCCATGTACATTCCCGAGTTAAAATCTCTATGTACGTTCCTGGGTTAGAATACCCATGTACATTCCCGGTTTAGAATCCCCATAACATTACCGGGTTAGAATCCCCATGTACATTACCGGTTTAGAATCCCCATGTACATTCCTGGGTTAGAATCCCCATTTACATTCCCAGGGTTAGAATCCCCATGTACATACCAGGGTTAGAATCCCCATGTACATTCCCAGGGTTAGAATCCCCTAGTATATTCCCGGGTTAGAATCCCCATGTACATTCCGGGATTAGAATCCCCAAGTACATTTGCGGGTTATTATACCCATGAACATTCCCGGGTTAGTATCCCATGTACATTCCCGGATTAGAATCCCCATGTACATTCCAGGGTTAGTATACCCATGAACTTTCCCAGGTTAGAATCCCCATGTACATTCCTGGGTTAGAATCCCCATGTATATTCCTGGGTTAGTGTACCCATGAATATTCTCGGGTTAGAAAACCCATGTACATTCACGGGTTAGAATCCCCATGTACATTCCCGGGTTAGAATCCCCAAGTATATTCCCGGATTTGAATCCCCATGTACATTCCCACGGTTAGAATCCCCATGTACATTCCCAGGGTCAGAATCCCCATGTACATACCGGGGTTACAATCCCCATGTACATTCCCCGGGTTACAATCCCCATATACATTCCAAGGCTGAGTATCCCCATGTACATTCCTGGGTTAGTATCCCCATGTACATTCCCGGGTTAGAATCCCCATGTACATTCCCGAGTTAGAATCCCCATGTACATTCCCAGGGTTAGAATCCCCATGTACATTCTCGGGTTAGAATCCCCATGAACATTCACGAGTTAGAATCCCCATGCACATTCCCGGGTTAGTATCCCCATGTACATTCCCGGGTTAGAATCCCCATGTACATTCCTGGGTTAGATTCCCCATGTATATTCCTGGGTTAGTATACCCATGAATATTCCCGGGTTACAATCCCCATGTACATTCCCGGGTTAGAATCCCCATGTACTTCCCGGGTTAGAATCCCCATGTACATTCCAGGGTTAGATTCCCCATGTACTTCCCGGGTTAGAATCCCCATGTACATTCCCGGGTTAGAATCCCCATGTACACTCCCAGGTTTAGAATCACCATGTACAATCCCAGGGTCAGAATCCCCATGTACATACCGGGGTTACAATCCCCATGTACATTCCCCGGGTTGCAATCCACATATACATTCCCAGGGTTAGTATCCCCATGTACATTCCTGGGTTAGTATCCCCATGTACATTCCCGGTTTAGAATCCCCATGTACATTCCCGAGTTAGAATCCCCATGTACATTCCCAGGTTAGTATCCCCATGTACATTCCCGGGTTAGTATCCACATGTACATTCCCAGGGTTGGATTCCCCCAGATATATACCCAGGGTTTGAATTCCCATGTACATTCCCGCGTTAGAATCCCCATGTACATTCCCGTGTTAGAATCCCCATGCACATTCCTGGGTTCGTATCCCCATTTACATTCCCAGTGTTAGAATCCCTATATAAATTCCCAAGGTTAGAATCCCCATGTATGTTACCGGGTTAGAATCCCCATGTATATTCCTGGGTTAGAATCGCCTTGTACATTCCCGGGTTAATATCCCCATGTACATTCCTGGGTTAGTATACCCATGTACATTCCCGGGTTAGAATCCCCATGTACATTCCCGGGTTAGAATCCCCATGTACATTCCTGGGTTAGAATCCCCATATACATTCCCGGGTTAGAATCCCCATCTACATTCCCAGGGTTAGAATCCACATGAACATTCCCAGGGTTTAGAATCCCCATGTACATTCCCAGGGTTAGAATTTCCATGTACATTTCCGGGTTAGAATCCCCATGTATATTCCCGGGTTAGAATCCACATATACATTCCTGGGTTAGAATCCCCATATACATTTCCGGGTTAGAATCTCCATCTACATTCCCAGGTTTGAATCCTCATGCCCATTCCGGGTTTAAATCCCCATGTACATTCCCGGGTTAAAATCCCCATGTACATTCTCGGGGTAGAATCCCCATGTACATTCCCGGGTTAGAATCCCCATATACATTCCCGGGTTAGAAGCCCATGTATATTCCCAGGGTTAGAATCCACATGTACATTCCCTGGGTTTAGAATCCCCATGTACATTCCCAGGGTTAAAATTCCCATGTACATTCCCGGGTTAGTTTCCCCTTGTATATTCCCGGGTTAGCATCCCCATGTACATTCCTGGTTAGTTTACCCATGAACATTCCCGGGTTAGAATCCCCATGTACATTCCCGGGTTAGAATCCCCGTGTACATTCACGGGTTAGAATCCCCATGTACATTGCTGGTTTAGAATCCCCATGTACGAGCCTGGGTTAGAATCCCCATGTACATTCCCGCGTTAGAATCCCCATGTACATTCCCGGTGTAGAATCCCCTTGTACATTCCCGGGTTAGAATCCTCATATACATTCCCAGGGTTAGAATCCCTATGTACATTCCCGGGTTAGAATCCCCATGTACATTCCCAGGGTTAGAATCGCCATGCACATTCCCGGATTAGAATCCCCATGTACATTCCCGGGTAAGAATCCCCATGTACATTCCCAGGGATGGCATCCCCATGTACATTCACAGGGTTAGAATCCCCATGTTCATTCCCAGGGTTAGAATTCCCATGTACATTCCCGGGTTTGAATCCACATGTACATTCCCAGGGTTTAAAATCCCGATGTACATTCCCAGGGTTAGAATTCCCATGTACATTTCCGGGTTAGAATCACCATGAATATTCAAGGGTTAGAATCCCCATGTACATTCCCAGGTTAGTTGACCCATGAACATTCCCGGGTTAGAATCCCCATGTACATTCCCAGGTTAGAATGCCCGTGTACATTCCTGGGTTAGAATCCCCATGTACATTCCAGGGTTAGAATCCCCATGTACATTCCAGGGTTAGAATCCCCATGTACATTCCCAGGGTTAGAATCCCCTAGTATATTCCCGGGTTAGAATCCCCATGTACATTCCGGGATTAGAATCCCCATGTACATTCCCGGGTTATTATACCAATGAACATTCCCGGGTTAGTATCCCATGTACATTCCCGGATTAGAATCCCCATGTACATTCCCAGGGTTAGAATCCCAATGTACATTAACAGGGTCAGAATCCCCATGCACATACCGGGGTTACAATCCCCATGTACATTCCCTGGGTTACAATCCCCATATACATTCCAAGGCTGAGTATCCCCATATACATTCCTGGGTTAGTATCCCCATGTACATACCAGGGTTAGAATCCCCATGTACATTCCCGAATTAGAATCCCCATGTACATTCCCAGGGTTAGAATCCCCATGTACATTCCCGGGTTAGAATCCCCATGTACATTCCCGAGTTAGAATCCCCATGCCCATTCCCGGGTTAGTATCCCCATGTACATTCCCGGGTTAGAATTCCCATGTACATTCCTGGGTTAGATTCCCCATGTATATTCCTGGGTTAGTATACCCATGTACGTTCCTGGGTTAGAATAACCATGTACATTCCCGGTTTAGAATCCCCATAACATTACCGGGTTAGAATCCCCATGTACATTCCCAGTTTAGAATCCCCATGTACATTCCCGGGTTAGAATCCCCATATACATTCCCAGGGTTAGAATCCCCATGTACATTCCAGGGTTAGAATCCCCATGTACATTCCCAGGGTTAGAATCCCCTAGTATATTCCCGGGTTAGAATCCCCATGTACATTCCGGGATTAGAATCCCCATGTACATTCCCGGGTTATTATACCAATGAACATTCCCGGGTTAGTATCCCATGTACATTCCCGGATTAGAATCCCCATGTACATTCCCAGGGTTAGAATCCCAATGTACATTAACAGGGTCAGAATCCCCATGCACATACCGGGGTTACAATCCCCATGTACATTCCCTGGGTTACAATCCCCATATACATTCCAAGGCTGAGTATCCCCATATACATTCCTGGGTTAGTATCCCCATGTACATACCAGGGTTAGAATCCCCATGTACATTCCCGAATTAGAATCCCCATGTACATTCCCAGGGTTAGAATCCCCATGTACATTCCCGGGTTAGAATCCCCATGTACATTCCCGAGTTAGAATCCCCATGCCCATTCCCGGGTTAGTATCCCCATGTACATTCCCGGGTTAGAATTCCCATGTACATTCCTGGGTTAGATTCCCCATGTATATTCCTGGGTTAGTATACCCATGAATATTCCCGGGTTACAATCCCCATGTACATTCCCGGGTTAGAATCCCCATGTACTTCCCCGGGTAGAATCCCCATGTACATTCCCGGGTTAGAATCCCCATGTACTTCCCGGATTTGAATCCCCATATACATTCCCACGGTTAGAATCCCCATGTACATTCCCAGGGTCAGAATCCCCATGTACATACCGGGGTTACAATCCCCATGTACATTCCCCGGGTTACAATCCCCATATACATTCCAAGGCTGAGTATCCCCATGTACATTCCTGGGTTAGTATCCCCATGTACATTCCCGGGTTAGAATCCCCATGTACATTCCCGAGTTAGAATCCCCATGTACATTCCCAGGGTTAGAATCCCCATGTACATTCTCGGGTTAGAATCCCCATGAACATTCACGAGTTAGAATCCCCATGCACATTCCCGGGTTAGTATCCCCATGTACATTCCCGGGTTAGAATCCCCATGTACATTCCTGGGTTAGATTCCCCATGTATATTCCTGGGTTAGTATACCCATGAATATTCCCGGGTTACAATCCCCATGTACATTCCCGGGTTAGAATCCCCATGTACTTCCCGGGTTAGAATCCCCATGTACATTCCAGGGTTAGATTCCCCATGTACTTCCCGGGTTAGAATCCCCATGTACATTCCCGGGTTAGAATCCCCATGTACACTCCCAGGTTTAGAATCACCATGTACAATCCCAGGGTCAGAATCCCCATGTACATACCGGGGTTACAATCCCCATGTACATTCCCCGGGTTGCAATCCACATATACATTCCCAGGGTTAGTATCCCCATGTACATTCCTGGGTTAGTATCCCCATGTACATTCCCGGTTTAGAATCCCCATGTACATTCCCGAATTAGAATCCCCATGTACATTCCCAGGTTAGTATCCCCATGTACATTCCCGGGTTAGTATCCACATGTACATTCCCAGGGTTGGATTCCCCCAGATATATACCCAGGGTTTGAATTCCCATGTACATTCCCGGGTTAGAATCCCCATGTACATTCCCGTGTTAGAATCCCCATGCACATTCCTGGGTTCGTATCCCCATTTACATTCCCAGTGTTAGAATCCCTATATAAATTCCCAAGGTTAGAATCCCCATGTATGTTACCGGGTTAGAATCCCCATGTATATTCCTGGGTTAGAATCGCCTTGTACATTCCCGGGTTAATATCCCCATGTACATTCCTGGGTTAGTATACCAATGTACATTCCCGGGTTAGAATCCCCATGTACATTCCCGGGTTAGAATCCCCATGTACATTCCTGGGTTAGAATCCCCATATACATTCCCGGGTTAGAATCCCCATCTACATTCCCAGGGTTAGAATCCACATGAACATTCCCAGGGTTTAGAATCCCCATGTACATTCCCAGGGTTACAATTTCCATGTACATTTCCGGGTTAGAATCCCCATGTATATTCCCGGGTTAGAATCCACATATACATTCCTGGGTTAGAATCCCCATATACATTTCCGGGTTAGAATCTCCATCTACATTCCCAGGTTTGAATCCTCATGCCCATTCCGGGTTTAAATCCCCATGTACATTCCCGGGTTAAAATCCCCATGTACATTCTCGGGGTAGAATCCCCATGTACATTCCCGGGTTAGAATCCCCATATACATTCCCGGGTTAGAAGCCCATGTATATTCCCAGGGTTAGAATCCACATGTACATTCCCTGGGTTTAGAATCCCCATGTACATTCCCAGGGTTAAAATTCCCATGTACATTCCCGGGTTAGTTTCCCCTTGTATATTCCCGGGTTAGCATCCCCATGTACATTCCTGGTTAGTTTACCCATGAACATTCCCGGGTTAGAATCCCCATGTACATTCCCGGGTTAGAATCCCCGTGTACATTCACGGGTTAGAATCCCCATGTACATTGCTGGTTTAGAATCCCCATGTACGAGCCTGGGTTAGAATCCCCATGTACATTCCCGCGTTAGAATCCCCATGTACATTCCCGGTGTAGAATCCCCTTGTACATTCCCGGGTTAGAATCCCCATATACATTCCCAGGGTTAGAATCCCTATGTACATTCCCGGGTTAGAATCCCCATGTACATTCCCAGGGTTAGAATCGCCATGCACATTCCCGGATTAGAATCCCCATGTACATTCCCGGGTAAGAATCCCCATGTACATTCCCAGGGATGGAATCCCCATGTACATTCACAGGGTTAGAATCCCCATGTTCATTCCCAGGGTTAGAATTCCCATGTACATTCCCGGGTTTGAATCCACATGTACATTCCCAGGATTTAAAATCCCGATGTACATTCCCAGGGTTAGAATTCCCATGTACATTTCCGGGTTAGAATCACCATGAATATTCCAGGGTTAGAATCCCCATGTACATTCCCAGGTTAGTTGACCCATGAACATTCCCGGGTTAGAATCCCCATGTACATTCCCAGGTTAGAATGCCCGTGTACATTCCTGGGTTAGAATCCCCATGTACATTCCAGGGTTAGAATCCCCATGTACGTTCCTGGGTTAGAATAACCATGTACATTCCCGGTTTAGAATCCCCATAACATTACCGGGTTAGAATCCCCATGTACATTCCCAGTTTAGAATCCCCATGTACATTCCCGGGTTAGAATCCCCATATACATTCCCAGGGTTAGAATCCCCATGTACATTCCAGGGTTAGAATCCCCATGTACATTCCCAGGTTTAGAATCCCCTAGTATATTCCCGGGTTAGAATCCCCATGTACATTCCGGGATTAGAATCCCCATGTACATTCCCGGGTTATTATACCAATGAACATTCCCGGGTTAGTATCCCATGTACATTCCCGGATTAGAATCCCCATGTACATTCCCAGGGTTAGAATCCCAATGTACATTAACAGGGTCAGAATCCCCATGCACATACCGGGGTTACAATCCCCATGTACAATCCCTGGGTTACAATCCCCATATACATTCCAAGGCTGAGTATCCCCATATACATTCCTGGGTTAGTATCCCCATGTACATACCAGGGTTAGAATCCCCATGTACATTCCCGAATTAGAATCCCCATGTACATTCCCAGGGTTAGAATCCCCATGTACATTCCCGGGTTAGAATCCCCATGTACATTCCCGAGTTAGAATCCCCATGCCCATTCCCGGGTTAGTATCCCCATGTACATTCCCGGGTTAGAATTCCCATGTACATTCCTGGGTTAGATTCCCCATGTATATTCCTGGGTTAGTATACCCATGAATATTCCCGGGTTACAATCCCCATGTACATTCCCGGGTTAGAATCCCCATGTACTTCCCCGGTTAGAATCCCCATGTACATTCCCGGGTTAGAATCCCCATGTACTTCCCGGGTTAGAATCCCCATGTACATTCCCACGGTTAGAATCCCCATGTACATTCCCAGGGTCAGAATCCCCATGTACATACCGGGGTTACAATCCCCATGTACATTCCCCGGGTTACAATCCCCATATACATTCCAAGGCTGAGTATCCCCATGTACATTCCTGGGTTAGTATCCCCATGTACATTCCCGGGTTAGAATCCCCATGTACATTCCCGAGTTAGAATCCCCATGTACATTCCCAGGGTTAGAATCCCCATGTACATTCTCGGGTTAGAATCCCCATGAACATTCACGAGTTAGAATCCCCATGCACATTCCCGGGTTAGTATCCCCATGTACATTCCCGGGTTAGAATCCCCATGTACATTCCTGGGTTAGATTCCCCATGTATATTCCTGGGTTAGTATACCCATGAATATTCCCGGGTTACAATCCCCATGTACATTCCCGGGTTAGAATCCCCATGTACTTCCCGGGTTAGAATCCCCATGTACATTCCAGGGTTAGATTCCCCATGTACTTCCCGGGTTAGAATCCCCATGTACATTCCCGGGTTAGAATCCCCATGTACACTCCCAGGTTTAGAATCACCATGTACAATCCCAGGGTCAGAATCCCCATGTACATACCGGGGTTACAATCCCCATGTACATTCCCCGGGTTGCAATCCACATATACATTCCCAGGGTTAGTATCCCCATGTACATTCCTGGGTTAGTATCCCCATGTACATTCCCGGTTTAGAATCCCCATGTACATTCCCGAGTTAGAATCCCCATGTACATTCCCAGGTTAGTATCCCCATGTACATTCCCGGGTTAGTATCCACATGTACATTCCCAGGGTTGGATTCCCCCAGATATATACCCAGGGTTTGAATTCCCATGTACATTCCCGGGTTAGAATCCCCATGTACATTCCCGTGTTAGAATCCCCATGCACATTCCTGGGTTCGTATCCCCATTTACATTCCCAGTGTTAGAATCCCTATATAAATTCCCAAGGTTAGAATCCCCATGTATGTTACCGGGTTAGAATCCCCATGTATATTCCTGGGTTAGAATCGCCTTGTACATTCCCGGGTTAATATCCCCATGTACTTTCCTGGGTTAGTATACCCATGTACATTCCTGGGTTAGAATCCCCATGTACATTCCCGGGTTAGAATCCCCATGTACATTCCTGGGTTAGAATCCCCATATACATTCCCGGGTTAGTATCCCCATCTACATTCCCAGGGTTAGAATCCACATGAACATCCCCAGGGTTTAGAATCCCCATGTACATTCCCAGGGTTAGAATTTCCATGTACATTTCCGGGTTAGAATCCCCATGTATATTCCCGGGTTAGAATCCACATATACATTCCTGGGTTAGAATCCCCATATACATTTCCGGGTTAGAATCTCCATCTACATTCCCAGGTTTGAATCCTCATGCCCATTCCGGGTTTAAATCCCCATGTACATTCCCGGGTTAAAATCCCCATGTACATTCTCGGGGTAGAATCCCCATGTACATTCCCGGGTTAGAATCCCCATATACATTCCCGGGTTAGAAGCCCATGTATATTCCCAGGGTTAGAATCCACATGTACATTCCCTGGGTTTAGAATCCCCATGTACATTCCCAGGGTTAAAATTCCCATGTACATTCCCGGGTTAGTTTCCCCTTGTATATTCCCGGGTTAGCATCCCCATGTACATTCCTGGTTAGTTTACCCATGAACATTCCCGGGTTAGAATCCCCATGTACATTCCCGGGTTAGAATCCCCGTGTACATTCACGGGTTAGAATCCCCATGTACATTGCTGGTTTAGAATCCCCATGTACGAGCCTGGGTTAGAATCCCCATGTACATTCCCGCGTTAGAATCCCCATGTACATTCCCGGTGTAGAATCCCCTTGTACATTCCCGGGTTAGAATCCCCATATACATTCCCAGGGTTAGCATCCCTATGTACATTCCCGGGTTAGAATCCCCATGTACATTCCCAGGGTTAGAATCGCCATGCACATTCCCGGATTAGAATCCCCATGTACATTCCCGGGTAAGAATCCCCATGTACATTCCCAGGGATGGAATCCCCATGTACATTCACAGGGTTAGAATCCCCATGTTCATTCCCAGGGTTAGAATTCCCATGTACATTCCCGGGTTTGAATCCACATGTACATTCCCAGGGTTTAAAATCCCGATGTACATTCCCAGGGTTAGAATTCCCATGTACATTTCCGGGTTAGAATCACCATGAATATTCAAGGGTTAGAATCCCCATGTACATTCCCAGGTTAGTTGACCCATGAACATTCCCGGGTTAGAATCCCCATGTACATTCCCAGGTTAGAATGCCCGTGTACATTCCTGGGTTAGAATCCCCATGTACATTCCAGGGTTAGAATCCCCATGTACGTTCCTGGGTTAGAATAACCATGTACATTCCCGGTTTAGAATCCCCATAACATTACCGGGTTAGAATCCCCATGTACATTCCCAGTTTAGAATCCCCATGTACATTCCCGGGTTAGAATCCCCATATACATTCCCAGGGTTAGAATCCCCATGTACATTCCAGGGTTAGAATCCCCATGTACATTCCCAGGGTTAGAATCCCCTAGTATATTCCCGGGTTAGAATCCCCATGTACATTCCGGGATTAGAATCCCCATGTACATTCCCGGGTTATTATACCAATGAACATTCCCGGGTTAGTATCCCATGTACATTCCCGGATTAGAATCCCCATGTACATTCCCAGGGTTAGAATCCCAATGTACATTAACAGGGTCAGAATCCCCATGCACATACCGGGGTTACAATCCCCATGTACATTCCCTGGGTTACAATCCCCATATACATTCCAAGGCTGAGTATCCCCATATACATTCCTGGGTTAGTATCCCCATGTACATACCAGGGTTAGAATCCCCATGTACATTCCCGAATTAGAATCCCCATGTACATTCCCAGGGTTAGAATCCCCATGTACATTCCCGGGTTAGAATCCCCATGTACATTCCCGAGTTAGAATCCCCATGCCCATTCCCGGGTTAGTATCCCCATGTACATTCCCGGGTTAGAATTCCCATGTACATTCCTGGGTTAGATTCCCCATGTATATTCCTGGGTTAGTATACCCATGAATATTCCCGGGTTACAATCCCCATGTACATTCCCGGGTTAGAATCCCCATGTACTTCCCCGGTTAGAATCCCCATGTACATTCCCGGGTTAGAATCCCCATGTACTTCCCGGGTTAGAATCCCCATGTACATTCCCAGGGTTAGAATCCCCATGTACAATCCCAGGGTCAGTTTCCCCATGTACATACCGGGGTTACAATGCCCATGTACATTCCCCGGGTTACAATCCACATATACATTCCCAGGTTTAGTATCCCCATGTACATTCCTGGGTTAGTATCCCCATGTACATTCCCGATTTAGAATCCCCATGTACATACCCGAGTTAGAATCCTCATGTACATTCCCAGGTTAGAATCCCCATGTACATTCCCGGGTTAGTATCCACAGGTACATTCCCAGGTTTGGATTCCCACAGATATATTCCCAGGGTTAGAAGTCCCATGTACATTCCCGGGTTAGAATCCCCATGTACATTCCCGGGTTAGAATTCCCATGTACATTCCTGGGTTAGATTCCCCATGTATATTCCTGGGTTAGTATACCCATGAATATTCCCGGGTTACAATCCCCATGTACATTCCCGGGTTAGAATCCCCATGTACTTCCCCGGTTAGAATCCCCATGTACATTCCCGGGTTAGAATCCCCATGTACTTCCCGGGTTAGAATCCCCATGTACATTCCCAGGGTTAGAATCCCCATGTACAATCCCAGGGTCAGTTTCCCCATGTACATACCGGGGTTACAATCCCCATGTACATTCCCCGGGTTACAATCCACATATACATTCCCAGGTTTAGTATCCCCATGTACATTCCTGGGTTAGTATCCTCATGTACATTCCCGATTTAGAATCCCCATGTACATACCCGAGTTAGAATCCTCATGTACATTCCCAGGTTAGAATCCCCATGTACATTCCCGGGTTAGTATCCACAGGTACATTCCCAGGTTTGGATTCCCACAGATATATTCCCAGGGTTAGAATTCCCATGTACATTCCCGGGTTAGAATCCCCATGTACATTCCCGTGTTAGAATCCCCATGCACATTCCTGGGTTCGTATCTCCATATACATTCGCAGTGTTAGAATCCCCATGTAAATTCCCAAGGTTAGAATCCCCATGTATGTTACCGGGTTAGAATCCCCATGTACATTCCTGGGTTAGAATCGCCATGTACATTCCGGGGTTAAAATCCCCATGTACATTCCAGGGTTAGTATACCCATATATATTCCAGGGTTAGAATCCCCATGTACATTCCCAGGGTTAGAATCCCCATGTACATTCCTGGGTTAGAATCCGCATATAGATTCCCGGGTTAGAATCCCCATCTACATTCCCAGGGTTAGAATCCACATGTACATTCCCAGGGTTTAGAATCCCCATATACATTCCCGGGTTAGAAGCCCATGTATATTCCCAGGGTTAGAATCCACATGTACATTCCCTGGGTTTAGAATCCCCATGTACATTCCCAGGGTTAAAATTCCCATGTACATTCCCGGGTTAGTTTCCCCTTGTATATTCCCGGGTTAGCATCCCCATGTACATTCCTGGTTAGTTTACCCATGAACATTCCCGGGTTAGAATCCCCATGTACATTCCCGGGTTAGAATCCCCGTGTACATTCACGGGTTAGAATCCCCATGTACATTGCTGGTTTAGAATCCCCATGTACGAGCCTGGGTTAGAATCCCCATGTACATTCCC
Organism: Pristiophorus japonicus; assembly: GCF_044704955.1. Classification (NCBI taxonomy): domain Eukaryota; kingdom Metazoa; phylum Chordata; class Chondrichthyes; family Pristiophoridae; genus Pristiophorus; species Pristiophorus japonicus. The sequence continues at coordinate 12,645,272 of NC_092011.1, forward strand.
GCGTTAGAATCCCCATGTACATTCCCGGTGTAGAATCCCCTTGTACATTCCCGGGTTAGAATCCCCATATACATTCCCAGGGTTAGAATCCCTATGTACATTCCCGGGTTAGAATCCCCATGTACATTCCTGGGTAAGAATCCCCATGTACATTCCCAGGGATGGAATCCCCATGTACATTCACAGGGTTAGAATCCCCATGTTCATTCCCAGGGTTAGAATTCCCATGTACATTCCCGGGTTTGAATCCACATGTACATTCCCAGGATTTAAAATCCCGATGTACATTCCCAGGGTTAGAATTCCCATGTACATTTCCGGGTTAGAATCACCATGAATATTCCAGGGTTAGAATCCCCATGTACATTCCCAGGTTAGTTGACCCATGAACATTCCCGGGTTAGAATCCCCATGTACATTCCCAGGTTAGAATGCCCGTGTACATTCCTGGGTTAGAATCCCCATGTACATTCCAGGGTTAGAATCCCCATGTACGTTCCTGGGTTAGAATAACCATGTACATTCCCGGTTTAGAATCCCCATAACATTACCGGGTTAGAATCCCCATGTACATTCCCAGTTTAGAATCCCCATGTACATTCCCGGGTTAGAATCCCCATATACATTCCCAGGGTTAGAATCCCCATGTACATTCCAGGGTTAGAATCCCCATGTACATTCCCAGGTTTAGAATCCCCTAGTATATTCCCGGGTTAGAATCCCCATGTACATTCCGGGATTAGAATCCCCATGTACATTCCCGGGTTATTATACCAATGAACATTCCCGGGTTAGTATCCCATGTACATTCCCGGATTAGAATCCCCATGTACATTCCCAGGGTTAGAATCCCAATGTACATTAACAGGGTCAGAATCCCCATGCACATACCGGGGTTACAATCCCCATGTACAATCCCTGGGTTACAATCCCCATATACATTCCAAGGCTGAGTATCCCCATATACATTCCTGGGTTAGTATCCCCATGTACATACCAGGGTTAGAATCCCCATGTACATTCCCGAATTAGAATCCCCATGTACATTCCCAGGGTTAGAATCCCCATGTACATTCCCGGGTTAGAATCCCCATGTACATTCCCGAGTTAGAATCCCCATGCCCATTCCCGGGTTAGTATCACCATGTACATTCCCGGGTTAGAATTCCCATGTACATTCCTGGGTTAGATTCCCCATGTATATTCCTGGGTTAGTATACCCATGAATATTCCCGGGTTACAATCCCCATGTACATTCCCGGGTTAGAATCCCCATGGACTTCCCCGGTTAGAATCCCCATGTACATTCCCGGGTTAGAATCCCCATGTACTTCCCGGGTTAGAATCCCCATGTACATTCCCACGGTTAGAATCCCCATGTACATTCCCAGGGTCAGAATCCCCATGTACATACCGGGGTTACAATCCCCATGTACATTCCCCGGGTTACAATCCCCATATACATTCCAAGGCTGAGTATCCCCATGTACATTCCTGGGTTAGTATCCCCATGTACATTCCCGGGTTAGAATCCCCATGTACATTCCCGAGTTAGAATCCCCATGTACATTCCCAGGGTTAGAATCCCCATGTACATTCTCGGGTTAGAATCCCCATGAACATTCACGAGTTAGAATCCCCATGCACATTCCCGGGTTAGTATCCCCATGTACATTCCCGGGTTAGAATCCCCATGTACATTCCTGGGTTAGATTCCCCATGTATATTCCTGGGTTAGTATACCCATGAATATTCCCGGGTTACAATCCCCATGTACATTCCCGGGTTAGAATCCCCATGTACTTCCCGGGTTAGAATCCCCATGTACATTCCAGGGTTAGATTCCCCATGTACTTCCCGGGTTAGAATCCCCATGTACATTCCCGGGTTAGAATCCCCATGTACACTCCCAGGTTTAGAATCACCATGTACAATCCCAGGGTCAGAATCCCCATGTACATACCGGGGTTACAATCCCCATGTACATTCCCCGGGTTGCAATCCACATATACATTCCCAGGGTTAGTATCCCCATGTACATTCCTGGGTTAGTATCCCCATGTACATTCCCGGTTTAGAATCCCCATGTACATTCCCGAGTTAGAATCCCCATGTACATTCCCAGGTTAGTATCCCCATGTACATTCCCGGGTTAGTATCCACATGTACATTCCCAGGGTTGGATTCCCCCAGATATATACCCAGGGTTTGAATTCCCATGTACATTCCCGGGTTAGAATCCCCATGTACATTCCCGTGTTAGAATCCCCATGCACATTCCTGGGTTCGTATCCCCATTTACATTCCCAGTGTTAGAATCCCTATATAAATTCCCAAGGTTAGAATCCCCATGTATGTTACCGGGTTAGAATCCCCATGTATATTCCTGGGTTAGAATCGCCTTGTACATTCCCGGGTTAATATCCCCATGTACATTCCTGGGTTAGTATACCCATGTACATTCCCGGGTTAGAATCCCCATGTACATTCCCGGGTTAGAATCCCCATGTACATTCCTGGGTTAGAATCCCCATATACATTCCCGGGTTAGAATCCCCATCTACATTCCCAGGGTTAGAATCCACATGAACATTCCCAGGGTTTAGAATCCCCATGTACATTCCCAGGGTTAGAATTTCCATGTACATTTCCGGGTTAGAATCCCCATGTATATTCCCGGGTTAGAATCCACATATACATTCCTGGGTTAGAATCCCCATATACATTTCCGGGTTAGAATCTCCATCTACATTCCCAGGTTTGAATCCTCATGCCCATTCCGGGTTTAAATCCCCATGTACATTCCCGGGTTAAAATCCCCATGTACATTCTCGGGGTAGAATCCCCATGTACATTCCCGGGTTAGAATCCCCATATACATTCCCGGGTTAGAAGCCCATGTATATTCCCAGGGTTAGAATCCACATGTACATTCCCTGGGTTTAGAATCCCCATGTACATTCCCAGGGTTAAAATTCCCATGTACATTCCCGGGTTAGTTTCCCCTTGTATATTCCCGGGTTAGCATCCCCATGTACATTCCTGGTTAGTTTACCCATGAACATTCCCGGGTTAGAATCCCCATGTACATTCCCGGGTTAGAATCCCCGTGTACATTCACGGGTTAGAATCCCCATGTACATTGCTGGTTTAGAATCCCCATGTACGAGCCTGGGTTAGAATCCCCATGTACATTCCCGCGTTAGAATCCCCATGTACATTCCTGGTGTAGAATCCCCTTGTACATTCCCGGGTTAGAATCCCCATATACATTCCCAGGGTTAGCATCCCTATGTACATTCCCGGGTTAGAATCCCCATGTACATTCCCAGGGTTAGAATCGCCATGCACATTCCCGGATTAGAATCCCCATGTACATTCCCGGGTAAGAATCCCCATGTACATTCCCAGGGATGGAATCCCCATGTACATTCACAGGGTTAGAATCCCCATGTTCATTCCCAGGGTTAGAATTCCCATGTACATTCCCGGGTTTGAATCCACATGTACATTCCCAGGGTTTAAAATCCCGATGTACATTCCCAGGGTTAGAATTCCCATGTACATTTCCGGGTTAGAATCACCATGAATATTCAAGGGTTAGAATCCCCATGTACATTCCCAGGTTAGTTGACCCATGAACATTCCCGGGTTAGAATCCCCATGTACATTCCCAGGTTAGAATGCCCGTGTACATTCCTGGGTTAGAATCCCCATGTACATTCCAGGGTTAGAATCCCCATGTACGTTCCTGGGTTAGAATAACCATGTACATTCCCGGTTTAGAATCCCCATAACATTACCGGGTTAGAATCCCCATGTACATTCCCAGTTTAGAATCCCCATGTACATTCCCGGGTTAGAATCCCCATATACATTCCCAGGGTTAGAATCCCCATGTACATTCCAGGGTTAGAATCCCCATGTACATTCCCAGGGTTAGAATCCCCTAGTATATTCCCGGGTTAGAATCCCCATGTACATTCCGGGATTAGAATCCCCATGTACATTCCCGGGTTATTATACCAATGAACATTCCCGGGTTAGTATCCCATGTACATTCCCGGATTAGAATCCCCATGTACATTCCCAGGGTTAGAATCCCAATGTACATTAACAGGGTCAGAATCCCCATGCACATACCGGGGTTACAATCCCCATGTACATTCCCTGGGTTACAATCCCCATATACATTCCAAGGCTGAGTATCCCCATATACATTCCTGGGTTAGTATCCCCATGTACATACCAGGGTTAGAATCCCCATGTACATTCCCGAATTAGAATCCCCATGTACATTCCCAGGGTTAGAATCCCCATGTACATTCCCGGGTTAGAATCCCCATGTACATTCCCGAGTTAGAATCCCCATGCCCATTCCCGGGTTAGTATCCCCATGTACATTCCCGGGTTAGAATTCCCATGTACATTCCTGGGTTAGATTCCCCATGTATATTCCTGGGTTAGTATACCCATGAATATTCCCGGGTTACAATCCCCATGTACATTCCCGGGTTAGAATCCCCATGTACTTCCCCGGTTAGAATCCCCATGTACATTCCCGGGTTAGAATCCCCATGTACTTCCCGGGTTAGAATCCCCATGTACATTCCCAGGGTTAGAATCCCCATGTACAATCCCAGGGTCAGTTTCCCCATGTACATACCGGGGTTACAATGCCCATGTACATTCCCCGGGTTACAATCCACATATACATTCCCAGGTTTAGTATCCCCATGTACATTCCTGGGTTAGTATCCCCATGTACATTCCCGATTTAGAATCCCCATGTACATACCCGAGTTAGAATCCTCATGTACATTCCCAGGTTAGTATCCCCATGTACATTCCCGGGTTAGTATCCACAGGTACATTCCCAGGTTTGGATTCCCACAGATATATTCCCAGGGTTAGAATTCCCATGTACATTCCCGGGTTAGATTCCCCATGTACATTCCCGGGTTAGAATTCCCATGTACATTCCTGGGTTAGATTCCCCATGTATATTCCTGGGTTAGTATACCCATGAATATTCCCGGGTTACAATCCCCATGTACATTCCCGGGTTAGAATCCCCATGTACTTCCCCGGTTAGAATCCCCATGTACATTCCCGGGTTAGAATCCCCATGTACTTCCCGGGTTAGAATCCCCATGTACATTCCCAGGGTTAGAATCCCCATGTACAATCCCAGGGTCAGTTTCCCCATGTACATACCGGGGTTACAATCCCCATGTACATTCCCCGGGTTACAATCCACATATACATTCCCAGGTTTAGTATCCCCATGTACATTCCTGGGTTAGTATCCTCATGTACATTCCCGATTTAGAATCCCCATGTACATACCCGAGTTAGAATCCTCATGTACATTCCCAGGTTAGTATCCCCATGTACATTCCCGGGTTAGTATCCACAGGTACATTCCCAGGTTTGGATTCCCACAGATATATTCCCAGGGTTAGAATTCCCATGTACATTCCCGGGTTAGAATCCCCATGTACATTCCCGTGTTAGAATCCCCATGCACATTCCTGGGTTCGTATCTCCATATACATTCGCAGTGTTAGAATCCCCATGTAAATTCCCAAGGTTAGAATCCCCATGTATGTTACCGGGTTAGAATCCCCATGTACATTCCTGGGTTAGAATCGCCATGTACATTCCGGGGTTAAAATCCCCATGTACATTCCAGGGTTAGTATACCCATATATATTCCAGGGTTAGAATCCCCATGTACATTCCCAGGGTTAGAATCCCCATGTACATTCCTGGGTTAGAATCCCCATATAGATTCCCGGGTTAGAATCCCCATCTACATTCCCAGGGTTAGAATCCACATGTACATTCCCAGGGTTTAGAATCCCCATGTACATTCCCAGGGTTAGAATTTCCATGTACATTTCCGGGTTAGAATCCCCATGTATATTCCCGGGTTAGAATCCCCATATACATTCCTGGGTTAGAATCCCCATATACATTCCCGGGTTAGAATCCCCATCTACATTCCCAGGGTTAGAATGCACATGTACATTCCCAGGGTTTAGAATCCCCATGTACATTCCCGGGTTAGAATCCCCATGTACACTCCCAGGTTTAGAATCACCATGTACAATCCCAGGGTCAGAATCCCCATGTACATACCGGGGTTACAATCCCCATGTACATTCCCCGGGTTGCAATCCACATATACATTCCCAGGGTTAGTATCCCCATGTACATTCCTGGGTTAGTATCCCCATGTACATTCCCGGTTTAGAATCCCCATGTACATTCCCGAGTTAGAATCCCCATGTACATTCCCAGGTTAGTATCCCCATGTACATTCCCGGGTTAGTATCCACATGTACATTCCCAGGGTTGGATTCCCCCAGATATATACCCAGGGTTTGAATTCCCATGTACATTCCCGGGTTAGAATCACCATGTACATTCCCGTGTTAGAATCCCCATGCACATTCCTGGGTTCGTATCCCCATTTACATTCCCAGTGTTAGAATCCCTATATAAATTCCCAAGGTTAGAATCCCCATGTATGTTACCGGGTTAGAATCCCCATGTATATTCCTGGGTTAGAATCGCCTTGTACATTCCCGGGTTAATATCCCCATGTACATTCCTGGGTTAGTATACCCATGTACATTCCCGGGTTAGAATCCCCATGTACATTCCCGGGTTAGAATCCCCATGTACATTCCTGGGTTAGAATCCCCATATACATTCCCGGGTTAGAATCCCCATCTACATTACCAGGGTTAGAATCCACATGAACATTCCCAGGGTTTAGAATCCCCATGTACATTCCCAGGGTTAGAATTTCCATGTACATTTCCGGGTTAGAATCCCCATGTATATTCCCGGGTTAGAATCCACATATACATTCCTGGGTTAGAATCCCCATATACATTTCCGGGTTAGAATCTCCATCTACATTCCCAGGTTTGAATCCTCATGCCCATTCCGGGTTTAAATCCCCATGTACATTCCCGGGTTAAAATCCCCATGTACATTCTCGGGGTAGAATCCCCATGTACATTCCCGGGTTAGAATCCCCATATACATTCCCGGGTTAGAAGCCCATGTATATTCCCAGGGTTAGAATCCACATGTACATTCCCTGGGTTTAGAATCCCCATGTACATTCCCAGGGTTAAAATTCCCATGTACATTCCCGGGTTAGTTTCCCCTTGTATATTCCCGGGTTAGCATCCCCATGTACATTCCTGGTTAGTTTACCCATGAACATTCCCGGGTTAGAATCCCCATGTACATTCCCGGGTTAGAATCCCCGTGTACATTCACGGGTTAGAATCCCCATGTACATTGCTGGTTTAGAATCCCCATGTACGAGCCTGGGTTAGAATCCCCATGTACATTCCCACGTTAGAATCCCCATGTACATTCCCGGTGTAGAATCCCCTTGTACATTCCCGGGTTAGAATCCCCATATACATTCCCAGGGTTAGAATCCCTATGTACATTCCCGGGTTAGAATCCCCATGTACATTCCCAGGGTTAGAATCGCCATGCACATTCCCGGATTAGAATCCCCATGTACATTCCCGGGTAAGAATCCCCATGTACATTCCCAGGGATGGAATCCCCATGTACATTCACAGGGTTAGAATCCCCATGTTCATTCCCAGGGTTAGAATTCCCATGTACATTCCCGGGTTTGAATCCACATGTACATTCCCAGGGTTTAAAATCCCGATGTACATTCCCAGGGTTAGAATTCCCATGTACATTTCCGGGTTAGAATCACCATGAATATTCCAGGGTTAGAATCCCCATGTACATTCCCAGGTTAGTTGACCCATGAACATTCCCGGGTTAGAATCCCCATGTACATTCCCAGGTTAGAATGCCCGTGTACATTCCTGGGTTAGAATCCCCATGTACATTCCAGGGTTAGAATCCCCATGTACGTTCCTGGGTTAGAATAACCATGTACATTCCCGGTTTAGAATCCCCATAACATTACCGGGTTAGAATCCCCATGTACATTCCCAGTTTAGAATCCCCATGTACATTCCCGGGTTAGAATCCCCATATACATTCCCAGGGTTAGAATCCCCATGTACATTCCAGGGTTAGAATCCCCATGTACATTCCCAGGGTTAGAATCCCCTAGTATATTCCCGGGTTAGAATCCCCATGTACATTCCGGGATTAGAATCCCCATGTACATTCCCGGGTTATTATACCAATGAACATTCCCGGGTTAGTATCCCATGTACATTCCCGGATTAGAATCCCCATGTACATTCCCAGGGTTAGAATCCCAATGTACATTAACAGGGTCAGAATCCCCATGCACATACCGGGGTTACAATCCCCATGTACATTCCCTGGGTTACAATCCCCATATACATTCCAAGGCTGAGTATCCCCATATACATTCCTGGGTTAGTATCCCCATGTACATACCAGGGTTAGAATCCCCATGTACATTCCCGAATTAGAATCCCCATGTACATTCCCAGGGTTAGAATCCCCATGTACATTCCCGGGTTAGAATCCCCATGTACATTCCCGAGTTAGAATCCCCATGCCCATTCCCGGGTTAGTATCCCCATGTACATTCCCGGGTTAGAATTCCCATGTACATTCCTGGGTTATATTCCCCATGTATATTCCTGGGTTAGTATACCCATGAATATTCCCGGGTTACAATCCCCATGTACATTCCCGGGTTAGAATCCCCATGTACTTCCCCGGTTAGAATCCCCATGTACATTCCCGGGTTAGAATCCCCATGTACTTCCCGGGTTAGAATCCCCATGTACATTCCCAGGGTTAGAATCCCCATGTACAATCCCAGGGTCAGTTTCCCCATGTACATACCGGGGTTACAATCCCCATGTACATTCCCCGGGTTACAATCCACATATACATTCCCAGGTTTAGTATCCCCATATACATTCCTGGGTTAGTATCCCCATGTACATTCCCGATTTAGAATCCCCATGTACATACCCGAGTTAGAATCCTCATGTACATTCCCAGGTTAGTATCCCCATGTACATTCCCGGGTTAGTATCCACAGGTACATTCCCAGGTTTGGATTCCCACAGATATATTCCCAGGGTTAGAATTCCCATGTACATTCCCGGGTTAGAATCCCCATGTACATTCCCGTGTTAGAATCCCCATGCACATTCCTGGGTTCGTATCTCCATATACATTCGCAGTGTTAGAATCCCCATGTAAATTCCCAAGGTTAGAATCCCCATGTATGTTACCGGGTTAGAATCCCCATGTACATTCCTGGGTTAGAATCGCCATGTACATTCCGGGGTTAAAATCCCCATGTACATTCCAGGGTTAGTATACCCATATATATTCCAGGGTTAGAATCCCCAGGTACATTCCCGGGTTAGAATCCCCATGTACATTCCTGGGTTAGAATCCCCATATAGATTCCCGGGTTAGAATCCCCATCTACATTCCCAGGGTTAGAATCCACATGTACATTCCCAGGGTTTAGAATCCCCATGTACATTCCCAGGGTTAGAATTTCCATGTACATTTCCGGGTTAGAATCCCCATGTATATTCCCGGGTTAGAATCCCCATATACATTCCTGGGTTAGAATCCCCATATACATTCCCGGGTTAGAATCCCCATCTACATTCCCAGGGTTAGAATGCACATGTACATTCCCAGGGTTTAGAATCCCCATGTACATTCCTAGGGTTAGAATTCCCATGTACATTTCCGGGTTAGACTCCCCATGTATATTCCCGGGTTAGAATCTCCATGTACATTCCCGGGTTAGTTTTCCCATGAACATTCCCGGGTAAAATCCCCATGTACATTTGCGGGTTATTATACCCATGTACATTTCCGGACTAGAATCCTCATGTACATTCCCGGGTTAGTATATCCATCTACTTCCCGGGTTAGAATCCCCATGTACATTCCCGGGTTAGAATCCCCATGTACATTCCCGGGTTAGAATCCCCAAGTACATTCCAGGATTAGAATCCCCATGTACATTCCCAGCATTAGAATCCCCATGTACAATCCCAGGGTCAGAATCCCCATGTACATACTGGGGTTACAATCCCCATGTACATTCCCCGGGTTACAATCCACATATACATTCCCAGGGTTAGTATCCCCATGTACATTCCTGGGTTAGTATCCCCATGTACATTCCCGGGTTAGAATCCCCATGTACATTCCCGAGTAAGAATCCCCATTTACATTCCCAAGTTAGTATCCCCATGTACATTCCCGGGTTAGTATCCACATGTACATTCCCAGGGTTGGATTCCCCCAGATATATTCCCAGGGTTAGAATTCCCATGTACATTCCCGGGTTAGAATCCCCATGTCCATTCCCGTGTTAGAATCCCCATGTACATTCCTGGGTTCGTATCCCCATATACATTCGCAGGGTTAGAATCCCCATATAAATTCCCAAGGTTAGAATCCCCATGTATGTTCCTGGGTTAGAATCCCCATGTACATTCCTGGGTTCGAATCGCCATGTACATTCCCGGGTTAGAATCCCCATGTACATTCCAGGGTTAGTATACCCATGTACTTTCCCGGGTTAGAATCCCCATGTACATTCCCGGGTTAGAATCCCCATGTACATTCCTGGGTTAGAATCCCCATATACATTCCCGGGTTAGAAACCCCATCTACATTCCCAGGGTTAGAATCCACATGTACATTCCCAGGGTTTAGAATCACCATGTACATTCACAGGGTTAGAATTCCCATGTACATTTCCGGGATAGAATCCCCATGTTTATTCCCGGGTTAGTATCCCCATGTACATTCCCGGGTTAGTTTTCACATGAACATTCCCGGGTTAGAATCCCCATGTACATTCGCGGGTTATTATACCGATGAACATTCCCGGTTTAGAATCCCATGTACATTCCCGTATTAGAATCCCCATGTACATTCCCGGGTTAGTATATCCATGAACATTCTCGGGTTAGAATCTCCATGTACATTCCTGGGTTGGAATCCCCATGTACATTCCTGGGTTAGTATACCCATGAATATTCCAGGGTTAGAATCCCCATGTACATTCCCGGGTTAGAATCCCCATGTACGTTCCCGGGTTAGAATCCCCATGTACATTCCCGGGTTAGAATCCCCATGTACATTCCCAGGTTAGAATCCCCAAGTACATTCCCGGGTTAGAATCCCCATGTACATTCCCAGGGTTAGAATCCCCATGAACATTCCCAGGGCCAGAATCCCCATGTACATTCCCAGGTTAGAATCCCCATGTACATTCCCAGGTTAGAATCCCCAAGTACATTCCCGGGTTAGAATCCCCATGTACATTCCCAGGGTTAGAATCCCCATGAACATTCCCAGGGTCAGAATCCCCATGTACAATCCCGGGTTAGAATCCCCATGTATTTTCCCGGGTTAGAATCCCCATGTACATTCCGGGTTAGAATCCCCATGTAAATTCCCGGGTTATAATCCCCATGTACATTCCCGGGTTAGAATCCCCATGTACATACCCAGGTTTGAATCCACATATACATTCCTGGGTTAGAATCCCCATATACATTTCCGGGTTAGAATCTCCATCTACATTCCCAGGTTAGAATCCTCATGCCCATTCCCGGGTTTAAATCCCCATGTACATTCCCGGGTTAAACTCCCCATGTACATTCTAGGGGTAGAATCCCCATGTACATTCCCGGGTTAGAATCCCCATATACATTCCCGGGTTAGAAGCCCCATGTATATTCCCAGGGTTAGAATCCACATGTACATTCCCTGGGTTTAGAATCCCCATGTACATTCCCAGGGATAAAATTCCCATGTACATTACCGTTTTAGAATCAGCATGTATATTCCCGGGTTAGCATCCCCATGTACATTCCTGGTTAGTTTACCAATGAACATTCCCGGGTTAGAATCCCCATGTACATTCCAGGCTTAGAATCCCCGTGTACATTCCCGGGTTAGAATCCCCATGTACATTCCCGGTTTAGAATCCCCATGTACATTCTAGGGGTAGAATCCCCATGTACATTCCCGGGTTAGAATCCCCATGTACATTCCCGCGTTAGAAGCCCGATGTATATTCCCAGGGTTAGAATCCACATGTACATTCCCTGGGTTTAGAATCCCCACGTACATTCCCAGGGTTAAAATTCCCATGTACATTACCGTTTTAGAATCAGCATGTATATTCCCGGGTTAGCATCCCCATGTACATTCCTGGTTAGTTTACCAATGAACATTCCCGGGTTAGAATCCCCATGTACATTCCAGGCTTAGAATCCCCGTGTACATTCCCGGGTTAGAATCCCCATGTACATTCCCGGTTTAGAATCCCCATGTACGAGCCTGGGTTAGAATCCCCATGTACATTCCCGGGTTAGAATCCCCATGTACATTCCAGGTGTAGAATCCCCTTGTACATTCCCGGGTTAGAATCCCCATATACATTCCCAGGGTTAGAATCCCCATGTACATTCCCGGGTTAGAATCCCCATGTACATTCCCAGGGTTAGAATCGCCATGCACATTCCCGGATTAGAATCCCCATGTGCATTCCCGGGTTAGAATCCCCATGTACATTCCCAGGGATGGAATCCCCATGTACATTCACAGGGTTAGAATCCCCATGTTCATTCCCAGGGTTAGAATTCCCATGTACATTCCCGGGTTTGAATCCCCATGTAAATTCCCAGGGTTAGCATCCACATGTACATTCCCAGGGTTTAGAATCCCGATGTACATTCCCAGGGTTAGAATTCCCATGTACATTTCCGGGTTAGAATCCCCATGTATATTCCCATGTTAGAATCCCCATATACATTCCTGGGTTAGAATCCCCATATACATTTCCGGGTTAGAATCTCCATCTACATTCCCAGGTTAGAATCCTCATGCCCATTCCGGGTTTAAATCCCCATGTACATTCCCGGGTTAAAATCCCCATGTACATTCTCGGGGTAGAATCCCCATGTACATTCCCGGGTTAGAATCCCCATATACATTCCCGGGTTAGAAGCCCCATGTATATTCCCAGGGTTAGAATCCACATGTACATTCCCTGGGTTTAGAATCCCCATGTACATTCCCAGGGTTAAAATTCCCATGTACATTCCCGGGTAAGAATCCCCTTGTATATTCCCGGGTTAGCATCCCTATGTACATTCCTGGTTAGTTTACCCATGAACATTTCCGGGTTAGAATCCCCATGTACATTCCCGGGTTAGAATCCCCGTGTACATTCACGGGTTAGAATCCCCATGTACATTCCTGGTTTAGAATCCCCATGTACGAGCCTGGGTTAGAATCCCCATGTACATTCCCGGGTTAGAATCCCCATGTACATTCCCGGTGTAGAATCCCTTTGTACATTCCTGGGTTAGAATCCCCATATACATTCCCAGGGTTAGAATCCCCATGTACATTCCCAGGTTAGAATCCCCATGTACATTCCCAGGGTTAGAATCGCCATGCACATTCCCGGATTAGAATCCCCATGTACATTCCCGGGTTAGAATCCCCATGTACATTCCCAGGGATGGAATCCCCATGTACATTCACAGGGTTAGAATCCCCATGTTCATTCCCAGGGTTAGAATTCCCATGTACATTCCCGGGTTTGAATCCACATGTACATTCCCAGGGTTTAAAATCCCGATGTACATTCCCAGGGTTAGAATTTCCATGTACATTTCCGGGTTAGAATCACCATGAATATTCCAGGGTTAGAATCCCCATGTACATTCCCAGGTTAGTTGACCCATGAACATTCCCGGGTTAGAATCCCCATGTACATTCCCAGGTTAGAATGCCCGTGTACATTCCTGGGTTAGAATCCCCATGTACATTCCATGGTTAGAATCCCCATGTACGTTCCTGGGTTAGAATAACCATTTACATTCCCGGTTTAGAATCCCCATAACATTACCGGGTTAGAATCCCCATGTACATTCCCAGTTTAGAATCCCCATGTACATTCCCGGGTTAGAATCCCCATATACATTCCCAGGGTTAGAATCCCCATGTACATTTCAGGGTTAGAATCCCCATGTACATTCCCAGGGTTAGAATCCCCTAGTATATTCCCAGGTTAGAATCCCCATGTACATTCCGGGATTAGAATCCCCATGTACATTCGCGGGTTATTATACCAATGAACATTCCCAGGTTAGTATCCAATGTACATTCCCGGATTAGAATCCCCATGTACATTCCCGGGTTAGTATAACCATGAACATTACCGGGTTAGAAAACCCATGTACATTCCCGTGTTGGAATCCCCATGTACTTTCCAGGGTTAGAATCCCCATGTACATTCCCGGGTTAGAATCCCCATGTACATTCCCGGGTTAGAATCCCCAAGTACATTCCCGGGTTTGAATCCACATGTACATTCCCAGGGTTAGAATCCCCATGTACATTAACAGGGTCAGAATCCCCATGCACATACCGGGGTTACAATCCCCTTGTACATTCCCTGGTTTACAATCCCCATATACATTCCAAGGCTGAGTATCCCCATGTACATTCCTGGGTTAAACCCCATGTACATTCCAGGGTTAGAATCCCCATGTACATTCCCAAATTAGAATCCCCATGTACATTCCCGGGTTAGAATCCCCATGTACATTCCCGAGTTAGAATCCCCATGCCCATTCCCGGGTTAGTATCCCCATGTACATTGCCGGGTTAGAATCCCCATGTACATTCCTGGGTTAGATTCCCCATGTACATTCCTGGGTTAGTATACCCATGAATATTCCCGGGTTACAATCCCCATGTACATTCCCGGGTTAGAATCCCCATGTACTTCCCCGGTTAGAATCCCCATGTACATTCCCGGGTTAGAATCCCCATGTACTTCCCGGGTTAGAATCCCCATGTACATTCCCGGGTTAGAATCCCCATGTACATTCCCAGGGTTAGAATCCCCATGTACAATCCCAGGGTCAGTTTCCCCATGTACATACCGGGGTTACAATCCCCATGTACATTCCCCGGGTTTCAATCCACATATACATTCCCAGGGTTAGTATCCCCATGTACATTCCTGGGTTAGTATCCACATGTACATTCCTGATTTAGAATCCCCATGTACATACCCGAGTTAGAATCCTCATGTACATTCCCAGGTTAGTATCCCCATGTACATTCCCGGGTTAGTATCCACAGGTACATTCCCAGGGTTGGATTCCCACAGATATATTCCCAGGGTTAGAATTCCCATGTACATTCCCGGGTTAGAATCCCCATGTACATTCCCGTGTTAGAATCCCCATGCACATTCCTGGGTTCGTATCTCCATATACATTCCCAGTGTTAGAATCCCCATATAAATTCCCAAGGTTAGAATCCCCATGTATGTTACCGGGTTAGAATCCCCATGTACATTCCTGGGTTAGAATCGCCATGTACATTCCGGGGTTAAAATCCCCATGTACATTCCAGGGTTAGTATACCCATGTATATTCCCGGGTTAGAATCCCCATGTACATTCCCGGGTTAGAATCCCCATGTACATTCCTGGGTTAGAATCCCCATATAGATTCCCGGGTTAGAATCCCCATCTACATTCCCAGGGTTAGAATCCACATGTACATTCCCAGGCTTTAGAATCCCCATGTACATTCCCAGGGTTAGAATTTCCATGTACATTTCCGTGTTAGAATCCCCATGTATATTCCCGGGTTAGAATCCCCATATACATTCCTGGGTTAGAATCCCCATATACATTCCCGGGTTAGAATCCACATGAACATTCCCAGGGTTTAGAATCCCCATGTACATTCCCAGGGTTAGAATCCGCATATGCATTCCTGGGTTATAATCCCCATATACATTTCCGGGTTAGAATCTCCCATCTACATTCCCAGGTTAGAATCCTCATGCCCATTCCGGGATTAAATCCCCATGTACATTCCCGGGTAAAAAACCCCATGTAAATTCTCGGGGTAGAATCCCCATGTACATTCCCGGGTTAGAATCCCCATATACATTCCCGGGTTAGAAGCCCCATGTATATTCCGAGGGTTAGAATCGACATGTACATTCCCTGGGTTTAGAATCCCCATGTACATTCCCAGGGTTAAAATTCCCATGTACATTCCCGGGTTAGAATCCCCTTGTATATTCCCGGGTTAGCATCCCCATGTACATTCCTGGTTAATTTACCCATGAACATTCCCGGGTTAGAATCCCCATGTACATTCCCGGGTTAGAATCCCCATGTACATTCCCGGGTTAGAATCCCCGTGTACATTCACGGGTTAGAATCCCCATGTACATTCCTGGTTTAGAATCCCCATGTACGAGCCTGGGTTAGAATCCCCATGTACATTCCCAGGATTAAAATCCCCATGTACATTCCTGTGTTAGGATCCCCATGTACATTCCCAGGGTTAGAATCGCCATGCACATTCCCGGATTAGAATCCCATGTACATTCCCGGGTTCGAATCCCCATGTACATTCCCAGGGATGGAATCCCCATGTACATTCACAGGGTTAGAATCCCCATGTTCATTCCCAGGGTTAGAATTCCCATGTACATTCCAGGGTTAGAATCCCCATGTACATTCCCAGGGTTAGAATCCCCTAGTATATTCCCGGGTTAGAATCCCCATGTACATTCCGGGATTAGAATCCCCATGTACGTTCCTGGGTTAGATTAACCATGTACATTCCCGGTTTAGAATCCCCATAACATTACCGGGTTAGAATCCCCATGTACATTCCCAGTTTAGAATCCCCATGTACATTCCCGGGTTAGAATCCCCATATACATTCCCAGGGTTAGAATCCCCATGTACATTCCAGGGTTAGAATCCCCATGTACATTCCCAGGGTTAGAATCCCCTAGTATATTCCCGGGTTAGAATCCCCGTGTACATTCCGGGATTAGAATCCCCATGTACATTCGCGGGTTATTATACCAATGAACATTCCCGGGTTAGAATCCCCATGTACATTCCCGGGTTAGTATACCCATGAACATTCCCGTGTTAGAAAACCCATGTACATTCCCGTGTTGGAATCCCCATGTACTTTCCAGGGTTAGAATCCCCATGTACATTCCCGGGTTAGAATCCCCATGTACATTCCCGGGTTAGAATCCCCAAGTACATTCCCGGGTTTGAATCCACATGTACATTCCCAGGGTTAGAATCCCCATGTACATTAACAGGGTCAGAATCCCCATGCACATACCGGGGTTACAATCCCCATGTACATTCCCTGGGTTACAATCCCCATATACATTCCAAGGCTGAGTATCCCCATGTACATTCCTGGGTTAGTATCCCCATGTACATTCCAGGGTTAGAATCCCCATGTACGTTCCCGAATTAGAATCCCCATGTACATTCCCGGGTTAGAATCCCAATGTACATTCCCGAGTTAGAATCCCCATGCCCATTCCCGGGTTAGTATCCCCATGTACATTGCCGGGTTAGAATCCCCATGTACATTCCTGGGTTAGATTCCCCATGTACATTCCTGGGTTAGTATACCCATGAATATTCCCGGGTTACAATCCCCATGTACATTCCCGGGTTAGAATCCCCATGTACTTCCCCGGTTAGAATCCCCATGTACATTCCCGGGTTAGAATCCCCATGTACTTCCCGGGTTAGAATCCCCATGTACATTCCCGGGTTAGAATCCCCATGTACATTCCCAGGGTTAGAATCCCCATGTACAATCCCAGGGTCAGTTTCCCCATGTACATACCGGGGTTACAATCCCCATGTACATTCCCCGGGTTACAATCCACATATACATTCCCAGGGTTAGTATCCCCATGTACATTCCTGGGTTAGTATCCCCATGTACATTCCCGATTTAGAATCCCCATGTACATACCCGAGTTAGAATCCTCATGTACATTCCCAGGTTAGTATCCCCATGTACATTCCCGGGTTAGTATCCACAGGTACATTCCCAGGGTTGGATTCCCACAGATATATTCCCAGGGTTAGAATTCCCATGTACATTCCCGGGTTAGAATCCCCATGTACATTCCCGTGTTAGATACCCCATGCACATTCCTGGGTTCGTATCTCCATATACATTCCCAGTGTTAGAATCCCCATATAAATTCCCAAGGTTAGAATCCCCATGTATGTTACCGGGTTAGAATCCCCATGTACATTCCTGGGTTAGAATCGCCATGTACATTCCGCGGTTAAAATCCCCATGTACATTCCAGGGTTAGTATACCCATGTATATTCCCGGGTTAGAATCCCCATGTACATTCCCGGGTTAGAATCCCCATGTACATTCCTGGGTTAGAATCCCCATATAGACTCCCGGGTTAGAATCCCCATCTACATTTCCAGGGTTAGAATCCACATGTACATTCCCAGGGTTTAGAATCCCCATGTACATTCCCAGGGTTAGAATTTCCATGTACATTTCCGGGTTAGAATCCCCATGTATATTCCCGGGTTAGAATCCCCATATACATTCCTGGGTTAGAATCCCCATATACATACCGGGTTAGAATCCACATGAACATTCCCAGGGTTTAGAATCACCATGTACATTCCCAGGGTTAGAATCCCCATATACATTCCTGGGTTAGAATCCTCATATACATTTCCGGGTTAGAATCTCCATCTACATTCCCAGGTTAGAATCCTCATGCCCATTCCGGGTTTAAATCCCCATGTACATTCCCGGGTTAAAATCCCCATGTACATTCTCGGGGTAGAATCCCCATGTACATTCTCGGGTTAGAATCCCCATATACATTCCCGGGTTAGAAGCCCCATGTATATTCCCAGGGTTAGAATCCACATGTACATTCCCTGGGTTTAGAATCCCCATGTACATTCCCAGGGTTAAAATTCCCATGTACATTCCCGGGTTAGAATCCCCTTGTATATTCCCGGGTTAGCATCCCCATGTACATTCCTGGTTAGTTTACCCATGAACATTCCCGGGTTAGAATCCCCATGTACATTCCCGGGTTAGAATCCCCGTGTACATTCACGGGTTAGAATCCCCATGTACATTCCTGTTTTAGAATCCCCATGTACGAGCCTGGGTTAGAATCCCCATGTACATTCCCGGGTTAGAATCCCCATGTACATTCCCGGTGTAGAATCCCCTTGTACATTCCCGGGTTAGAATCCCCATATACATTCCCAGGGTTAGAATCCCCATGTACATTCCCGGGTTAGAATCCCCATGTACATTCCCAGGGTTAGAATCGCCATGCACATTCCCGGATTAGAATCCCCATGTACATTCCCGGGTTAGAATCCCCATGTACATTCCCAGGGATGGAATCCCCATGTACATTCACAGGGTTAGAATCCCCATGTTCATTCCCAGGGTTAGAATTCCCATGTACATTCCCGGGTTTGAATCCCCATGTACATTCCCGGGTTAGAATCCCCATATACATTCCCAGGGTTAGATTCCCCATGTACATTCCAGGGTAAAATCCCCATGTACATTCCCAGGGTTAGAATCCCCTAGTATATTCCCGGGTTAGAATCCCCATGTACATTCCGGGATTAGAATCCCCATGTACATTCGCGGGTTATTATACCAATGAACATTCCGGGGTTAGTATCCCATGTGCAGTCCCGGATTAGAATCACCTTGTACATTCCCGGGTTAGTATACCCATGAACATTCCCGGGTTAGAAAACCCATGTACATTCCCGTGTTGGAATCCCCATGTACTTTCCAGGGTTAGAATCCCCATGTACATTCCCGGGTTAGAATCCCCATGTACATTCCCGGGTTAGAATCCCCAAGTACATTCCCGGGTTTGAATCCCCATGTACATTCCCAGAGTTAGAATCCCCATGTACATTAAGAGGGTCAGAATCCCCATGCACATGCCGGGGTAACAATCCCCATGTACATTCCCTGGGTTACAATTCCCATATACATTACAAGGCTGAGTATCCCCATGTACATTCCTGGGTTAGTATCCCCATGTACATTCCAGGGTTAGAATCCCCATGTACGTTCCTGGGTTAGAATAACCATGTACATTCCCGAATTAGAATCCCCATGTACATTCCCAGGGTTAGAATCCCCATGTACATTCCCGGGTTAGAATCCCCATGTACATTCCCGAGTTAGAATCCCCATGCCCATTCCCGGGTTAGTATCCCCATGTACATTCCCGGGTTAGAATCCCCATGTACATTCCTGGGTTAGATTCCCCATGTACATTCCTGGGTTAGTATACCCATGAATATTCCCGGGTTACAATCCCCATGTACATTCCCGGGTTAGAATCCCCATGTACTTCCCGGGTTAGAATCCCCATGTACATTCCCGGGTTAGAATCCCCATGTACATTCCCAGGGTTAGAATCCCCATGTACAATCCCGAGTTAGAATCCCCATGCCCATTCCTGGGTTAGATTCCCCATGTACATTCCTGGGTTAGTATACCCATGAATATTCCCGGGTTACAATCCCCATGTACATTCCCGGGTTAGAATCCCCATGTACTTCCCGGGTTAGAATCCCCATGTACATTCCCGGGTTAGAATCCCCATGTACATTCCCAGGGTTAGAATCCCCATGTACAATCCCAGGGTCAGATTCCCCATGTACATACCGGGGTTACAATCCCCATGTACATTCTCCGGGTTACAATCCACATATACATTCCCAGGGTTAGTATCCCCATGTACATTCCCAGGGTTAAAATCCCCATGTACATTCCCGGGTTAGAATCCCCATGTACATTCCCAGGGTTAGAATCGCCATGCATATTCCCGGATTAGAATCCCCATGTACATTCCCGGGTTAGAATCCCCATGTACATTCCCAGGGATGGAATCACCATGTACATTCACAGGGTTAGAATCCCCATGTTCATTCCCAGGGTTATAATTCCCATGTACATTCCCGGGTTTGAATCCACATGTACATTCCCAGGGTTTAAAATCCCGATGTACATTCCCAGGGTTAGAATTCCCATGTACATTTCCGGGTTAGAATCACCATGTACATTCCAGGGTTAGAATCCCCATGTACATTCCCAGGGTTAGAATCCCCTAGTATATTCCCGGGTTAGAATCCCCATGTACATTCCGGGATTAGAATCCCCATGTACGTTCCTGGGTTAGAATAACCATGTACATTCCCGGTTTAGAATCCCCATAACATTACCGGGTTATAATCCTCATGTACATTCCCAGTTTAGAATCCCCATGTACATTCCCGGGTTAGAATCCCCATATACATTCCCAGGGTTAGAATCCACATGTACATTCCAGGGTTAGAATCCCCATGTACATTCCCAGGGTTAGAATCCCCTAGTATATTCCCGGGTTAGAATCCCCGTGTACATTCCGGGATTAGAATCCCCATGTACATTCGCGGGTTATTATACCAATGAACATTCCCGGGTTAGTATCCCATGTACATTCCCGGATTAGAATCCCCATGTACATTCCCGGGTTAGTATACCCATGAACATTCCCGGGTTAGAAAACCCATGTACATTCCCGTGTTGGAATCCCCATGTACTTTCCAGGGTTAGAATCCCCATGTACATTCCCGGGTTAGAATCCCCATGTACATTCCCGGGTTAGAATCCCCAAGTTCATTCCCGGGTTTGAATCCCCATGTACATTCCCAGGGTTAGAATCCCCATGTACATTAACAGGGTCAGAATTCCCATGCACATACCGAGGTTACAATCCCCATGTACATTCCCTGGGTTACAATCCCCATATACATTCCAAGGCTGAGTATCCCCATGTACATTCCTGGGTTAGTATCCCCATGTACATTCCAGGGTTAGAATCCCCATGTACATTCCCGAATTAGAATCCCCATGTACATTCCCAGGGTTAGAATCCCCATGTACATTCCCGGGTTAGAATCCCCATGTACATTCCCGAGTTAGAATCCCCATGCCCATTCCCGGGTTAGAATCCCCATGTACATTCCCGGGTTAGAATCCCCATGTACATTCCCAGGGATGGAATCCCCATGTACATTCACAGGGTTAGAATCCCCATGTTCATTCCCAGGGTTAGAATTCCCATGTACATTCCCGGGTTTGAATCCACATCTACATTCCCAGGGTTTAAAATCCCGATGTACATTCCCAGGGTTAGAATTCCCATGTACATTCCCGGATTAGAATCCCCATGTACATTCCCGGGTTAGTATACCCATGAACATTCCCGGGTTAGAAAACCCATGTACATTCCCGTGTTGGAATCCCCATGTACTTTCCAGGGTTAGAATCCCCATGTACATTCCCGGGTTAGAATCCCCATGTACATTCCCGGGTTAGAATCCCCAAGTACATTCCCGGGTTTGAATCCACATATACATTCCCAGGGTTAGAATCCCCATGTACATTAACAGGGTCAGAATCCCCATGCACATACCGGGGTTACAATCCCCATGTACATTCCCTGGGTTACAATCCCCATATACATTCCAAGGCTGAGTATCCCCATGTACATTCCTGGGTTAGTATCCCCATGTACATTCCAGGGTTAGAATCCCCATGTACATTCCCGAATTAGAATCCCCATGTACATTCCCGGGTTAGAATCCCCATGTACATTCCCGAGTTAGAATCCCCATGCCCATTCCCGGGTTAGTATCCCCATGTACATTCCCGGGTTAGAATCCCCATGTACATTCCTGGGTTAGATTCCCCATGTACATTCCTGGGTTAGCATACCCATGAATATTCCCGGGTTACAATCCCCATGTACATTCCCGGGTTAGAATCCCCATGTACTTCCCGGGTTAGAATCCCCATGTACATTCCCGGGTTAGAATCCCCATGTACATTCCCAGGGTTAGAATCCCCATGTACAATCCCAGGGTCAGTTTCCCCATGTACATACCGGGGTTACAATCCCCATGTACATTCCCCGGGTTACAATCCACATATACATTCCCAGGGTTAGTATCCCCATGTACATTCCTGGGTTAGTATCCCCATGTACATTCCCGATTTAGAATCCCCATGTACATACCCGAGTTAGAATCCTCATGTACATTCCCAGGTTAGTATCCCCATGTACATTCCCGGGTTAGTATCCACAGGTACATTCCCAGGGTTGGATTCCCACAGATATATTCCCAGGGTTAGAATTCCCATGTACATTCCCGGGTTAGAATCCCCATGTACATTCCCGTGTTAGATACCCCATGCACATTCCTGGGTTCGTATCTCCATATACATTCCCAGTGTTAGAATCTCCATATAAATTCCCAAGGTTAGAATCCCCATGTATGTTACCGGGTTAGAATCCCCATGTACATTCCTGGGTTAGAATCGCCATGTACATTCCGCGGTTAAAATCCCCATGTACATTCCAGGGTTAGTATACCCATGTATATTCCCGGGTTAGAATCCCCATGTACATTCCCGGGTTAGAATCCCCATGTACATTCCTGGGTTAGAATCCCCATATAGATTCCCGGGTTAGAATCCCCATCTACATTTCCAGGGTTAGAATCCACATGTACATTCCCAGGGTTTAGAATCCCCATGTACATTCCCAGGGTTAGAATTTCCATGTACATTTCCGGGTTAGAATCCCCATGTATATTCCCGGGTTAGAATCCCCATATACATTCCTGGGTTAGAATCCCCATATACATTCCCGGGTTAGAATCCACATGAACATTCCCAGGGTTTAGAATCACCATGTACATTCCCAGGGTTAGACTCCCCATATACATTCCTGGGTTAGAATCCTCATATACATTTCCGGGTTAGAATCTCCATCTACATTCCCAGGTTAGAATCCTCATGCCCATTCCGGGTTTAAATCCCCATGTACATTCCCGGGTTAAAATCCCCATGTACATTCTCGGGGTAGAATCCCCATGTACATTCCCGGGTTAGAATCCCCATATACATTCCCGGGTTAGAAGCCCCATGTATATTCCCAGGGTTAGAATCCACATGTACATTCCCTGGGTTTAGAATCCCCATGTACATTCCCGTGTTAGCTACCCCATGCACATTCCTGGGTTCGTATCTCCATATACATTCCCAGTGTTAGAATCTCCATATAAATTCCCAAGGTTAGAATCCCCATGTATGTTACCGGGTTAGAATCCCCATGTACATTCCTGGGTTAGAATCGCCATGTACATTCCGCGGTTAAAATCCCCATGTACATTCCAGGGTTAGTATACCCATGTATATTCCCGGGTTAGAATCCCCATGTACATTCCCGGGTTAGAATCCCCATGTACATTCCTGGGTTAGAATCCCCATATAGATTCCCGGGTTAGAATCCCCATCTACATTCCCAGGGTTAGAATCCACATGTACATTCCCAGGGTTTAGAATCCCCATGTACATTCCCAGGGTTAGAATTTCCATGTACATTTCCGGGTTAGAATCCCCATGTATATTCCCGGGTTAGAATCCCCATATACATTCCTGGGTTAGAATCCCCATATACATTCCCGGGTTAGAATCCACATGAACATTCCCAGGGTTTAGAATCCCCATGTACATTCCCGGGTTAGAATCCCCATATACATTCCCAGGGTTAGAATCCACATGTACATTCCAGGGTTAGAATCCCCATGTACATTCCCAGGGTTAGAATCCCCTAGTATATTCCCGGGTTAGAATCCCCGTGTACATTCCGGGATTAGAATCCCCATGTACATTCGCGGGTTATTATACCAATGAACATTCCCGGGTTAGTATCCCATGTACATTCCCGGATTAGAATCCCCATGTACATTCCCGGGTTAGTATACCCATGAACATTCCCGGGTTAGAAAACCCATGTACATTCCCGTGTTGGAATCCCCATGTACTTTCCAGGGTTAGAATCCCCATGTACATTCCCGGGTTAGAATCCCCATGTACATTCCCGGGTTAGAATCCCCAAGTTCATTCCCGGGTTTGAATCCCCATGTACATTCCCAGGGTTAGAATCCCCATGTACATTAACAGGGTCAGAATTCCCATGCACATACCGAGGTTACAATCCCCATGTACATTCCCTGGGTTACAATCCCCATATACATTCCAAGGCTGAGTATCCCCATGTACATTCCTGGGTTAGTATCCCCATGTACATTCCAGGGTTAGAATCCCCATGTACATTCCAGAATTAGAATCCCCATGTACATTCCCAGGGTTAGAATCCCCATGTACATTCCCGGGTTAGAATCCCCATGTACATTCCCGAGTTAGAATCCCCATGCCCATTCCCGGGTTAGAATCCCCATGTACATTCCCGGGTTAGAATCCCCATGTACATTCCCAGGGATGGAATCCCCATGTACATTCTCAGGGTTAGAATCCCCATGTTCATTCCCAGGGTTAGAATTCCCATGTACATTCCCGGGTTTGAATCCACATGTACATTCCCAGGGTTTAAAATCCCGATGTACATTCCCAGGGTTAGAATTCCCATGTACCTTTCCGGGTTAGAATCCCCATGTACATTCCCAGGTTAGAATGCCCGTGTACATTCCTGGGTTAGAATCCCCATGTACATTCCATGGTTAGAATCCCCATGTACGTTCCTGAGTTAGAATAACCATGTACATTCCCGGTTTAGAATCCCCATAACATTACCGGGTTAGAATCCCCATGTACATTCCCAGTTTAGAATCCCCATGTACATTCCCGGGTTAGAATCCCCATATACATTCCCAGGGTTAGAATCCCCATGTACATTTCAGGGTTAGAATCCCCATGTACATTCCCAGGGTTAGAATCCCCTAGTATATTCCCAGGTTAGAATCCCCATGTACATTCCGGGATTAGAATCCCCATGTACATTCGCGGGTTATTATACCAATGAACATTCCCGGGTTAGTATCCCATGTACATTCCCGGATTAGAATCCCCATGTACATTCCCGGGTTAGTATACCCATGAACATTCCCGGGTTAGAAAACCCATGTACATTCCCGTGTTGGAATCCCCATGTACTTTCCAGGGTTAGAATCCCCATGTACATTCCCGGGTTAGAATCCCCATGTACATTCCCGGGTTAGAATCCCCAAGTACATTCCCGGGTTTGAATCCACATATACATTCCCAGGGTTAGAATCCCCATGTACATTAACAGGGTCAGAATCCCCATGCACATACCGGGGTTACAATCCCCATGTACATTCCCTGGGTTACAATCCCCATATACATTCCAAGGCTGAGTATCCCCATGTACATTCCTGGGTTAGTATCCCCATGTACATTCCAGCGTTAGAATCCCCATGTACATTCCCGAATTAGAATCCCCATGTACATTCCCGGGTTAGAATCCCCATGTACATTCCCGAGTTAGAATCCCCATGCCCATTCCCGGGTTAGTATCCCCATGTACATTCCCGGGTTAGAATCCCCATGTACATTCCTGGGTTAGATTCCCCATTTACATTCCTGGGTTAGTATACCCATGAATATTCCCGGGTTACAATCCCCATGTACATTCCCGGGTTAGAATCCCCATGTACTTCCCCGGTTAGAATCCCCATGTACATTCCCGGGTTAGAATCCCCATGTACTTCCCGGGTTAGAATCCCCATGTACATTCCCGGGTTAGAATCCCCATGTACATTCCCAGGGTTAGAATCCCCATGTACAATCCCAGGGTCAGTTTCCCCATGTACATACCGGGGTTACAATCCCCATGTACATTCCCCGGGTTACAATCCACATATACATTCCCAGGGTTAGTATCCCCATGTACATTCCTGGGTTAGTATCCCCATGTACATTCCCGATTTAGAATCCCCATGTACATACCCGAGTTAGAATCCTCATGTACATTCCCAGGTTAGTATCCCCATGTACATTCCCGGGTTAGTATCCACAGGTACATTCCCAGGGTTGGATTCCCACAGATATATTCCCAGGGTTAGAATTCCCATGTACATTCCCGGGTTAGAATCCCCATGTACATTCCCGTGTTAGATACCCCATGCACATTCCTGGGTTCGTATCTCCATATACATTCCCAGTGTTAGAATCTCCATATAAATTCCCAAAGTTAGAATCCCCATGTATGTTACCGGGTTAGAATCCCCATGTACATTCCTGGGTTAGAATCGCCATGTATATTCCGCGGTTAAAATCCCCATGTACATTCCAGGGTTAGTATACCCATGTATATTCCCGGGTTAGAATCCCCATGTACATTCCCGGGTTAGAATCCCCATGTACATTCCTGGGTTAGAATCCCCATATAGATTCCCGGGTTAGAATCCCCATCTACATTCCCAGGGTTAGAATCCACATGTACATTCCCAGGGTTTAGAATCCCCATGTACATTCCCAGGGTTAGAATTTCCATGTACATTTCCGGGTTAGAATCCCCATGTATATTCCCGGGTTAGAATCCCCATATACATTCCTGGGTTAGAATCCCCATATACATTCCCGGGTTAGAATCCACATGAACATTCCCAGGGTTTAGAATCACCATGTACATTCCCAGGGTTAGAATCCCCATATACATTCCTGGGTTAGAATCCTCATATACATTTCCGGGTTAGAATCTCCATCTACATTCCCAGGTTAGAATCCTCATGCCCATTCCGGGTTTAAATCCCCATGTACATTCCCGGGTTAAAATCCCCATGTACATTCTCGGGGTAGAATCCCCATGTACATTCCCGGGTTAGAATCCCCATATACATTCCCGGGTTAGAAGCCCCTTGTATATTCCCAGGGTTAGAATCCACATGTACATTCCCTGGGTTTAGAATCCCCATGTACATTCCCAGGGTTAAAATTCCCATGTACATTCCCGGGTTAGAATCCCCTTGTATATTCCCAGGTTAGCATCCCCATGTACATTCCTGGTTAGTTTACCCATGAACATTCCCGGGTTAGAATCCCCATGTACATTCCCGGGTTAGAATCCCCGTGTACATTCACGGGTTAGAATCCCCATGTACATTCCTGTTTTAGAATCCCCATGTACGAGCCTGGGTTAGAATCCCCATGTACATTCCCGGGTTAGAATCCCCATGTACATTCCCGGTGTAGAATCCCCTTGTACATTCCCGGGTTAGAATCCCCATATACATTCCCAGGGTTAGAATCCCCATGTACATTCCCGGGTTAGAATCCCCATGTACATTCCCAGGGTTAGAATCGCCATGCACATTCCCGGATTAGAATCCCCATGTACATTCCCGGGTTAGAATCCCCATGTACATTCCCAGGGATGGAATCCCCATGTACATTCACAGGGTTAGAATCCCCATGTTCATTCCCAGGGTTAGAATTCCCATGTACATTCCCGGGTTTGAATCCACATGTACATTCCCAGGGTTTAAAATCCCGATGTACATTCCCAGGGTTAGAATTCCCATGTACATTTCCGGGTTAGAATCACCATGAATATTCCAGGGTTAGAATTCCCATGTACATTCCCAGGTTAGATGACCCATGAACATTCCCGGGTTAGAATCCCCATGTACATTCCAGGGTTAGAATCCCCATGTACATTCCCAGGGTTAGAATCCCCTAGTATATTCCCGGGTTAGAATCCCCATGTACATTCCGGGATTAGAATCCCCATGTACGTTCCTGGGTTAGAATAACCATGTACATTCCCGGTTTAGAATCCCCATAACATTACCGGGTTAGAATCCCCATGTACATTCCCAGTTTAGAATCCCCATGTACATTCCCGGGTTAGAATCCCCATATACATTCCCAGGGTTAGAATCCCCATGTACATTCCAGGGTTAGAATCCCCATGTACATTCCCAGGGTTAGAATCCCCTAGTATATTCCCGGGTTAGAATCCCCGTGTACATTCCGGGATTAGAATCCCCATGTACATTCACGGGTTATTATACCAATGAACATTCCCGGGTTAGTATCCCATGTACATTCCCGGATTAGAATCCCCATGTACATTCCCGGGTTAGTATACCCATGAACATTCCCGGGTTAGAAAACCCATGTACATTCCCGTGTTGGAATCCCCATGTACTTTCCAGGGTTAGAACCCCCATGTACATTCCCGGGTTAGAATCCCCATGTACATTCCCGGGTTAGAATCCCCAAGTTCATTCCCGGGTTTGAATCCCCATGTACATTCCCAGGGTTAGAATCCCCATGTACATTAACAGGGTCAGAATTCCCATGCACATACCGGGGTTACAATCCCCATGTACATTCCCTGGGTTACAATACCCATATACATTCCAAGGCTGAGTATCCCCATGTACATTCCTGGGTTAGAATCCCCATGTACATTCTCGGTTTAGAATCCCGATATTACATTCCCAGGTTTGAATCCCCTTGTACATTCCCGGGTTAGAATCCCCATGTACATTCCAGGGTTAGAATCCCCATGTACATTCCAGGGTTAGTATACCCATGTACATTCCCGGTATTAAATCCCCATGTACATTCCCGGGTTAGAATCCCCAAGTTCAATCCCGGGTTAGTATACCCATGAACATTCCCGGGTTAGAAAACCCATGTACATTCCCGTGTTGGAATCCCCATGTACATTCCCGAGTTAGAATCCCCATGCCCATTCCCGGGTTAGTATCCCCATGTACATTCCCGGGTTAGAATCCCCATGTACATTCCTGGGTTAGATTCCCCATGTACATTCCTGGGTTAGTATACCCATGAATATTCCCGGGTTACAATCCCCATGTACATTCCCGGGTTAGAATCCCCATGTACTTCCCCGGTTAGAATCCCCATGTACATTCCCGGGTTAGAATCCCCATGTACTTCCCGGGTTAGAATCCCCATGTACATTCCCGGGTTAGAATCCCCATGTACATTCCCAGGGTTAGAATCCCCATGTACAATCCCAGGGTCAGTTTCCCCATGTACATACCGGGGTTACAATCCCCATGTACATTCCCCGGGTTACAATCCACATATACATTCCCAGGGTTAGTATCCCCATGTACATCCCTGGGTTAGTATCCCCATGTACATTCCCGATTTAGAATCCCCATGTACATACCCGAGTTAGAAACCTCATGTACATTCCCAGGTTAGTATCCCCATGTACATTCCCGGGTTAGTATCCACAGGTACATTCCCAGGGTTGGATTCCCACAGATATATTCCCAGGGTTAGAATTCCCATGTACATTCCCGGGTTAGAATCCCCATGTACATTCCCGTGTTAGAATCCCCATGCACATTCCTGGGTTCGTATCTCCATATACATTCCCAGTGTTAGAATCCCCATATAAATTCCCAAGGTTAGAATCCCCATGTACATTCCCGGGTTAGAATCCCCAAGTTCAATCCCGGGTTAGTATACCCATGAACATTCCCGGGTTAGAAAACCCATGTACATTCCCGTGTTGGAATCCCCATGTACATTCCCGAGTTAGAATCCCCTTGCCCATTCCCGGGTTAGTATCCCCATGTACATTCCCGGGTTAGAATCCCCATGTACATTCCTGGGTTAGATTCCCCATGTACATTCCTGGGTTAGTATACCCATGAATATTCCCGGGTTACAATCCCCATGTACATTCCCGGGTTAGAATCCCCATGTACTTCCCCGGTTAGAATCCCCATGTACATTCCCGGGTTAGAATCCCCATGTACTTCCCGGGTTAGAATCCCCATGTACATTCCCGGGTTAGAATCCCCATGTACATTCCCAGGGTTAGAATCCCCATGTACAATCCCAGGGTCAGTTTCCCCATGTACATACCGGGGTTACAATCCCCATGTACATTCCCCGGGTTACAATCCACATATACATTCCCAGGGTTAGTATCCCCATGTACATTCCTGGGTTAGTATCCCCATGTACATTCCCGATTTAGAATCCCCATGTACATACCCGAGTTAGAAACCTCATGTACATTCCCAGGTTAGTATCCCCATTTACATTCCCGGGTTAGTATCCACAGGTACATTCCCAGGGTTGGATTCCCACAGATATATTCCCAGGGTTAGAATTCCCATGTACATTCCCGGGTTAGAATCCCCATGTACATTCCCGTGTTAGAATCCCCATGCACATTCCTGGGTTCGTATCTCCATATACATTCCCAGTGTTAGAATCCCCATATAAATTCCCAAGGTTAGAATCCCCATGTATGTTACCGGGTTAGAATCCCCATGTACATACCTGGGTTAGAATCGCCATGTACATTCCGGCGTTAAAATCCCCATGTACATTCCAGGGTTAGTATACCCATGTATATTCCCGGGTTAGAATCCCCATGTACATACCCGGGTTAGAATCTCCATGTACATTCCTGGGTTAGAATCCCCGTATAGATTCCCGGGTTAGAATCCCCATCTACATTCCCAGGGTTAGAATCCACATGTACATTCCCAGGGTATGGAATCCCCAAGTACATTCCCAGGGTTAGAATTTCCATGTACATTTCCGGGTTAGAATCCCCATGTATATTCCCGGGTTAGAATCCCCATATACATTCCTGGGTTAGAATCCCCATATACATTCACGGGTTAGAATCCCAATCTACATTCCCAGGGTTAGAATGCACATGTACATTCCCAGGGTTTAGAATCCCCATGTACATTCCTAGGGTTAGAATTCCCATGTACATTTCCGGGTTAGACTCCCCATGTATATTCCCGGGTTAGAATCTCCATGTACATTACCGGGTTAGAATCCCCATGTACATTTGCGGGTTATTATACCCATGAACATTCCCGGGTTAGAATCCCATGAACATTTCCGGATTAGAATCCCCATGTACATTCCAGGGTTAGTATACCCATGTATTTCCCGGGTTAGAATCCCCATGTACTTTCCCGGGTTAGAATCCCCATGTACATTCCCTTGTTAGAATCCCCATGTACATTCCCGGGTTAGAATCCCCATGTACATTCCCAGGGTTAGAATCCCCATGTACAATCCCAGGGTCAGAATCCCCATGTACATACCGGGGTTACAATCCCCATGTACATTCCCCGGGTTACAATCCACATATACATTCCCAGGGTTAGTATCCCCATGTACATTCCTGGGTTAGTATCCCCAAGTACATTCCCGGGTTAGAATCCCCATGTACATTCCCGAGTTAGAATCCCCATTTACATTCCCAAGTTAGTATCCCCATGTACATTCCCGGGTTAGTATCCACATGTACATTCCCAGGGTTGGATTCCCCCAGAGATATTCCCAGGGTTAGAATTCCCATGTATATTCCCGGGTTAGAATCCCCATGTCCATTCCCGTGTTAGAATCCCCATGTACATTCCTGGGTTCGTATCCCCATATACATTCGCAGGGTTAGAATCCCCATATAAATTCCCAAGGTTAGAAACCCCATGTATGTTCCTGGGTTAGAATCCCCATGTACATTCCTGGGTTCGAATCGCCATGTACATTCCTGCGTTAGAATCCCCATGTAGATTCCAGGGTTAGTATACCCATGTACTTTCCCGGGTTAGAATCCCCATGTACATTCCCGGGTTAGAATCCCCATGTACATTCCTGGGTTAGAATCCCCATATACATTCCCGGGTTAGAATCCCCATCTACATTCCCAGGGTTAGAATCCACATGTACATTCCCAGGGTTTAGAATCACCATGTACATTCCCAGGGTTA
Organism: Pristiophorus japonicus; assembly: GCF_044704955.1. NCBI lineage: Eukaryota > Metazoa > Chordata > Chondrichthyes > Pristiophoridae > Pristiophorus > Pristiophorus japonicus. The sequence goes on from NC_092011.1 coordinate 12,677,791, forward strand.
GAATTCCCATGTACATTTCCAGGATAGAATCCCCATGTTTATTCCCGGGTTAGAATCCCCATGTACATTCCCGGGTTAGTTTTCCCATGAACATTCCCGGGTTAGAATCCCCATGTACATTCGCGGGTTATTATACCGATGAACATTCCCGGTTTAGAATCCCATGTACATTCCCAGGTTAGAATCCCCAAGTACATTCCCGGGTTAGGATCCCCATGTACATTCCCAGGGTTAGAATCCCCATGAACATTCCCAGGGTCAGAATCCCCATGTACATTCCCAGGTTAGAATTCCCAAGTACATTCCTGGGTTAGAATCCCCATGTACATTCCCAGGGTTAGAATCCCCATGAACATTCCCAGGGTCAGAATCCCCATGTACAATCCCGGGTTAGAATCCCCATGTATTTTCCCGGGTTAGAATCCCCATGTACATTCCGGGTTAGAATCCCCATGTAAATTCCCGGGTTACAATCCCCATGTACATTCCCGGGTTAGAATCCCCATGTACATACCCAGGTTTGAATCCACTTGTACATTCCCGGGTTAGAATCCCCATGTACAATCCCAGTGTAGAATCCCGATGTACATTCCAGGGTTAGTATACCCATGTACATTCCCGGTTTAGAATCCCCATGTACATTCCCGGGTTAGATTCCCCATGTACATTCCCGAGTTAGAATCCCCATGTACATTCCCGGGTTAGTATCCCCATGTACATTCCCGGGTTATTATCCAAAAGTACATTCCCAGAGTTGGATTCCCCCAGATATATTCCCAGGGTTAGAATCCCCATGTATGTTCCTGGGTTAGAATCCCCATGTACATTCCCGTGTTAGAATCCCCATGTACATTCCTGGGTTCGTATCCCCATGTACATTCCAAGGGTTAGTATACCCATGTACATTCACATTTTAGAATCCCCATGTACATACCCGGGATGGAATCCCCATGTACATTCCCGGGTTGAAATCCCCATATACATTACCGGGTTAGAATGCCCATGTACATTCCCATGGTTAGAATCCCCATGTACATTCCCACGGTTAGAATCCCGATGTACATTCCCAGGGTTAGTATCCCCATGTATATTCCCAGGGTTAGAATCTACATGTACATTCCCGTGTTGAATCCCCATGTACATTACCAGTTTAGAATCCCCATGTACATTCCCGGGTTAGAATCCCCATGTACATTCCCAGGGTTGGATTCCCCCAGATATATACCCAGGGTTTGAATTCCCATGTACATTCCCGGGTTAGAATCCCCATGTACATTCCCGTGTTAGAATCCCCATGCACATTACTGGGTTCGTATCCCCATTTACATTCCCAGTGTTAGAATCCCCATATAAATTCCCAAGGTTAGAATCCCCATGTATGTTACCGGGTTAGAATCCCCATGTATATTCCTGGGTTAGAATCGCCTTGTACATTCCCGGGTTAATATCCCCATGTACATTCCTGGGTTAGTATACCCATGTACATTCCCGGGTTAGAATCCCCATGTACATTCCTGTGTTAGAATCCCCATATACATTCTCGGGTTAGAATCCCCATCTACATTCCCAGGGTTAGAATCCACATGTACATTCCCAGGGTTTAGAATCCCCATATACATTCCCAGGGTTAGAATTTCCATGTACATTTCCGGGTTAGAATCCCCATGTATATTCCCGGGTTAGAATCCCCATATACATTCCTGGGTTAGAATCCCCATATACATTTCCGGGTTAGAATCTCCATCTACATTCCCAGGTTAGAATCCTCATGCCCATTCCCGGGTTTAAATCCCCATGTACATTCCCGGGTTAAAATCCCCATGTACATTCTCGGGGTAGAATCCCCATGTACATTCCCGGGTTAGAATCCCCATGTACATTCCCGGGTTAGAAGCCCCATGTATATTCCCAGGGTTAGAATCCACATGTACATTCCCTGGGTTTAGAATCCCCATGTACATTCCCAGTGTTAAAATTTCCATGTACATACCCGGGTTAGAATCCTCTTGTATATTCCCGGGTTAGCATCCCCATGTACATTCCTGGTTAGTTTACCCATGAACATTCCCGGGTTAGAATCCCCATGTACATTCCCGGGTTAGAATCCCCATGTACATTCACGGGTTAGAATCCCCATGTACATTCCTGGTTTAGAATCCCCATGTACGAGCCTGGGCTAGAATCCCCATGTACATTCCCGGGTTAGAATCCCCATGTACATTCCCGGTGTAGAATTCCCTTGTACATTCCCGGGTTAGAATCCCCATATACATTCCCAGGGTTAGAATCCCCATGTACATTCCCGGGTTAGAATCCCCATGTACATTCCCAGGGTTAGAATCGCCATGCACATTCCCGGGTTAGAATCCCCATGTACATTCCCGAGTTAGAATCCCCATGCCCATTCCCGGGTTAGAATCCCCATGTACATTCCCGGGTTAGAATCCCCATGTACATTCCCAGGGATGGAATCCCCATGTACATTCACAGGGTTAGAATCCCCATGTTCATTCCCAGGGTTAGAATTCCCATGTACATTCCCGGGTTTGAATCCACATGTACATTCCCAGGGTTTAAAATCCCGATGTACATTCCCAGGGTTAGAATTCCCATGTACATTTCCGGGTTAGAATCACCATGAATATTCCAGGGTTAGAATTTCCATGTACATTCCCAGGTTAGATGACCCATGAACATTCCCGGGTTAGAATCCCCATGTACATTCCAGGGTTAGAATCCCCATGTACGTTCCTGGGTTAGAATAACCATGTACATTCCCGGTTTAGAATCCCCATAACATTACCGGGTTAGAATCCCCATGTACATTCCCAGTTTAGAATCCCCATGTACTTTCCCGGGTTAGAATCCCCATATACATTCCCAGGGTTAGAATCCCCATGTACATTCCAGGGTTAGAATCCCCATGTACATTCCCAGGGTTAGAATTCCCATGTACATTTTCGGGTTAGAATCACCATGAATATTCCAGGGTTAGAATTCCCATGTACATTCCCAGGTTAGTTGACCCATGAACATTCCCGGGTTAGAATCCCCATGTACATTCCAGGGTTAGAATCCCCATGTACGTTCCTGGGTTAGAATAACCATGTACATTCCCGGTTTAGAATCCCCATAACATTACTGGGTTAGAATCCCCATGTACATTCCCAGTTTAGAATCCCCATGTACATTCCCGGGTTAGAATCCCCATATACATTCCCAGGGTTAGAATCCCCATGTACATTCCAGGGTTAGAATCCCCATGTACATTCCCAGGGTTAGAATCCCCTATTATATTCCCGGGTTAGAATCCCCATGTACATTCCGGGATTAGAATCCCCATGTACATTCGCGGGTTATTATACCAATGAACATTCCGGGGTTAGTATCCCATGTGCATTCCCGGATTAGAATCCCCTTGTACATTCCCGGGTTAGTATACCCATGAACATTCCCGGGTTAGAAAACCCATGTACATTCCCGTGTTGGAATCCCCATGTACTTTCCAGGGTTAGAATCCCCATGTACATTCCCGGGTTAGAATCCCCATGTACATTCCCGGGTTAGTATCCCCAAGTACATTCCCGGGTTTGAATCCCCATGTACATTCCCAGGGTTAGAATCCCCATGTACATTAACAGGGTCAGAATCCCCATGCACATGCCGGGGTTACAATCCCCATGTACATTCCCTGGGTTACAATTCCCATATACATTCCAAGGCTGAGTATCCCCATGTACATTCCTGGGTTAGTATCCCCATGTACATTCCAGGGTTAGAAACCCCATGTACATTCCCGAATTAGAATCCCCATGTACATTCCCAGGGTTAGAATCCCCATGTACATTCCCGGGTTAGAATCCCCATGTACATTCCTGGGTTAGATTCCCCATGTACATTCCTGGGTTAGTATACCCATGAATATTCCCGGGTTACAATCCCCATGTACATTCCCGGGTTAGAATCCCCATGTACTTCCCCGGTTAGAATCCCCATGTACATTCCCGGGTTAGAATCCCCATGTACTTCCCGGGTTAGAATCCCCATGTACATTCCCGGGTTAGAAAACCCATGTACATTCCCGTGTTGGAATCCCCATGTACTTTCCAGGGTTAGAATCCCCATGTACATTCCCGGGTTAGAATCCCCATGTACATTCCCGGGTTAGAATCCCCAAGTACATTCCCGGGTTTGAATCCCCATGTACATTCCCAGGGTTAGAATCCCCATGTACATTAACAGGGTCAGAATCCCCATGCACATGCCGGGGTTACAATCCCCATGTACATTCCCTGGGTTACAATTCCCATATACATTCCAAGGCTGAGTATCCCCATGTACATTCCTGGGTTAGTATCCCCATGTACATTCCAGGGTTAGAATCCCCATGTACATTCCCGAATTAGAATCCCCATGTACATTCCCAGGGTTAGAATCCCCATGTACATTCCCGGGTTAGAATCCCCATGTACATTCCCGAGTTAGAATCCCCATGCCCATTCCCGGGTTAGTATCCCCATGTACATTCCCGGGTTAGAGTCCCCATGTACATTCCTGGGTTAGATTCCCCATGTACATTCCTGGGTTAGTATACCCATGAATATTCCCGGGTTACAATCCCCATGTACATTCCCGGGTTAGAATCCCCATGTACTTCCCCGGTTAGAATCCCCATGTACATTCCCGGGTTAGAATCCCCATGTACTTCCCGGGTTAGAATCCCCATGTACATTCCCGGGTTAGAATCCCCATGTACATTCCCAGGGTTAGAATCCCCATGTACAATCCCAGGGTCAGATTCCCCATGTACATACCGGGGTTACAATCCCCATGTACATTCTCCGGGTTACAATCCACATATACATTCCCAGGGTTAGTATCCCCATGTACATTCCTGGGTTAGTATCCCCATGTACATTCCCGGTTTAGAATCCCCATGTACATTCCCGAGTTAGAATCCTCATGTACATTCCCAGGTTAGTATCCCCATGTACATTCCCGGGTTAGTATCCACAGGTACATTCCCAGGGTTGGATTCCCACAGATATATTCCCAGTGTTAGAATTCCCATGTACATTCCCGGGTTAGAATCCCCATGTACATTCCCGTATTAGAATCCCCATGCACATTCCTGGGTTCGTATCTCCATATACATTCCCAGTGTTAGAATCCCCATATAAATTCCCAAGGTTAGAATCCCCATGTATGTTACCGGGTTAGAATCCCCATGTACATTCCTGGGTTAGAATCCCCATATACATTCCCGGGTTAGAATCCCCATCTACATTCCCAGGGTTAGAATCCACATGTACATTCCCAGGGTTTAGAATCACCATGTACATTCCCAGGGTTAGAATTCCCATGTACATTTCCGGGATAGAATCCTCATGTTTATTCCCGGGTTAGAATCCCCATGTACATTCCCGGGTTGGTTTTCCCATGAACATTCCCGGGTTAGAATCCCCATGTACATTCGCGGGTTATTATACCGATGAACATTCCCGGTTTAGAATCCCATGTACATTCCCGGATTAGAATCCCCATGTACATTCCCGGGTTAGTATACCCATGAACATTCCCGGGGTAGAATCTCCATGTACATTCCTGGGTTAGAATCCCCATGTACATTCCTGGGTTAGTATATCCATGAATATTCCAGGGTTAGAATCCCCATGTACATTCCCGGGTTAGAATCCCCATGTACGTTCCCGGGTTAGAATCCCCATGTACATTCCCGGGTTAGAATCCCCATGTACATTCCCAGGTTAGAATCCCCAAGTACATTCCCGGGTTAGAATCCCCATGTACATTCCCAGGGTTAGAATCCCCATGAACATTCCCAGGGTCAGAATCCCCATGTACATTCCCGAGTTATAATCCCCATGTACATTCCCGGGTTAGAATCCCCATGTACATTCCTGGGTTAGTATACCCATCAATATTCCCGGGTTAGAATCCCCATGTACATTCCCGGGTTAGAATCCCTATGTACCTGCCCGGGTTAGAAGCCCCATGTACATTCCCGGGTTAGAATCCTCATGTACATTCCCGGGTTAGAATCCCCAAGTACATTCCCGGGTTAGAATCCCAATGTACATTCCCAGGGTTAGAATCCCCTTGTACATTCCCAGGGTAGATATCCCCATGTACATACCCGGGTTACAATCCCCATGTACATTCCTCAGGTTACAATCCCCATATACATTCCCAGGGTTAGTAACCCCATGTACATTCCTGGGTTAGTATCTCCATGTACATTCCCGGGTTAGAATCCCCATGTACATTCCCGAGTTAGAATCCCCATGTACATTCCCGGGTTAGTATCCCCATGTACATTCCCGGGTTATTATCCAAAATTACATTCCCAGAGTTGGATTCCCCCAGATACATTCCCAGGGTTAGCATCCCCATGTACATTCCCGGGTAACAATCTCCATGTACATTCCCGGGTTACAGTCCCCATGTCCATTCCCAGGGTTAGTATCCCATTGTATATTCCTGGGTTAGTATTCCCATGTACATTCCCTGGTTAGATTTCACATGTACATTCCCGAGTTAGAAACCCCATGTAAATTTCAGGGTTAGTATACCCATGTACATTACCGGGTTAGAATCCCCATGTACATTCCCGGGTTAGAATCCCCATGCACATTCCCGGGTTAGAATTCCCATTCACATTCCCAGGGTTAGAATCCCCATGTATATTCCCAAGGTTAGAATCCCCATGTACATTCCCAGGGTTAGAATTACCATGTACATTCCCGGGTTTGAATTCCCATGTACTTTCCCGGGTTAGAATCCCCATGTACATTCCATGGTTGGAATTCCCATGTACATCCCCGGGTTATAATCCCCATGAACATTCCCGGGTTAGAATCCCCATGTACATTCCCTGGTTTGAATCCCCAAGTACATTCCTGGGTTAGAATCCCCATGTACATTCCTGGGTTAGGATCCAGATGTACGTTCCTGGGTTAGAATCCACATGTACATTCCCGGGTTAGTATCCCAATGTACATTCCCAGGGATAGACTCCCCATGTACATTCCCAGGGTTCGAATCTCCATGTACATTCCCAGGGTCAGAATCCCATGTTCATTCCCAGGTTTAGAATTCCCATGTACATTCCCGGGTTAGAATCCCCATGTACATTCCCGGGTTAGTATCCCCATTTACATTCCCAGGGTGAGAATCCCCATATACATTCCCAAGGTTAGAATCCCCATGTAAGTTCCCGGGTTAGAAGCCCCATGTACATTCTCGGTTTAGAATCCCGATAGTACATTCCCAGGTTTGAATCCCCTTGTACATTCCCGGGTTAGAATCCCCATGTACATTCCAGGGTTAGAATCCCCATGTACATTCCAGGGTTAGTATACCCATGTACATTCCCGGTATTGAATCCCCATGTACATTCCCGGGTTAGAATCCCCATGTACCTTCCCGAGTTAGAATCCCCATGTACATTCCCGGGTTAGAATCCCCATGTACATTCCCTGGTTAGATTCCCCATTTACATTCCCGAGTTAGAAACCCCATGTAAATTTCAGGGTTAGTATACCCATGTACATTACCGGGTTAGAATCCTCATGTACATTCCCGGGTTAGAATCCCCATGTACATTCCCGGGTTAGAATCCCCATGCACATTCCTGGGTTAGAATTCCCATGTACATTCCCAGGGTTAGAATCCCCATGTAGATTCCCAGGGTTAGAATCCCCATGTACATTCCCCGGGTTAGAATTACCATGTACATTCCCGGGTTTGAATCCCCATGTACTTTCCCGGGTTAGAATCCCCATGTACATTCCAGGGTTAGAATCCCCATGTACATTCCAGGGTTAGTATACCCATGTACATTCCCGGTATTGAATCCCCATGTACATTCCCGGGTTAGAATCCCCAAGTTCAATCCCGGGTTAGAATCCCCATGTACATTCCCAGGGTTTGAATCCCCATGTACATTCCCAGGGTAGATATCCCCATGTACATACCCGGGTTACAATCCCCATGCCTATTCCCGGGTTAGTATCCCCATGTACATTCCCGGGTTAGAATCCCCATGTACATTCCAGGTTTAGAATTCCCATGTACATTCCCAGGGTTAGATTCCCATGTTCATTCCCAGGTTTAGAATTCCCATGTACATTCCCGGGTTAGAATCCCCATGTACATTCCCGGGTTAGTATCTCCATTTACATTCCCAGGGTGAGATTCCCCATATACATTCCCAAGGTTAGAATCCCCATGTACGTTCCTGGGTTAGAATCCCCATGTACATTCTCGGTGTAGAATCCCGATATTACATTCCCAGGTTTGAATCCCCTTGTACATTCCCGGGTTAGAATCCCCATGTACATTCCATGGTTAGAATCCCCATGTACATTCCAGGGTTAGTATACCCATGTACATTCCCGGTATTGAATCCCCATGTACACTCCCGGGTTAGAATCCCCAAGTTCAATCCCGGGTTAGAATCCCCATGTACATTCCCAGGGTTTGAATCCCCATGTACATTCCCAGGGTAGATATCCCCATTTACATACCCGGGTTACAATCCCCATGCCCATTCCCGGGTTAGTATCCCCATGTACATTCCCGGGTTAGAATCCCCATGTACATTCCTGGGTTAGATGCCCCATGTACATTCCTGGGTTAGTATACCCATGAATATTCCCGGGTTACAATCCCCATGTACATTCCCGGGTTAGAATCCCCATGTACTTCCCCGGTTAGAATCCCCATGTACATTCCCGGGTTAGAATCCCCATGTACTTCCCGGGTTAGAATCCCCATGTACATTCCCGGGTTAGAATCCCCATGTACATTCCCAGGGTTAGAATCCCCATGTACAATCCCAGGGTCAGTTTCCCCATGTACATACCGGGGTTACAATCCCCATGTACATTCCCCGGGTTACAATCCACATATACATTCCCAGGGTTAGTATCCCCATGTACATTCCTGGGTTAGTATCCCCATGTACATTCCCGATTTAGAATCCCCATGTACATACCCGAGTTAAAAACCTCATGTACATTCCCAGGTTAGTATCCCCATGTACATTCCCGGGTTAGTATCCACAGGTACATTCCCAGGGTTGGATTCCCACAGATATATTCCCAGGGTTAGAATTCCCATGTACATTCCCGGGTTAGAATCCCCATGTACATTCCCGTGTTAGAATCCCCATGCACATTCCTGGGTTCGTATCTCCATATACATTCCCAGTGTTAGAATCCCCATTTAAATTCCCAAGGTTAGAATCCCCATGTATGTTACCGGGTTAGAATCCCCATGTACATACCTGGGTTATAATCACCATGTACATTCCGGGGTTAAAATCCCCATGTACATTCCAGGGTTAGTATACCCATGTATATTCCCGGGTTAGAATCCCCATGTACATACCCGGGTTAGAATCTCCATGTACATTCCTGGGTTAGAATCCCCATATAGATTCCCGGGTTAGAATCCCCATCTACATTCCCAGGGTTAGAATCCACATGTACATTCCCAGGGTATGGAATCCCCAAGTACATTCCCAGGATTTAGAATCCCCATGTACATTCCTAGGGTTAGAATTCCCATGTACATTTCCGGGTTAGACTCCCCATGTATATTCCCGGGTTAGAATCTCCATGTACATTCCCGGGTTAGTTTTCCCATGAACATTCCCGGGTTAGAATCCCCATGTACATTTGCGGGTTATTATACCCATGAACATTCCTGGGTTAGAATCCCATGAACATTTCCGGATTAGAATCCCCATGTACATTCCAGGGTTAGTATACCCATGTATTTCCCGGGTTAGAATCCCCATGTACTTTCCCGGGTTAGAATCCCCATGTACATTCCCTTGTTAGAATCCCCATGTACATTCCCGGGTTAGAATCCCCATGTACATTCCCAGGGTTAGAATCCCCATGTACAATCCCAGGGTCAGAATCCCCATGTACATACCGGGGTTACAATCCCCATGTACATTCCCCGGGTTACAATCCACATATACATTCCCAGGGTTAGTATCCCCATGTACATTCCTGGGTTAGTATCCCCATGTACATTCCCGGGTTAGAATCCCCATGTACATTCCCGAGTTAGAATCCCCATTTACATTCCCAAGTTAGTATCCCCATGTACATTCCCGGGTTAGTATCCACATGTACATTCCCAGGGTTGGATTCCCCCAGAGATATTCCCAGGGTTAGAATTCCCATGTATATTCCCGGGTTAGAATCCCCATGTCCATTCCCGTGTTAGAATCCCCATGTACATTCCTGGGTTCGTATCCCCATATACATTCGCAGGGTTAGAATCCCCATATAAATTCCCAAGGTTAGAATCCCCATGTATGTTCCTGGGTTAGAATCCCCATGTACATTCCTGGGTTTGAATCGCCATGTACATTCCCGCGTTAGAATCCCCATGTAGATTCCAGGGTTAGTATACCCATGTACTTTCCCGGGTTAGAATCCCCATGTACATTCCCGGGTTAGAATCCCCATGTACATTCCTGGGTTAGAATCCCCATATACATTCACGGGTTAGAATCCCCATCTACATTCCCAGGGTTAGAATCCACATGTACATTCCCAGGGTTTATAATCACCATGTACATTCCCAGGGTTAGAATTCCCATGTACATTTCCGGGATAGAATCCCCATGTTTATTCCCGGGTTAGAATCCCCATGTACATTCCCGGGTTAGTTTTCCCATGAACATTCCCGGGTTAGAATCCCCATGTACATTCGCGGGTTATTATACCGATGAACATTCCCGGTTTAGAATCCCATGTACATTCCCGGATTAGAATCCCCATGTACATTCCCGGGTTAGTATACCCATGAACATTCCCGGGTTAGAATCTCCATGTACATTCCTGGGTTAGAATCCCCATGTACATTCCTGGGTTAGTATAACCATGAATATTCCAGGGTTAGAATCCCCATGTACATTCCCGGGTTAGAATCCCCATGTACGTTCCCGGGTTAGAATCCCCATGTACATTCCCGGGTTAGAATCCCCATGTACATTCCCAGGTTAGAATCCCCAAGTACATTCCCGGGTTAGAATCCCCATGTACATTCCCAGGGTTAGAATCCCCATGAACATTCCCAGGGTCAGAATCCCCATGTACATTCCCAGGTTAGAATCCCCATGTACATTCCCAGGTTAGAATTCCCAAGTACATTCCTGGGTTAGAATCCCCATGTACATTCCCAGGGTTAGAATCCCCATGAACATTCCCAGGGTCAGAATCCCCATGTACAATCCCGGGTTAGAATCCCCATGTATTTTCCCGGGTTAGAATCCCCATGTACATTCCGGGTTAGAATCCCCATGTAAATTCCCGGGTTACAATCCCCATGTACATTCCCGGGTTAGAATCCCCATGTACATACCCAGGTTTGAATCCACTTGTACATTCCCGGGTTAGAATCCCCATGTACAATCCCAGTGTAGAATCCCGATGTACATTCCAGGGTTAGTATACCTATGTACATTCCCGGTTTAGAATCCCCATGTACATTCCCGGGTTAGATTCCCCATGTACATTCCCGAGTTAGAATCCCCATGTACATTCCCGGGTTAGTATCCCCATGTACATTCCCGGGTTATTATCCAAAAGTACATTCCCAGATTTGGATTCCCCCAGATATATTCCCAGGGTTAGAATCCCCATGTATGTTCCTGGGTTAGAATCCCCATGTACATTCCCGTGTTAGAATCCCCATGTACATTCCTGGGTTCGTATCCCCATGTACATTCCAAGGGTTAGTATACCCATGTACATTCACATTTTAGAATCCCCATGTACATTCCCGGGATGGAATCCCCATGTACATTCCCGGGTTGAAATCCCCATATACATTACCGGGTTAGAATGCCCATGTACATTCCCATGGTTAGAATCCCCATGTACATTCCCACGGTTAGAATCCCGATGTACATTCCCAGGGTTAGTATCCCCATGTACATTCCCAGGGTTAGAATCTACAAGTACATTCCCGTGTTGAATCCCCATGTACATTACCAGTTTAGAATCCCCATGTACATTCCCGGGTTAGAATCCCCATGTACATTCCCAGGGTTGGATTCCCCCAGATATATACCCAGGGTTTGAATTCCCATGTACATTCCCGGGTTAGAATCCCCATGTACATTCCCGTGTTAGAATCCCCATGCACATTACTGGGTTCGTATCCCCATTTACATTCCCAGTGTTAGAATCCCCATATAAATTCCCAAGGTTAGAATCCCCATGTATGTTACCGGGTTAGAATCCCCATGTATATTCCTGGGTTAGAATCGCCTTGTACATTCCCGGGTTAATATCCCCATGTACATTCCTGGGTTAGTATACCCATGTACATTCCCGGGTTAGAATCCCCATGTACATTCCTGGGTTAGGATCCCCATATACATTCTCGGGTTAGAATCCCCATCTACATTCCCAGGGTTAGAATCCACATGTACATTCCCAGGGTTTAGAATCCCCATGTACATTCCCAGGGTTAGAATTTCCATGTACATTTCCGGGTTAGAATCCCCATGTATATTCCCGGGTTAGAATCCCCATATACATTCCTGGGTTAGAATCCCCATATACATTTCCGGGTTAGAATCTCCATCTACATTCCCAGGTTAGAATACTCATGCCCATTCCCGGGTTTAAATCCCCATGTACATTCCCGGGTTAAAATCCCCATGTACATTCTCGGAGTAGAATCCCCATGTACATTCCCGGGTTAGAATCCCCATGTACATTCCCGGGTTAGAAGCCCCATGTATATTCCCAGGGTTAGAATCCACATGTACATTCCCTGGGTTTAGAATCCCCATGTACATTCTCAGGGTTAAAATTTCCATGTACATACCCGGGTTAGAATCCCCTTGTATATTCCCGGGTTAGCATCCCCATGTACATTCCTGGTTAGTTTACCCATGAACATTCCCGAGTTAGAATCCCCATGTACATTCCCGGGTTAGAATCCCCGTGTACATTCACGGGTTAGAATCCCCATGTACATTCCTGGTTTAGAATCCCCATGTACGAGCCTGGGCTAGAATCCCCATGTACATTCCCGTGTTAGAATCCCCATGTACATTCCCGATGTAGAATCCCCTTGTACATTCCCGGGTTAGAATCCCCATATACATTCCCAGGGTTAGAATCCCCATGTACATTCCCGGGTTAGAATCCCCATGTACATTCCCAGGGTTAGAATCGCCATGCACATTCCCGGATTAGAATCCCCATGTACATTCCCGGGTTAGAATCCCCATGTACATTCCCAGGGATGGAATCCCCATGTACATTCACAGGGTTAGAATTCCCATGTTCATTCCCAGGGTTAGAATTCCCATGTACATTCCCGGGTTTGAATCCACATGTACATTCCCAGGGTTTAAAATCCCGATGTACATTCCCAGGGTTAGAATTCCCATGTACATTTCCGGGTTAGAATCACCATGAATATTCCAGGGTTAGAATTCCCATGTACATTCCCAGGTTAGATGACCCATGAACATTCCCGGGTTAGAATCCCCATATACATTCCAGGGTTAGAATCCCCATGTACGTTCCTGGGTTAGAATAACCATGTACATTCCCGGTTTAGAATCCCCATAACATTACTGGGTTGGAATCCCCATGTACATTCCCAGTTTAGAATCCCCATGTACTTTCCCGGGTTAGAATCCCTATATACATTCCCAGGGTTAGAATCCCCATGTACATTCCAGGGTTAGAATCCCCATGTACATTCCCAGGGTTAGAATTCCCATGTACATTTTCGGGTTAGAATCACCATGAATATTCCAGGGTTAGAATTCCCATGTACATTCCCAGGTTAGTTGACCCATGAACATTCCCGGGTTAGAATCCCCATGTACATTCCAGGGTTAGAATCCCCATGTACGTTCCTGGGTTAGAATAACCATGTACATTCCCGGTTTAGAATCCCCATAACATTACTGGGTTAGAATCCCCATGTACATTCCCAGTTTAGAATCCCCATGTACATTCCCGGGTTAGAATCCCCATATACATTCCCAGGGTTAGAATCCCCATGTACATTCCAGGGTTAGAATCCCCATGTACATTCCCAGGGTTAGAATCCCCTATTATATTCCCGGGTTAGAATCCCCATGTACATTCCGGGATTAGAATCCCCATGTACATTCGCGGGTTATTATACCAATGAACATTCCGGGGTTAGTATCCCATGTGCATTCCCGGATTAGAATCCCCTTGTACATTCCCGGGTTAGTATACCCATGAACATTCCCGGGTTAGAAAACCCATGTACATTCCCGTGTTGGAATCCCCATGTACTTTCCAGGGTTAGAATCCCCATGTACATTCCCGGGTTAGAATCCCCATGTACATTCCCGGGTTAGAATCCCCAAGTACATTCCCGGGTTTGAATCCCCATGTACATTCCCAGGGTTAGAATCCCCATGTACATTAACAGGGTCAGAATCCCCATGCACATGCCGGGGTTACAATCCCCATGTACATTCCCTGGGTTACAATTCCCATATACATTCCAAGGCTGAGTATCCCCATGTACATTCCTGGGTTAGTATCCCCATGTACATTCCAGGGTTAGAATCCCCATGTACATTCCCGAATTAGAATCCCCATGTACATTCCCAGGGTTAGAATCCCCATGTACATTCCCGGGTTAGAATCCCCATGTACATTCCCGAGTTAGAATCCCCATGCCCATTCCCGGGTTAGTATCCCCATGTACATTCCCGGGTTAGAATCCCCATGTACATTCCTGGGTTAGATTCCCCATGTACATTCCTGGGTTAGTATACCCATGAATATTCCCGGGTTACAATCCCCATGTACATTCCCGGGTTAGAATCCCCATGTACTTCCCCGGTTAGAATCCCCATGTACATTCCCGGGTTAGAATCCCCATGTACTTCCCGGGTTAGAATCCCCATGTACATTCCCGGGTTAGAATCCCCATGTACATTCCCAGGGTTAGAATCCCCATGTACAATCCCAGGGTCAGATTCCCCATGTACATACCGGGGTTACAATCCCCATGTACATTCTCCGGGTTACAATCCACATATACATTCCCAGGGTTAGTATCCCCATGTACATTCCTGGGTTAGTATCCCCATGTACATTCCCGGTTTAGAATCCCCATGTACATTCCCGTGTTAGAATCCTCATGTACATTCCCAGGTTAGTATCCCCATGTACATTCCCGGGTTAGTATCCACAGGTACATTCCCAGGGTTGGATTCCCACAGATATATTCCCAGTGTTAGAATTCCCATGTACATTCCCGGGTTAGAATCCCCATGTACATTCCCGTATTAGAATCCCCATGCACATTCCTGGGTTCGTATCTCCATATACATTCCCAGTGTTAGAATCCCCATATAAATTCCCAAGGTTAGAATCCCCATGTATGTTACCGGGTTAGAATCCCCATGTACATTCCTGGGTTAGAATCCCCATATACATTCCCGGGTTAGAATCCCCATCTACATTCCCAGGGTTAGAATCCACATGTACATTCCCAGGGTTTAGAATCACCATGTACATTCCCAGGGTTAGAATTCCCATGTACATTTCCGGGATAGAATCCTCATGTTTATTCCCGGGTTAGAATCCCCATGTACATTCCCGGGTTAGTTTTCCCATGAACATTCCCGGGTTAGAATCCCCATGTACATTCGCGGGTTATTATACCGATGAACATTCCCGGTTTAGAATCCCATGTACATTCCCGGATTAGAATCCCCATGTACATTCCCGGGTTAGTATACCCATGAACATTCCCGGGGTAGAATCTCCATGTACATTCCTGGGTTAGAATCCCCATGTACATTCCTGGGTTAGTATACCCATGAATATTCCAGGGTTAGAATCCCCATGTACATTCCCGGGTTAGAATCCCCATGTACGTTCCCGGGTTAGAATCCCCATGTACATTCCCGGGTTAGAATCCCCATGTACATTCCCAGGTTAGAATCCCCAAGTACATTCCCGGGTTAGAATCCCCATGTACATTCCCAGGGTTAGAATCCCCATGAACATTCCCAAGGTCAGAATCCCCATGTACATACCCGAGTTATAATCCCCATGTACATTCCCGGGTTAGAATCCCCATGTACATTCCTGGGTTAGTATACCCATCAATATTCCCGGGTTAGAATCCCCATGTACATTCCCGGGTTAGAATCCCCATGTACTTGCCCGGGTTAGAAGCCCCATGTACATTCCCGGGATAGAATCCTCATGTACATTCCCGGGTTAGAATCCCCAAGTACATTCCCGGGTTAGAATCCCAATGTACATTCCCAGGGTTAGAATCCCCTTGTACATTCCCAGGGTAGATATACCCATGTACATACCCGGGTTACAATCCCCATGTACATTCCTCAGGTTACAATCCCCATATACATTCCCAGGGTTAGTAACCCCATGTACATTCCTGGGTTAGTATCTCCATGTACATTCCCGGGTTAGAATCCCCATGTACATTCCCGAGTTAGAATCCCCATGTACATTCCCGGGTTAGTATCCCCATGTACATTCCCGGGTTATTATCCAAAATTACATTCCCAGAGTTGGATTCCCCCAGATACATTCCCAGGGTTAGCATCCCCATGTACATTCCCGGGTAAGAATCTCCATGTACATTCCCGGGTTACAATTCCCATGTCCATTCCCAGGTTTAGTATCCCATTGTATATTCCCGGGTTAGTATTACCATGTACATTCCCTGGTTAGATTTCCCATGTACATTCCCGAGTTAGAAACCCCATGTAAATTTCAGGGTTAGTATACCCATGTACATTACCATGTTAGAATCCCCATGTACATTCCCGGGTTAGAATCCCCATGCACATTCCCGGGTTAGAATTCCCATTCACATTCTCAGGGTTAGAATCCCCATGTATATTCCCAAGGTTAGAATCCCCATGTACATTCCCAGGGTTAGAATTACCATGTACATTCCCGGGTTTGAATTCCCATGTACTTTCCCGGGTTAGAATCCCCATGTACATTCCATGGTTGGAATTCCCATGTACATCCCCGGGTTATAATCCCCATGAACATTCCCGGGTTAGAATCCCCATGTACATTCCCTGGTTTGAATCCCCAAGTACATTCCTGGGTTAGAATCCCCATGTACATTCCCGGGTTAGGATCCAGATGTACGTTCCTGGGTTAGAATCCACATGTACATTCCCGGGTTAGTATCCCAATGTACATTCCCAGGGATAGACTCCCCATGTACATTCCCTGGGTTCGAATCCCCATGTACATTCCCAGGGTCAGATTCCCATGTTCATTCCCAGGTTTAGAATTCCCATGTACATTCCCGGGTTAGAATCCCCATGTACATTCCCGGGTTAGTATCCCCATTTACATTCCCAGGGTGAGAATCCCCATATACATTCCCAAGGTTAGAATCCCCATGTAAGTTCCCGGGTTAGAATCCCCATGTACATTCCCAGGGTTAGAATCCCCTATTATATTCCCGGGTTAGAATCCCCATGTACATTCCGGGATTAGAATCCCCATGTACATTCGCGGGTTATTATACCAATGAACATTCCGGGGTTAGTATCCCATGTGCATTCCCGGATTAGAATCCCCTTGTACATTCCCGGGTTAGTATACCCATGAACATTCCCGGGTTAGAAAACCCATGTACATTCCCGTGTTGGAATCCCCATGTACTTTCCAGGGTTAGAATCCCCATGTACATTCCCGGGTTAGAATCCCCATGTACATTCCCGGGTTAGAATCCCCAAGTACATTCCCGGGTTTGAATCCCCATGTACATTCCCAGGGTTAGAATCCCCATGTACATTAACAGGGTCAGAATCCCCATGCACATGCCGGGGTTACAATCCCCATGTACATTCCCTGGGTTACAATTCCCATATACATTCCAAGGCTGAGTATCCCCATGTACATTCCTGGGTTAGTATCCCCATGTACATTCCAGGGTTAGAATCCCCATGTACATTCCCGAATTAGAATCCCCATGTACATTCCCAGGGTTAGAATCCCCATGTACATTCCCGGGTTAGAATCCCCATGTACATTCCCGAGTTAGAATCCCCATGCCCATTCCCGGGTTAGTATCCCCATGTACATTCCCGGGTTAGAATCCCCATGTACATTCCTGGGTTAGATTCCCCATGTACATTCCTGGGTTAGTATACCCATGAATATTCCCGGGTTACAATCCCCATGTACATTCCCGGGTTAGAATCCCCATGTACTTCCCCGGTTAGAATCCCCATGTACATTCCCGGGTTAGAATCCCCATGTACTTCCCGGGTTAGAATCCCCATGTACATTCCCGGGTTAGAATCCCCATGTACATTCCCAGGGTTAGAATCCCCATGTACAATCCCAGGGTCAGATTCCCCATGTACATACCGGGGTTACAATCCCCATGTACATTCTCCGGGTTACAATCCACATATACATTCCCAGGGTTAGTATCCCCATGTACATTCCTGGGTTAGTATCCCCATGTACATTCCCGGTTTAGAATCCCCATGTACATTCCCGAGTTAGAATCCTCATGTACATTCCCAGGTTAGTATCCCCATGTACATTCCCGGGTTAGTATCCACAGGTACATTTTCAGGGTTGGATTCCCACAGATATATTCCCAGTGTTAGAATTCCCATGTACATTCCCGGGTTAGAATCCCCATGTACATTCCCGTATTAGAATCCCCATGCACATTCCTGGGTTCGTATCTCCATATACATTCCCAGTGTTAGAATCCCCATATAAATTCCCAAGGTTAGAATCCCCATGTATGTTACCGGGTTAGAATCCCCATGTACATTCCTGGGTTAGAATCCCCATATACATTCCCGGGTTAGAATCCCCATCTACATTCCCAGGGTTAGAATCCACATGTACATTCCCAGGGTTTAGAATCACCATGTACATTCCCAGGGTTAGAATTCCCATGTACATTTCCGGGATAGAATCCTCATGTTTATTCCCGGGTTAGAATCCCCATGTACATTCCCGGGTTAGTTTTCCCATGAACATTCCCGGGTTAGAATCTCCATGTACATTCGCGGGTTATTATACCGATGAACATTCCCGGTTCAGAATCCCATGTACATTCCCGGATTAGAATCCCCATGTACATTCCCGGGTTAGTATACCCATGAACATTCCCGGGTAGAATCTCCATGTAGATTCCTGGGTTAGAATCCCCATGTACATTCCTGGGTTAGTATACCCATGAATATTCCAGGGTTAGAATCCCCATGTACATTCCCGGGTTAGAATCCCCATGTACGTTCCCGGGTTAGAATCCCCATGTACATTCCCGGGTTAGAATCCCCATGTACATTCCCAGGTTAGAATCCCCAAGTACATTCCCGGGTTAGAATCCCCATGTACATTCCCAGGGTTAGAATCCCCATGAACATTCCCAGGGTCAGAATCCCCATGTACATACCCGAGGTATAATCCCCATGTACATTCCCGGGTTAGAATCCCCATGTACATTCCTGGGTTAGTATACCCATCAATATTCCCGGGTTAGAATCCCCATGTACATTCCCGGGTTAGAATCCCCATGTACTTGCCCGGGTTAGAAGCCCCATGTACATTCCCGGGTTAGAATCCTCATGTACATTCCCGGGTTAGAATCCCCAAGTACATTCCCGGGTTAGAATCCCAATGTACATTCCCAGGGTTAGAATCCCCTTGTACATTCCCAGGGTAGATATCCCCATGTACATACCCGGGTTACAATCCCCATGTACATTCCTCAGGTTACAATCCCCATATACATTCCCAGGGTTAGTAACCCCATGTACATTCCTGTGTTAGTATCTCCATGTACATTCCCGGGTTAGAATCCCCATGTACATTCCCGAGTTAGAATCCCCATGTACATTCCCGGGTTAGTATCCCCATATACATTCCCGGGTTATTATCCAAAATTACATTCCCAGAGTTGGATTCCCCCAGATACATTCCCAGGGTTAGCATCCCCATGTACATTCCCGGGTAACAATCTCCATGTACATTCCCGGGTTACAATCCCCATGTCCATTCCCAGGGTTAGTATCCCATTGTATATTCCCGGGTTAGTATTCCCATGTACATTCCCTGGTTAGATTTCCCATGTACATTCCCGAGTTAGAAACCCCATGT
This sequence comes from Pristiophorus japonicus, assembly GCF_044704955.1. NCBI lineage: Eukaryota > Metazoa > Chordata > Chondrichthyes > Pristiophoridae > Pristiophorus > Pristiophorus japonicus. The sequence goes on from NC_092011.1 coordinate 12,697,986, forward strand.
AAATTTCAGGGTTAGTATACCCATGTACATTACCGGGTTAGAATCCCCATGTACATTCCCGGGTTAGAATTCCCATGCACATTCCCGGGTTAGAATTCCCATTCACATTCCCAGGGTTAGAATCCCCATGTATATTCCCAAGGTTAGAATCCCCATGTACATTCCCAGGGTTAGAATTACCATGTACATTCCCGGGTTTGAATTCCCATGTACTTTCCCGGGTTAGAATCCCCATGTACATTCCATGGTTGGAATTCCCATGTACATCCCCGGGTTATAATCCCCATGAACATTCCCGGGTTAGAATCCCCATGTACATTCCCTGGTTTGAATCCCCAAGTACATTCCTGGGTTAGAATCCCCATGTACATTCCCGGGTTAGGATCCAGATGTACGTTCCTGGGTTAGAATCCACATGTACATTCCCGGGTTAGTATCCCAATGTACATTCCCAGGGATAGACTCCCCATGTACATTCCCTGGGTTCGAATCCCCATGTACATTCCCAGGGTCAGATTCCCATGTTCATTCCCAGGTTTAGAATTCCCATGTACATTCCCGGGTTAGAATCCCCATGTACATTCCCGGGTTAGTATCCCCATTTACATTCCCAGACTGAGAATCCCCATATACATTCCCAAGGTTAGAATCCCCATGTAAGTTCCCGGGTTAGAATCCCCATGTACATTCTCTGTTTAGAATCCCGATAGTACATTCCCAGGTTTGAATCCCCTTGTACATTCCCGGGTTAGAATCCCCATGTACATTCCAGGGTTAGAATCCCCATGTACATTCCAGGGTTAGTATACCCATGTACATTCCCGGTATTGAATCCCCATGTACATTCCCGGGTTAGAATCCCCATGTACTTTCCCGAGTTAGAATCCCCATGTACATTCCCGGGTTAGAATCCCCATGTATATTCCCTGGTTAGAATCTCCATTTATATACCAGGGTTAGAATCCCCATGTACATTCCTAGGGTTAGTATCCCCATGTACATTCCCGGGTTAGAATTCCCATGTACATTCTCGTGTTAGAATCCCCATGTACATTCCCGGGTTAGTATCCCCGTGTACATTCCCCGGTTAGTATACCCATGTACATTCCCAGGGTTGGAATCCCCCATATACATTCCCGGGTTAGAATCCCGATGTACATTCCCAGGTTTGAATCTCCTTGTACATTCCTGGGTTAGAATCCCCATGTACATTCCCGGGGTAGAATCCCCGTGTACATTCCACGGTTAGTATACCCATGTACATTACCGTGTTAGAATCCCCATGTACATTCCCGGGTTAGAATCCCCATGTACATTCCCTGGTTAGATTCCCCATTTACATTCCCGAGTTAGAAACCCCATGTAAATTTCAGGGTTAGTATACCCATGTACATTCCCAGGGTTGGAATCCCCCATATACATTCCCGGGTTAGAATCCCGATGTACATTCCCAGGTTTGAATCTCCTTGTACATTCCTGGGTTAGAATCCCCATGTACATTCCCTGGTTAGATTCCCCATTTACATTCCCGAGTTAGAAACCCCATGTAAATTTCAGGGTTAGTATACCCATGTACATTACCGGGTTAGAATCCTCATGTTCATTCCCGGGTTAGAATCCCCATGTACATTCCCGGGTTAGAATCCCCATGCACATTCCTGGGTTAGAATTCCCATGTACATTCCCAGGGTTAGAATCCCCATGTAGATTCCCAGGGTTAGAATCCCCATGTACATTCCCAGGGTTGGAAATTCCATGTACATTCCCTGGTTTGAATCCCCATGTACTTTCCCGGGTTAGAATCCCCATGTACATTCCAGGTTTAGAATTCCCATGTACATTCCCAGGGTTAGATTCCCATGTTCATTCCCAGGTTTAGAATTCCCATGTACATTCCCGGGTTAGAATCCCCATGTACATTCCCGGGTTAGTATCTCCATTTACATTCCCAGGGTGAGATTCCCCATATACATTCCCAAGGTTAGAATCCCCATGTACGTTCCTGGGTTAGAATCCCCATGTACATTCTCGGTTTAGAATCCCGATATTACATTCCCAGGTTTGAATCCCCTTTTACATTCCCGGGTTAGAATCCCCATGTACATTCCAGGGTTAGAATCCCCATGTACATTCCAGGGTTAGTATACCCATGTACATTCCCGGTATTGAATCCCCATGTACATTCCCGGGTTAGAATCCCCAAGTTCATTCCCGGGTTAGAATCCCCATGTACATTCCCAGGGTTTGAATCCCCATGTACATTCCCAGGGTAGATATCCCCATGTACATACCCGGGTTACAATCCCCATGTACATTCCTCAGGTTACAATCCCCATATACATTCCCAGGGTTAGTAACCCCATGTACATTCCTGGGTTAGTATCTCCATGTACATTCCCGGGTTAGAATCCCCATGTACATTCCCGAGTTAGAATCCCCATGTACATTCCCGGGTTAGTATCCCCATGTACATTCCCGGGTTATTGTCCAAATGTACATTCCCAGATATGGATTCCCCCAGATATATTCCCAGGGTTAGAATCCCCATGTATGTTCCTGGGTTAGAATCCCCATGTACATTCCTGTGTTATAATCCCCATGTACATTCCTGGGTTCGTATCCCCATGTACATTCCAAGGGTTAGTATACCCATGTACATTCACATTTTAGAATCCCCATGTACATTCCAGGGATGGAATCCCCATGTACATTCCCGGGTTGAAATCCCCATATACATTACCGGGTTAGAATGCCCATGTACATTCCCATGGTTAGAATCCCCATGTACATTCCCACGGTTAGAATCCCCATGTACATTCCCAGGGTTAGAATCCCCATGTACATTCCCAGGGTTAGAATCTACATGTACATTCCCGTGTTTAATCCCCATGTACATTACCAGTTTAGAATCCCCATGTACATTCCCGGGTTAGAATCCCCATGTACATTCCCGGGTTAGTATCCCCATGTACATTCCCGGGTTAGAATGCCCATGTACATTCCCAGGGTGAGAATCCCCATGTACATTCCCGGATTAGAATCCACATGTCAATGCCTGGGTTAGAATTCCCGTGTACATTCAAGGGATAGAATCCCCATGTACATTCCCAGGTTAGAAACCCCATGTACTTTCCTTGGTTAGAATTCCCATGTACATTCCCGGGGTAGAATCCCCGTGTACATTCCACGGTTATTGTACCCATGTACATTACCGTGTTAGAATCCCCATGTACATTCCCGGGTTAGAATCCCCATGTACATTCCCTGGTTAGATTTCCCATTTACATTCCCGAGTTAGAATCCCCATGTAAATTTCAGGGTTAGTATACCCATGTACATTACCGGGTTAGAATCCCCATGTACATTCCCGGGTTAGAATCCCCATGTACATTCCCGGGTTAGAATCACCATGCACATTCCCAGGGTTAGAATTACCATATACATTCCCCTGTTAGAATCCCGATGTACATTCTCGTGTTAGAATCCCCATGTACATTCCCGGGTTAGAATCCCCATGTATATTCCCGGGTTAGAATCCCCATGCACATTCCCGGCTTAGAATCCCCATGTACATTCCCAGGGTTAGCATCCCCATGTACATTCCCGGGTAACAATCTCCATGTACATTCCCGGGTTACAATCCCCATGTCCATTCCCAGGGTTAGTATCCCATTGTATATTCCCGGGTTAGTATTCCCATGTACATTCCCTGGTTAGATTCCCCATGTACATTCCTGAGTTAGAAACCCCATGTAAATTTCAGGGTTAGTATACCCATGTACATTACCGGGTTAGAATCCCCATGTACATTCCCGGGTTAGAATCCCCATGTACATTCCCGGGTTAGAATCCACATGCACATTCCCGGGTTAGAATTCCCATGTACATTCCCAGGGTTAGAATCCCCATGTATATTCCCAGGGTTAGAATTCCCATGTACATTCCCAGGGTTAGAATTACCATGTACATTCCCGGGTTAGAATTCCCATGTACTTTCCCAGGTTAGAATCCCCATGTACATTCCACGGTTGGAATTCCCATGTACATCCCCGGGTTATAATCCCCATGAACATTCCCGGGTTAGAATCCCCATGTACATTCCCAGGTTTGAATCCCCAAGTTCATTCCCAGGTTAGAATCCCCATGTACATTCCCGGGTTAGGATCCAGATGTACGTTCCTGGGTTAGAATCCACATGTACATTGCGGGTTAGTATCCCAATGTACATTCCCAGGGTTAGACTCCCCATGTACATTCCCAGGGTTCGAATCCCCATGTACATTCCCAGGGTTAGATTCCCATGTTCATGCCCAGGTTTAGAATTCCCATGTACATTCCCGGGTTAGAATCCCCATGTACATTCCCGGGTTAGTATCCCCATTTACATTCCCAGGGTGAGAATCCCCATATACATTCCCAAGGTTAGAATCCCCATGTACGTTCCCAGGTTAGAATCCCCATGTACATTCTCGGTTTAGAATCCCGATAGTACATTCCCAGGTTTCAATCCCCTTGTACATTCCCGGGTTAGAATCCCCATGTACATTCCAGGGTTAGAATCCCCATGTACATTCCAGGGTTAGTATACCCATGTATATTCCCGGTATTGAATCCCCATGTACATTCCCGGGTTAGAATCCCCATTTACTTTCCCGGGTTAGAATCCCCATGTACATTCCCGGGTTAGAATCCCCATGTATATTCCCGGGTTAGAATCCCCATTTATATACCAGGGTTAGAATCCCCATGTACATTCCTAGGGTTAGTATCCCCATGTACATTCCCGGGTTAGAATCCCCATGTACATTCTCGTGTTAGAATCCCCATGTACATTCCCGGGTTAGTATCCCCATGTACATTCCCCGGTTAGTATACCCATGTACATTCCCAGGGTTGGAATCCCCCATATACATTCCCGGGTTAGAATCCCGATGTACATTCCAAGGTTTGAATCTCCTTGTACATTCCCGGGTTAGAATCCCCATGTACATTCCCGGGGTAGAATCCCCGTGTACATTCCACGGTTAGTACACCCATGTACATTACCGTGTTAGAATCCCCATGTACATTCCCGGGTTAGAATCCCCATGTACATTCCCTGGTTAGATTCCCCATTTACATTCCCGAGTTAGAATCCCCATGTAAATTTCAGGGTTAGTATACCCATGTACATTCCCGGGTTAGAATCCCCATGTACATTCCCGGGTTAGAATCCCCATGTACATTCCTGGGTTAGAATCCCGATGTACATTCCCAGGGTTGGAATCCCCCATATACATTCCCGGGTTAGAATCCCGATGTACATTCTCGTGTTAGAATCCACATGTACATTCCCGGGTTAGAATTCCCATGTACATTCCCGGGTTAGAATCCCCATGCACATTCCCGGCTTAGAATCCCCATGTACATTCCCAGGGTTAGCATCCCCATGTACATTCCCGGGTAACAATCTCCATGTACATTCCCGGGTTACAATCCCCATGTCCATTCCCAGGGTTAGTATCCCATTGTATATTCCCGGGTTAGTATTCCCATGTACATTCCCTGGTTAGATTCCCCATGTACATTCCTGAGTTAGAAACCCCATGTAAATTTCAGGGTTAGTATACCCATGTACATTACCGGGTTAGAATCCCCATGTACATTCCCGGGTTAGAATCCCCATGTACATTCCCGGGTTAGAATCCACATGCACATTCCCGGGTTAGAATTCCCATGTACATTCCCAGGGTTAGAATCCCCATGTATATTCCCAGGGTTAGAATTCCCATGTACATTCCCAGGGTTAGAATTACCATGTACATTCCCGGGTTAGAATTCCCATGTACTTTCCCAGGTTAGAATCCCCATGTACATTCCACGGTTGGAATTCCCATGTACATCCCCGGGTTATAATCCCCATGAACATTCCCGGGTTAGAATCCCCATGTACATTCCCAGGTTTGAATCCCCAAGTTCATTCCCAGGTTAGAATCCCCATGTACATTCCCGGGTTAGGATCCAGATGTACGTTCCTGGGTTAGAATCCACATGTACATTGCGGGTTAGTATCCCAATGTACATTCCCAGGGTTAGACTCCCCATGTACATTCCCAGGGTTCGAATCCCCATGTACATTCCCAGGGTTAGATTCCCATGTTCATGCCCAGGTTTAGAATTCCCATGTACATTCCCGGGTTAGAATCCACATGTACATTCCCGGGTTAGTATCCCCATTTACATTCCCAGGGTGAGAATCCCCATATACATTCCTAAGGTTAGAATCCCCATGTACGTTCCCAGGTTAGAATCCCCATGTACATTCTCGGTTTAGAATCCCGATAGTACATTCCCAGGTTTCAATCCCTTTGTACATTCCCGGGTTAGAATCCCCATGTACATTCCAGGGTTAGAATCCCCATGTACATTCCAGGGTTAGTATACCCATGTACATTCCCGGTATTGAATCCCCATGTACATTCCCGGGTTAGAATCCCCATTTACTTTCCCGGGTTAGAATCCCCATGTACATTCCCGGGTTAGAATCCCCATGTATATTCCCGGGTTAGAATCCCCATTTATATACCAGGGTTAGAATCCCCATGTACATTCCTAGGGTTAGTATCCCCATGTACATTCCCGGGTTAAAATCCCCATGTACATTCTCGTGTTAGAATCCCCATGTACATTCCCGGGTTAGTATCCCCATGTACATTCCCCGGTTAGTATACCCATGTACATTCCCAGGGTTGGAATCCCCCATATACATTCCCGGGTTAGAATCCCGATGTACATTCCCAGGTTTGAATCTCCTTGTACATTCCCGGGTTAGAATCCCCATGTACATTCCCGGGGTAGAATCCCCGTGTACATTCCACGGTTAGTATACCCATGTACATTACCGTGTTAGAATCCCCATGTACATTCCCGGGTTAGAATCCCCATGTACATTCCCTGGTTAGATTCCCCATTTACATTCCCGAGTTAGAATCCCCATGTAAATTTCAGGGTTAGTATACCCATGTACATTCCCGGGTTAGAATCCCCATGTACATTCCCGGGTTAGAATCCCCATGTACATTCCTGGGTTAGAATCCCGATGTACATTCCCAGGGTTGGAATCCCCCATATACATTCCCGGGTTAGAATCCCGATGTACATTCTCGTGTTAGAATCCACATGTACATTCCCGGGTTAGAATTCCCATGTACATTCCCGGGTTAGAATCCCCATGCACATTCCCGGCTTAGAATCCCCGTGTACATTCCCAGGGTTAGCATCCCCATGTACATTCCCGGGTAACAATCGCCATGTACATTCCCGGGTTACAATCCCCATGTCCATTCCCAGGGTTAGTATCCCATTGTATATTCCCGGGTTAGTATTCCCATGTACATTCCCTGGTTAGATTTCCAATATACATTCCCGAGTTAGAAACCCCATGTAAATTTCAGGGTTAGTATACCCATGTACATTACCGGGTTAGAATCCCCATGTACATTCCCGGGTTAGAATCTCCATTTACATTCCCGGGTTAGAATCCCCATGCACATTCCAGGGTTAGAATTCCCACGTACATTCCCAGGGTTAGAATCCCCATGTATATTCCGAGGGTTAGAATCCCCATGTACATTCCCAGGGTTAGAATTACCATGTACATTCCCGGGTTAGAATTCCCATGTACTTTCCCGGGTTAGAATCCCCATGTAAATTCCATGGTTGGAATTCCCATGTACATCCCCGGGTTATAATCCCCATGAACATTCCCGGGTTAGAATCCCCATGTACATTCCTGGGTTAGTATACCCATGAATATTCCAGGGTTAGAATCCCCATGTACATTCCCGGGTTAGAATCCCCATGTACGTTCCAGGGTTAGAATCCCCATGTACATTCCCGGGTTAGAATCCCCATGTACATTCCCAGGGTCAGAATCCCCATGTACATTCCCGAGTTATAATCCCCATGTACATTCCTGGGTTAGAATCCCCATGTACATTCCTGGGTTAGTATACCCATGAATATTCACGGGTTAGAATCCCCATGTACATTCCCGGGTTAGAATCCCCATGTACTTGCCCGGGTTAGAAGCCCCATGTACATTCCCGGGTTAGGATCCTCATGTACATTCCCGGGTTAGAATCATCAAGTGCATTCCCGGGTTAGAATCCCCATGTACATTCCCAGGGTTAGAATCCCCTTGTACATTCCTAGGGTAGATATCCCCATGTACATACCCGGGTTACAATCCCCATGTACATTCCTCAGGTTTCAATCCCCATATACATTCCCAGGGTTAGTAACCCCATGTACATTCCTGGGTTAGTATCTCCATGTACATTCCCGGGTTAGAATCCCCATGTACATTCCCGAGTTAGAATCCCCATGTACATTCCCGGGTTAGTATCCCCATGTACATTCCCGGGTTATTATCCAAAAGTACATTCCCAGAGTTGGATTCCCCCTGATACATTCCCAGGGTTAGCATCCCCATGTACATTCCCGGGTAACAATCTCCATGTACATTCCCGGGTTACAATCCCCATGTCCATTCCCAGGGTTAGTATCCCATTGCATATTCCCGGGTTAATATTCCCATGTACATTCCCTGGTTAGATTTCCCATGTACATTCCCGAGTTAGAAACCCCATGTAAATTTCAGGGTTAGTAGACCCATGTACATTACGGGGTTAGAATCCCCATGTACATTCCCGGGTTAGAATCCCCATGCACATTCCCGGGTTAGAATTCCCATGTACATTCCCAGGGTTAGAATCCCCATGTATATTCCCAAGGTTAGAATCCCCATGTACATTCCCAGGGTTAGAATTACCATGTACATTCCCGGGTTTGAATTCCCATGTACTTTCCCGGGTTAGAATCCCCATGTACATTCCATGGTTGGAATTCCCATGTACATCCCCGGGTTATAATCCCCATGAACATTCCCGGGTTAGAATCCCCATGTACATTCCCTGGTTTGAATCCCCAAGTACATTCCCGGGTTAGAATCCCCATGTACATTCCCGGGTTAGGATCCAGATGTACGTTCCTGGGTTAGAATCCACATGTACATTCCCGGGTTAGTATCCCAATGTACATTCCCAGGGTTAGACTCCCCATGTACATTCCCAGGGTTCGAATCCCCATGTACATTCCCAGGGTTAGATTCCCATGTTCATTCCCAGGTTTAGAATTCCCATGTACATTCCCGGGTTAGAATCCCCATGTACATTCCCGGGTTAGTATCCCCATTTACATTCCCAGGGTGAGAATCCCCATATACATTCCCAAGGTTAGAATCCCCATTTAGGTTCCCGGGTTAGAATCCCCATGTACATTCTCGGTTTAGAATCCCGATAGTACATTCCCAGGTTTGAATCCCCTTGTACATTCCCGGGTTAGAATCCCCATGTACATTCCAGGGTTAGAATCCCCATGTACATTCCAGGGTTAGTATACCCATGTACATTCCCGGTATTGAATCCCCATGTACATTCCCGGGTTAGAATCCCCATGTACTTTCCCGAGTTAGAATCCCCATGTACATTCCCGGGTTAGAATCCCCATGTACATTCCCGGGTTAGAATCTCCATTTATATACCAGGGTTAGAATCCCCATGTACATTCCTAGGGTTAGTATCCCCATGTACATTCCCGGGTTAGAATCCCCATGTACATTCTCGTGTTAGAATCCCCATGTACATTCCCGGGTTAGTATCCCCATGTACATTCCCCGGTTAGTATACCCATGTACATTCCCAGGGTTGGAATCCCCCATATACATTCCCGGGTTAGAATCCCGATATACATTCCCAGGTTTGAATCTCCTTGTACATTCCCGGGTTAGAATCCCCATGTACATTCCCGGGGTAGAATCCCCGTTTACAGTCCACGGTTAGTATACCCATGTACATTACCGTGTTAGAATCCCCATGTACATTCCCGGGTTAGAATCCCCATGTACATTCCCTGGTTAGATTCCCCATTTACATTCCCGAGTTAGAAACCCCATGTAAATTTCAGGGTTAGTATACCCATGTACATTACCGGGTTAGAATCCCCATGTACATTCCCGGGTTAGAATCCCCATGTACATTCCCGGGTTAGAATCCCCATGCACATTCCTGGGTTAGAATACCCATGTACAATCCTAGGGTTAGAATCCCCATGTAGATTCCCAGGGTTAGAATCCCCATGTACATTCCCAGGGTTAGAATTACCATGTACATTCCCGGGTTTGAATCCCCATGTACTTTCCCGGGTTAGAATCCCCATGTACATTCCAGGGTTAGAATCCCCATGTACATTCCAGGGTTAGTATACCCATGTACATTCCCGGTATTGAATCCCCATGTACATTCCCGGGTTAGAATCCCCATGTACTTTCCCGAGTTAGAATCCCCATGTACATTCCCAGGTTAGAATCCCCATGTACATTCCCGGGTTAGAATCTCCATTTATATACCAGGGTTAGAATCCCCATGTACATTCCTAGGGTTAGTATCCCCATGTACATTCCCGGGTTAGAGTCCCCATGTACATTCTCGTGTTAGAATCCCCATGTACATTCCCGGGTTAGTATCCCCATGTACATTCCCCGGTTAGTATACCCATGTACATTCCCAGGGTTGGAATCCCCCATATACATTCCCGGGTTAGAATCCCGATGTACATTCCCAGGTTTGAATCTCCTTGTACATTCCCGGGTTAGAATCCCCATGTACATTCCCGGTGTAGAATCCCCGTGTACAGTCCACGGTTAGTATACCCATGTACATTACCGTGTTAGAATCCCCATGTACATTCCCGGGTTAGAATCCCCATGTACATTCCCTGGTTAGATTCCCCATTTACATTCCGAGTTAGAACCCCATGTAAATTTCAGGGTTTGTATACCCATGTACATTACCGGGTTAGAATCCCCATGTACATTCCCGGGTTAGAATCCCCATGTACATTCCCGGGTTAGAATCCCCATGCACATTCCTGGGTTAGAATTCCCATGTACATTCCCAGGGTTAGAATCCCCATGTAGATTCCCAGGGTTAGAATCCCCATGTACATTCCCAGGGTTAGAATTACCATGTATATTCCCGGGTCTGAATCCCCATGTACTTTCCCGGGTTAGAATCCCCATGTACATTCCAGGGTTAGAATTCCCATGTACATTCCCAGGGTTAGATTCCCATGTTCATTCCCAGGTTTAGAATTCCCATGTACATTCCCGGGTTAGAATTCCCATGTACATTCCCGGGTTAGTATCTCCATTTACATTCCCAGGGTGAGAATCCCCATATACATTCCCAAGGTTAGAATCCCCATGTACGTTCCTGGGTTAGAATCCCCATGTACATTCTCGGTTTAGAATCCCGATAGTACATTCCCAGGTTTGAATCCCCTTGTACATTCCCGGGTTAGAATCCCCATGTACATTCCAGGGTTAGAATCCCCATGTACATTCCAGGGTTAGTATACCCATGTACATTCCCGGTATTGAATCCCCATGTACATTCCCGGGTTAGAATCCCCAAGTTCATTCCCGGGTTAGAATCCCCATGTACATTCCCAGGGTTTGAATCCCCATGTACATTCCCAGGGTAGATATCCCCATGTACATACCCGGGTTACAATCCCCATGTACATTCCTCAGGTTACAATCCCCTTGTACATTCCCGGGTTAGAATCCCCATGTACATTCCAGGGTTAGAATCCCCATGTACATTCCAGGGTTAGTATACCCATATACATTCCCGGGATTGAATCCCCATGTACATTCCCGGGTTAGAATCCCCATTTACTTTCCCGGGTTAGAATCCCCATGTACATTCCCGGGTTAGAATCCCCATGTACATTCCCGGGTTAGAATCCCCATTTATATACCAGGGTTAGAATCCCCATGTACATTCCTAGGGTTAGTATTCCCATGTACATTCCCGGGTTAGAATCCCCATGTACATTCTCGTGTTAGAATCCCCATGTACATTCCCGGGTTAGTATCCCCATGTACATTCCCCGGTTAGTATACCCATGTACATTCCCAGGGTTGGAATCCCCATATACATTCCCGGGTTAGAATCCCGATGTACATTCCCAGGTTTGAATCTCCTTGTACATTCCCGGGTTAGAATCCCCATGTACATTCCCGGGGTAGAATCCCCGTGTACATTCCACGGTTAGTATACCCATGTACATTACCGTGTTAGAATCCCCATGTACATTCCCGGGTTAGAATCCCCATGTACATTCCCTGGTTAGATTCCCCATTTACATTCCCGAGTTAGAATCCCCATGTAAATTTCATGGTTAGTATACCCATGTACATTACCGGGTTAGAATCCCCATGTACATTCCCGGGTTAGAATCCCCATTTACATTCCCGGGTTAGAATCCCGATGTACATTCCCAGGGTTGGAATCCCCCATATACATTCCCGGGTTAGAATCCCGATGTACATTCTCGTGTTAGAATCCACATGTACATTCCCGGGTTAGAATTCCCATGTACATTCCCGGGTTAGAATCCCCATGCACATTCCCGGCTTAGAATCCCCATGTACATTCCGAGGGTTCGCATCCCCATGTACATTCCCGGGTAACAATCTCCACGTACATTCCCTGGTTACAATCCCCATGTCCATTCCCAGGGTTAGTATCCCATTGTATATTCCCGGGTTAGTATTCCCATGTACATTCCCTGGTTAGATTTCCAATATACATTCCCGAGTTAGAAACCCCATGTAAATTTCAGGGTTAGTATACCCATGTACATTACCGGGTTAGAATCCCCATGTACATTCCCGGGTTAGAATCTCCATTTACATTCCCGGGTTAGAATCCCCATGCACATTCCCGGGTTAGAATTCCCACGTACATTCCCAGGGTTAGAATCCCCATGTATATTCCGAGTGTTAGAATCCCCAAGTACATTCCCAGGGTTAGAATTACCATGTACATTCCCGGGTTAGAATTCCCATGTACTTTCCCGGGTTAGAATCCCCATGTACATTCCATGGTTGGAATTCCCATGTACATCCCCGGGTTATAATCCCCATGAACATTCCCGGGTTAGAATCCCCATGTACATTCCTGGGTTAGTATACCCATGAATATTCCAGGGTTAGAATCCCCATGTACATTCCCGGGTTAGACTCCCCATGTACGTTCCAGGGTTAGAATCCCCATGTACATTCCAGGGTTAGTATCCCCATTTACATTCCCAGGGTGAGAATCCCCATATACATTCCCAAGGTGAGAATCCCCATGTACGTTCCCGGGTTAGAATCCCCATGTACATTCTCGGTTTAGAATCCCGATAGTACATTCCCAGGTTTGAATCCCCTTGTACATTCCCGGGTTAGAATCCCCATGTACATTCCAGGGTTAGAATCCCCATGTACATTCCAGGGTTAGTATACCCATGTACATTCCCGGTATTGAATCCCCATGTACATTCCCGGGTTAGAATCCCCAAGTTCATTCCCGGGTTAGAATCCCCATGTACATTCCCAGGGTTTGAATCCCCATGTACATTCCCAGGGTAGATATCCCCATGTACATTCCCGGGTTACAATCCCCATGTACATTCCTCAGGTTACAATCCCCTTGTACATTCCCGGGTTAGAATCCCCATGTACATTCCAGGGTTAGAATCCCCATGTACATTCCAGGGTTAGTATACCCATGTACATTCCCGGTATTGAATCCCCATGTACATTCCCGGGTTAGAATTCCCAGTTACTTTCCCGGGTTAGAATCCCCATGTACATTCCCGGGTTAGAATCCCCATGTACATTCCCGGGTTAGAATCCCCATTTATATACCAGGGTTAGAATCCCCATGTACATTCCTAGGGTTAGTATCCCCATGTACATTCCCGGGTTAGAATCCCCATGTACATTCTCGTGTTAGAATCCCCATGTACATTCCCGGGTTAGTATCCCCATGTACATTCCCCGGTTAGTATACCCATGTACATTCCCAGGGTCAGAATCCCCATGTACATTCCCGAGTTATAATCCCCATGTACATTCCCGGGTTAGAATCCCCATGTACATTCCTGGGTTAGTATACCCATGAATATTCACGGGTTAGAATCCCCATGTACATTCCCGGGTTAGAATCCCCATGTACTTGCCCGGGTTAGAAGCCCCATGTACATTCCCGGGTTAGAATCCTCATTTACATTCCCGGGTTAGAATCATCAAGTACATTCCCGGGTTAGAATCCCCATGTACATTCCCAGGGTTAGAATCCCCTTGTACATTCCCAGGGTAGATATCCCCATGTACATACCCGGGTTACAATCCCCATGTACATTCCTCATGTTACAATCCCCATATACATTCCCAGGGTTAGTAACCCCATGTACATTCCTGGGTTAGTATCTCCATGTACATACCCGGGTTAGAATCCCCATGTACATTCCCGAGTTAGAATCCCCATGTACATTCCCGGGTTAGTATCCCCATGTACATTCCCGGGTTATTATCCAAAAGTACATTCCCAGAGTTGGATTCCCCCAGATACATTCCCAGGGTTAGCATCCCCATGTACATTCCCGGGTAACAATCTCCATGTACATTCCCGGGTTACAATCCCCATGTACATTCCCAGGGTTAGTATCCCATTGCATATTCCCGGGTTAGTATTCCCATGTACATTCCCTGGTTAGATTTCCCATGTACATTCCCGAGTTAGAAACCCCATGTAAATTTCAGGGTTAGTATACCCATGTACATTACCGGGTTAGAATCGCCATGTACATTCCCGGGTTAGAATCCCCATGCACATTCCCGGGTTAGAATTCCCATGTACATTCCCAGGGTTAGAATCCCCATGTATATTCCCAAGGTTAGAATCCCCATGTACATTCCCAGGGTTAGAATTACCATGTACATTCCCGGGTTTGAATTCCCATGTACTTTCCCGGGTTAGAATCCCCATGTACATTCCATGGTTGGAATTCCCATGTACATCCCCGGGTTATAATCCCCATGAACATTCCCGGGTTAGAATCCCCATGTACATTCCCTGGTTTGAATCCCCAAGTACATTCCCGGGTTAGAATCCCCATGTACATTCCCGGGTTAGGATCCAGATGTAAGTTCCTGGGTTAGAATCCACATGTACATTCCCGGGTTAGTATCCCAATGTACATTCCCAGGGTTAGACTCCACATGTACATTCCCAGGGTTCGAATCCCCATGTACATTCCCAGGGTTAGATTCCCATGTACATTCCCAGGGTTTGAATCCCCATGTACATTCCCAGGGTAGATATCCCCATGTACATTCCCGGGTTACAATCCCCATGTACATTCCTCAGGTTACAATCCCCTTGTACATTCCCGGGTTAGAATCCCCATGTACATTCCAGGTTTAGAATCCCCATGTACATTCCAGGGTTAGTATACCCATGTACATTCCCGGTATTGAATCCCCATGTACATTCCCGGGTTAGAATTCCCAGTTACTTTCCCGGGTTAGAATCCCCATGTACATTCCCGGGTTAGAATCCCCATGTACATTCCCGGGTTAGAATCCCCATTTATATACCAGGGTTAGAATCCCCATGTACATTCCTAGGGTTAGTATCCCCATGTACATTCCCGGGTTAGAATCCCCATGTACATTCTCGTGTTAGAATCCCCATGTACATTCCCGGGTTAGTATCCCCATGTACATTCCCCGGTTAGTATACCCATGTACATTCCCAGGGTCAGAATCCCCATGTACATTCCCGAGTTATAATCCCCATGTACATTCCCGGGTTAGAATCCCCATGTACATTCCTGGGTTAGTATACCCATGAATATTCACGGGTTAGAATCCCCATGTACATTCCCGGGTTAGAATCCCCATGTACTTGCCCGGGTTAGAAGCCCCATGTACATTCCCGGGTTAGAATCCTCATTTACATTCCCGGGTTAGAATCATCAAGTACATTCCCGGGTTAGAATCCCCATGTACATTCCCAGGGTTAGAATCCCCTTGTACATTCCCAGGGTAGATATCCCCATGTACATACCCGGGTTACAATCCCCATGTACATTCCTCATGTTACAATCCCCATATACATTCCCAGGGTTAGTAACCCCATGTACATTCCTGGGTTAGTATCTCCATGTACATACCCGGGTTAGAATCCCCATGTACATTCCCGAGTTAGAATCCCCATGTACATTCCCGGGTTAGTATCCCCATGTACATTCCCGGGTTATTATCCAAAAGTACATTCCCAGAGTTGGATTCCCCCAGATACATTCCCAGGGTTAGCATCCCCATGTACATTCCCGGGTAACAATCTCCATGTACATTCCCGGGTTACAATCCCCATGTACATTCCCAGGGTTAGTATCCCATTGCATATTCCCGGGTTAGTATTCCCATGTACATTCCCTGGTTAGATTTCCCATGTACATTCCCGAGTTAGAAACCCCATGTAAATTTCAGGGTTAGTATACCCATGTACATTACCGGGTTAGAATCCCCATGTACATTCTCGGGTTAGAATCCCCATGCACATTCCCGGGTTAGAATTCCCATGTACATTCCCAGGGTTAGAATCCCCATGTATATTCCCAAGGTTAGAATCCCCATGTACATTCCCAGGGTTAGAATTACCATGTACATTCCCGGGTTTGAATTCCCATGTACTTTCCCGGGTTAGAATCCCCATGTACATTCCATGGTTGGAATTCCCATGTACATCCCCGGGTTATAATCCCCATGAACATTCCCGGGTTAGAATCCCCATGTACATTCCCTGGTTTGAATCCCCAAGTACATTCCCGGGTTAGAATCCCCATGTACATTCCCGGGTTAGGATCCAGATGTAAGTTCCTGGGTTAGAATCCACATGTACATTCCCGGGTTAGTATCCCAATGTACATTCCCAGGGTTAGACTCCCCATGTACATTCCCAGGGTTCGAATCCCCATGTACATTCCCAGGGTTAGATTCCCATGTTCATTCCCAGGTTTGGAATTCCCATGTACATTCCCAGGTTAGAATCCCCATGTACATTCCCGGGTTAGTATCCCCATTTACATTCCCAGGGTGAGAATCCCCATATACATTCCCAAGGTTAGAATCCCCATGTAGGTTCCCGTGTTAGAATCCCCATGTACATTCTCGGTTTAGAATCCCGATAGTACATTCCCAGGTTTGAATCCCCTTGTACATTCCCGGGTTAGAATCCCCATGTACATTCCAGGGTTAGTATACCCATGTACATTCCCGGTATTGAATCCCCATGTACATTCCCGGGTTAGAATCCCCATGTACTTTCCCGAGTTAGAATCCCCATGTACATTCCCGGGTTAGAATCCCCATGTACATTCCCGGGTTAGAATCTCCATTTATATACCAGGGTTAGAATCCCCATGTACATTCCTAGGGTTAGTATCCCCATGTACATTCCCGGGTTAGAATCCCCATGTACATTCTCGTGTTAGAATCCCCATGTACATTCCCGGGTTAGTATCCCCATGTACATTCCCCGGTTAGTATACCCATGTACATTCCCAGGGTTGGAATCCCCCATATACATTCCCGGGTTAGAATCCCGATGTACATTCCCAGGTTTGAATCTCCTTGTACATTCCCGGGTAAGAATCCCCATGTACATTCCCGGGGTAGAATCCCCGTTTACAGTCCACGGTTAGTATACCCATGTACATTACCGTGTTAGAATCCCCATGTACATTCCCGGGTTAGAATCCCCATGTACATTCCCTGGTTAGATTCCCCATTTACATTCCCGAGTTAGAAACCCCATGTAAATTTCAGGGTTAGTATACCCATGTACATTACCGGGTTAGAATCCCCATGTACATTCCCGGGTTAGAATCCCCATGTACATTCCCGGGTTAGAATCCCCATGCACATTCCTGGGTTAGAATTCCCATGTACATTCCCAGGGTTAGAATCCCCATGTAGATTCCCAGGGTTAGAATCCCCATGTACATTCCCAGGGTTAGAATTACCATGTACATTCCCGGGTTTGAATCCCCATGTACTTTCCCGGGTTAGAATCCCCATGTACATTCCAGGGTTAGAATCCCCATGTACATTCCAGGGTTAGTATACCCATGTACATTCCCGGTATTGAATCCACATGTACATTCCCGGGTTAGAATCCCCATGTACTTTCCCGAGTTAGAATCCCCATGTACATTCCCAGGTTAGAATCCCCATGTACATTCCCGGGTTAGAATCTCCATTTATATACCAGGGTTAGAATCCCCATGTACATTCCTAGGGTTAGTATCCCCATGTACATTCCCGGGTTAGAGTCCCCATGTACATTCTCGTGTTAGAATCCCCATGTACATTCCCGGGTTAGTATCCCCATGTACATTCCCCGGTTAGTATACCCATGTACATTCCCAGGGTTGGAATCCCCCATATACATTCCCGGGTTAGAATCCCGATGTACATTCCCAGGTTTGAATCTCCTTGTACATTCCCGGGTTAGAATCCCCATGTACATTCCCGGTGTAGAATCCCCGTGTACAGTCCACGGTGAGTATACCCATGTACATTACCGTGTTAGAATCCCCATGTACATTCCCGGGTTAGAATCCCCATGTACATTCCCTGGTTAGATTCCCCATTTACATTCCCGAGTTAGAAACCCCATGTAAATTTCAGGGTTAGTATACCCATGTACATTACCGGGTTAGAATCCCCATGTACATTCCCGGGTTAGAATCCCCATGTACATTCCCGGGTTAGAATCCCCATGCACATTCCTGGGTTAGAATTCCCATGTACATTCCCAGGGTTAGAATCCCCATGTAGATTCCCAGGTTTAGAATCCCCATGTACATTCCCAGGGTTAGAATTACCATGTATATTCCCGGGTCTGAATCCCCATGTACTTTCCCGGGTTAGAATCCCCATGTACATTCCAGGGTTAGAATTCCCATGTACATTCCCAGGGTTAGATTCCCATTTTCATTCCCAGGTTTAGAATTCCCATGTACATTCCCGGGTTAGAATTCCCATATACATTCCCGGGTTAGTATCTCCATTTACATTCCCAAGGTGAGAATCCCCATATACATTCCCAAGGTTAGAATCCCCATGTACGTTCCTGGGTTAGAATCCCCATGTACATTCTCGGTTTAGAATCCTGATAGTACATTCCCAGGTTTGAATCCCCTTGTACATTCCCGGGTTAGAATCCCCATGTACATTCCAGGGTTAGAATCCCCATGTACATTCCAGGGTTAGTATACCCATGTACATTCCCGGTATTGAATCCCCATGTACATTCCCGTGTTAGAATCCCCAAGTTCATTCCCGGGTTAGAATCCCCATGTACATTCCCAGGGTTTGAATCCCCATGTACATTCCCAGGGTAGATATCCCCATGTACATACCCGGGTTACAATCCCCATGTACATTCCTCAGGTTACAATCCCCATATACATTCCCAGGGTTTGTAAACCCATGTACATTCCTGGGTTAGTATCTCCATGTACATTCCCGGGTTAGAATCCCCATGTACATTCCCGAGTTAGAATCCCCATGTACATTCCCGGGTTAGTATCCCCATGTACATTCCAGGCTTATTGTCCAAAAGCACATTCCCAGAGTTGGATTCCCCCAGATATATTCCCAGGGTTAGAATCCCCATGTACATTCCTGGGTTAGAATCGCCATGTACATTCCCGTGTTAGAATCCCCATGTACATTCCTGGGTTCGTATCCCCATGTACATTCCAAGGGTTAGTATACTCATGTACATTCACATTTTAGAATCCCCATGTACATTCCCGGGATGGAATCCCCATGTACATTCCCGGGTTGAAATCCCCATATACATTACCGTGTTAGAACGCCCATGTACATTCCCATGGTTAGAATCCCCATGTACATTCCCACGGTTAGAATCCCCATGTACATTCCCAGGGTTAGAATCCCCATGTACATTCCCAGGGTTAGAATCTACATGTACATTCCCGTGTTGAATCCCCATGTACATTACCAGTTTAGAATCCCCATGTACATTCCCGGGTTAGAATCCCCATGTACATTCCCGGGTTAGTATCCCCATGTACATTCCCGGGTTAGAATGCCCATGTACATTCCCAGGGTGAGAATCCCCATGTACATTCCCGGATTAGAATCCACATGTCCATGCCTGGGTTAGAATTCCCATGTACATTCAAGGGATAGAATCCCCATGTACATTCCCAGGTTAGAAACCCCATGTACTTTCCTTGGTTAGAATTCCCATGTACATTCCCGGGGTAGAATCCCCGTGTACATTCCACGGTTATTATACCCATGTACATTACCGTGTTAGAATCCCCATGTACATTCCCGGGTTAGAATCCCCATGTACATTCCCTGGTTAGATTCCCCATTTACATTCCCGAGTTAGAATCCCCATGTAAATTTCAGGGTTAGTATACCCATGTACATTACTGGGTTAGAATCCCCATGTACATTCCCGGGTTAGAATCCCCATGTACATTCCCGGGTTAGAATCCCCATGCACATTCCCGGGTTAGAATTCCCATGTACATTCCCAGGGTTAGAATCCCCATGTAGATTCCCAGGGTTAGAATCCCCATGTACATTCCCAGGGTTAGAATTACCATGTACATTCCCGGGTTAGAATCCCCATGTACTTTCCCGGGTTAGAATCCCCATGTACATTCCAGGGTTAGAATTCCCATGTACATCCCCGGGTTATAATCCCCATTAACGTACCCGGGTTAGAATCCCCATGTACATTCCCGGGTTAGTATCCAGATGTACGTTCCTGGGTTAGAATCCCCAAGTACATTCCCGGGTTAGCATCCCAATGTACATTCTCAGGGTTAGACTCCCCATGTACATTCCCAGGGTTCGAATTCCCATTTACATTCCCAGGGTTAGAATCCCCATGTTCATTCCCAGGTTTAGAATTCCCATGTACATTCCCTAGTTAGAATCCCCATGTACGTTCCTGGGTTAGAATGCCCATGTATATTCCGGGGTTAGAATCCTGATGTACATTCCCAGGGTTGGAATCCCCCATATACATTCCCGGGTTAGAATCCCGATGTACATTCTCGTGTTAGAATCCCCATGTACATTCCCGGGTTAGAATCCCCATGTACATTCCCGGGTTAGAATCCCCATGCACATTCCCGGCTTAGAATCCCCATGTACATTCCCAGGGTTAGCATCCCCATGTACATTCCCGGGTAACAATCTCCATGTACATTCACGGGTTACAATCCCCATCTCCATTCCCAGGGTTAG
Source organism: Pristiophorus japonicus (assembly GCF_044704955.1). Taxonomy (NCBI): domain Eukaryota; kingdom Metazoa; phylum Chordata; class Chondrichthyes; family Pristiophoridae; genus Pristiophorus; species Pristiophorus japonicus. The sequence continues at coordinate 12,719,230 of NC_092011.1, forward strand.
TATCCCATTGTATATTCCCGGGTTAGTATTCCCATGTACATTCCCTGGTTAGATTCCCCATGTACATTCCCGAGTTAGAAACCCCATGTAAATTTCAGGGTTAGTATACCCATGTACATTACCGGGTTAGAATCCCCATGTACATTCCCGGGTTGGAATCCCCATGTACATTCCCGGGTTAGAATCCCCATACACATTCCCGGGTTAGAATTCCCATGTACATTCCCAGGGTTAGAATCCCCATGTATATTCCCAGGGTTAGAATTCCCAGGTACATTCCCAGGGTTAGAATTACCATGTACATTCCCGGGTTAGAATTCCCATGTACTTTCCCAGGTTAGAATCCCCATGTACATTCCACGGTTGGAATTCCCATGTACATCCCCGGGTTATAATCCCCATGGACATTCCCGGGTTAGAATCCCCATGTACATTCCCAGGTTTGAATCCCCATATACATTCCCGGGTTAGAATCCCCATGTACATTCCCGGGTAAGGATCCAGATGTACGTTCCTGGGTTAGAATCCACATGTACATTGCGGGTTAGTATCCCAATGTACATTCCCAGGGTTAGACTCCCCATGTACATTCCCAGGGTTCGAATCCCCATGTACATTCCCAGGGTTAGATTCCCATGTTCATGCCCAGGTTTAGAATTCCCATGTACATTCCCGGGTTAGAATCCCCATGTACATTCCCAGATTAGTATCCCCATTTACATTCCCAGGGTGAGAATCCCCATATACATTCCCAACGTTAGAATCCCCATGTACGTTCACGGGTTAGAATCCCCATGTACATTCTCGGTTTAGAATCCCGATAGTACATTCCCAGGTTTGAATCCCCTTGTACATTCCCGGGTTAGAATCCCCATGTACATTCCAGGGTTAGAATCCCCATGTACATTCCAGGGTTAGTATACCCATGTACATTCCCGGGATTGAATCCCCATGTACATTACTGGGTTAGAATCCCCATTTACTTTCCCGGGTTAGAATCCCCATGTACATTCCCGGGTTAGAATCCCCATGTACATTCCCGGGTTAGAATCCCCATTTATATACCAGGGTTAAAATCCCCATGTACATTCCTAGGGTTAGTATCCCCATGTACATTCCCGGGTTAGAATCCCCATGTACATTCTCGTGTTAGAATCCCCATGTACATTCCCGGGTTAGTATCCCCATGTACATTCCCCGGTTAGTATACCCATGTACATTCCCAGGGTTGGAATCCCCCATATACATTCCAGGGTTAGAATCCCGATGTACATTCCCAGGTTTGAATCTCCTTGTTCATTCCCGGGTTAGAATCCCCATGTACATTCCCGGGGTAGAATCGCCGTGTACATTCCACGGTTATTATACCCATGTATATTACCGTGTTAGAATTCCCATGTACATTCCCGGGTTAGAATCCCCATGTACATTCCCTGGTTAGATTCCCCATTTACATCCCCGAGTTAGAAACCCCATGTAAATTTCAGGGTTAGTATACCCATGTACATTACCGGGTTAGAATCCCCATGTACATTCCCGGGTTAGAATCCCCATGTACATTCCCGGATTAGAATCCCCATGCACATTCCTGGGTTAGAATTCCCATGTACATTCCCAGGGTTAGAATCCCCATGTAGATTCCCAGGGTTAGAATCCCCATGTACATTCCCAGGGTTAGAATTACCATGTACATTCCCGGGTTAAAATCCCCATGTACTTTTCTGGGTTAGAATCCCCATGTACATTCCAGGGTTAGAATTCCCATGTACATCCCCGGGTTATAATCGCCATGAACATACCCGGGTTAGAATCCCCATGTACATTCCCGGGTTAGTATCCAGATATACGTTCCTGGGTTAGAATCCCCATGTACATTCCCGGGTTAGCATCCCAATGTACATTCCCAGGGTTAGACTCCCCATGTACATTCCCAGGGTTTGAATTCCCATGTACATTCCCAGGGTTAGAATCCCCATGTTCATTCCCAGGTTTAGAATTCCCATGTACATTCCCTAGTTAGAATCCCCATGTACATTCCCGGGTTAGTATCCCCATGTACATTCCCAGGGTGAGAATCCCCATATACATTCCCAGGGTTAGGATCCCCATGTACGTTCCCGGGTTAGAATGCCCATGTACATTCCGGGGTTAGAATCCCGATGTACATTCCCAGGGTTGGAATCCCCCATATACATTCCCGGGTTAGAATCCCGATGTACATTCTCGTGTTAGAATCCCCATGTACATTCCCGGGTTAGAATCCCCATGTACATTCCCGGGTTAGAATCCCCATGCACATTCCCGGCTTAGAATCCCCATGTACATTCCCAGGGTTAGCATCCCCATGTACATTACCGGGTTAGAATCCCCATGTACATTCCCGGGTTAGTATCCCCATGTACATTCCCAGGGTGAGAATCCCCATATACATTCCCAGGGTTAGAATCCCCATGTACGTTGCCGGGTTAGAATGCCCATGTACATTCCAGGGTTAGAATCCCGATGTACATTCCCAGGGTTGGAATCCCCCATATACATTCCCGGGTTAGAATCCCGATGTACATTCTCGTGTTAGAATCCCCATGTACATTCCCGGGTTAGAATCCCCATGTACATTCCCGGGTTAGAATCCCCATGTACATTCCCAGGGTTAGAATTACCATGTACATTCCCGGGTTAAAATCCCCATGTACTTTTCCGGGTTAGAATCCCCATGTACATTCCAGGGTTAGAATTCCCATGTACATCCCCGGGTTATAATCGCCATGAACATACCCGGGTTAGAATCCCCATGTACATTCCCGGGTTAGTATCCAGATATACGTTCCTGGGTTAGAATCCCCATGTACATTCCCGGATTAGCATCCCAATGTACATTCCCAGGGTTAGACTCCCCATGTACATTCCCAGGGTTTGAATTCCCATGTACATTCCCAGGGTTAGAATCCCCATGTTCATTCCCAGGTTTAGAATTCCCATGTACATTCCCTAGTTAGAATCCCCATGTAATTCCCGGGTTAGTATCCCCATGTACATTCCCAGGGTGAGAATCCCCATATACATTCCCAGGGTTAGAATCCCCATGTACGTTCCCGGGTTAGAATGCCCATGTACATTCCGGGGTTAGAATCCCGATGTACATTCCCAGGGTTGGAATCCCCCATATACATTCCCGGGTTAGAATCCCGATGTACATTCTCGTGTTAGAATCCCCATGTACATTCCCGGGTTAGAATCCCCATGTACATTCCCGGGTTAGAATCCCCATGCACATTCCCGGCTTAGAATCCCCATGTACATTCCCAGGGTTAGCATCCCCATGTACATTCCCGGGTAACAATCTCCATGTACATTCACGGGTTACAATCCCCATCTCCATTCCCAGGGTTAGTATCCCATTGTATATTCCCGGGTTAGTATTCCCATGTACATTCCCTGGTTAGATTTCCCATGTACATTCCCAAGTTAGAATCCCCATGTACATTCCCGGGTTAGAATCCCCATGTACATTACCGGGTTAGAATCCCCATGTACATTCTCGTGTTAGAATCTCCATTTACATTCCCGGGTTAGAATCCCCATGCACATTCCCGGGTTAGAATTCCCACGTACATTCCCAGGGTTAGAATCCCCATGTATATTCCCAGGGTTAGAATCCCCATGTACATTCCCAGGGTTAGAATTACCATGTACATTCCCGGGTTAGAATTCCCATGTACTTTTCCGGGTTAGAATCCCCATGTACATTCCAAGGTTGGAATTCCTATGTACATCCCCGGGTTATAATCCCCATGAACATTCCCGGGTTAGAATCCCCATGTACATTCCCAGGTTTGAATTCCCAAGTACATTCCCGGGTTAGAATCCCCATGTACATTCCCGGGTTAGGATCCAGATGTACGTTCCTGGGTTAGAATCCACATGTACATTCCCGGGTTAGAATCCCCATATACATTCCCGGGTTAGAATCCCGATGTACATTCCAGGGTCAGTATACCCATGTACATTCCCGGTTTAGAATCCCCATGTACATTCCGAGGGTTAGAATATACATGTACATACCTGGGATGAAATCCCCATATACATTCCCGGGTTAGAATCCCCATGTACATTCCCAGGGTTCGAATCTCCATGTACATTCCCAGGGTTAGATTCCCATGTTCATGACCAGGTTTAGAATTCCCATGTACATTCCCGGGTTAGAATCCCCATGTACATTCCCAGGTTAGTATCCCCATTTACATTCCCAGGGTGAGAATCCCCATATACATTCCCAACGTTAGAATCCCCATGTACGTTCACGGGTTAGAATCCCCATGTACATTCTCGGTTTAGAATCCCGATAGTACATTCCCAGGTTTGAATCCCCTTGTACATTCCCGGGTTAGAATCCCCATGTACATTCCAGGGTTAGAATCCCCATGTACATTCCAGGGTTAGTATACCCATGTACATTCCCGGGATTGAATCCCCATGTACATTACTGGGTTAGAATCCCCATTTAATTTCCCGGGTTAGAATCCCCATGTACATTCCCGGGTTAGAATCCCCATGTACATTCCCGGGTTAGAATCCCCATTTATATACCAGGGTTAAAATCCCCATGTACATTCCTAGGGTTAGTATCCCCATGTACATTCCCGGGTTAGAATCCCCATGTACATTCTCGTGTTAGAATCCCCATGTATATTCCCGGGTTAGTATCCCCATGTACATTCCCCGGTTAGTATACCCATGTACATTCCCAGGGTTGGAATCCCCCATATACATTCCCGGGTTAGAATCCCGATGTACATTCCCAGGTTTGAATCTCCTTGTTCATTCCCGGGTTAGAATCCCCATGTACATTCCCGGGGTAGAATCGCCGTGTACATTCCACAGTTATTGTACCCATGTATATTACCGTGTTAGAATTCCCATGTACATTCCCGGGTTAGAATCCCCATGTACATTCCCTGGTTAGATTCCCCATTTACATCCCCGAGTTAGAAACCCCATGTAAATTTCAGGGTTAGTATACCCATGTACATTACCGGGTTAGAATCCCCATGTACATTCCCGGGTTAGAATCCCCATGTAGATTCCCAGGGTTAGAATCCCCATGTACATTCCCAGGGTTAGAATTACCATGTACATTCCCGGGTTAAAATCCCCATGTACTTTTCCGGGTTAGAATCCCCATGTACATTCCAGGGTTAGAATTCCCATGTACATCCCCGGGTTATAATCGCCATGAACATACCCGGGTTAGAATCCCCATGTACATTCCCGGGTTAGTATCCAGATATACGTTCCTGGGTTAGAATCCCCATGTACATTCCCGGGTTAGCATCCCAATGTACATTCCCAGGGTTAGACTCCCCATGTACATTCCCAGGGTTTGAATTCCCATGTACATTCCCAGGGTTAGAATCCCCATGTTCATTCCCAGGTTTAGAATTCCCATGTACATTCCCTAGTTAGAATCACCATATACATTCCCGGGTTAGTATCCCCATGTACATTCCCAGGGTGAGAATCCCCATATACATTCCCAGGGTTAGAATCCCCATGTACGTTGCCGGGTTAGAATGCCCATGTACATTCCAGGGTTAGAATCCCGATGTACATTCCCAGGGTTGGAATCCCCCATATACATTCCCGGGTTAGAATCCCGATGTACATTCTCGTGTTAGAATCCCCATGTACATTCCCGGGTTAGAATCCCCATGTACATTCCCGGGTTAGAATCCCCATGTACATTCCCAGGGTTAGAATTACCATGTACATTCCCGGGTTAAAATCCCCATGTACTTTTCCGGGTTAGAATCCCCATGTACATTCCAGGGTTAGAATTCCCATGTACATCCCCGGGTTATAATCGCCATGAACATACCCGGGTTAGAATCCCCATGTACATTCCCGGGTTAGTATCCAGATATACGTTCCTGGGTTAGAATCCCCATGTACATTCCCGGGTTAGCATCCCAATGTACATTCCCAGGGTTAGACTCCCCATGTACATTCCCAGGGTTTGAATTCCCATGTACATTCCCAGGGTTAGAATCCCCATGTTCATTCCCAGGTTTAGAATTCCCATGTACATTCCCTAGTTAGAATCCCCATGTAATTCCCGGGTTAGTATCCCCATGTACATTCCCAGGGTGAGAATCCCCATATACATTCCCAGGGTTAGAATCCCCATGTACGTTCCCGGGTTAGAATGCCCATGTACATTCCGGGGTTAGAATCCCGATGTACATTCCCAGGGTTGGAATCCCCCATATACATTCCCGGGTTAGAATCCCGATGTACATTCTCGTGTTAGAATCCCCATGTACATTCCCGGGTTAGAATCCCCATGTACATTCCCGGGTTAGAATCCCCATGCACATTCCCGGCTTAGAATCCCCATGTACATTCCCAGGGTTAGCATCCCCATGTACATTCCCGGGTAACAATCTCCATGTACATTCACGGGTTACAATCCCCATCTCCATTCCCAGGGTTAGTATCCCATTGTATATTCCCGGGTTAGTATTCCCATGTACATTCCCTGGTTAGATTTCCCATGTACATTCCCAAGTTAGAATCCCCATGTACATTCCCGGGTTAGAATCCCCATGTACATTACCGGGTTAGAATCCCCATGTACATTCCCGGGTTAGAATCTCCATTTACATTCCCGGGTTAGAATCCCCATGCACATTCCCGGGTTAGAATTCCCACGTACATTCCCAGGGTTAGAATCCCCATGTATATTCCCAGGGTTAGAATCCCCATGTACATTCCCAGGGTTAGAATTACCATGTACATTCCCGGGTTAGAATTCCCATGTACTTTTCCGGGTTAGAATCCCCATGTACATTCCAAGGTTGGAATTCCTATGTACATCCCCGGGTTATAATCCCCATGAACATTCCCGGGTTAGAATCCCCATGTACATTCCCAGGTTTGAATTCCCAAGTACATTCCCGGGTTAGAATCCCCATGTACATTCCCGGGTTAGGATCCAGATGTACGTTCCTGGGTTAGAATCCACATGTACATTCCCGGGTTAGAATCCCCATATACATTCCCGGGTTAGAATCCCGATGTACATTCCAGGGTCAGTATACCCATGTACATTCCCGGTTTAGAATCCCCATGTACATTCCGAGGGTTAGAATATACATGTACATACCTGGGATGAAATCCCCATATACATTCCCGGGTTAGAATCCCCATATACATTCCTAGGGTTAGAATTCCCATGTACATTCCCAAGGTTAGAATCTCCATTTTCATTCCCAGGTTTAGAATCCCCATGTACATTCCCAGGGTTAGAATCCCCATGTACATTCCCAGGTTAGAATCCCCATGTACATTCCCAGTTTAGAATCCCCATGTACATTCCCGGGATGGAATCCCCATGTACCTTCCCGGGTTAGTATCCCCATGGACATTCCCGCGTTAGAATCCCCATTTATATACCCGGGTTAGAATCCCCATGTACATTCCCAGGGTTAGAATCCCCATGTACTACCCGGTTAACAATCTCCATGTACATTCCCGGGTTACAATCCCCATTTACATTCCAAGGGTTAGTATCCCCAAGTGCATTCCAGGGTAAGTATCCCCATGTATGCACCCGTGTTAGAATCTCCATGTACTTTCCAGGGTTAGAATCCCCATCTACATTCCGGGTAAGAATCCCCATGTACAATCCCGGGTTAGAATCCCCATTTATATACCCGAGTTAGAATCCCCATGTACATACCCAGGGTTAGTACCCCCATGTACATTCCCGGGGTTAGAATCCCCATGTACATAGCCGGGTTACAATCCCCATGTACATTCCCGGGTTACAATCCCCATGTACATTCCCAGGTTTAGTATCCCCATGTACATTCCTGGGTTAGTATCCCCATGTACATTCCAGGGTTAGAATTCCCATGTACATTCCTGGGTTAGCATCCCCATGTACAATTCCCGGGTTAGTATTCACATGTACATTCCCGGGTTATTATCCCCATGTACATTCCCAGGGTTGGAATTCCCTATATACATTCCGAGGGTTAGAATCCCCATGTTCATTCCCAGGTTTAGAATCCCCATGTTCATTACCGGGTTAGAATAAACATGTACATTCCCGGGTTGAAATCCCCGTATACATTCCCGGGTTAGAATCCACATATGCATTCCCAGGGTTAGAATCCCCATGTACATTCCCACGGTTAGAATCCACATGTACATTCCCAGGGTTAGAATCCCCATATACATTCCCAGGGTTAGAATCCCCATGTACATTCCTAGGTTAGAATCCCATGTACATTCCCGGGTTAGAATCCCCATGTACATTCTCGGGATGGAATCCCCATGTACATTCACGGGTTAGTATCCCCATGGACATTCCCGGGTTAGAATGCAAATGGACATTCCCAGGTTTAGAATCCCCAAGTACATTCCCAGGGTTAGAATCCCCATGTACATACCCGGTTAACAATCTCAATGTACATTCCCGGGTTACCATCCCCATGTACATTCCCAGGGTTAGTATCCCCAAGAACATTCCCGGGTTAGTATCCCAATGTACGCTCCCAGGTTAGAAACCCCATGTACTTTCCCGGGTTAGAATCCCCATGTACATTCCTGGGTAAGAATCCCCATGTACATTCCCGGGATAGAATCCCCATTTATATACCCGGGTTAAAATATCCATGTACATTCCCAGGGTTAATATCCCCATGTACATTCCCGGGTTAGAATCCCCATGTACATTCTCGTGTTATAATCCCCATGTACATTCCCGGGTTAGTATCCCCATGTACATTCCCCAGTTAGTATCCCCATGTACATTCCCAGGGTTGGAATCCCCCATATACATTCCCAGGGTTAGATTCCCCATGTACATTCCCGGGTTTGTATCCCCATGTACGCACCCGGGTTAGAATCCCCATGTACTTTCCCGGGTTAGAATCCCCATGTACATTCCCGGGTTAGAATCCCCATGTACATTCCCGGGTTAGTATCCCCATGTACATTCCCGGGTTAGTATCCCCATGTACATTCCCGGGATAGAATCCCCATTTATATACCCGGGTTAAAATATCCATGTACATTCCCAGGGTTAATATCCCCATGTACATTCCCGGGTTAGAATCCCCATGTACATTCTCGTGTTATAATCCCCATGTACATTCCCGGGTTAGTATCCCCATGTACATTCCCCAGTTAGTATCCCCATGTACATTCCCAGGGTTGGAATCCCCCATATACATTCCCAGGGTTAGATTCCCCATGTACATTCCCGGGTTTGTATCCCCATGTACGCTCCCGGGTTAGAATCCCCATGTACTTTCCCGGGTTAGAATCCCCATGTACATTCCCGGGTTAGAATCCCCATGTACATTCCCGGGTTAGTATCCCCATGTACATTCCCGGGTTAGTATCCCCATTTACATTCCCAGGGTTGGAATCCCTGATATACATTCCCAGGATTAGAATACCCACGTACATAGCCGGGTTACAATCCCCATGTACATTTCTGGTTTCCAATCCCCATGTACATTCCCAGCGTAAGTATCCCCATGTACATTCCTGGGTTAGTATCCCCATGTACATTCCAGGGTTAGAATTACCATGTAAATTTCTGGGTTCGAATCCCCATGTACATTCGCGTGTGAGTATCCCCATGTTCATTCCTGGGTTAGTATCCCCATGTACATTCCCAGGGTTAGAATCCCCATGTACATTCACAGGGTTAGTATCCCCAAGTACATTCACGGGTTAGTATCCCAATGTACGCTCCCGGGTTATTATCCACATGTACTTTCACGGGTAAGCATCCCCATGTACATTCCCGGGTAAGAATCTCCATGTACATTCCCGGGTTAGAATCCCCATTTATATACCCGGGTTAGAATCCCGATGTACATTCCCAGTGTTAGTATCCCCATGTACATTCCCGGGTTAGAATCCCCATGTACATTCTCGTGTTAGAATACCCATGTACATTCCCCGGTTAGTATCCCCATGTACATTCCCCAGTTTGTATCCCCATGTACATTCCCAGAGTTGGAATCCCCATGTATATTCCCAGGGTTAGAATCCCCATGTACATTCCCAGGTTAGAATCCCCATGTACATTCCCAGGTTAGAAACCCCATGTACATTCCCGGGTTTGAATCCCCATGTACATTCCCAGGGTTAGAATCCCCATGTACATTCCCAAGGTTAGAATCCCCATGTACGTTCCTGGGTTGGAATCCTCATGTACAATCCCGGGTTAGTATCCCCATGTACATTCCAAGGGTTAGAATCCCCATGTACATTCCCAGGGTTAGAATCCCCATGGACATTCCAGGTTTAGAATGCAAATGAACAATCCCAGGTTTAGAATCCCCAAGTACATTCCCAGGGTTAGAATCCACATGTACATACCCGGTTAACAATCTCCATGTACATTCCCGGGTTACAATCCCCATGTACATTCCCAGCGTTAGTATCCCTAAGTACATTCCCGGGTTAGTATCCCCATGTAAGCTCTCGGGTTAGAATCCCCATGTACTTTCCCGGGTTAGAATCCCCATGTACATTCCGGGTAAGAATCCCCATGTATATTCCAGGGTTAGAATTCCCATGTACATCCCCGGGTTATAATCTCCATGTACATTCCAGGGTTACAATCCCCAAGTACATTCCCAGCGTTAGTATCCCCAAGTACATTCCCGGGTTAGTATCCCCATGTAAGCTTTCGGGTTAGAATCCCCATGTACTTTCCCAGGTTTGAATCCCCATGTATATTCCCGGGTTAGAATCCCCATGTACATTCCCGGGTTAGTATCCAGATGTACGTTCTGGGTTAGAATCCCCATGTACATTACCAGGGTTAAAATCCCCATCTTCATTCCCAGGTTTAGAATTTCCATGTACATTCCCGGGTTAGAATCCCCATGTACATTCCCAGGGTTGGAATCCCCCATATACATTCCCGGGTTAGAATCCCGATGTACATTCCCAGGTTTGAATCCCCTTGTACATTCCCGGGTTAGAATCCTCATGTACAATCCAGGGTTAGAATCCCCATGTACATTCCAGGGTCAGTATACCCATGTACATTACCGGTTTAGAATCTCCATGTACATTCCCGGGTTATAATACACATGTACATTCCCGGGATGAAATCCCCATATACATTCCCGGGTTAGAATCCCCATATACATTCCGAGGGTTAGAATCCCCATGTACATTCCCACGGTTAGAATCCCCATATTCATTCCCAGGTTTAGAATCCCCATTTACATTCCCAGGGTTAGAATCCCCATGTACATTCCCAGGTTAGAATCCCCATGTACTTTCCCAGTTTAGAATCCCCATGTACATTCCCGGGATGGAATCCCCTTGTACCTTCCCGGGTTAGTATCCCCATGGACATTCCCGGGTTAGAATCCCCATTTATATACCCGGGTTAGAATCCCCATGTACATTCCCAGGGTTAGAATCCCCATGTACTACCCGGTTAACAATCTCCATGTACATTCCCGGGTTACAATCCCCATGTACATTCCCAGGGTGAAAATCCCCATGTACATTCCCGCGTTAGAATCCCCAAGAACATTCCCGGGTTAGAATCCCCATGTACATTCCCAGGGTCAGAATCCCCATGTACATACCCAGGTTACAATCCCCATGTACATTCCCCGGGTTACAATACCCATATACATTCCAAGGGTTAGTACCGCCCTGTACATTCCTGGGTTAGTATCCCCATGTACATTCCCGGGTTAGAATCCCCATGTACATTCCCGGGTTAGTATCCCCATGTACGCTCCCGGGTTAGAATCTCCATGTACTTTCCTGGGTTAGAATCCCCATCTACATTCCGGGTAAGAATCCCCATGTACATTCCCAGGTTAGAATCCACATTTATATACCCGGGTTAGAATCCCCATGTACATTCCCAGGGTTAATATCCCCATGCACATTTCCGGGGTTAGAATCCCCATGTACATAGCCGGGTTACAATCCCCATGTACATTCCCGGCTTACAATCCCCGTGTACATTCCCAGGATTAGTATCACCATTTACATTCCTGGGTTAGTATCCCCATGTACATTCCAGGGTTAGAATTCCCATGTACATTCCCGGGTTATTATCCCCATGTACATTCCCAATGTTGGAATCGCCTATATACATTCCCAGGGTTAGAATCCCCATGTTGATTCCCGGGTTAGAATCCCCATGTACATTCGCGGGTTAGAATCCCCATGCACATTCCCGGGTTAGTATCCCCATGTACATTCCCAGCTGAGAATCCGCACACACATTCCCAAGGTTAGAATCCCCATGTACGGTCCTGGGTTAGAATCTCCATGTACATTCCCGGGTTAGAATCCCGATGTACATTCCCAGGTTTGAATCCCCTTGTACATTCCCGGGTTAGAATCTCCATGTACGTTCCAGGGTTAGAATCCCCATGTACATTCAATGGTTAGTATACCCATGTACATTCCCGGTTTAGAATCCCCATATACATTCCCGGGTTAGAATCTCCATTTACATTCCCAGGATTAGAATCCCATTGTACGTTCCCACGGTTAGAATCCCCATGTACATTCCCAGGGTTAGAATCCCCATGTACATTCCCAGGGTTAGAATCCCCATGTACATTCCCGGGTTAGAATCCCCTTGTACATTCCCAGTTTAGAATCCCCATGTACATTCCCGGTATGTAATCCCCATGTACATTCCTGGGTTAGTATCCCCATGGACATTCCCGGGTTAGAATGCAAATGAACATTCCTAGGTTTAGAATCCCCAAGTACATTCCCAGGGTACGAATCCGCATGTACATACCCGGTTAACAATCTCCATGTACATTCCCGGGTTACAATCCCCATGTACATTCCCAGCGTTAGTATCCCAAAGTACATTCCTGGGTTAGTATCCCCATGTAAGCTCCCACGTTAGAATCCCCATGAACTTTCCCGGGTTAGAATCCCCATGTACATTCCGGGTAAGAATCCCCATGTACATTCCAGGGTTAGAATTCAAATGTACATCCCCCGGTTATAATCCCCATGAACATTCCCGGTTTAGAATCCCCATGTACATTCCCGGGTTAGTATCCAGATGTACGTTCCTGGGTTAGAATCCCCATGTACATTCTCGGGTTAGTATCCCAATGTACATTTCCAGGGTTAGAATCCCCATGTACCTTCCCAGGGTTCGAATCCCCATGTACATTCCCAGGGTTAGAATTCCCATGTTCATTCCCAGGTTTAGAATTCCATGTACATTCCCGGGTTAGAATCCCCATGTACATTCCCGGGTTATTATCACCATGTACATTCCCAGGGTGAGAATCCCCATATACATTCCCAAGGTTAGAAACCCCATGTACGTTCCCGGGTTAGAATCCCCATGTACATTCACGGGTTAGAATCCCGATGTACATTCCCAGGTTTGAATCCCCTTGTACATTCCCGGGTTAGAATCCCCATGTACATTCCAGGGTTAGAATCCCCATGTACATTCCAGGGTCAGTATACCCATGTACATTCCCGGTATGGATTCCCCATGTACATTCCCGGGTTAGAATCCCCATGTACTTTCCCGGGTTAGAATCCCCATGTACATTCCCGGGTAAGGTTCCCCCATGTACATTCCCGGGTTAGAATCCCCATTTATATACCAGGGTTAGAATCCCCATGTAAATTCCTAGGATTAGTATCCCCATGTACATTCCGGGGTTAGAATCCCCATGTAAATTCTCATGTTAGAATTCCCATGTACATTCCAGGGTTAGTATCCCCATGTACATTCCCAGGGTTGGAAGCCCCCATATACATTCCCGGGTTAGAATCCCGATGTACATTCCCAGGTTTGAATCCCCTTGTACATTCCCGGGTTAGAATCCCCATGTACATTCCAGGTTTAGAATCCCCATGTACATTCCAGGGTCAGTATACCCATGTACATTCCCGGTTTAGAATCCCCATGTACATTCACGGGTTATAATACACATGTACATTCCCGGGATGAAATCCCCATATACATTCCCAGGGTTAGAATCCCCATGTACATTCCCAAGGTTAGAATCCCCATGTACGTTCCTGGGTTAGAATCCCCATGTACAATCCCGGATTAGTATCCCCATGTACATTCCAAGGGATAGAATCCCCATGTACCTTCCCAGGGTTAGAATACCCATGGACATTCCAGGTTCAGAATGCAAATGAACATTACCAGGTACAGAATCCCCAAGTACATTCCCAGGGTTAGAATCCCCATGTACATACCCAGTTAACAATCTCCATGTACATTCGCGGGTTACAATCCCCATGTACATTCCCAGCATTAGTATCCCCAAGTTCATTCTCGGGTTAGTATCCCCATGTAAGCTCCCGGGTTAGAATCCCCATGAACTTTCCCGGGTTAGAATCCCCAAGTACATTCCGGGTAAGAATCCCCATGTACCTTCGCAGGGTTCGAATCCCCATGTACATTCCCAGGGTTAGAATTCCCATGTTCATTCCCAGGTTTAGAATTCCATGTACATTCCCGGGTTAGAATCCCCATGTACATTCCCGGGTTATTATCACCATGTACATTCCCAGGGTGAGAATCCCCATATACATTCCCAAGGTTAGAAACCCCATGTACGTTCCCGGGTTAGAATCCCCATGTACATTCACGGGTTAGAATCCCGATGTACATTCCCAGGTTTGAATCCCCTTGTACATTCCCGGGTTAGAATCCCCATGTACATTCCAGGGTTAGAATCCCCATGTACATTCCAGGGTCAGTATACCCATGTACATTCCCGGTATGGATTCCCCATGTACATTCCCGGGTTAGAATCCCCATGTACTTTCCCGGGTTAGAATCCCCATGTACATTCCCGGGTAAGGTTCCCCCATGTACATTCCCGGGTTAGAATCCCCATTTATATACCAGGGTTAGAATCCCCATGTAAATTCCTAGGATTAGTATCCCCATGTACATTCCGGGGTTAGAATCCCCATGTAAATTCTCATGTTAGAATTCCCATGTACATTCCAGGGTTAGTATCCCCATGTACATTCCCCGGTTAGTATCCCCATGTACATTCCCAGGGTTGGAAGCCCCCATATACATTCCCGGGTTAGAATCCCGATGTACATTCCCAGGTTTGAATCCCCTTGTACATTCCCGGGTTAGAATCCCCATGTACATTCCAGGTTTAGAATCCCCATGTACATTCCAGGGTCAGTATACCCATGTACATTCCCGGTTTAGAATCCCCATGTACATTCACGGGTTATAATACACATGTACATTCCCGGGATGAAATCCCCATATATATTCCCAGGGTTAGAATCCCCATGTACATTCCCAAGGTTAGAATCCCCATGTACGTTCCTGGGTTAGAATCCCCATGTACAATCCCGGATTAGTATCCCCATGTACATTCCAAGGGATAGAATCCCCATGTACCTTCCCAGGGTTAGAATACCCATGGACATTCCAGGTTCAGAATGCAAATGAACATTACCAGGTACAGAATCCCCAAGTACATTCCCAGGGTTAGAATCCCCATGTACATACCCAGTTAACAATCTCCATGTACATTCGCGGGTTACAATCCCCATGCACATTCCCAGCATTAGTATCCCCAAGTTCATTCTCGGGTTAGTATCCCCATGTAAGCTCCCGGGTTAGAATCCCCATGAACTTTCCCGGGTTAGAATCCCCAAGTACATTCCGGGTAAGAATCCCCATGTACATTCCAGTGTTAGAATTCCCATGTACATCCCCTGGTTATAATCCCCATGAACATTCCCGGGTTAGAATCCCCATGTACATTCCCAGGTTAGAATCCCCATGTACATTCCCGGGTTAGTATCCAGATGTACGTTCCTGGGTTAGAATCCCCATGTACATTCCCGGGGTAGTATCCCAATGTATATTCCCAGGGTTAGACTCCCCATGTACATTCCCAGGGATCGAATCCCCATGTACATTCCCAGGGTTAGAATCCCCATGTTCATTCCCAGGTTTAGAATTCCCATGTACATTCCCGGGTTAGAATCCCCATGTACATTCCCGGGTTAGTATCCCCATGTACATTCCCAGGGTGAGAATCCCAATATACATTCCCAAGTTTAGAATCCCTATGTACGTTCCCGGGTTAGAATCCCCATGTACATTCCCGGGTTAGAATCCCGTTGTACATTCCCAGGTTTGAATCCCCTTGTACATTACCGGGTTAGAATCCCCATGTACATTCCAGGGTTAGAATCCCCATGTACATTCCAGGTTTAGTATACCCATGTACATTCCTGGTATGGAATCCACATGTACATTCCCAGGTTAGAATCCCCATGTACTTTCCCGGGTTAGAATCCCCATGTACATTCCCAGGTAAAAATCCCCATGTACATTCCCGGGTTAGAATCCCCATTTATATAGGGTTAGAATCCCCATGTACATTTCTAGGATTAGTATCCCCATGTACATTCCCGGGTTAGAATCCCCATGTACATTCTCGTGTTAGAATCCCCATGTACATTCCCAGGGTTAGAATCCCCATGTACATTCCCAGGTTAGAATCCCTATGTACATTTCCAGTTTAGAAACCCCATGTATATTCCCGTGATGGAATCCCCATTTACCTTCCCGGGTTAGTATCCCCATGGACATTCCCGGGTTAGAATCCCCATTTATATACACGGGTTAGAATCCCCATGTACATTCCCAGGGTTAGAATCCCCATGTACTACCAGGTTTATAATCTCCATGTTCATTTCCGGGTTACAATCCCCATGTACATTCCCGGGTTACAATCCCCATGTACATTCGCAGCGTCAGTATCCCCATGTACATTCCTGGGTTAGTATCCCCATATACATTCCAGGGTTAGAATTCCCATGTAAATTCCCGGGTTCGAATCCCCATGTACATTCCCGGGTGAGTATCCCCATGTTCATTCCCGGGTTAGTATCCCCAATTACATTCCCAGGGTTAGAATCCCCATGTACATACCCGGTTAACAATCTCCATGTACATTCCCGGGTTACAATCTCCATGTACATTCCCAGGGTTAGTATCCTCAAGTACATTCCCGGGTTAGTATCCCAATGTACGCTCCCGGGTTAGTATCCCCATGTACTTTCCCGGGTTAGAATCCCCATGTACATTTCCGGGAAAGAATCCCCATGTACATTCCCGGTTTAGAATCCCCATTTATATACCCGGGTTAGAATCCCCATGTACATTCCCAGGTTTAGTATCCCCATGTACATTCCCGGGTTAGAATCGCCATGTACATTCTCGTGTTAGAAACCACATGTACATTCCCGTGTTAGTATCCCCATGTACATTCCCAAGTTTGTATCCCCATGTACATTCCCAGGGTTGAAATCCCCCATATACATTCCCAGGGTTAGAATCCCCATGTACATTCCCAGGTTAGAATCCCCATGTACATTCCCAGGTTAGAAACCCCATGTACATTCCCGGGTTTGTATCCCCATGTACATTCCCAGGGTTAGAATCCCCATGTACATTCCCAAGGTTGGAATCCCCATGTACGTTCCTGGGTTAGAATCCCCATGTACAATCCCGGGTTAGTATCCCCATGTACATTCCAAGGGTTAGAATCCCCATGTACTTTCCCAGGGTTAGAATCCCCAAGTACATTCCCAGGGTTAGAATCCGCATGTACATACCCTGTTAACAATCTCCATGTACATTCCCGGGTTACAATCCCCATGTACATTCCCAGCGTTAGTATCCCCAAGTACATTCCAGGGTTAGTATCCCCATGTAAGCTCCCGGGTTAGAATCCCCATGAACTTTCCCGGGTTAGAATCCCCATGTACAATCCGTGTAAGAATCCCCATGTACATTCCATGGTTAGAATTCCCATGTACATCCCCCGGTTATAATCCCCATGAAAATTCCCGGGTTAGAATACCCATGTACATTCCCGGGTTAGTATCCAGATGTACGTTCCTGGGTTAGAATCCCCATGTACATTCCCGGGTTAGTATCCCAATGTACATTCCCAGGGTTAGAATTCCCATGTACCTTCCCAGGGTTCGAATCCCCATGTACATTCCCAGGGTTAGAATCCCCATGTTCATTCCCAGGTTTAGAATTCCCATGTACATTCCCGGGTTGGAATCCCCATGTACATTCAAGTGTTATTATCCCCATGTACATTCCCAGGGTGAGAATCCCCATATACATTCCCAAGGTTAGAATCCCCATGTACGTTCCCGGGTTAGAATCCCCATGTACATTCCCGGGTTAGAATCCCGATGTACATTCCCAGGTTTGAATCCCCTTGTACATTCCCGGGTTAGAATCCCCATGTACATTCCAGGGTTAGAATCCCCATGGACATTCCCGGTTTAGAATGCAAATGAACATTCCCAGGTTTAGAATCCCCAAGTACATTCCCAGGGTTAGAATCCGCATGTACATACACTGTTAACAATCTCCATGTACATTCCCGGGTTACAATCCCCATGTACATTCCCAGCGTTAATATCCCCAAGTACATTCCCGGGTTAGTATCCCCATGTAAGCTCCTGGGTTAGAATCCCCATGAACTTTCCCAGGTTAGAATCCCCATGTACATTCCCGGGTTAGTATCCCAATGTACATTCCCAGGGTTAGAATTCCCATGTACCTTCCCAGGGTTCGAATCCCCATGTACATTCCCAGGGTTAGAATCCCCATCTTCATTCCCAGGTTTAGAATTCCCATGTACATTCCCGGGTTGGAATCCCCATGTACATTCAAGTGTTATTATCCCCAAGTACATTCCCAGGGTGAGAATCCCCATATACATTCCCAAGGTTAGAATCCCCATGTACGTTCCCGGGTTAGAATCCCCATGTACATTCCCGGGTTAGAATCCCGATGTACATTCCCAGGTTTGAATCCCCTTGTACATTCCCGGGTTAGAATCCCCATGTACATACCAGGGTTAGAATCCCCATGGACATTCCCGGTTTAGAATGCAAATGAACATTCCCAGGTTTAGAATCCCCAAGTACATTCCCAGGGTTAGAATCCGCATGTACATACACTGTTAACAATCTCCATGTACATTCCCGTGTTACAATCCCCATGTACATTCCCAGCGTTAGTATCCCCAAGTTCATTCCCGGGTTAGTATCCCCATGTAAGCTCCTGGGTTAGAATCCCCATGAACTTTCCCAGGTTAGAATCCCCATGTACGTTCCGTGTAAGAATCCCCATGTACATTCCATGGTTAGAATTCCCATGTACATCCCCCGGTTATAATCCCCATGAACATTCCCGGGTTAGAATCCCCATGTACATTCCCGGGTTAGTATCCAGATGTACGTTCCTGGGTTAGAATCCCCATGTACATTCCCGGGTTAGTATCCCAATGTACATTCCCAGGGTTAGAATTCCCATGTACCTTCCCAGGGTTCGAATCCCCATGTACATTCCCAGGGTTAAAATCCCCATCTTCATTCCCAGGTTTAGAATTCCCATGTACATTCCCGGGTTAGAATCCCCATGTACATTCCCGGGTTATTATCCCCATGTACATTCCCAGGGTGAGAATCCCCATATACATTCCCCAGGTTAGAATCCGCATGTACGTTCCCGGGTTAGAATCCCCATGTACATTCCCGGGTTAGAATCCCGATGTACATTCCCAGGTTTGAATCCCCTTGTACATTCCCGGGTTAGAATCCCCATGTACATTCCAGGGTTAGAATCCCCATGTACATTCCAGGGTTAGTATACCCATGTACATTCCTAGGATTAGTATCCCCATGTACATTCCCGGGTTAGAATCCCCATGTAAATTCTCGTGTTAGTATCCCCATTTATATACCAGGGTTAGAATCCCCATGTACATTCCTAGGATTAGTATCCCCATGTACATTCCCGGGTTAGAATCCCCATGTAAATTCTCGTGTTAGAATCCCCATGTACATTCCCGGGTTAGTATCCCCATGTACATTCCCCGGTTAGTATCCCCATGTACATTCCCAGGGTTGGAATCCCCCATATACATTCCCGGGTTAGAATCCCGATGTACATTCCCAGGTTTGAATACCCTTGTACATTCCCGGGTTAGAATCCCCATGTACATTCCAGGTTTAGAATCCCCATGTACATTACAGGGTCAGTATACCCATGTACATTCCCGGTTTAGAATCCCCATGTACATTCCCGGGTTATAATACACATGTACATTCCCGGGATGAAATCCCTATATACATTCCCAGGATTAGAATCCCCATGTACATTCCCAAGGTTAGAATCCCCATGTACGTTCCTGGGTTAGAATCCCCATGTACAATCACGGGTTAGTATCCCCATGTACATTCCAAGGGATAGAATCCCCAAGTACATTCCCAGGGTTAGAAACCCCATGGACATTCCCGGTTTAGAATGCAAATGTACATTCCCAGGTTTAGAATCCCCAAGTACATTCCCAGGGTTAGACTCCCCATGTACATACCCGGTTAACAATCTCCATGTACATTCCCAGGTTACAATCCTCATGTACATTCCCAGCATTAGTATCCCCAGGTTCATTCTCGGGTTAGTATCCCCATGTAAACTTCCGGGTTAGAATCCCCATGAACTTTCCCGGGTTAGAATCCCCATGTACATTCCGGGTAAGAATCCCCATGTACATTCCAGGGTTAGTATTCCCATGTACATCCCCTGGTTATAATCCCCATGAACATTCCCGGGTTAGAATCCCCATGTACATTCCCAGGTTTAAATCCCCATGTATATTCCCGGGTTAGAATCTCCATGTACATTCCCGTGTTAGTATCCAGATGTACGTTCCTGGGTTAGAATCCCCATGTACATTCCCGGGTTAGTATCCCAATGTACATTCCCAGGGTTAGACTCCCCATGTACATTCCCAGGGTTCGAATCCCCATGTACAATCCCAGGGTTAGAATCCCAATGTTCATTCCCAGGTTTTGAATTCCCATGTACATTCCCGGGTTAGAATCCCCATGTACATTCCCGGGTTAGTATCCCCATGTACATTCCCAGGTTGAGAATCCCCATATACATTCCCAAGTTTAGAATCCCTATGTACGTTCCCGGGTTAGAATCTCCATGTACATTCCCGGGTTAGAATCCCGATGTACATTCCCAGGTTTGAATCCCCTTGTACATTCCCGGGTTAGAATCCCCATGTACAATCCAGGGTTAGAATCCCCATGTACATTCCAGAGTTAGTATACCCATGTACATTCCTGGTATGGAATCCCCATGTACATTCCCGGGTTAGAATCCCCATGTACTTTCCCGGGTTAGAATCCCCATGTACATTCCCGGGTAAGAATCCCCATGTACATTCCCGGGTTAGAATCCCCATTTATATACCAGGGTTAGAATCCCCATGTACATTCCTAGGATTAGTATCCCCATGTACATTCCCGGGTTAGAATCCCCATGTACATTCTCGTGTTAGAATCCCCATGTACATTCCCGGGTTAGTATCCCCATGTACATTCCAAGGTTAGTAACCCGGTGTACATTCCCAGGGTTGGAATCCCCCATATTCATTCCCGGGTTAGAATCCCGATGTACATTCCCAGGTTTGAATCCCCTTGTACATTCCCGGGTTAGAATCCCCATGTACATTCCAGGGTTAGAATCCCCATGTACATTCCAGGGTCAGTATACCCAAGTACATTCCCGATTTAGAATCCCCATGTACATTCCCGGGTTATAATACACATGTACATTCCCGGGATGAAATCCCCATATACATTCCCTTGTTAGAGTCCCCATATACATTACCAGGGTTAGAATCCCCATGTAAATTCCGACGGTTAGAATCCCCATGTTCATTCCCAGGGTTAGAATCCCCATGTACATTCCCAATGTTAGAATCCCCATGTACATTCCCAGGTTAGAGTCCCCATGTACATTCCCAGTTTAGAAACTCCATGTATATTCCCGGGATGGAATCCCCATGTACTTTCCCGGGTTAGTATCCCCATGGACATTCCCGGGTTAGAATCCCCATTTATATACACAGGTTAGAATCCCCATGTACATTCCCAGGGTTAGAACCCCCATGTACTACCATGTTAATAATCTCCATGTACATTCCCGGGTTACAATCCCCATGTACATTCCCGGGTTACAATCCTAATGTACATTCCCAGGGCTAGTATCCCCATGTACATTCCTGGGTTAGTATCCCCATGTACATTCCAGGGTTAGAATTCCCATGTACATTCCCGGGTTAGAATCTCCATGTACATTCCCGGGTTAGAATCCCCATGTTCATTCCCGGGTTTGAATCCCCATGTACATTTCCGTGTTAGAATCCCCATGTACATTCCCGGGTTAGTATCCCCATGTACATTCCCAGGGTGAGAATCCCCATATACATTCCCAAGGTTAGAATCCCCATTTACGGTCCTGGGTTAGAATCTCCATGTACATTCCCGGGTTTGAATCCCGATGTACATTCCCAGGTTTGAATCCCCTTGTACATTCCCGGGTTATAATCTCCATGTACGTTCCAGGGTTAGAATCCCCATGTACATTCAAGGACTAGTATACCCATGTACATTCCCGGTTTAGAATCCCCATATACATTCCCGGGTTAGAATCCCCATATACATTCCCAGGGTTGGAATCCCCATGTACATTTCCACGGTTAGAATCCCCAGGTACATTCCCAGGGTTAGAATCCAGATGTATATTCACAGGGTTAGAATCCCCATGTACATTCCCAGGTTAGTATCCCCATGTACATTCCTAGTTTAGAATCTCCATATACATTCCCGGGATGGAATCCCCATGTACATTCCCGGGTTAGTATCCCCATGGACATTCCCGGGTTAGAATGCAAATGCACATTCCCAGGTTTAGAATCCCCAAGTATATTCCCAGGGTTAGAATACTCATGTACATACCCGGTTAACAATCTCCATGTACATTCCAGGGTTACAATCCCCATGTACATTCCCAGGGTTAGCATCCCCAAGTACAGTCCCGGGTAAGTATCCCCATATACGCTCCCGGGTTAGAATCCCCATGTACTTTCCAGGGTTAGAATCCCCATATACATTCCCGAGTAAGAATCCCCATGTACAATGCCGGGTTAGAATCCCCATGTACATTCCCAGGGTTAGTATCCCCATGAACATTCCCCGGTTAGAATCCCTATGTACATTCTCGTGTTAGAATCCCCATTTACATTCCCGGGTTAGTATCCCCATGTACATTCTCCGGTTAGTATCCCCATGTACATTCCCAGGGTTGGAATCCCCCATATACATTCCCTGGTTAGAATCTCAATGTACATTCCCAGGTTTGAATCCCCTTGTACATTCCCGGGTTAGAATCCCCATGTACATTCCAGGGTTAGAATCTCCATGTACATTCCAGGGTTAGTATACCCATGTACATTCCCGGTTTAGAATCCCCATGTACATTCCCGGGTTTGAATAAACATGTACATTCCCGGGTTGAAATACCCATATACATTCACTGGTTAGAATCCGCATATACATTCCCAGGGTTAGAATCTCCATGTACATTCCCAGGTTTAGAATCCCCATGTACATTCCCAGGGTAAGAATCCCCATGTACATTCCCGGGTTAGAATCCCCATGTACATTCCCAGTTTAGAATCCACATGTACATTCCAGGGATGGAATCCCCCTGTACATTCCCGGGTTAGTATTCTCATGGACATTCCCGGGTTAGAATGCAAATGAACATTCCCAGGTTTAGAATCCCCAAGCACATTTCCATAGTTAGAATCCCCATGTACATACCCGGTTAACAATCTCCATGTACATTAACGGGTTACAATCCCCATTTACATTCCCAGGATTAGTATCCCCAAGTACATTCTCGGGTTAGTTTCCCAATGTACGCTCCCGGGTTAGAATCCCCATGTACTTTCCCGGGTTAGAATCCCCATGTACATTCCCGGGTTAGAATCCCCATGTACATTCCCGGGTAAGAATCCCCATGTACATTCCCGGGTTAGTATCCCAATGTACGCTCCCGGGTTAGAATCCCCATGTACTTTCCCGGGTTAGAATCCCCATGTACATTCCCGGGTTAGTATTCCAATGTACGCTCCCGGGTTAGAATCCCCATGTACTTTCCCGGGTTAGAATCCCCATGTACATTCCCGGGAAAGAATCCCCATGTACATTCCCGGGTTAGAATCCCCATGTACATTCTCATGTTAGAATGCCCCTGTACATTCCCGGGTTAGTATCCCTATGTACATTCTCCAGTTAGTATCCCCATGTACATTCCCAGGGTTGGTATACCCTATCTACATTCCCAGGGTAAGAATCCCCAAGTACATTCCCAGGTTAGAATCCCCATGTACATTCCCAGGTTAGAGTTCCCATGTGCATTCCCGGGTTAGTATCCCCATGTACATTCCCAGGGTTAGAATCCCCATGCACATTCCCAAGGTTAGAATCCCCATGTACATTCCTGGGTTAGAATCCCCATGTTCATTCCCGGGTTAGTATCCCCATGTACATTCCAAGGGTTAGAATCCCCATGTACATTCCCAAGGTTAGAATCCCCATGGACATTCCCACTTTAGAATGCAAATGAACATTCCCAGGGTTGGAATCCCCTATATACATTCCCAGTGTTAGAATACCCACGTACATAGCCGGGTTACAATCCCCATATACATTCCCGGTTCCAATCCCCATTTACATTCCCAGCGTTAGTATCCCCGTGTACATTCCTGGGTTAGTATCCCCATGTACATTCCAGGGTTAGAATTCCCATGTAAATTCCCTGGTTCGACTCCCCATGTACATTCCCGGGTGAGTATCCCCATGTTCATTCCCGGGTTAGTATCCCCATGTACATTCCCAGGGTTAGAATCCCCATGTACATACCCGGTTAACAATCTCCATGTACATTCCCGGGTTACAATCCCCATTTACATTCCCAGGGTTAGTATCCCCAAGTACATTCCCGGGTTAGTATCCCAATGTACGCTCCCGGGTTAGTATCCCCATGTACTTTCCCGGGTTAGAATCCCCATGTACATTGCAGGGTTAGTATACCCATGTATATTACCGGTTTAGAATCCCCATGTACATTCCTGGGTTAGAATCGCCATGTACATTCCCGGATGAGAATCCCCATGCACATTCTCGGGTTAGAATCCCCATGTACATTCCCAGAGTTAGAATCCCCATGTACATTGCCAGGGTTAAAATCCCTATCTACATTCCCAGGGTTAGAATCCACATGTACATTCCCGGGTTAGAATCACCATGTACTTTCCCGGGTTAGAATCCCCATGTACATTCCAGGGTTAGAATCCTCATGTACCTTCCCGGGTTAGAATCCCCATGATCATTCCTGGGGTAGTATACCCATGAAAATTCCCAGGTTTGAATGTCCATGTACATTCCCGGGTTAGAATCCCCAGGTACATTACCGGTTTATAGTCCCCATGTACGTTCCTGGGTTAGAATCCCCATGTACATTCCCGGGTTAGTATCCTCATGTACATTCCCAGGGTTAGACTCTTCATGTCTATTCCTAGGGTTAGAATCCCCATGTACATTACCAGGGTTAGAATCCCCATGTTCATTCCCAGGTTTAGAATTCCCACGTACATTCCCGGGTTAGAATCCCCATGTACCTTCCCGGGTTAGAATCCCCATGTACATTCCAGGGTTAGAATCCCCATGTACATTCCCGGGTTAGAATCCCCATGTACATTCCCGGGTTAGAATCCCCATGTACATTCCCGGGTTAGAATCCCCAAATTCATTGCCAGGGTTAGAATCCACATGTACATTCCCGGGTTAGAATCCCCATGTACATTCCCAGGGTTAGAATCTCCAAGTACATTCACAGGGTTAGAATCCCCATGTACATTCCCGGCTTAGAACCCCATGTGCATTCCCGGGTTAGAATCCCCATGTATAATCCCGGGTTAGAATCCCCATGTACATTCCCGGGTTAGTTTACCAATCAACATTCCCGGGTAAGAATCCCCATGTACATTAACGGGTTAGAATACCCATGTGCATTATCAGGTTAGAATCTCCGTGTACATTCCCGAGTTCGAATCCCCATGTACATTCCAGTGTTAGAATCCCCACGGACGTTCCTGGGTTAGCATCCACATGTATATTCCCAGGTTAGAATCCCCATGTACATTCCCGTGTTAGAATCCCCATGTACATTCCCGGTTTCGAATCCCCATATACATTCCCGTGTTAGAATCCCCATATACTTTTCCAGGGTTAGAATCCCCATGTAAATTCCTGGGTTAGAATCCACATGTACATTCCCAGGGTTAGAATTCCAATGTACATTCCCGGGTTAGAATCACCATGTACATTCCCAGGTTATTATACCTATGAACATTCCCGGGTTAGAATTCCATGTACATTCCCGGATTAGAATCTCCATGTATATTTCCGTGTTAGTATACCCATGAACATTCCCGGGTTGGAATCCCCATGTATATTCACGGTTTAGAATCCCCATGTACATTCCCGGGTTAGTATACCCATGAACATTCCAGCGTTAGAATCCCCATGTACATTACGGGTTAGAACCACCTTGTATTTTCCCGGGTTAGAATCCCCATGTACATTCCCGGGTTAGAATCCCCATGTACATTCCCGGGTTACAATCCCCATGTACATTCCCGGGTTACAATCCCCATGTACATTCCCAGGGTTGGTATCTCCATGTACATTCCTGGGTTAGTATCCCCATGTAATTTCCCGGGTTAGAATCCCCATGTACATTCCCGGGTTAGATTCTTCATGTACATTCCCGGGTTGGTATCCCCATGTACAGTCCTGCGTTAGTATCCCCATGTACATTCCCAGGGTTGGAATCCCCCATATACATTCCCAGGGTGAGAATCCCCATGTACATTCCCGGGAGAGAATCCCCATGTACATTCCCGGGTTAGAATCCCCATGTACATTCCCGGGTTAGAATCCCCATGTACATTCCCGGGTTAGTATCCCCATGTACATTCCCAGGGTTAGAATCACCATATACATTCCAAAAGTTAGAATCCCCATGTACGTTCCTGGGTTAGAATCCCCATGTACATTCCCGGGTTAGAATCCCCATGTACATACCCAGGTTTGAATCCCCTTGTACATTCCCGGTTTAGAATCCCCATGTACATTCCCAGCTTAGAATCCCGATGTACATTCCAGGGTTAGTATACCCATGTACATTCCTGGTTTAGAATCCCCATGTACATTCCCGGGTTAGAATGCCCATGTACATTCCCGGATTAGTATATCCATGTACATTCTCGGGTTAGTGTCCCCTTGTACGTTCCTGGGTTAGAATCCCCATGTACATTCCCGGGTTAGAATCCCCATGGACATTCCCAGGTTAGAATACCCATGCCCATTCCCGGGTTCAAATCCCCATGTATATTCCCGGGTTAAAATCCCCATGTACATTCCCGGGGTAGTATCCCCATGTACTTTCCCAGATTAGAATCCCCATATACATTCCCGGGTTAGAAGCCCCATGTATATTCCCAGGGTTAGAATCCACATGTACATTCCCAGGGATTAGAATCCCCATGTACTTTCCCATGGTTAAAATTCCCATGTACGTTCTCGGGTTAGAATCCCCATGTATAGTCCTGGGTTGGATCCCCATGTACATTCCCTGGTTAGTTTACTAATGAACATTCCTGGGTTAGAATCCCCATGTACATTCCCGGGTTAGAATCCCCGTGCACATTCCCGGGTTAGAATACCCATGTACATTCCCGGTTTAGAATCCCCAAGTACGAGCCTGGGTTAGAATCCCCATGTACATTCCCGGGTTAGAATCCCCATGTACATTCCAGGGTTAGAATCCCCTTGTACATTCCCGGGTTAGAATCCCCATATACATTCCCAGGGTTAGAATCCCCATGTACATTCACAGGGTTAGAATTCCCATGTTCATTCCCAGGGTTAGAATTCCCATGTACATTCCCGGGTTTGAATCCCCATGTGTATTCCCGGGTTAGAATCCCCATGTACATTCCCAGTGATGGAATCCCCAGGTACATTCCAGGGTTAGAATTCCCATGTAAATTCCAGGGCTCGACTCCCCATGTACATTGCCGGGTGAGTATCCCCATGTTCATTCCCGGGTTAGTATCCCCATGTACATTCCCAGGGTTAGAATCCCCATGTACATACCCGGTTAACAATCTCCATGTACATTCCCGGGTTACAATCCCCATTTACATTCCCAGGGTTAGTATCCCCAAGTACATTCCCGGGTTAGTATCCCAATGTACGCTCCCGGGTTAGTATCCCCATGTACTTTCCCGGGTTAGAATCCCCATGTACATTGCAGGGTTAGTATACCCATGTATATTACCGGTTTAGAATCCCCATGTATATTCCTGGGTTAGACTCGCCATGTACATTCCCGGATTAGAATCCCCATGCACATTCTCGGGTTAGAATCCCCATGTACATACCCAGAGTTAGAATCCCCATGTACATTGCCAGGGTTAAAATCCCTATCTACATTCCCAGGGTTAGAATTCCCATGTACATTCCCGGGTTAGAATCCCCATGTACTTTCCCGGGTTAGACTCTTCATGTATATTCCTAGAGTTAGAATCCCCATGTACATTCCCAGGGTTAGAATCCCCATGTTCATTCCCAGGTTTAGAATTCCCACGTACATTCCCGGGTTAGAATCCCCATGTACCTTCCCGGGTTAGAATCCGCATGTACATTCCAGGGTTAGATTCCCCATGTACATTCCCGGGTTGAATCCCCATGCACATTCCCGTTAGAATCCCCATGTACATTCCCGGGTTAGAATCCCCATGTACATTCCCGGGTTAGAATCCCCAAATTCATTGCCAGGGTTAGAATCCACATGTACATTCCTGGGTTAGAATCCCCATGTACATTCCCAGGGTTAGAATCTCCAAGTACATTCACAGGGTTAGAATCCCCATGTACATTCCCGGCTTAGAATCCCCATGTGCATTCCCGGGTTAGAATCCCCATGTATATTCCCGGGTTAGAATCCCCATGTACATTCCCGGGTTAGTTTACAATGAACATTCCCGGGTTAGAATCCTCATGTACATTCCCGGGTTAGAATACCCATGTGCATTATCAGGTTAGAATCTCCGTGTACATTCCCGAGTTCGAATCCCCATGTACATTCCAGTGTTACAATCCCCATATACATTTCCAGGGTTAGAATCTCCATGTAAATTTCCGGGGTAGAATCCACATGTACATTCCCAGTGTTAGAATTCCAATGTACATTCCCGGGTTAGAATCACCATGTACATTCCCAGGTTATTATACCTATGAAAATTCTCGGGTTAGAATTCCATGTACATTCCCGGATTAGAATCTCCATGTATATTTCCGTGTTAGTATACCCATGAACATTCCCGGGTTGGAATCCCCATGTATATTCACGGTTTAGAATCCCCATGTACATTCCCGGGTTAGTATACCCAAGAACATTCCAGCGTTAGAATCCCCATGTACATTCCCGGGTTACAATCCCCATGTACATTCCCGGGTTACAATCCCCATGTACATTCCCAGGGTTGGTATCCCCATGTACATTCCTGGGTTAGTATCCCCATGTAATTTCCCGGATTAGAATCCCCATGTACATTCCCGGGTTAGATTCTTCATGTACATTCCCGGGTTGGTATCCCAATGTACATTCCCGGGTTAGTATCCCCATGTACATTCCCAGGGTTGGAATCCCCCATATACATTCCCAGGGTGAGAATCCCCATGTACATTCCCGAGAGAGAATCCCCATGTACATTCCCGGGTTAGAATCCCCATGTACATTACCGGGTTAGAATCCCCATGTACATTCCCGGGTTAGTATCCCCATGTACATTCCCAGTGTTAGAATCCCCATATACATTCCAAAATTTAGAATCCCCATGTACGTTCCTGGGTTAGAATCCCCATGTACCTTCCCGAGTTATAATCCCCATGTACATACCCAGGTTGGAATCCCCTTGTACATTCCCGGTTTAGAATTCCCATGTACATTCCCAGCTTAGAATCCCGATGTACATTCCAGGGTTAGTATACCCATGTACATTCCTGGTTTAGAATCCCCATGTACATTCCCGGGTTAGAATGCCCATGTACATTCCGGATTAGTATATCCATGTACATTCTCGGTTTAGTGTCCCCTTGTACGTTCCTGGGTTAGAATCACAATGTACATTCCCGGGTTAGAATCCCCATGGACATTCCCAGGTTAGAATACCCATGCCCATTCCCGGGTTCAAATCCTCATGTATATTCCCGGGTTAAAATCCCCATGTACATTCCCGGAGTAGTATCCCCATGTACTTTCCCAGATTAGAATCCCCATATACATTCCCGGGTTAGAAGCCCCATGTATATTCACAGGGTTAGAATCCACATGTACATTCCCAGGGATTAGAATCCCCATGTACATTCCCATGGTTAAAATTCCCATGTACGTTCTCGGGTTAGAATCCCCATGTATATTCCCGGGTTGGATCCCCATATACATTCCCTGGTTAGTTTACTCATGAACATTCCTGGGTTAGAATCCCCATGTACATTCCCGGGTTAGAATCCCCGTGCACATTCCCGGGTTAGAATACCCATGTACATTCCCGGTTTAGAATCCCCAAGTACGAGCCTGGGTTAGAATCCCCATGTACATTCCCGGGTTAGAATCCCCATGTACATTCCAGGGTTAGAATCCCCTTGTACATTCCCGGGTTAGAATCCCCATATACATTCCCAGGGTTAGAATCCCCATGTACATTCACAGGGTTAGAATCCCCATGTTCATTCCCAGGGTTAGAATTCCCATGTAAATTCCCGGGTTTGAATCCCCATGTGTATTCCCGGGTTAGAATCCCCATGTACATTCCCAGGGATGGAATCCCCATGTACATTCCAGGGTTAGAATTCCCATGTAAATTCCCGGGTTCGACTCCCCATGTACATTCCCGGGTGAGTATCCCCATGTTCATTCCCGGTTTAGTATCCCCATGTACATTCCCAGGGTTAGAATCCCCATGTACATACCCGGTTAACAATCTCCATGTACATTCCCGGGTTACAATCCCCATTTACATTCCCAGGGTTTGTATCCCCAAGTACATTCCCGGGTTAGTATCCCAATGTACGCTCCCGGGTTAGTATCCCCATGTACTTTCCCGGGTTAGAATCCCCATGTACATTGCAGGGTTAGTATACCCATGTATATTACCGGTTTAGAATCCCCATGTACATTCCTGGGTTAGAATCGCCATGTACATTCCCGGATTAGAATCCCCATGCACATTCTCGGGTTAGAATCCCCATGTACATTCCCAGGGTTAGAATTCCCATGTACATTCCCGGGTTAAAATCCCCATGTACTTTCCCGGGTTAGAATCCCCATGTACATTCCAGGGTTAGAATCCCCATGTACCTTCCCGGGTTAGAATCCCCATGATCATTCCTGGGTTAGTATACCCATGAAAATTCCCAGGTTTGAATGTCCATGTACATTCCCGGGTTAGAATCCCCATGTACGTTACCGGTTTAGAATCCCCATGTACGTTCCTGGGTTAGAATCCCCATGTACATTCCCGGGTTAGTATCCTCATGTACATTCCCAGGGTTAGACTCTTCATATATATTACTAGAATTAGAATCCCCATGTACATTCCCAGGGTTAGAATCCCCATGTTCATTCCCAGGTTTAGAATTCCCACGTACATTCCCGGGTTAGAATCCCCATGTACCTTCCCGGGTTAGAATCCCCATGTACATTCCAGGTTAGATTCCCCATGTACATTCCCGGGTTGAATCCCCATGCACATTCCCGGGTTAGAATCCCCATGTACATTCCCGGGTTAGAATCCCCATGTACATTCCCGGGTTAGAATCCCCAAATTCATTGCCAGGGTTAGAATCCACATGTACATTCCCGGGTTAGAATCCCCATGTACATTCCCAGGGTTAGAATCTCCAAGTACATTCACAGGGTTAGAATCCCCATGTACATTCCCGGCTTAGAATCCCCATGTGCATTCCCGGGTTAGAATCCCCATGTATATTCCCGGGTTAGAATCCCCATGTACCTTCCCGGGTTAGTTTACCAATGAACATTCACGGGTTAGAATCCCCATGTACATTCCCGGGTTAGAATACCCATGTGCATTATCAGGTTAGAATCTCCGTGTACATTCCTGAGTTCGAATCCCCATGTACATTCCAGTGTTAGAATCCCCACGGACGTTCCTGTGTTAGCATCCACATGTATATTCCCAGGTTAGAATCCCCATGTACATTCCCGGGTTAGAATCCCCATGTACATACCCAGGTTTGAATGCACTTGTACATTCCCGGTTTAGAATTTCCATGTACATTCCCAGCTTAGAATCCCGATGTACATTCCAGGCTTAGTATACCCATGTACATTCCTGGTTTAGAATCCCCATGTACATTCCCGG
Organism: Pristiophorus japonicus; assembly: GCF_044704955.1. Taxonomy (NCBI): domain Eukaryota; kingdom Metazoa; phylum Chordata; class Chondrichthyes; family Pristiophoridae; genus Pristiophorus; species Pristiophorus japonicus. The sequence goes on from NC_092011.1 coordinate 12,751,698, forward strand.
GTTAGAATGCCCATGTACATTCCGGATTAGTATATCCATGTACATTCTCGGGTTAGTGTCCCCTTGTACGTTCCTGGGTTAGAATCCCCATGTACATTCCCGGGTTAGAATCCCCATGGACATTCCCAGGTTAGAATACCCATGCCCATTCCCGGGTTCAAATCCCCATGTATATTCCCGGGTTAAATTCCCCATGTACAATCCCGGGGTAGTATCCCCATGTACTTTCCCAGATTAGAATCCCCATATACATTCCTGGGTTAGAAGCCCCATGTATATTCCCAGGGTTAGAATCCACATGTACATTCCCAGGGATTAGAATCCCCATGTACATTCCCATGGTTAAAATTCCCATGTACGCTCTCGGGTTAGAATCCCCATGTATATTCCTGGGTTGGATCCCCATGTACATTCCCTGGTTAGTTTACTCATGAACATTCCTGGGTTAGAATCCCCATGTACATTCCCGGGTTAGTATCCCCGTGCACATTCCCGGGTTAGAATACCCATGTACATTCCCGGTTTAGAATCCCCAAGTACGAGCCTGGGTTAGAATCCCCATGTACATTCCCGGGTTAGAATCCCCAAGTACATTCCAGGGTTAGAATCCCCTTGTACATTCCCGGGTAAGAATCACCATTTACATTCCCAGGGTTAGAATCCCCATGTACATTCACAGGGTTAGAATCCCCATGTTCATTCCCAGGGTTAGAATTCCCATGTACATTCCCGGGTTTGAATCCCCATGTGTATTCCGGGTTAGAATCCCCATGTACATTCCCAGTGATGGAATCCCCATGTACATTCCAGGGTTAGAATTCCCATGTAAATTCCCGGGTTCGACTCCCCATGTACATTACCGGGTGAGTATCCCCATGTTCATTCCCGGGTTAGTATCCCCATGTACATTCCCAGGGTTAGAATCCCCATGTACATACCCGGTTAACAATCTCCATGTACATTCCCGGGTTACAATCCCCATTTACATTCCCAGGGTTAGTATCCCCAAGTACATTCCCGGGTTAGTATCCCAATGTACGCTCCCGGGTTAGTATCCCCATGTACTTTCCCGGGTTAGAATCCCCATGTACATTGCAGGGTTAGTATACCCATGTATATTACCGGTTTAGAATCCCCATGTACATTCCTGGGTTAGAATCGCCATGTACATTCCCGGATTAGAATCCCCATGCACATTCTCGGGTTAGAATCCCCATGTACATTATCAGAGTTAGAATCCCCATGTACATTGCCAGGGTTAAAATCCCTATCTACATTCCCAGGGTTAGAATTCCCATGTACATTCCCGGGTTAGAATCCCCATGTACTTTCCCGGGTTAGATTCCCCATGTACATTCCAGGGTTAGAATCCCCATATACCTTCCCGGGTTAGAATCCCCATGATCATTCCTGGGTTAGTATACCCATGAAAATTCCCAGGTTTGAATGTCCATGTACATTCCCGGGTTAGAATCCCCATGTACATTACCGGTTTAGAATCCTCATGTACGTTCCTGGGTTAGAATCCCCATGTACATTCCCGGGTTAGTATCCTCATGTACATTCCCAGGGTTAGACTCTTCATGAATATTCCTAGAGTTAGAATCCCCATGTACATTCCCAGGGTTAGAATCCCCATGTTCATTCCCAGGTTTAGAATTCCCACGTACATTCCCGGGTTAGAATCCCCATGTACCTTCCCGGGTTAGAATCCCCATGTACATTCCAGGGTTAGATTCCCCATGTACATTCCCGGGTTGAATCCCCATGCACATTCCCGGGTTAGAATCCCCATGTACATTCCCGGGTTAGAATCCCCATGTACATTCCCGGGTTAGAATCCCCAAATTCATTGCCAGGGTTAGAATCCACATGTACATTCCCGGGTTAGAATCCCCATGTACATTCCCAGGGTTAGAATCTCCAAGTACATTCACAGGGTTAGAATCCCCATGTGCATTCCCGGGTTAGAATCCCCATGTATATTCCCGGGTTAGAATCCCCATGTGCATTCCCGGGTTAGTTTACCGATGAACATTCCCGGGTTAGAATCCCCATGTACATTCCCGGGTTAGAATACCCATGTGCATTATCAGGTTAGAATCTCCGTGTACATTCCCGAGTTCGAATCCCCATGTACATTCCAGTGTTAGAATCCTCACGGACGTTCCTGGGTTAGCATCCACATGTATATTCCCAGGTTAGAATCCCCATGTACATTCCCGTGTTAGAATCCCCATGTACATTCCCGGTTTCGAATCCCCATATACATTCCCATGTTAGAATCCCGATATACATTTCCAGGGTTAAAATCACCATGTAAATTCCTGGGTTAGAATCCACATGTACATTCCCAGGGTTAGAATTCCAATGTACATTCCCGGGTTAGAATCACCATGTACATTCCCAGGTTATTATACCTATGAACATTCCCGGGTTAGAATTCCATGTACAATCCCGGATTAGAATCTCAATTTATATTTCCGGGTTAGTATACCCATGAACATTCCCGGGTTGGAATCCCCATGTATATTCACGGTTTAGAATCCCCATGTACATTCCAGGGTTAGTATACCCATGAACATTCCAGCGTTAGAATCCCCATGTACATTACGGGTTAGAACCACCTTGTATTTTCCCGGGTTAGAATCCCCATGTACATTCCCGGGTTAGAATCCCCATGTACATTCCCGGGTTACAATCCCCATGTACATTCCCAGGGTTGGTATCCCCATGTACATTCCTGGGTTAGTATCCCCATGTAATTTCCCGGGTTAGAATCCCCATGTACATTCCCGGGTTAGATTCTTCATGTACATTCCCGGGTTAGTATCCCCATGTACATTCCCGGGTTAGTATTCCCATGTACATTCCCAGGGTTGGAATCCCCCATATACATTCCCAGGGTGAGAATCCCCATGTACATTCCCGGGAGAGAATACCCATGTACATTCCCGGGTTAGAATCCCCATGTACATTCCCGGGTTAGAATCCCCATGTACATTCCCGGGTTTGTATCCCCATTTACATTCCCAGGGTTAGAATCCCCATATACATTCCAAAAGTTAGAATCCCCATGTACGTTCCTGGGTTAGAATCCCCATGTACATTCCCGGGTTAGAATCCCCATGTACATACCCAGGTTTGAATCCCCTAGTACATTCCCGGTTTAGAATCCCCATGTACATTCCCAGCTTAGAATCCCGATGTACATTCCAGGGTTAGTATACCCATGTACATTCCTGGTTTAGAATCCCCATGTACATTCCCGGGTTAGAATGCCCATGTACATTCCCGGATTAGTATACCCATGTACATTCCCGGGTTAGTGTCCCCTTGTACGTTCCTGGGTTAGAATCCCCATGTACATTCCCGGGTTAGAATCCCCATGGACATTCCCAGGTTAGAATACCCATGCCCATTCCCGGGTTCAAATCCCCAAGTATATTCCCGGGTTAAAATCCACATGTACATTCCCGGGGTAGTATCCCCATGTACATTCCCGGATTAGAGTCCCCATATACATTCCCGGGTTAGAAGCCCCATGTATATTCCCAGGGTTAGATTCCATATGTACATTCCCAGGGATTAGAATCCCCATGTACATTCCCATGGTTAAAATTCCCATGTACGTTCTCGCGTTAGAATCCCCATGTATATTCCCGGGTTAGATCCCCATGTACATTCCCTGGTTAGTTTACTCATGAACATTCCTGGGTTAGAATCCCCATTTACATTCCCGGGTTAGAATCCCCGTGCACATTCCCGGGTTAGAATACCCATGTACATTCCCGGTTTAGAATCCCCAAGTACGAGCCTGGGTTAGAATCCCCATGTACATTCCCGGGTTAGAATCCCCATGTACATTCCAGGGTTAGAATCCCCTTGTACATTCCCGGGTTAGAATCCCCATATACATTCCCAGGGTTAGAATCCCCATGCACATTCCCGGGTTAGAATCCTCATGTACATTCCCAGGGTTAGAATCGCCATGTACATTCCCGGACTAGAATCCCCATGTACATTCCCGGGTTAGAATCCCCATGTACATTCCCAGTGATGGAATCAACATGTACATTCACAGGGTTAGAATCCCCATGTTCATTCCCAGGGTTAGAATTCCCATGTACATTCCCGGGTTTGAATCCCCATGTGTATTCCCGGGTTATATTCCCCATGTACATTCCCAGGGATGGAATCCCCATGTACATTCACAGGGTTAGAATCCCCATATACATTCCCAGGGTTATAATCTCCAAGTACATTCCCAGGTTTAGAATCCCCATGTACATTCCCGGCTTAGAATCACCATGTGCATTCCCGGGTTAGATTCGCCATTTACATTACCGGGTTAGAATACCCATGTGCATTATCAGGTTAGAATCCCCGTGTACATTCCCGAGTTCGAATCCCCATGTACATTCCAGGGTTAGAATCCCCACGGACGTTCCTGGGTTAGCATCCACATGTACATTCCCAGGTTAGAATCCCCATGTACATTCCCGAATTAGAATCCCCAAATACATTCCCGGTTTCGAATCCCCATGTACATTCCCGGTTTAGAATCCCCATATACATTCCCAGGGTTAGAATCCCCATGTAAATTCCCGGGTTAGAATCCACATGTACATTCCCAGGTTAGAATTCCAATGTACATTCCCGGGTTAGAATCACCATGTACATTCCCAGGTTATTATACCCATGAACATTCCCGGGTTAGAATCCCCATGTATATTCACGGTTTAGAATCCCCATGTACATTCCCGGGTTAGTATACCCATGAACATTCCCGCGTTAGAATCCCCATGTACATTCCCGGGTTAGAATCCCCTTGTATTTACCCGTGTTAGAATCCCCATGTACATTCCCGGGTTAGAATTCCCATGTACATTCCCGGGTTACAATCCCCATATACATTCCCAGGGTTAGTATCCCCATGTACATTCCTGGGTTAGAATCCCCATGTAACTTCCCGGGTTAGAATCCCCATGTACATTCCCGGGTTAGAATCTTCATGAACATTCCCGGGTTAGTATCCCCATGTACATTCCCGGGTTAGTATCCCCATGTACATTCCCAGGGTTGGAATCCCCCATATACATTCCCAGGGTGAGAATCCCCATGTACATTCCCGGGAGAGAATACCCATGTACATTCCCGGGTTAGAATCCCCATGTACATTCCCGGGTTAGAATCCCCATGTACATTCCCGGGTTTGTATCCCCATTTACATTCCCAGGGTTAGAATCCCCATATACATTCCAAAAGTTAGAATCCCCATGTACGTTCCTGGGTTAGAATCCCCATGTACATTCCCGGGTTAGAATCCCCATGTACATACCCAGGTTTGAATCCCCTAGTACATTCCCGGTTTAGAATCCCCATGTACATTCCCAGCTTAGAATCCCGATGTACATTCCAGGGTTAGTATACCCATGTACATTCCTGGTTTAGAATCCCCATGTACATTCCCGGGTTAGAATGCCCATGTACATTCCCGGATTAGTATACCCATGTACATTCCCGGGTTAGTGTCCCCTTGTACGTTCCTGGGTTAGAATCCCCATGTACATTCCCGGGTTAGAATCCCCATGGACATTCCCAGGTTAGAATACCCATGCCCATTCCCGGGTTCAAATCCCCAAGTATATTCCCGGGTTAAAATCCACATGTACATTCCCGGGGTAGTATCCCCATGTACTTTCCCGGATTAGAGTCCCCATATACATTCCCGGGTTAGAAGCCCCATGTATATTCCCAGGGTTAGATTCCATATGTACATTCCCAGGGATTAGAATCCCCATGTACATTCCCATGGTTAAAATTCCCATGTACGTTCTCGCGTTAGAATCCCCATGTATATTCCCGGGTTAGATCCCCATGTACATTCCCTGGTTAGTTTACTCATGAACATTCCTGGGTTAGAATCCCCATTTACATTCCCGGGTTAGAATCCCCGTGCACATTCCCGGGTTAGAATACACATGTACATTCCCGGTTTAGAATCCCCAAGTACGAGCCTGGGTTAGAATCCCCATGTACATTCCCGGGTTAGAATCCCCATGTACATTCCAGGGTTAGAATCCCCTTGTACATTCCCGGGTTAGAATCCCCATATACATTCCCAGGGTTAGAATCATCATGCACATTCCCGGGTTAGAATCCTCATGTACATTCCCAGGGTTAAAATCGCCATGTACATTCCCGGACTAGAATCCCCATGTACATTCCCGGGTTAGAATCCCCATGTACATTCCCAGTGATGGAATCAACATGTACATTCACAGGGTTAGAATCCCCATGTTCATTCCCAGGGTTAGAATTCCCATGTACATTCCCGGGTTTGAATCCCCATGTGTATTCCCGGGTTATATTCCCCATGTACATTCCCAGGGATGGAATCCCCATGTACATTCACAGGGTTAGAATCCCCATATACATTCCCAGGGTTATAATCTCCAAGTACATTCCCAGGTTTAGAATCCCCATTTACATTCCCGGCTTAGAATCACCATGTGCATTCCCGGGTTAGATTCGCCATTTACATTACCGGGTTAGAATACCCATGTGCATTATCAGGTTAGAATCCCCGTGTACATTCCCGAGTTCGAATCCCCATGTACATTCCAGGGTTAGAATCCCCACGGACGTTCCTGGGTTAGCATCCACATGTACATTCCCAGGTTAGAATCCCCATGTACATTCCCGGGTTAGAATCCCCAAATACATTCCCGGTTTCGAATCCCCATGTACATTCCCGGTTTAGAATCCCCATATACATTCCCAGGGTTAGAATCCCCATGTAAATTCCCGGGTTAGAATCCACATGTACATTCCCAGGTTAGAATTCCAATGTACATTCCCGGGTTAGAATCACCATGTACATTCCCAGGTTATTATACCCATGAACATTCCCGGGTTAGAATCCCCATGTATATTCACGGTTTAGAATCCCCATGTACATTCCCGGGTTAGTATACCCATGAACATTCCCGCGTTAGAATCCCCATGTACATTCCCGGGTTAGAATCCCCTTGTATTTTCCCGTGTTAGAATCCCCATGTACATTCCCGGGTTAGAATTCCCATGTACATTCCCGGGTTACAATCCCCATATACATTCCCAGGGTTAGTATCCCCATGTACATTCCTGGGTTAGAATCCCCATGTAACTTCCCGGGTTAGAATCCCCATGTACATTCCCGGGTTAGAATCTTCATGTACATTCCCGGATTTGTATCCCCATGTACATTCCCGGGTTAGCATCCCCATGTACATTCCCAGGGTTGGAATGCCCCATATACATTCCCAGGGTGAGAATCCCCATGTACATTCCCGGGTGAGAATCCCCATGTACATTCCCGGGTTAGAATCCCCATGTACATTCCCGGGTTAGAATCCCCATGTACATTCCCGGGTTAGTATCCCCATGTACATTCCCAGGGTTAGAATTCCCATATATATTCCTAAGGTTAGAATCCCCATGTACATACCCAGGTTTGAATCCCCTTGTACATTCCAGGTTAGGATCCCCATGTACATTCCCAGCTTAGAATCCCGATGTACATTCCAGGGTTAGTATACCCATGTACATTCCCGGTTTAGAATCCCCATGTCCATTCCCGGGTTAGAATGCCCATGTACATTCCCGGATTAGTATACCCATGTACATTCCCGGGTTAGTGTCCCCTTGTACGTTCCTGGGTAAGAATCCCCATGTACATTCCCGGGTTAGAATCCCCATGGACATTCCCAGGTTAGAATCCCCATGCCCATTCCCGGGTTCAAATCCCCATGTATATTCCCAGGTTAAAATCCCCATGTACATTCCCGGGGTAGTATTCCCATGTACTTTCCTGGGTTAGAATCCCCATATACATTCCCGGGTTAGAAGCCCCATGTATATTCCCAGGGTTAGAATCCACATGTACATTCCCAGGGTTTAGAAACCCCATGTACATTCCCATGGTTAAAATTCCCATGTACGTTCTCGGGTTAGAATCCCCATGTATATTGCCGGGTTGGATCACCATGTACATTCCCTGGTTAGTTTACCCATGAACATTCCTGGGTTAGAATCCCCATGTACATTCCCGGGTTAGAATCCCAGTGTACATTCCCGGGTTAGAATACCCATGTACATTCCTGTTTTAGAATCCCCATGTACGAGCCTGGGTTAGAATCCCCATGTACATTCCCGGGTTAGAATCGCCATGTACATTCCCGGGTTAGAATCCCCTTGTACATTCCCAGGTTAGAATCCCAATATACATTCCCAGGGTTAGAATCCCCATGCACATTCCCGGGTTAGAATGCTCATGTACATTCCCAGGGTTAGAATCGCCATGTGCATTCCCAGATTAGAATCCCCATTTACATTCCCGGGTTAGAATACCCATGTACATTCCCAGGGATGGAATCCCCATGTACATTCACAGGGTTAGAATCCCCAAGTTCATTCCCAGGGTTAGAATTCCCATGTACATTCCCGGGTTTGAATCCCCATGTACATTCCCGGGTTAGAATCCCCATGTACATTCCTAGGGATGGAATCCCCATGTACATTCACAGGGTTAGAATCCCCATGTTCATTCCCAGGGTTAGAATTCCCATGTACATTCCGGGGTTAGAATCCCCATGTACATTTCCGGGTTAGGATCCCCATGTACATTCCCGGGTTAGAATCCCCATGTACATTCCCGGGATAGTATACCCATGTACATTCCCGGGTTAGTGTCCCCATGTACATTCCCGGGTTAGAATCCCCATGTACATTCCCAGGTTAGAATCCCTATGTACATTCCAGAGTTAGTATACCCATGTACATTCCCGGGCTTAGAATCCCCATGTACATTCCCGGGTTAGAATCCCCATGTATATTCCCGGGTTAGAATCCCCATATACATTCCCGGGTTTGAATCCCCATGTACATTCCCAGGGTTAGAATCCACATGTACATTCCCAGGGTTTAGAATCCCCATGTACATTCCTAGGGTTAGAATTCCCATGTACATTTCCGGGTTAGAATCCCAATGATTATTCCCGGGTTAGAATCCCCATGTACATTCCCGGGTTAGTTGACCCATGAACATTCCCGGGTTAGAATCCCCATGTACATTCTTAGGTTAGAATCCCCATGTACATTGCCGGGTTAGAATCCACAAGTACATTCCCGGGTTAGAATCCCCATATACATTCCTGGGTTTGAATCCCCATGTACATTCCCAGGGTTAGAATCCACATGTACATTCCCAGGGTTTAGAATCCCCATGTACATTCCCAGGGTTAGAATTCCCATGTACATTCCCAGGCTTAGAATCCCCATGTACATTCCCGACTTAGAATCCCCATGTGCATTCCCGGGTTAGAATCCGCATTTATATTCCCGGGTTAGAATCCCCATGTACATTCCCGGGTTAGTTTACCCATGAACATTCCCGGGTTAGAATCCACATGTACATTCCCAGGTTAGAATTCCAATGTACATTCCCGGGTTAGAATCACCATGTACATTCCCAGGTTATTATACCCATGAACATTCCCGGGTTAGAATCCCCATGTATATTCACGGTTTAGAATCCCCATGTACATTCCCGGGTTAGTATACCCATGAACATTCCCGCGTTAGAATCCCCATGTACATTCCCGGGTTAGAATCCCCTTGTATTTTCCCGTGTTAGAATCCCCATGTACATTCCCGGGTTAGAATTCCCATGTACATTCCCGGGTTACAATCCCCATATACATTCCCAGGGTTAGTATCCCCATGTACATTCCTGGGTTAGAATCCCCATGTAACTTCCCGGGTTAGAATCCCCATGTACATTCCCGGGTTAGAATCTTCATGTACATTCCCGGATTTGTATCCCCATGTACATTCCCGGGTTAGCATCCCCATGTACATTCCCAGGGTTGGAATGCCCCATATACATTCCCAGGGTGAGAATCCCCATGTACATTCCCAGGTGAGAATCCCCATGTACATTCCCGGGTTAGAATCCCCATGTACATTCCCGGGTTAGAATCCCCATGTACATTCCCGGGTTAGTATCCCCATGTACATTCCCAGGGTTAGAATTCCCATATATATTCCTAAGGTTAGAATCCCCATGTACATACCCAGGTTTGAATCCCCTTGTACATTCCAGGTTAGGATCCCCATGTACATTCCCAGCTTAGAATCCCGATGTACATTCCAGGGTTAGTATACCCATGTACATTCCCGGTTTAGAATCCCCATGTCCATTCCCGGGTTAGAATGCCCATGTACATTCCCGGATTAGTATACCCATGTACATTCCCGGGTTAGTGTCCCCTTGTACGTTCCTGGGTAAGAATCCCCATGTACATTCCCGGGTTAGAATCCCCATGGACATTCCCAGGTTAGAATCCCCATGCCCATTCCCGGGTTCAAATCCCCATGTATATTCCCAGGTTAAAATCCCCATGTACATTCCCGGGGTAGTATCCCCATGTACTTTCCTGGGTTAGAATCCCCATATACATTCCCGGGTTAGAAGCCCCATGTATATTCCCAGGGTTAGAATCCACATGTACATTCCCAAGGTTTAGAAACCCCATGTACATTCCCATGGTTAAAATTCCCATGTACGTTCTCGGGTTAGAATCCCCATGTATATTGCCGGGTTGGATCACCATGTACATTCCCTGGTTAGTTTACCCATGAACATTCCTGGGTTAGAATCCCCATGTATATTCCCGGGTTAGAATCCCAGTGTACATTCCCGGGTTAGAATACCCATGTACATTCCTGTTTTAGAATCCCCATGTACGAGCCTGGGTTAGAATCCCCATGTACATTCCCGGGTTAGAATCGCCATGTACATTCCCGGGTTAGAATCCCCTTGTACATTCCCAGGTTAGAATCCCAATATACATTCCCAGGGTTAGAATCCCCATGCACATTCCCGGGTTAGAATGCTCATGTACATTCCCAGGGTTAGAATCGCCATGTGCATTCCCAGATTAGAATCCCCATTTACATTACCGGGTTAGAATACCCATGTACATTCCCAGGGATGGAATCCCCATGTACATTCACAGGGTTAGAATCCCCAAGTTCATTCCCAGGGTTAGAATTCCCATGTACATTCCCGGGTTTGAATCCCCATGTACATTCCCGGGTTAGAATCCCCATGTACATTCCTAGGGATGGAATCCCCATGTACATTCACAGGGTTAGAATCCCCATGTTCATTCCCAGGGTTAGAATTCCCATGTACATTCCGGGGTTAGAATCCCCATGTGCATTTCCGGGTTAGGATCCCCATGTACATTCCCGGGTTAGAATCCCCATGTACATTCCCGGGATAGTATACCCATGTACATTCCCGGGTTAGTGTCCCCATGTACATTCCCGGGTTAGAATCCCCATGTACATTCCCAGGTTAGAATCCCTATGTACATTCCAGAGTTAGTATACCCATGTACATTCCCGGGCTTAGAATCCCCATGTACATTCCCGGGTTAGAATCCCCATGTATATTCCCGGGTTAGAATCCCCATATACATTCCCGGGTTTGAATCCCCATGTACATTCCCAGGGTTAGAATCCACATGTACATTCCCAGGGTTTAGAATCCCCATGTACATTCCTAGGGTTAGAATTCCCATGTACATTTCCGGGTTAGAATCCCAATGATTATTCCCGGGTTAGAATCCCCATGTACATTCCCGGGTTAGTTGACCCATGAACATTCCCGGGTTAGAATCCCCATGTACATTCTTAGGTTAGAATCCCCATGTACATTGCCGGGTTAGAATCCACAAGTACATTCCCGGGTTAGAATCCCCATATACATTCCTGGGTTTGAATCCCCATGTACATTCCCAGGGTTAGAATCCACATGTACATTCCCAGGGTTTAGAATCCCCATGTACATTCCCAGGGTTAGAATTCCCATGTACATTCCCAGGCTTAGAATCCCCATGTACATTCCCGACTTAGAATCCCCATGTGCATTCCCGGGTTAGAATCCGCATTTATATTCCCGGGTTAGAATCCCCATGTACATTCCCGGGTTAGTTTACCCATGAACATTCCCGGGTTAGAATCCCCATGTACATTCCCGGGTTCGAATACCCATGTGCATTATCAGGTTAGAATCCCCGTGTACATTCCCGAGTTCAAATCCCCATGTACATTCCAGGGTTAGAATCCCCACGGACGTTCCTGTGTTAGCATCCACATGTACATTCCCAGGTTAGAATCCCCATGTACATTCCCGGTTTCGAATCCCCATATACTTTCCCGGGTTAGAATCCCCATATACATTTCCAGGGTTAGAATCCCCATGTTAATTCCCGGGTTAGAATCCACATGTACATTCCCAGGGTTAAAATTCCAATGTACATTCCCGGGTTAGAATCACCATGTACATTCCCAGGTTAGAATCCCCATGTACATTCCCGGGTTACAATCCCCATGTACATTCCCGGGTTACAATCCCCATGTACATTCCCAGGGTTAGTATCCCCATGTACATACCTGGGTTAGTAACCCCATGTAATTTCCCGGGTTAGAATCCCCATGTCCATTCCCGGGTTAGAATCTTCATGAACATTCCCGGGTTAGTATCCCCATGTACATTCCCGGGTTAGTATCCCCATGTACATTCCCAGGGTTGGAATCCCCCATATACATTCCCAGGGTGAGAATCCCCATGTACATTCCCGGGAGAGAATACCCATGTACATTCCCGGGTTAGAATCCCCATGTACATTCCCGGGTTAGAATCCCCATGTACATTCCCGGGTTTGTATCCCCATTTACATTCCCAGGGTTAGAATCCCCATATACATTCCAAAAGTTAGAATCCCCATGTACGTTCCTGGGTTAGAATCCCCATGTACATTCCCGGGTTAGAATCCCCATGTACATACCCAGGTTTGAATCCCCTAGTACATTCCCGGTTTAGAATCCCCATGTACATTCCCAACTTAGAATCCCGATGTACATTCCAGGGTTAGTATACCCATGTACATTCCTGGTTTAGAATCCCCATGTACATTCCCGGGTTAGAATGCCCATGTACATTCCCGGATTAGTATACCCATGTACATTCCCGGGTTAGTGTCCCCTTGTACGTTCCTGGGTTAGAATCCCCATGTACATTCCCGGGTTAGAATCCCCATGGACATTCCCAGGTTAGAATACCCATGCCCATTCCCGGGTTCAAATCCCCAAGTATATTCCCGGGTTAAAATCCACATGTACATTCCCGGGGTAGTATCCCCATGTACTTTCCCGGATTAGAGTCCCCATATACATTCCCGGGTTAGAAGCCCCATGTATATTCCCAGGGTTAGATTCCATATGTACATTCCCAGGGATTAGAATCCCCATGTACATTCCCATGGTTAAAATTCCCATGTACGTTCTCGCGTTAGAATCCCCATGTATATTCCCGGGTTAGATCCCCATGTACATTCCCTGGTTAGTTTACTCATGAACATTCCTGGGTTAGAATCCCCATTTACATTCCCGGGTTAGAATCCCCGTGCACATTCCCGGGTTAGAATACGCATGTACATTCCCGGTTTAGAATCCCCAAGTATGAGCCTGGGTTAGAATCCCCATGTACATTCCCGGGTTAGAATCCCCATGTACATTCCAGGGTTAGAATCCCCTTGTACATTCCCGGGTTAGAATCCCCATATACATTCCCAGGGTTAGAATCCCCATGCACATTCCCGGGTTAGAATCCTCATGTACATTCCCAGGGTTAGAATTGCCATGTACATTCCCGGACTAGAATCCCCATGTACATTCCCGGGTTAGAATCCCCATGTACATTCCCAGTGATGGAATCAACATGTACATTCACAGGGTTAGAATCCCCATGTTCATTCCCAGGGTTAGAATTCCCATGTACATTCCCGGGTTTGAATCCCCATGTGTATTCCCGGGTTATATTCCCCATGTACATTCCCAGGGATGGAATCCCCATGTACATTCACAGGGTTAGAATCCCCATATACATTCCCAGGGTTATAATCTCCAAGTACATTCCCAGGTTTAGAATCCCCATGTACATTCCCGGCTTAGAATCACCATGTGCATTCCCGGGTTAGATTCGCCATTTACATTACCGGGTTAGAATACCCATGTGCATTATCAGGTTAGAATCCCCGTGTACATTCCCGAGTTCGAATCCCCATGTACATTCCAGGGTTAGAATCCCCACGGACGTTCCTGGGTTAGCATCCACATGTACATTCCCAGGTTAGAATCCCCATGTACATTCCCGGGTTAGAATCCCCAAATACATTCCCGGTTTCGAATCCCCATGTACATTCCCGGTTTAGAATCCCCATATACATTCCCAGGGTTAGAATCCCCATGTAAATTCCAGGGTTAGAATCCACATGTACATTCCCAGGTTAGAATTCCAATGTACATTCGCGGGTTAGAATCACCATGTACATTCCCAGGTTATTATACCCATGAACATTCCCGGGTTAGAATCCCCATGTATATTCACGGTTTAGAATCCCCATGTACATTCCCGGGTTAGTATACCCATGAACATTCCCGCGTTAGAATCCCCATGTACATTCCCGGGTTAGAATCCCCTTTTTTTTCCCGTGTTAGAATCCCCATGTACATTCCCGGGTTAGAATTCCCATGTACATTCCCGGGTTACAATCCCCATATACATTCCCAGGGTTAGTATCCCCATGTACATTCCTGGGTTAGAATCCCCATGTAACTTCCCGGGTTAGAATCCCCATGTACATTCCCGGGTTAGAATCTTCATGTACATTCCCGGATTTGTATCCCCATGTACATTCCCGGGTTAGCATCCCCATGTACATTCCCAGGGTTGGAATGCCCCATATACATTCCCAGGGTGAGAATCCCCATGTACATTCCCGGGTGAGAATCCCCATGTACATTCCCGGGTTAGAATCCCCATGTACATTCCCGGGTTAGAATCCCCATGTACATTCCCGGGTTAGTATCCCCATGTACATTCCCAGGGTTAGAATTCCCATATATATTCCTAAGGTTAGAATCCCCATGTACATACCCAGGTTTGAATCCCCTTGTACATTCCAGGTTAGGATCCCCATGTACATTCCCAGCTTAGAATCCCGATGTACATTCCAGGGTTAGTATACCCATGTACATTCCCGGTTTAGAATCCCCATGTCCATTCCCGGGTTAGAATGCCCATGTACATTCCCGGATTAGTATACCCATGTACATTCCCGGGTTAGTGTCCCCTTGTACGTTCCTGGGTAAGAATCCCCATGTACATTCCCGGGTTAGAATCCCCATGGACATTCCCAGGTTAGAATCCCCATGCCCATTCCCGGGTTCAAATCCCAATGTATATTCCCAGGTTAAAATCCCCATGTACATTCCCGGGGTAGAATCCCCATGTACTTTCCTGGGTTAGAATCCCCATATACATTCCCGGGTTAGAAGCCCCATGTATATTCCCAGGGTTAGAATCCACATGTACATTCCCAGGGTTTAGAAACCCCATGTACATTCCCATGGTTAAAATTCCCATGTACGTTCTCGGGTTAGAATCCCCATGTATATTGCCGGGTTGGATCACCATGTACATTCCCTGGTTAGTTTACCCATGAACATTCCTGGGTTAGAATCCCCATGTACATTCCCGGGTTAGAATCCCAGTGTACATTCCCGGGTTAGAATACCCATGTACATTCCTGTTTTAGAATCCCCATGTACGAGCCTGGGTTAGAATCCCCATGTACATTCCCGGGTTAGAATCGCCATGTACATTCCCGGGTTAGAATCCTCTTGTACATTCCCAGGTTAGAATCCCAATATACATTCCCAGGGTTAGAATCCCCATGCACATTCCCGGGTTAGAATGCTCATGTACATTCCCAGGGTTAGAATCGCCATGTGCATTCCCAGATTAGAATCCCCATTTACATTCCCGGGTTAGAATACCCATGTACATTCCCAGGGATGGAATCCCCATGTACATTCACAGGGTTAGAATCCCCAAGTTCATTCCCAGGGTTAGAATTCCCATGTACATTCCCGGGTTTGAATCCCCATGTACATTCCCGGGTTAGAATCCCCATGTACATTCCTAGGGATGGAATCCCCATGTACATTCACAGGGTTAGAATCCCCATGTTCATTCCCAGGGTTAGAATTCCCATGTACATTCCGGGGTTAGAATCCCCATGTACATTTCTGGGTTAGGATCCCCATGTACATTCCCGGGTTAGAATCCCCATGTACATTCCCGGGATAGTATACCCATGTACATTCCCGGGTTAGTGTCCCCATGTACATTCCCGGGTTAGAATCCCCATGTACATTCCCAGGTTAGAATCCCTATGTACATTCCAGAGTTAGTATACCCATGTACATTCCCGGGCTTAGAATCCCCATGTACATTCCCGGGTTAGAATCCCCATGTATATTCCCGGGTTAGAATCCCCATATACATTCCCGGGTTTGAATCCCCATGTACATTCCCAGGGTTAGAATCCACATGTACATTCCCAGGGTTTAGAATCCCCATGTACATTCCTAGGGTTAGAATTCCCATGTACATTTCCGGGTTAGAATCCCAATGATTATTCCCGGGTTAGAATCCCCATGTACATTCCCGGGTTAGTTGACCCATGAACATTCCCGGGTTAGAATCCCCATGTACATTCTTAGGTTAGAATCCCCATGTACATTGCCGGGTTAGAATCCACAAGTACATTCCCGGGTTAGAATCCCCATATACATTCCTGGGTTTGAATCCCCATGTACATTCCCAGGGTTAGAATCCACATGTACATTCCCAGGGTTTAGAATCCCCATGTACATTCCCAGGGTTAGAATTCCCATGTACATTCCCAGGCTTAGAATCCCCATGTACATTCCCGACTTAGAATCCCCATGTGCATTCCCGGGTTAGAATCCGCATTTATATTCCCGGGTTAGAATCCCCATGTACATTCCCGGGTTAGTTTACCCATGAACATTCCCGGGTTAGAATCCCCATGTACATTCCCGGGTTCGAATACCCATGTGCATTATCAGGTTAGAATCCCCGTGTACATTCCCGAGTTCAAATCCCCATGTACATTCCAGGGTTAGAATCCCCACGGACGTTCCTGTGTTAGCATCCACATGTACATTCCCAGGTTAGAATCCCCATGTACATTCCCGGTTTCGAATCCCCATATACTTTCCCGGGTTAGAATCCCCATATACATTTCCAGGGTTAGAATCCCCATGTTAATTCCCGGGTTAGAATCCACATGTACATTCCCAGGGTTAAAATTCCAATGTACATTCCCGGGTTAGAATCACCATGTACATTCCCAGGTTATTATACCCATGAAATTCCCGGGTGAGAATCCCATCTACATTCCCGGATTAGAATCTCCATGTATATTTCCGGGTTAGTATACCCATGAACATTCCCGGGTTGGAATCCCCATGTATATTCACGGTTTAGAATCCCCATGTACATTCCCGGGTTAGTATACCCATGAACATTCCCGCGTTAGAATCCCATTGTACATTCCCGGGTTAGAATCCCCTTGTATTTTCCCGGGTTAGAATCCCCATGTACATTCCCAGGTTAGAATCCCCATGTACATTCCCGGGTTACAATCCCCATGTACATTCCCGGGTTACAATCCCCATGTACATTCCCAGGGTTAGTATCCCCATGTACATACCTGGGTTAGTAACCCCATGTAATTTCCCGGGTTAGAATCCCCATGTCCATTCCCGGGTTAGAATCTTCATGAACATTCCCGGGTTAGTATCCCCATGTACATTCCCGGGTTAGTATCCCCATGTACATTCCCAGGGTTGGAATCCCCCATATACATTCCCAGGGTGAGAATCCCCATGTACATTCCCGGGAGAGAATCCCCATGTACATTCCAGGGTTAGAATCCCCATGTACATTCCCGGGTTAGAATCCCCATATACATTCCAAAGGTTAGAATCCCCATGTACGTTCCTGGGTTAGAATCCCCATGTACATTCCCGGGTTAGAATCCCCATGTACATACCCAGGTTTGAATCCCCTTGTACATTCCCGGTTTAGAATCCCCATGTACAGTCCCAGCTTAGAATCCCGATGTACATTCCAGGCTTAGTATACCCATGTACATTCCTGGTTTAGAATCCCCATGTACATTCCCGGGTTAGAATGCTCATGTACATTCCCGGATTAGTATAGCAATGTACATTCCCGGGTTAGTGTCCCCTTGTACGTTCCTGGGTTAGAATCCCCATGTACATTCCCGGGTTAGAATCCCCATGGACATTCCCAGGTTAGAATACCAATGCCCATTCCCGGGTTCAAATCCCCATGTATATTCCCGGGTTAAAATCCCCATGTACATTCCAGGGGTAGTATCCCCATGTACTTTCCCGGGTTAGAATCCCCATATACATTCCCGGGTTAGAAGCCCCATGTATATTCACAGGGTTAGAATCCACATGTACATTCCCAGGGATTAGAATCCCCATGTACATTCCCATGGTTAAAATTCCCATGTACGTTCTCGGGTTAGAATCCCCATGTATATTCCCGGGTTGGATCTCCATGTACATTCCCTGGTTAATTTATCCATGAACATTCCTGGGTTAGAATCCCCATGTACATTCCCGGGTTAGAATCCCCGTGTACATTCCCGGGTTAGAATACCCATGTACATTCCCGGTTTAGAATCCCCAATACGAGCCTGGGTTAGAATCCCCATGTACATTCCCGGGTTAGAATCCCCATGTACATTCCCGGGTTAGAATCCCCTTGTACATTCCCGGGTTAGAATCCCCATATACATTCCCATGGTTAGAATCCCCATGCACATTCCCGGATTAGAATCCTCATGTACATTCCCAGGGTTAGAATCGCCATGTACATTCCCGGGTTAGTATCCCCATGTACATTCCCAGGATTAGAATTCCCATATATATTCCTAAGGTTAGAATCCCCATGTCCATACCCAGGTTTGAATCCCCTTGTACATTCCAGGTTTAGAATCCCCATGTACATTCCCAGCTTAGAATCCCGATGTACATTCCAGGGTTAGTATACCCATGTACATTACCGGTTTAGAATCCCCATGTCCATTCCCGGGTTAGAATACCCATGTACATTCCCGGATTAGTATACCCATGTACATTCCCGGGTTAGTGTCCCCTTGTACGTTCCTGGAAAAGAATCCCCATGTACATTCCCGGGTTAGAATCCCCATGGACATTCCCAGGTTAGAATCCCCATGCCCATTCCCGGGTTCAAATCCCCATGTATATTCCCGGGTTAAAATCCCCATGTACATTCCCAGGGTAGTATCCCCATGTACTTTCCTTGGTTAGAATCCCCATATACATTCCCGGGTTAGAAGCCCCATGTATATTCCCAGGGTTAGAATCCACATGTACATTCCCAGGTTTAGAATCCCCATGTACATTCCCA
This sequence comes from Pristiophorus japonicus, assembly GCF_044704955.1. Taxonomy (NCBI): domain Eukaryota; kingdom Metazoa; phylum Chordata; class Chondrichthyes; family Pristiophoridae; genus Pristiophorus; species Pristiophorus japonicus. The sequence continues at coordinate 12,771,154 of NC_092011.1, forward strand.
TGGTTAAAATTCCCATGTACGTTCTCAGGTTAGAATCCCCATGTATATTGCCGGGTTGGATCCCCATGTACATTCCCTGGTTAGTTTACCCATGAACATTCCTGGGTTAGAATCCCCATGTACATTCCCGGGTTAGAATCCCCATGTACATTCCCGGGTTAGAATACCCATGTACATTCCCGTTTTAGAATCCCCATGTACGAGCCTGGGTTAGAATCCCCATGTACATTCCCGGGTTAGAATCGCCATGTACATTCCCGGGTTAGAATCCCCTTGTACATTCCCAGGTTAGAATCCCAATATACATTCCCAGGGTTAGAATCCCCATGCACATTCCCGGGTTAGAATCCTCATGTACATTCCCAGGGTTAGAATCGCCATGTGCATTCCCAGGTTAGAATCCCCATTTACATTCCCGGGTTAGAATACCCATGTACATTCCCAGGGATGGAATCCCCATGTACATTCACAGGGTTAGAATCCCCAAGTTCATTCCCAGGGTTAGAATTCCCATGTACATTCCCGGGTTTGAATCCCCATGTACATTCCCGGGTCAGAATCCCCATGTACATTCCTAGTGATGGAATCCCCATGTACATTCACAGGGTTAGAATCCCCATGTTCATTCCCAGGGTTAGAATTCCCATGTACATTCCGGGGTTAGAATCCCCATGTACATTTCCGGGTTAGGATCCCCATGTACATTCCCGGTTAGAATCCCCATGTACATTCCCGGGATAGTATACCCATGTACATTCCCGGGTTAGTGTCCCCATGTACATTCCCGGGTTAGAATCCCCATGTACATTCCCAGGTTAGAATCCCTATGTACATTCCAGAGTTAGTATACCCATGTACATTCCCGGGTTAGAATCCCCATATACATTCCCGGGTTTGAATCCCCATGTACATTCCCAGGGTTAGAATCCACATGTACATTCCCAGGGTTTAGAATCCCCATGTATATTCCTAGGGTTAGAATTCCCATGTACATTTCCGGGTTAGAATCCCAATGATTATTCCCGGGTTAGAATCCCCATGTACATTCCCGGGTTAGTTGACCCATGAACATTCCCGGGTTAGAATCCCCATGTACATTCCCAGGTTAGAATCCCCATGTACATTCCCGGGTTAGAATCCACAAGTACATTCCCGGGTTAGAATCCCCATATACATTCCCGGGTTTGAATCCCCATGTACATTCCCAGGGTTAGAATCCCCATGTACATTCCAAGGGTTAGAATTCCCATGTACATTCCCAGGGTTAGAATCCCCATGTACATTCCCGGCTTAGAATTCCCATGTGCATTCCCGGGTTAGAATCCGCATTTATATTCCCGGGTTAGAATCCCCATGTACATTCCCGGGTTAGAATCACCATGTACATTCCCGGGTTCGAATACCCATGTGCATTATCAGGTTAGAATCCCCGTATACATTCCCGAGTTCAAATCCCCATGTACATTCGAGGGTTAGAATCCCCACGGACGTTCCTGGGTTAGCATCCACATGTACATTCCCAGGTTAGAATCCCCATGTACATTCCCGGTTTCGAATCCCCATGTATTTTCCCGGGTTAGAATCCCCATATACATTTCCAGGGTTAGAATCCCCATGTTAATTCCCGGGTTAGAATCCACATGTACATTCCCAGGGTTAAAATTCCAATGTACATTCCCGGGTTAGAATCACCATGTACATTCCCAGGTTATTATACCCATGAACATTCCCGGGTTAGAATCCCAAGTACATTCCCGGATTAGAATCTCCATGTATATTTCCGGGTTAGTATACCCATGAACATTCCCGGGTTGGAATCCCCATGTATATTCACGGTTTAGAATCCCCATGTACATTCCCGGGTTAGTATACCCATGAACATTCCCGCGTTAGAATCCAATTGTACATTCCCGGGTTAGAATCCCCTTGTATTTTCCCGGGTTAGAATCCCCATGTACATTCCCGGGTTACAATCCCAATGTACATTCCCGGGTTACAATCCCCATGTACATTCCCAGGGTTAGTATCCCCATGTACATTCCTGGGTTATTATCCCCATTTAATTTCCCGGGTTAGAATCCCCATGTCCATTCCCGGGTTAGAATCTTCATGAACATTCCCGGGTTAGTATCCCCATGTACATTCCCGGGTTAGTATCCCCATGTACATTCCCAGGGTTGGAATCCCCCATATACATTCCCAGGGTGAGAATACCCATGTACATTCCCATGGTTAAAATTCCCATGTACATTCCAGGGTTAGAATCCCCATGTACATTCCCGGGTTAGAATCCCCATGTACATTCCCGGGTTAGTATCCCCATGTACATTCCCAGTGTTAGAATCCCCATATACATTCCAAAGGTTAGAATCCCCATGTACGTTCCTGGGTTAGAATCCCCATGTACATTCCCGGGTTAGAATCCCCATGTACATACCCAGGTTTGAATCCCCTTGTACATTCCCGGTTTAGAATCCCCATGTACATTCCCAGCTTAGAATCCCGATGTACATTCCAGGCTTAGTATACCCATGTACATTCCTGGTTTAGAATCCCCATGTACATTCCCGGGTTAGAATGCCCATGTACATTCCCGGATTAGTATACCCATGTACATTCCCGGGTTAGTGTCCCCTTGTACGTTCCTGGGTTAGAATCCCCATGTACATTCCCGGGTTAGAATCCCCATGGACATTCCCAGGTTAGAATACCCATGCCCATTCCCGGGTTCAAATCCCCATGTATATTCCCGGGTTAAAATCCCCATGTACATTCCCGGGGTAGTATCCCCATGTACTTTCCCAGATGAGAATCCCCATATACATTCCTGGGTTAGAATCCCAATGTATATTCCCAGTGTTAGAATCCACATGTACATTCCCATGGTTAAAATTCCCATGTACGTTCTCAGTTTAGAATCCCCATGTATATTGCCGGGTTGGATCACCATGTACATTCCCTGGTTAGTTTACCCATGAACATTCCTGGGTTAGAATCCCCATGTACATTCCCGGGTTAGAATCCCCGTGTACATTCCCGGGTTAGAATACACATGTACATTCCCGTTTTAGAATCCCCATGTACGAGCCTGGGTTAGAATCCCCATGTACATTCCCGGGTTAGAATCGCCATGTACATTCCCGGGTTAGAATCCCCTTGTACATTCCCAGGTTAGAATCCCAATATACATTCCCAGGGTTAGAATCCCCATGCACATTCCCGGGTTAGAATCCTCATGTACATTCCCAGGGTTAGAATCGCCATGTGCATTCCCAGATTAGAATCCCCATTTATATTCCCGGGTTAGAATACCCATGTACATTCCCAGGGATGGAATCCCCATGTACATTCACAGGGTTAGAATCCCCAAGTTCATTCCCAGGGTTAGAATTCCCATGTACATTCCCGGGTTTGAATCCCCATGTACATTCCCGGGTCAGAATCCCCATGTACATTCCTAGTGATGGAATCCCCATGTACATTCACAGGGTTAGAATCCCCATGTTCATTCCCAGGGTTAGAATTCCCATGTACATTCCGGGGTTAGAATCCCCATGTACATTTCCGGGTTAGGATCCCCATGTACATTCCCGGTTAGAATCCCCATGTACATTCCCGGGATAGTATACCCATGTACATTCCCGGGTTAGTGTCCCCATGTACATTCCCGGGTTAGAATCCCCATGTACATTCCCAGGTTAGAATCCCTATGTACATTCCAGAGTTAGTATACCCATGTACATTCCCGGGTTAGAATCCCCATATACATTCCCGGGTTTGAATCCCCATGTACATTCCCAGGGTTAGAATCCACATGTACATTCCCAGGGTTTAGAATCCCCATGTATATTCCTAGGGTTAGAATTCCCATGTACATTTCCGGGTTAGAATCCCAATGATTATTCCCGGGTTAGAATCCCCATGTACATTCCCGGGTTAGTTGACCCATGAACATTCCCGGGTTAGAATCCCCATGTACATTCCCAGGTTAGAATCCCCATGTACATTCCCGGGTTAGAATCCACAAGTACATTCCCGGGTTAGAATCCCCATATACATTCCCGGGTTTGAATCCCCATGTACATTCCCAGGGTTAGAATCCCCATGTACATTCCAAGGGTTAGAATTCCCATGTACATTCCCAGGGTTAGAATCCCCATGTACATTCCCGGCTTAGAATTCCCATGTGCATTCCCGGGTTAGAATCCGCATTTATATTCCCGGGTTAGAATCCCCATGTACATTCCCGGGTTAGAATCACCATGTACATTCCCGGGTTCGAATACCCATGTGCATTATCAGGTTAGAATCCCCGTATACATTCCCGAGTTCAAATCCCCATGTACATTCGAGGGTTAGAATCCCCACGGACGTTCCTGGGTTAGCATCCACATGTACATTCCCAGGTTAGAATCCCCATGTACATTCCCGGTTTCGAATCCCCATGTATTTTCCCGGGTTAGAATCCCCATATACATTTCCAGGGTTAGAATCCCCATGTTAATTCCCGGGTTAGAATCCACATGTACATTCCCAGGGTTAAAATTCCAATGTACATTCCCGGGTTAGAATCACCATGTACATTCCCAGGTTATTATACCCATGAACATTCCCGGGTTAGAATCCCAAGTACATTCCCGGATTAGAATCTCCATGTATATTTCCGGGTTAGTATACCCATGAACATTCCCGGGTTGGAATCCCCATGTATATTCACGGTTTAGAATCCCCATGTACATTCCCGGGTTAGTATACCCATGAACATTCCCGCGTTAGAATCCAATTGTACATTCCCGGGTTAGAATCCCCTTGTATTTTCCCGGGTTAGAATCCCCATGTACATTCCCGGGTTACAATCCCAATGTACATTCCCGGGTTACAATCCCCATGTACATTCCCAGGGTTAGTATCCCCATGTACATTCCTGGGTTATTATCCCCATTTAATTTCCCGGGTTAGAATCCCCATGTCCATTCCCGGGTTAGAATCTTCATGAACATTCCCGGGTTAGTATCCCCATGTACATTCCCGGGTTAGTATCCCCATGTACATTCCCAGGGTTGGAATCCCCCATATACATTCCCAGGGTGAGAATACCCATGTACATTCCCATGGTTAAAATTCCCATGTACATTCCAGGGTTAGAATCCCCATGTACATTCCCGGGTTAGAATCCCCATGTACATTCCCGGGTTAGTATCCCCATGTACATTCCCAGTGTTAGAATCCCCATATACATTCCAAAGGTTAGAATCCCCATGTACGTTCCTGGGTTAGAATCCCCATGTACATTCCCGGGTTAGAATCCCCATGTACATACCCAGGTTTGAATCCCCTTGTACATTCCCGGTTTAGAATCCCCATGTACATTCCCAGCTTAGAATCCCGATGTACATTCCAGGCTTAGTATACCCATGTACATTCCTGGTTTAGAATCCCCATGTACATTCCCGGGTTAGAATGCCCATGTACATTCCCGGATTAGTATACCCATGTACATTCCCGGGTTAGTGTCCCCTTGTACGTTCCTGGGTTAGAATCCCCATGTACATTCCCGGGTTAGAATCCCCATGGACATTCCCAGGTTAGAATACCCATGCCCATTCCCGGGTTCAAATCCCCATGTATATTCCCGGGTTAAAATCCCCATGTACATTCCCGGGGTAGTATCCCCATGTACTTTCCCAGATGAGAATCCCCATATACATTCCTGGGTTAGAATCCCAATGTATATTCCCAGTGTTAGAATCCACATGTACATTCCCATGGTTAAAATTCCCATGTACGTTCTCAGGTTAGAATCCCCATGTATATTGCCGGGTTGGATCACCATGTACATTCCCTGGTTAGTTTACCCATGAACATTCCTGGGTTAGAATCCCCATGTACATTCCCGGGTTAGAATCCCCGTGTACATTCCCGGGTTAGAATACACATGTACATTCCCGTTTTAGAATCCCCATGTACGAGCCTGGGTTAGAATCCCCATGTACATTCCCGGGTTAGAATCGCCATGTACATTCCCGGGTTAGAATCCCCTTGTACATTCCCAGGTTAGAATCCCAATATGCATTCCCAGGGTTAGAATCCCCATGCACATTCCCGGGTTAGAATCCTCATGTACATTCCCAGGGTTAGAATCGCCATGTGCATTCCCAGATTAGAATCCCCATTTATATTCCCGGGTTAGAATACCCATGTACATTCCCAGGGATGGAATCCCCATGTACATTCACAGGGTTAGAATCCCCAAGTTCATTCCCAGGGTTAGAATTCCCATGTACATTCCCGGGTTAGGATCCCCATGTACATTCCCGGGTTAGAATCCCCATGTACATTCCCGGGATAGTATACCCATGTACATTCCCGGGTTAGTGTCCCCATGTACATTCCCGGGTTAGAATCCCCATGTACATTCCCAGGTTAGAATCCCTATGTACATTCCAGAGTTAGTATACCCATGTACATTCCCGGGCTTAGAATCCACATGTACATTCCCGGGTTAGAATCCCCATGTACATTCCCGGGTTAGAATACCCATATACATTCCCGGGTTTGAATCCCCATGTACATTCCCAGGGTTAGAATCCACATGTACATTCCCAGGGTTTAGAATCCCCATGTATATTCCTAGGGTTAGAATTCCCATGTACATTTCCGGGTTAGAATCCCAATGATTATTCCCGGGTTAGAATCCCCATGTACATTCCCGGGTTAGTTGACCCATGAACATTCCCGGGTTAGAATCCCCATGTACATTCCCAGGTTAGAATCCCCATGTACATTCCCGGGTTAGAATCCACAAGTACATTCCCGGGTTAGAATCCACATATACATTCCCGGGTTTGAATCCCCATGTACATTCCCAGGGTTAGAATCCACATGTACATTCCCAGGGTTTAGAATCCCCATGTACATTCCCAGGGTTAGAATTCCCATGTACATTCCCAGGGTTAGAATCCCCATGTACATTCCCGGCTTAGAATCCACATGTGCATTCCCGGGTTAGAATCCGCATTTATATTCCCGGGTTAGAATCCCCATGTACATTCCCGGGTTAGTTTACCCATGAACATTCCCGGGTTAGAATCCCCATATACATTCCCGGGTTCGAATACCCATGTGCATTATCAGGTTAGAAACCCCGTATACATTCCCGAGTTCAAATCCCCATGTACATTCCAGGGTTCGAATCCCAACGGACGTTCCTGGGTTAGCATCCACATGTACATTCCCAGGTTAGAATCCCCATGTACATTCCCGGTTTCGAATCCCCATGTATTTTCCCGGGTTAGAATCCCCATATACATTTCCAGGGTTAGAATCCCCATGTTAATTCCCGGGTTAGAATCCACATGTACATTCCCAGGGTTAAAATTCCAATGTACATTCCCGGGTTAGAATCACCATGTACATTCCCAGGTTATTATACCCATGAACATTCCCGGGTTAGAATCCCATGTACTTTCCCGGATTAGAATCTCCATGTATATTTCCGGGTTAGTATACCCATGAACATTCCCGGGTTGGAATCCCCATGTATATTCACGGTTTAGAATCCCCATGTACATTCCCGGGTTAGTATACCCATGAACATTCCCGCGTTAGAATCCCATTATACATTCCCGGGTTAGAATCCCCTTGTATTTTCCCGGGTTAGAATACCCATGAACATTCCCGGGTTAGAATCCCCATGTACATTCCCAGCTTAGAATCCCGATGTACATTCCAGGCTTAGTATACCCATGTACATTCCTGGTTTAGAATCCCCATGTACATTCCCGGGTTAGAATGCCCATGTACATTCCCGGATTAGTATACCCATGTACATTCCCGGGTTAGTGTCCCCTTGTACGTTCCTGGGTTAGAATCCCCATGTACGTTCCCGGGTTAGAATCCCCATGGACATTCCCAGGTTAGAATACCCATGCCCATTCCCGGGTTCAAATCCCCATGTATATTCCCGGGTTAAAATCCCCATGTACATTCCCGGGGTAGTATCCCCATGTACTTTCCCGGGTTACAATCCCCATATACATTCCCGGGTTAGAAGCCCCATGTATATTCGCAGGGTTAGATTCCACATGTACATTCCCAGGGATTAGAATCCGCATGTACATTCCCATGGTTAAAATTCCCATGTACGTTCTCGGGTTAGAATCCCCATGTATATTCCCGGGTTAGAATCCCCATGTACTTTCCCGGTTTAGAATCCCCAATACGAGCCTGGGTTAGAATCCCCATGTACATTCCCGGGTTAGAATCCCCATGAACATTCCCGGGTTAGAATCCCCTTGTACATTCCCGGGTTAGAATCCACATATACATTCCCATGGTTAGAATCCCCATGCACATTCCCGGATTAGAATCCTCATGTACATTACCAGGGTTAGAATCCCCATGTACATTCCCGGATTAGAATCCCCATGTACATTCCCGGGTTAGAATCCCCATGTACATTCCCAGGGATGGAATCCCCATGTACATTCACAGGGTTAGAATCCACATGTTCATTCCCAGGGTTAGAATTCCCATGTACATTCCCGGGTTTGAATCCCCATGTGTATTCCCGGGTTAGAATCCCCATGTACATTCCCAGGGATGGAATCCCCATGTACATTCACAGGGTTAGAATCCCCATATACATTCCCAGGGTTAGAATCTCCAAGTACATTACCAGTTTTAGAATCCCCATGTACATTCCCGGGTTAGAATCCCCAGGTGCATTGCCGGGTTAGAATCCCCATGTACATTAACGGGTTAGAATACTCATGTGCATTATCAGGTAAGAATCCCCATGCCCATTCCCGGGTTCAAATCCTCATGTATATTCCCGGGTTAAAATCCCCATGTACATTCCCGGGGTAGTATCCCCATGTACATTCCCGGGTTAGAATCAACTTGTACATTCCCAGGGTTTAGAATCCCCATGTACATTCCCATGGTTAAAATTCCCATGTACGTTCTCAGGTTAGAATCCCCATGTATATTGCCGGGTTGGATCCCCATGTACATTCCCTGGTTAGTTTACCCATGAACATTCCTGGGTTAGAATCCCCATGTACATTCCCGGGTTAGAATCCCCATGTACATTCCCGGGTTAGAATACCCATGTACATTCCCGTTTTAGAATCCCCATGTACGAGCCTGGGTTAGAATCCCCATGTACATTCCCGGGTTAGAATCGCCATGTACATTCCCGGGTTAGAATCCCCTTGTACATTCCCAGGTTAGAATCCCAATATACATTCCCAGGGTTAGAATCCCCATGCACATTCCCGGGTTAGAATCCTCATGTACATTCCCAGGGTTAGAATCGCCATGTGCATTCCCAGATTAGAATCCCCATTTATATTCCCGGGTTAGAATACCCATGTACATACCCAGGGATGGAATCCCCATGTACATTCACAGGGTTAGAATCCCCAAGTTCATTCCCAGGGTTAGAATTCCCATGTACATTCCCGGGTTAGGATCCCCATGTACATTCCCGGGTTAGAATCCCCATGTACATTCCCGGGATAGTATACCCATGTACATTCCCGGGTTAGTGTCCCCATGTACATTCCCGGGTTAGAATCCCCATGTACATTCCCAGGTTAGAATCCCTATGTACATTCCAGAGTTAGTATACCCATGTACATTCCCGGGCTTAGAATCCACATGTACATTCCCGGGTTAGAATCCCCATGTACATTCCCGGGTTAGAATTCCCATATACATTCCCGGGTTTGAATCCACATGTACATTCCCAGGGTTAGAATCCACATGTACATTCCCAGGGTTTAGAATCCCCATGTATATTCCTAGGGTTAGAATTCCCATGTACATTTCCGGGTTAGAATCCCAATGATTATTCCCGGGTTAGAATCCCCATGTACATTCCCGGGTTAGTTGACCCATGAACATTCCCGGGTTAGAATCCCCATGTACATTCCCAGGTTAGAATCCCCATGTACATTCCCGGGTTAGAATCCACAAGTACATTCCCGGGTTAGAATCCCCATATACATTCCCGGGTTTGAATCCCCATGTACATTCCCAGGTTTAGAATCCACATGTACATTCCCAGGGTTTAGAATCCGCATGTACATTCCCAGGGTTAGAATTCCCATGTACATTCCCAGGGTTAGAATCCCCATGTACATTCCCGGCTTAGAATCCCCATGTGCATTCCCGGGTTAGAATCCGCATTTATATTCCCGGGTTAGAATCCCCATGTACATTCCCGGGTTAGTTTACCCATGAACATTCCCGGGTTAGAATCCCCATATACATTCCCGGGTTCGAATACCCATGTGCATTATCAGGTTAGAATCCCCGTGTACATTCCCGAGTTCAAATCCCCATGTACATTCCAGGGTTAGAATCCTCACGGACGTTCCTGGGTTAGCATCCACATGTACATTCCCAGGTTAGAATCCCCATGTACATTCCCGGTTTCGAATCCCCATGTATTTTCCCGGGTTAGAATCCCCATATACATTTCCAGGGTTAGAATCCCCATGTTAATTCCCGGGTTAGAATCCACATGTACATTCCCAGGGTTAAAATTCCAATGTACATTCCCGGGTTAGAATCACCATGTACATTCCCAGGTTATTATACCCATGAACATTCCCGGGTTAGAATCCCATGTACATTCCCGGTTTAGAATCTCCATGTATATTTCCGGGTTAGTATACCCATGAACATTCCCGGGTTGGAATCCCCATGTATATTCACGGTTTAGAATCCCCATGTACATTTTCGGGTTAGTATACCCATGAACATTCCCGCGTTAGAATCCCATTGTACATTCCCGGGTTAGAATCCCCTTGTATTTTCCCGGGTTAGAATACCCATGTACATTCCCGGGTTAGAATTCCCATGTACATTCCCAGCTTAGAATCCCGATGTACATTCCAGGCTTAGTATACCCATGTACATTCCTGGTTTAGAATCCCCATGTACATTCCCGGGTTAGAATGCCCATGTACATTCCCGGATTAGTATACCCATGTACATTCCCGGGTTAGTGTCCCCTTGTACGTTCCTGGGTTAGAATCCCCATGTACGTTCCCGGGTTAGAATCCCCATGGACATTCCCAGGTTAGAATACCCATGCCCATTCCCGGGTTCAAATCCCCATGTATATTCCCGGGTTAAAATCCCCATGTACATTCCCGGGGTAGTATCCCCATGTACTTTCCCGGGTTAGAATCCCCATATACATTCCCGGGTTAGAAGCCCCATGTATATTCCCAGGGTTAGAATCCACATGTACATTCCCAGGGATTAGAATCCGCATGTACATTCCCATGGTTAAAATTCCCATGTACGTTCTCGGCTTAGAATCCCCATGTATATTCCCGGGTTGGATCTCCATGTACATTCCCTGGTTAATTTATCCTTGAACATTCCTGGGTTAGAATCCCCATGTACATTCCCGGGTTAGAATCCTCGTGTACATTCCCGGGTTAGAATCCCCATGTACATTCCCGGTTTAGAATCCCCAATACGAGCCTGGGTTAGAATCCCCATGTACATTCCCGGGTTAGAATCCCCATGTACATTCCCGGGTTAGAATCCCCTTGTACATTCCCGGGTTAGAATCCCCATATACATTCCCATGGTTAGAATCCCCATGCACATTCCCGGATTAGAATCCTCATGTACATTCCCAGGGTTAGAATCGTCATGTACATTCCCGGATTAGAATCCCCATGTACATTCCCGGGTTAGAATCCCCATGTACATTCCCAGGGATGGAATCCCCATGTACATTCACAAGGTTAGAATCCACATGTTCATTCCCAGGGTTAGAATTCCCATGTACATTCCCGGGTTTGAATCCCCATGTGTATTCCCGGGTTAGAATCCCCATGTACATTCCCAGGGATGGAATCCCCATGTACATTCACCGGGTTAGAATCCCCATATACATTCCCAGGGTTAGAATCTCCAAGTACATTACCAGTTTTAGAATCCCCATATACATTCCCAGGGTTAGAATCTCCAAGTACATTACCAGTTTTAGAATCCCCATGTACATTCCCGGGTTAGAATCCCCAGGTGCATTGCCGGGTTAGAATCCCCATGTACATTAACGGGTTAGAATACTCATGTGCATTATCAGGTAAGAATCCCCATGCCCATTCCCGGGTTCAAATCCTCATGTATATTCCCGGGTTAAAATCCCCATGTACATTCCCGGGGTAGTATCCCCATGTACATTCCCGGGTTAGAATCAACTTGTACATTCCCAGGGTTTAGAATCCCCATGTACATTCCCATGGTTAAAATTCCCATGTACGTTCTCAGGTTAGAATCCCCATGTATATTGCCGGGTTGGATCCCCATGTACATTCCCTGGTTAGTTTACCCATGAACATTCCTGGGTTAGAATCCCCATGTACATTCCCGGGTTAGAATCCCCATGTACATTCCCGGGTTAGAATACCCATGTACATTCCCGTTTTAGAATCCCCATGTACGAGCCTGGGTTAGAATCCCCATGTACATTCCCGGGTTAGAATCGCCATGTACATTCCCGGGTTAGAATCCCCTTGTACATTCCCAGGTTAGAATCCCAATATACATTCCCAGGGTTAGAATCCCCATGCACATTCCCGGGTTAGAATCCTCATGTACATTCCCAGGGTTAGAATCGCCATGTGCATTCCCAGATTAGAATCCCCATTTATATTCCCGGGTTAGAATACCCATGTACATACCCAGGGATGGAATCCCCATGTACATTCACAGGGTTAGAATCCCCAAGTTCATTCCCAGGGTTAGAATTCCCATGTACATTCCCGGGTTAGGATCCCCATGTACATTCCCGGGTTAGAATCCCCATGTACATTCCCGGGATAGTATACCCATGTACATTCCCGGGTTAGTGTCCCCATGTACATTCCCGGGTTAGAATCCCCATGTACATTCCCAGGTTAGAATCCCTATGTACATTCCAGAGTTAGTATACCCATGTACATTCCCGGGCTTAGAATCCACATGTACATTCCCGGGTTAGAATCCCCATGTACATTCCCGGGTTAGAATTCCCATATACATTCCCGGGTTTGAATCCCCATGTACATTCCCAGGGTTAGAATCCACATGTACATTCCCAGGGTTTAGAATCCCCATGTATATTCCTAGGGTTAGAATTCCCATGTACATTTCCGGGTTAGAATCCCAATGATTATTCCCGCGTTAGAATCCCCATGTACATTCCCGGGTTAGTTGACCCATGAACATTCCCGGGTTAGAATCCCCATGTACATTCCCAGGTTAGAATCCCCATGTACATTCCCGGGTTAGAATCCACAAGTACATTCCCGGGTTAGAATCCCCATATACATTCCCGGGTTTGAATCCCCATGTACATTCCCAGGTTTAGAATCCACATGTACATTCCCAGGGTTTAGAATCCGCATGTACATTCCCAGGGTTAGAATTCCCATGTACATTCCCAGGGTTAGAATCCCCATGTACATTCCCGGCTTAGAATCCCCATGTGCATTCCCGGGTTAGAATCCGCATTTATATTCCCGGGTTAGAATCCCCATGTACATTCCCGGGTTAGTTTACCCATGAACATTCCCGGGTTAGAATCCCCATATACATTCCCGGGTTCGAATACCCATGTGCATTATCAGGTTAGAATCCCCGTGTACATTCCCGAGTTCAAATCCCCATGTACATTCCAGGGTTAGAATCCTCACGGACGTTCCTGGGTTAGCATCCACATGTACATTCCCAGGTTAGAATCCCCATGTACATTCCCGGTTTCGAATCCCCATGTATTTTCCCGGGTTAGAATCCCCATATACATTTCCAGGGTTAGAATCCCAATGTTAATTCCCGGGTTAGAATCCACATGTACATTCCCAGGGTTAAAATTCCAATGTACATTCCCGGGTTAGAATCACCATGTACATTCCCAGGTTATTATACCCATGAACATTCCCGGGTTAGAATCCCATGTACATTCCCGGTTTAGAATCTCCATGTATATTTCCGGGTTAGTATACCCATGAACATTCCCGGGTTGGAATCCCCATGTATATTCACGGTTTAGAATCCCCATGTACATTTTCGGGTTAGTATACCCATGAACATTCCCGCGTTAGAATCCCATTGTACATTCCCGGGTTAGAATCCCCTTGTATTTTCCCGGGTTAGAATACCCATGTACATTCCCGGGTTAGAATCCCCATGTACATTCCCAGCTTAGAATCCCGATGTACATTCCAGGCTTAGTATACCCATGTACATTCCTGGTTTAGAATCCCCATGTACATTCCCGGGTTAGAATGCCCATGTACATTCCCGGATTAGTATACCCATGTACATTCCCGGGTTAGTGTCCCCTTGTACGTTCCTGGGTTAGAATCCCCATGTACGTTCCCGGGTTAGAATCCCCATGGACATTCCCAGGTTAGAATACCCATGCCCATTCCCGGGTTCAAATCCCCATGTATATTCCCGGGTTAAAATCCCCATGTACATTCCCGGGGTAGTATCCCCATGTACTTTCCCGGGTTAGAATCCCCATATACATTCCCGGGTTAGAAGCCCCATGTATATTCCCAGGGTTAGAATCCACATGTACATTCCCAGGGATTAGAATCCGCATGTACATTCCCATGGTTAAAATTCCCATGTACGTTCTCGGGTTAGAATCCCCATGTATATTCCCGGGTTGGATCTCCATGTACATTCCCTGGTTAATTTATCCTTGAACATTCCTGGGTTAGAATCCCCATGTACATTCCCGGGTTAGAATCCTCGTGTACATTCCCGGGTTAGAATCCCCATGTACATTCCCGGTTTAGAATCCCCAATACGAGCCTGGGTTAGAATCCCCATGTACATTCCCGGGTTAGAATCCCCATGTACATTCCCGGGTTAGAATCCCCTTGTACATTCCCGGGTTAGAATCCCCATATACATTCCCATGGTTAGAATCCCCATGCACATTCCCGGATTAGAATCCTCATGTACATTCCCAGGGTTAGAATCGTCATGTACATTCCCGGATTAGAATCCCCATGTACATTCCCGGGTTAGAATCCCCATGTACATTCCCAGGGATGGAATCCCCATGTACATTCACAAGGTTAGAATCCACATGTTCATTCCCAGGGTTAGAATTCCCATGTACATTCCCGGGTTTGAATCCCCATGTGTATTCCCGGGTTAGAATCCCCATGTACATTCCCAGGGATGGAATCCCCATGTACATTCACCGGGTTAGAATCCCCATATACATTCCCAGGGTTAGAATCTCCAAGTACATTACCAGTTTTAGAATCCCCATGTACATTCCCGGGTTAGAATCCCCAGGTGCATTGCCGGTTTAGAATCCCCATGTACATTAACGGGTTAGAATACTCATGTGCATTATCAGGTAAGAATCCCCATGCCCATTCCCGGGTTCAAATCCCCATGTATATTCCCGGGTTAAAATCCCCATGAACATTCCCGGGGTAGTATCCCCATGTACATTCCCGGGTTAGAATCCACATGTACATTCCCAGGGTTTAGAATCCCCATGTACATTCCCATGGTTAAAATTCCCATGTACGTTCTCAGGTTAGAATCCCCATGTATATTGCCGGGTTGGATCCCCATGTACATTCCCTGGTTAGTTTACCCATGAACATTCCTGGGTTAGAATCCCCATGTACATTCCCGGGTTAGAATCCCCATGTACATTCCCGGGTTAGAATACCCATGTACATTCCCGTTTTAGAATCCCCATGTACGAGCCTGGGTTAGAATCCCCATGTACATTCCCGGGTTAGAATCGCCATGTACATTCCCGGGTTAGAATCCCCTTGTACATTCCCAGGTTAGAATCCCAATATACATTCCCAGGGTTAGAATCCCCATGCACATTCCCGGGTTAGAATCCTCATGTACATTCCCAGGGTTAGAATCGCCATGTGCATTCCCAGATTAGAATCCCCATTTATATTCCCGGGTTAGAATACCCATGTACATACCCAGGGATGGAATCCCCATGTACATTCACAGGGTTAGAATCCCCAAGTTCATTCCCAGGGTTAGAATTCCCATGTACATTCCCGGGTTAGGATCCCCATGTACATTCCCGGGTTAGAATCCCCATGTACATTCCCGGGATAGTATACCCATGTACATTCCCGGGTTAGTGTCCCCATGTACATTCCCAGGTTAGAATCCCTATGTACATTCCAGAGTTAGTATACCCATGTACATTCCCGGGCTTAGAATCCACATGTACATTCCCGGGTTAGAATCCCCATGTACATTCCCGGGTTAGAATTCCCATATACATTCCCGGGTTTGAATCCCCATGTACATTCCCAGGGTTAGAATCCACATGTACATTCCCAGGGTTTAGAATCCCCATGTATATTCCTAGGGTTAGAATTCCCATGTACATTTCCGGGTTAGAATCCCAATGATTATTCCCGGGTTAGAATCCCCATGTACATTCCCGGGTTAGTTGACCCATGAACATTCCCGGGTTAGAATCCCCATGTACATTCCCAGGTTAGAATCCCCATGTACATTCCCGGGTTGGAATCCACAAGTACATTCCCGGGTTAGAATCCCCATATACATTCCCGGGTTTGAATCCCCATGTACATTCCCAGGTTTAGAATCCACATGTACATTCCCAGGGTTTAGAATCCCCATGTACATTCCCAGGGTTAGAATTCCCATGTACATTCCCAAGGTTAGAATCCCCATGTACATTCCCGGCTTAGAATCCCCATGTGCATTCCCGGGTTAGAATCCGCATTTATATTCCCGGGTTAGAATCCCCATGTACATTCCCGGGTTAGTTTACCCATGAACATTCCCGGGTTAGAATCCCCATATACATTCCCGGGTTCGAATACCCATGTGCATTATCAGGTTAGAATCCCCGTGTACATTCCCGAGTTCAAATCCCCATGTACATTCCAGGGTTAGAATCCTCACGGACGTTCCTGGGTTAGCATCCACATGTACATTCCCAGGTTAGAATCCCCATGTACATTCCCGGTTTCGAATCCCCATGCATTTTCCCGGGTTAGAATCCCCATATACATTTCCAGGGTTAGAATCCCCATGTTAATTCCCGGGTTAGAATCCACATGTACATTCCCAGGGTTAAAATTCCAATGTACATTCCCGGGTTAGAATCACCATGTACATTCCCAGGTTATTATACCCATGAACATTCCCGGGTTAGAATCCCATGTACATTCCCGGTTTAGAATCTCCATGTATATTTCCGGGTTAGTATACCCATGAACATTCCCGGGTTGGAATCCCCATGTATATTCACGGTTTAGAATCCCCATGTACATTCCCGGGTTAGTATACCCATGAACATTCCCGCGTTAGAATCCCATTGTACATTCCCGGGTTAGAATCCCCTTGTATTTTCCCGGGTTAGAATACCCATGTACATTCCCGGGTTAGAATCCCCATGTACATTCCCAGCTTAGAATCCCGATGTACATTCCAGGCTTAGTATACCCATGTACATTCCTGGTTTAGAATCCCCATGTACATTCCCGGGTTAGAATGCCCATGTACATTCCCGGATTAGTATACCCATGTACATTCCCGGGTTAGTGTCCCCTTGTACGTTCCTGGGTTAGAATCCCCATGTACGTTCCCGGGTTAGAATCCCCATGGACATTCCCAGGTTAGAATACCCATGCCCATTCCCGGGTTCAAATCCCCATGTATATTCCCGGGTTAAAATCCCCATGTACATTGCCGGGGTAGTATCCCCATGTACTTTCCCGGGTTAGAATCCCCATATACATTCCCGGGTTAGAAGCCCCATGTATATTCCCAGGGTTAGAATCCACATGTACATTCCCAGGGATTAGAATCCGCATGTACATTCCCATGGTTAAAATTCCCATGTACGTTCTCGGGTTAGAATCCCCATGTATATTCCCGGGTTAGAATCCCCATGTACATTCCCGGTTTAGAATCCCCAATACGAGCCTGGGTTAGAATCCCCATGTACATTCCCGGGTTAGAATCCCCATGTACATTCCCGGGTTAGAATCCCATTGTACATTCCCGGGTTAGAATCCCCTTGTATTTTCCCGGGTTAGAATACCCATGTACATTCCCGGGTTAGAATCCCCATGTACATTCCCAGCTTAGAATCCCGATGTACATTCCAGGCTTAGTATACCCATGTACATTCCTGGTTTAGAATCCCCATGTACATTCCCGGGTTAGAATGCCCATGTACATTCCCGGATTAGTATACCCATGTACATTCCCGGGTTAGTGTCCCCTTGTACGTTCCTGGGTTAGAATCCCCATGTACGTTCCCGGGTTAGAATCCCCATGGACATTCCCAGGTTAGAATACCCATGCCCATTCCCGGGTTCAAATCCCCATGTATATTCCCGGGTTAAAATCCCCATGTACATTGCCGGGGTAGTATCCCCATGTACTTTCCCGGGTTAGAATCCCCATATACATTCCCGGGTTAGAAGCCCCATGTATATTCGCAGGGTTAGAATCCACATGTACATTCCCAGGGATTAGAATCCGCATGTACATTCCCATGGTTAAAATTCCCATGTACGTTCTCGGGTTAGAATCCCCATGTATATTCCCGGGTTAGAATCCCCATGTACATTCCTGGTTTAGAATCCCCAATACGAGCCTGGGTTAGAATCCCCATGTACATTCCCGGGTTAGAATCCCCATGTACATTCCCGGGTTAGAATCCCCTTGTACATTCCCGGGTTAGAATCCCCATGTACATTCCCATGGTTAGAATCCCCATGCACATTCCCGGATTAGAATCCTCATGTACATTCCCAGGGTTAGAATCGCCATGTACATTCCCGGATTAGAATCCCCATGTACATTCCCGGGTTAGAATCCCCATGTACATTCCCAGGGATGGAATCCCCATGTACATTCACAGGGTTAGAATCCACATGTTCATTCCCAGGGTTAGAATTCCCATGTACATTCCCGGGTTTGAATCCCCATGTGTATTCCCGGGTTAGAATCCCATGTACATTCCCAGGGATGGAATCCCCATGTACATTCACCGGGTTAGAATCCCCATATACATTCCCAGGGTTAGAATCTCCAAGTACATTACCAGTTTTAGAATCCCCATGTACATTCCCGGGTTAGAATCCCCAGGTGCATTGCCGGGTTAGAATCCCCATGTACATTAACGGGTTAGAATACTCATGTGCATTATCAGGTAAGAATCCCCATGCCCATTCCCGGGTTCAAATCCCCATGTATATTCCCGGGTTAAAATCCCCATGTACATTCCCGGGGTAGTATCCCCATGTACATTCCCGGGTTAGAATCCACATGTACATTCCCAGGGTTTAGAATCCCCATGTACATTCCCATGGTTAAAATTCCCATGTACGTTCTCAGGTTAGAATCCCCATGTATATTGCCGGGTTGGATCCCCATGTACATTCCCTGGTTAGTTTACCCATGAACATTCCTGGGTTAGAATCCCCATGTACATTCCCGGGTTAGAATCCCCATGTACATTCCCGGGTTAGAATACCCATGTACATTCCCGTTTTAGAATCCCCATGTACGAGCCTGGGTTAGAATCCCCATGTACATTCCCGGGTTAGAATCGCCATGTACATTCCCGGGTTAGAATCCCCTTGTACATTCCCAGGTTAGAATCCCAATATACATTCCCAGGGTTAGAATCCCCATGCACATTCCCGGGTTAGAATCCTCATGTACATTCCCAGGGTTAGAATCGCCATGTGCATTCCCAGATTAGAATCCCCATTTATATTCCCGGGTTAGAATACCCATGTACATACCCAGGGATGGAATCCCCATGTACATTCACAGGGTTAGAATCCCCAAGTTCATTCCCAGGGTTAGAATTCCCATGTACATTCCCGGGTTAGGATCCCCATGTACATTCCCGGGTTAGAATCCCCATGTACATTCCCGGGATAGTATACCCATGTACATTCCCGGGTTAGTGTCCCCATGTACATTCCCGGGTTAGAATCCCCATGTACATTCCCAGGTTAGAATCCCTATGTACATTCCAGAGTTAGTATACCCATGTACATTCCCGGGCTTAGAATCCACATGTACATTCCCGGGTTAGAATCCCCATGTACATTCCCGGGTTAGAATTCCCATATACATTCCCGGGTTTGAATCCCCATGTACATTCCCAGGGTTAGAATCCACATGTACATTCCCAGGGTTTAGAATCCCCATGTATATTCCTAGGGTTAGAATTCCCATGTACATTTCCGGGTTAGAATCCCAATGATTATTCCCGGGTTAGAATCCCCATGTACATTCCCGGGTTAGTTGACCCATGAACATTCCCGGGTTAGAATCCCCATGTACATTCCCAGGTTAGAATCCCCATGTACATTCCCGGGTTAGAATCCACAAGTACATTCCCGGGTTAGAATCCCCATATACATTCCCGGGTTTGAATCCCCATGTACATTCCCAGGTTTAGAATCCACATGTACATTCCCAGGGTTTAGAATCCCCATGTACATTCCCAGGGTTAGAATTCCCATGTACATTCCCAGGGTTAGAATCCCCATGTACATTCCCGGCTTAGAATCCCCATGTGCATTCCCGGGTTAGAATCCGCATTTATATTCCCGGGTTAGAATCCCCATGTACATTCCCGGGTTAGTTTACCCATGAACATTCCCGGGTTAGAATCCCCATATACATTCCCGGGTTCGAATACCCATGTGCATTATCAGGTTAGAATCCCCGTGTACATTCCCGAGTTCAAATCCCCATGTACATTCCAGGGTTAGAATCCTCACGGACGTTCCTGGGTTAGCATCCACATGTACATTCCCAGGTTAGAATCCCCATGTACATTCCCGGTTTCGAATCCCCATGCATTTTCCCGGGTTAGAATCCCCATATACATTTCCAGGGTTAGAATCCCCATGTTAATTCCCGGGTTAGAATCCACATGTACATTCCCAGGGTTAAAATTCCAATGTACATTCCCGGGTTAGAATCACCATGTACATTCCCGGGGTAGTATCCCCATGTACTTTCCCGGGTTAGAATCCCCATATACATTCCCGGGTTAGAAGCCCCATGTATATTCCCAGGGTTAGAATCCACATGTACATTCCCAGGGATTAGAAACCGCATGTACATTCCCATGGTTAAAATTCCCATGTACGTTCTCGGGTTAGAATCCCCATGTATATTCCCGGGTTGGATCTCCATGTACATTCCCTGGTTAATTTATCCTTGAACATTCCTGGGTTAGAATCCCCATGTACATTCCCGGGTTAGAATCCTCGTGTACATTCCCGGGTTAGAATCCCCATGTACATTCCCGGTTTAGAATCCCCAATACGAGCCTGGGTTAGAATCCCCATGTACATTCCCGGGTTAGAATCACCATGTACATTCCCAGGTTATTATACCCATGAACATTCCCGGGTTAGAATCCCATGTACATTCCCGGTTTAGAATCTCCATGTATATTTCCGGGTTAGTATACCCATGAACATTCCCGGGTTGGAATCCCCATGTATATTCACGGTTTAGAATCCCCATGTACATTCCCGGGTTAGTATACCCATGAACATTCCCGCGTTAGAATCCCATTGTACATTCCCGGGTTAGAATCCCCTTGTATTTTCCCGGGTTAGAATACCCATGTACATTCCCGGGTTAGAATCCCCATGTACATTCCCAGCTTAGAATCCCGATGTACATTCCAGGCTTAGTATACCCATGTACATTCCTGGTTTAGAATCCCCATGTACATTCCCGGGTTAGAATGCCCATGTACATTCCCGGATTAGTATACCCATGTACATTCCCGGGTTAGTGTCCCCTTGTACGTTCCTGGGTTAGAATCCCCATGTACGTTTCCGGGTTAGAATCCCCATGGACATTCCCAGGTTAGAATACCCATGCCCATTCCCGGGTTCAAATCCCCATGTATATTCCCGGGTTAAAATCCCCATGTACATTGCCGGGGTAGTATCCCCATGTACTTTCCCGGGTTAGAATCCCCATATACATTCCCGGGTTAGAAGCCCCATGTATATTCCCAGGGTTAGAATCCACATGTACATTCCCAGGGATTAGAATCCGCATGTACATTCCCATGGTTAAAATTCCCATGTACGTTCTCGGGTTAGAATCCCCATGTATATTCCCGGGTTAGAATCCCCATGTACATTCCCGGTTTAGAATCCCCAATACGAGCCTGGGTTAGAATCCCCATGTACATTCCCGGGTTAGAATCCCCATGTACATTCCCGGGTTAGAATCCCATTGTACATTCCCGGGTTAGAATCCCCTTGTATTTTCCCGGGTTAGAATACCCATGTACATTCCCGGGTTAGAATCCCCATGTACATTCCCAGCTTAGAATCCCGATGTACATTCCAGGCTTAGTATACCCATGTACATTCCTGGTTTAGAATCCCCATGTACATTCCCGGGTTAGAATGCCCATGTACATTCCCGGATTAGTATACCCATGTACATTCCCGGGTTAGTGTCCCCTTGTACGTTCCTGGGTTAGAATCCCCATGTACGTTCCCGGGTTAGAATCCCCATGGACATTCCCAGGTTAGAATACCCATGCCCATTCCCGGGTTCAAATCCCCATGTATATTCCCGGGTTAAAATCCCCATGTACATTGCCGGGGTAGTATCCCCATGTACTTTCCCGGGTTAGAATCCCCATATACATTCCCGGGTTAGAAGCCCCATGTATATTCCCAGGGTTAGAATCCACATGTACATTCCCAGGGATTAGAATCCGCATGTACATTCCCATGGTTAAAATTCCCATGTACGTTCTCGGGTTAGAATCCCCATGTATATTCCCGGGTTAGAATCCCCATGTACATTCCCGGTTTAGAATCCCCAATACGAGCCTGGGTTAGAATCCCCATGTACATTCCCGGGTTAGAATCCCCATGTACATTCCCGGGTTAGAATCCCCTTGTACATTCCCGGGTTAGAATCCCCATGTACATTCCCATGGTTAGAATCCCCATGCACATTCCCGGATTAGAATCCTCATGTACATTCCCAGGGTTAGAATCGCCATGTACATTCCCGTATTAGAATCCCCATGTACATTCCCGGGTTAGAATCCCCATGTACATTCCCAGGGATGGAATCCCCATGTACATTCACAGGGTTAGAATCCACATGTTCATTCCCAGGGTTAGAATTCCCATGTACATTCCCGGGTTTGAATCCCCATGTGTATTCCCGGGTTAGAATCCCCATGTACATTCCCAGGGATGGAATTCCCATGTACATTCACCGGGTTAGAATCCCCATATACATTCCCAGGGTTAGAATCTCCAAGTACATTACCAGTTTTAGAATCCCCATGTACATTCCCGGGTTAGAATCCCCAGGTGCATTGCCGGGTTAGAATCCCCATGTACATTAACGGGTTAGAATAGTCATGTGCATTATCAGGTAAGAATCCCCATGCCCATTCCCGGGTTCAAATCCCCATGTATATTCCCGGGTTAAAATCCCCATGTACATTCCCGGGGTAGTATCCCCATGTACATTCCCGGGTTAGATTCCACATGTACATTCCCAGGGTTTAGAATCCCCATGTACATTCCCATGGTTAAAATTCCCATGTACGTTCTCAGGTTAGAATCCCCATGTATATTGCCGGGTTGGATCCCCATGTACATTCCCTGGTTAGTTTACCCATGAACATTCCTGGGTTAGAATCCCCATGTACATTCCCGGGTTAGAATCCCCATGTACATTCCCGGGTTAGAATACCCATGTACATTCCCGTTTTAGAATCCCCATGTACGAGCCTGGGTTAGTTTACCCATGAACATTCCCGGGTTAGAATCCCCATATACATTCCCGGGTTCGAATACCCATGTGCATTATCAGGTTAGAATCCCCGTGTACATTCCCGAGTTCAAATCCCCATGTACATTCCAGGGTTAGAATCCTCACGGACGTTCCTGGGTTAGCATCCACATGTACATTCCCAGGTTAGAATCCCCATGGACATTCCCGGTTTCGAATCCCCATGTATTTTCCCGGGTTAGAATCCCCATATACATTTCCAGAGTTAGAATCCCCATGTTAATTCCCGGGTTAGAATCCACATGTACATTCCCAGGGTTAAAATTCAAATGTACATTCCCGGGTTAGAATCACCATGTACATTCCCAGGTTATTATACCCATGAACATTCCCGGGTTAGAATCCCATGTACATTCCCGGTTTAGAATCTCCATGTATATTTCCGGGTTAGTATACCCATGAACATTCCCGGGTTGGAATCCCCATGTATATTCACGGTTTAGAATCCCTATGTACATTCCCGGGTTAGTATACCCATGAACATTCCCGCGTTAGAATCCCATTGTACA
Source organism: Pristiophorus japonicus (assembly GCF_044704955.1). Classification (NCBI taxonomy): domain Eukaryota; kingdom Metazoa; phylum Chordata; class Chondrichthyes; family Pristiophoridae; genus Pristiophorus; species Pristiophorus japonicus. The sequence continues at coordinate 12,795,558 of NC_092011.1, forward strand.
TTCCCGGGTTAGAATCCCCTTGTATTTTCCCGGGTTAGAATACCCATGTACATTCCCGGGTTAGAATCCCCATGTACATTCCCAGCTTAGAATCCCGATGTACATTCCAGGCTTAGTATACCCATGTACATTCCTGGTTTAGAATCCCCATGTACATTCCCGGGTTAGAATGCCCATGTACATTCCCGGATTAGTATACCCATGTACATTCCCGGGTTAGTGTCCCCTTGTACGTTCCTGGGTTAGAATCCCCATGTACGTTCCCGGGTTAGAATCCCCATGGACATTCCCAGGTTAGAATACCCATGCCCATTCCCGGGTTCAAATCCCCATGTATATTCCCGGGTTAAAATCCCCATGTACATTCCCGGGGTAGTATCCCCATGTACTTTCCCGGGTTAGAATCCCCATATACATTCCCGGGTTAGAAGCCCCATGTATATTCCCAGGGTTAGAATCCACATGTACATTCCCAGGGATTAGAATCCGCATGTACATTCCCATGGTTAAAATTCCCATGTACGTTCTCGGGTTAGAATCCCCATGTATATTCCCGGGTTGGATCTCCATGTACATTCCCTGGTTAATTTATCCTTGAACATTCCTGGGTTAGAATCCCCATGTACATTCCCGGGTTAGAATCCTCGTGTACATTCCCGGGTTAGAATCCCCATGTACATTCCCGGTTTAGAATCCCCAATACGAGCCTGGGTTAGAATCCCCATGTACATTCCCGGGTTAGAATCACCATGTACATTCCCAGGTTATTATACCCATGAACATTCCCGGGTTAGAATCCCATGTACATTCCCGGTTTAGAATATCCATGTATATTTCCGGGTTAGTATACCCATGAACATTCCCGGGTTGGAATCCCCATGTATATTCACGGTTTAGAATCCCTATGTACATTCCCGGGTTAGTATACCCATGTACATTCCCGCGTTAGAATCCCATTGTACATTCCCGGGTTAGAATCCCCTTGTATTTTCCCGGGTTAGAATACCCATGTACATTCCCGGGTTAGAATCCCCATGTACATTCCCAGCTTAGAATCCCGATGTACATTCCAGGCTTAGTATACCCATGTACATTCCTGGTTTAGAATCCCCATGTACATTCCCGGGTTAGAATGCCCATGTACATTCCCGGATTAGTATACCCATGTACATTCCCGGGTTAGTGTCCCCTTGTACGTTCCTGGGTTAGAATCCCCATGTACGTTCCCGGGTTAGAATCCCCATGGACATTCCCAGGTTAGAATACCCATGCCCATTCCCGGGTTCAAATCCCCATGTATATTCCCGGGTTAAAATCCCCATGTACATTCCCGGGGTAGTATCCCCATGTACTTTCCCGGGTTAGAATCCCCATATACATTCCCGGGTTAGAAGCCCCATGTATATTCCCAGGGTTAGAATCCACATGTACATTCCCAGGGATTAGAATCCGCATGTACATTCCCATGGTTAAAATTCCCATGTACGTTCTCGGGTTAGAATCCCCATGTATATTCCCGGGTTGGATCTCCATGTACATTCCCTGGTTAATTTATCCTTGAACATTCCTGGGTTAGAATCCCCATGTACATTCCCGGGTTAGAATCCTCGTGTACATTCCCGGGTTAGAATCCCCATGTACATTCCCGGTTTAGAATCCCCAATACGAGCCTGGGTTAGAATCCCCATGTACATTCCCGGGTTAGAATCCCCATGTACATTCCCGGGTTAGAATCCCTTTGTACATTCCCGGGTTAGAATCCCCATATACATTCCCATGGTTAGAATCCCCATGCACATTCCCGGATTAGAATCCTCATGTACATTCCCAGGGTTAGAATCGCCATGTACATTCCCGGATTAGAATCCCCATGTACATTCCCGGGTTAGAATCCCCATGTACATTCCCAGGGATGGAATCCCCATGTACATTCACAGGGTTAGAATCCCCATGTTCATTCCCAGGGTTAGAATTCCCATGTACATTCCCGGGTTTGAATCCCCATGTGTATTCCCGGGTTAGAATCCCCATGTACATTCCCAGGGATGGAATCCCCATGTACATTCACCGGGTTAAAATCCCCATATACATTCCCAGGGTTAGAATCTCCAAGTACATTACCAGTTTTAGAATCCCCATGTACATTCCCGGGTTAGAATCCCCAGGTGCATTGCCGGGTTCGAATCCCCATGTACATTAACGGGTTAGAATACTCATGTGCATTATCAGGTAAGAATCCCCGTGTACATTCCCAAGTTCGAATCCCCATGTACATTCCAGGGTTAGAATCCCCACGGATGTTCCTGAGTTAGCATCCACATGTACATTCCCAGGTTAGAATCCCCATGTACATTCCCGGGTTAGAATCCCCATATACATTCCCGGTTTCGAATCCCCATGTACATTCCCGGATTAAAATCCCCACGTAGATTCCCGGGTTAGAATCCCCATGTAAATTCCTGGGTTAGAATCCCCATATACATTCCCGGGTTAGAAGCCCCATGTATATTCCCAGGGTTAGAATCCACATGTACATTCCCAGGGTTTAGAATCCCCATGTACATTCCCATAGTTAAAATTCCCATGTACATTCTCAGGTTAGAATTCCCATGTATATTGCCGGGTTGGATCCCCATGTACATTCCCTGGTTAGTTTACCCATGAACATTCCTGGGTTAGAATCCCCATGTACATTCCTGGGTTAGAATCCCCGTGTACATTCCCGGGTTAGAATACCCATGTACATTCCCGTTTTAGAATCCCCATGTACGAGCCTGGGTTAGAATCCCCATGTACATTCCCGGGTTAGAATCGCCATGTACATTCCCGGGTTAGAATCCCCTTGTACATTCCCAGGTTAGAATCCCAATATACATTCCCAGGGTTAGAATCCCCATGCACATTCCCGGATTAGAATCCTCATTTACATTCCCAGGGTTAGAATCGCCATGTGCATTCCCAGATTAGAATCCCCATTTACATTCCCGGGTTAGAATACGAATGTACATTTCCAGGGATGGAATCCCCATGTACATTCACAGGGTTAGAATCCCCAAGTTCATTCCCAGGGTTAGAATTCCCATGTACATTCCCGGGATTGAATCCCCATGTACATTCCCGGGTTAGAATCCCCATGTACATTCCTAGGGATGGAATCCCCATGTACATTCACAGGGTTAGAATCCCCATGTTCATTCCCAGGGTTAGAATTCCCATGTACATTCCGGGGTTAGAATCCCCATGTACATTTCCGGGTTAGGATCCCCATGTACATTCCCGGGTTAGAATCCCCATATACATTCCCGGGATAGTATACCCATGTACATTCCCGGGTTAGTGTCCCCATGTACAGTCCCGGGTTAGAATCCCCATGTACATTCCCAGGTTAGAATCCCTATGTACATTCCAGAGTTAGTATACCCATGTACATTCCCGGGCTTAGAATCCCCAATGATTATTCCCGGGTTAGAATCCCCATGTACATTCCCGTGTTAGAATCCCCATATACATTCCCGGGTTTGAATCCCCATGTACATTCCCAGGGTTTAGAATCCCCATGTACATTCATAGGGTTAGAATTCCCATGTACCTTTCCGGGTTAGAATCCCAATGATTATTCCCGGGTTAGAATCCCCATGTACATTCCCGGGTTAGTTGACCCATGAACATTCCCGGGTTAGAATTCCCATGTACATTCCCAGGTTAGAATCCCCATGTACTTTCCCGGGTTTGAATCCACAAGTCCATTCCTGGGTTAGAATCCCCATATACATTCCCGTATTGAATCCCGATGTACATTCCCAGGGTTAGAATCCCCATGTACATTCCCGGCTTAGAATCCCCATGTGCATTCCCGGGTTAGAATCCGCATTTATATTCCCGGGTTAGAATCCCCATGTACATTCCCGGGTTAGTTTACCCATGAACATTCCCGGGTTAGAATCCCCATGTAGATTCCCGGGTTCGAATATCCATGTGCATTATCAGGTTAGAATCCCCGTGTACATTCCCGTGTTCAAATCCCCATGTACATTCCAGGGTTAGAATCCCCATGGACGTTTCTGGGTTAGCATCCACATGTACATTCCCAGGTTAGAATCCCCATGTACATTCCCGGTTTCGAATCCCCATGTACTTTCCTGGGTTAGAATCCCCATATACATTTCCAGGGTTAGAATCCCCATGTTAATTCCCGGGTTAGAATCCACATGTACATTCCCAGGGTTAAAATTCCACTGTACATTCCCGGGTTAGTATACCCATGAACATTCCCGCATTAGAATCCCATTGTACATTCCCGGGTTAGAATCCCCTTGTATTTTCCCGGGTTAGAATCCCCATGTACATTCCCGGGTTAGAATCCCCATGTACATTCCCGGGTTACAATCCCCATGTACATTCCTGGGTTACAATCCCCATGTACATTCCCAGGGTTAGTATCCCCATGTACATTCCTGGGTTAGTATCCCCATGTAATTTCCCGGGTTAGAATCCCCATGTCCATTCCCGGGTTAGAATCTTCATGTACATTCCCAGGTTAGTATCCCCATGTACATTCCCGGGTAGTATCCCCATGTACATTCCCAGGGTTGGAATCCCCCATATACATTCCCAGGGTGAGTATACACATGTACATTCCCGGGAGAGAATCCCCATGTACATTCCAGGGTTAGTATCCCCATGTACATTCCCAGGGTTAGAATCCCCATATACATTCCAAAGTTTAGAATCCCCATGTACGTTCCTGGGTTAGAATCCCCATGTACATTCCCGGGTTAGAATCCCCATGTACATACCCAGGTTTGAATCCACTTGTACATTCCCGGTTTAGAATCCCCATGTACATTCCCAGCTTAGAATCCCGATGTACATTCCAGGGTTAGTATACCCATGTACATTCCTGGTTTAGAATCCCCATGTACATTCCCGGGTTAGAATGCCCATGTACATTCCCGGATTAGTATACCCATGTACATTCCCGGGTTAGTGTCCCCTTGTACGTTCCTGGGTTAGAATCCCCATGTACATTCCCGGGTTAGAATCCCCATGGACATTCCCAGGTTAGAATCCCCATGCCGATTCCCGGGTTCAAATCCCCATGTATATTCCCGGGTTAAAATCCCCATGTACATTCCAGGGGTAGTATCCCCATGTACTTTCCCGGGTTAGAATCCCCATATACATTCCCGGGTTAGAAGCCCCATGTATATTCCCAGGGTTAGAATCCAAATGTACATTCCCAGGGATTAGAATCCCCATGTACATTCCCATGGTTAAAATTCCCATGTGCGTTCTCGGGTTAGAATCCCCATGTATATTCCCAGGTTGGATCTCCATGTACATTCCCTGGTTAATTTATCCATGAACATTCCTGGGTTAGAATCCCCATGTACATTCCCGGGTTAGAATCCCCGTGTACATTCCCGGGTTAGAATACCCATGTACATTCCCGGTTTAGAATCCCCAATACGAGCCTGGGTTAGAATCCCCATGTACATTCCCGGGTTAGAATCCCCATGTACATTCCCGGGATAGAATCCCCTTGTACATTCCCGTGTTAGAATCCCCATATACATTCCCAAAGTTAGAATCCTCATGCACATTCCCGGATTAGAATCCTCATGTACATTCCCAGGGTTAGAATCGCCATGTACATTCCCGGATTAGAATCCCCATGTACATTCCCGGGTTAGAATCCCCATGCACATTCCCAGGGATGGAATCCCCATGTACATTCACAGGGTTAGAATCCCCATGTTCATTCCCAGGGTTAGAATTCCCATGTACATTCCCGGGTTTGAATCCCCATGTGTATTCCCGGGTTAGAATCCCCATGTACATTCCCAGGGATGGAATCCCCATGTACATTCACCGGGTTAGAATCCCCATATACATTCCCAGGGTTAGAATCTCCAAGTACATTACCAGTTTTAGAATCCCCATGTACATTCCCGGGTTAGAATCCCCAGGTGCATTGCCGGGTTAGAATCCCCATGTACATTAACGGGTTAGGATACTCATGTGCATTATCAGTAAGAATCCCTGTGTACATTCCCGAGTTCGAATCCCCATGTACATTCCAGTGTTAGAATCTCTACGGACGTTCCTGGGTTAGCATCCACATGTACATTCCCAGGTTAGAATCCCCATGTACATTCCCGGGTTAGAATCCCCATGTACATTCCCGGTTTCGAATCCCCATGTACATTCCCGGATTAGAATCCCCACGTAGATTCCCGGGTTAGAATCCCCATGTAAATTCCCGAGTTAGAATCCACATGTACATTCCCAGGGTTAGAATTCCAATGTACATTCCCGGGTTAGAATTCCCATGTACATTAACGGGTTAGAATACCCATGTGCATTATCAGGTAAGAACCCCGTGTACATTCCCGAGTTCGAATCCCCATGTACATTGCAGGGTTAGAATCCCCACGGACGTTCCTGGGTTAGCATCCACATGTACATTCCCAATTTAGAATCCCCATGTACATTCCCGGGTTTGAATCCCCTTGTACATTCCCGGTTTAGAATCCCCATGTACATTCCCAGCTTAGAATCCCGATGTACATTCCAGGGTTAGTATACCCATGTACATTCCTGGTTTAGAATCCCCATGTACATTCCCGGGTTAGAATGCCCATGTACATTCCCGGATTAGTATACCCATGTACATTCCCGGGATAGTGTCCCCTTGTACGTTCCTGGGTTAGAATCCCCATGTACATTCCCGGGTTAGAATCCCCATGGACATTCCCAGGTTAGAATACCCAGGCCCATTCCCGGGTTCAAATTCCCATGTATATTCCCGGGTTAAAATCCCCATGTACATTCCCGGGGTAGTATCCCCATGTACTTTCCCGGGTTAGAATCCACATGTACATTCCCAGGGATTAGAATCCCCATGTACATTCACGTGGTTAAAATTCCCATGTACGTTCTCGTGTTAGAATCCCCATGTATATTCCCGGGTTGGATCTCCTTGTACATTCCCTGGTTAATTTACCCATGAACATTCCTGGGTTAGAATCCCCATGTACATTCCCGGGTTAGAATCCCCGTGCACATTCCCGGGTTAGAATCCCCAAAACGAGCCTGGGTTAGAATCCCCATGTACATTCCCGGGTTAGAATCCCCATGTACATTCCCGGGTTAGAATCCCCTTGTGCATTCCCGGGTTAGAAACCCCATATACATTTCCAGGGTTAGAATCCCCATGCACATTCCCGGGTTAGGATCCTCATGTACATTCCCAGGGTTAGAATCGCCATGTACATTCCCGGATTAGAATCCCCATGTACATTCCCGGGTTAGAATCCCCATGTACATTCCCAGGGATGGAATCCCCATGTACATTCACAGGGTTAGAATCCCAATGTTCATTTCAAGGGTTAGAATTCCCATGTACATTCCCGGGTTCGAATCCCCATCTGTATTCCCGGGTTAGAATCCCCATGTACATTCCCAGGGATGGAATCCCCATGTACATTCACAGGGTTAGAATCCCCATATACATTCCCAGGGTTAGAATCTCCAAGTACATTACCAGTTTTAGAATCCCCATGTACATTCCCGGGTTAGAATCCCCAGGTGCATTTCCGGGTTAGAATCCCCATGTACATTAACGGGTTAGAATACTCATGTGCATTATCAGGTAAGAATCCCCGTGTACATTCCCGAGTTCGAATCCCCATGGACGTTCCTGGGTTAGCATCCACATGTACATTCCCAGGTTAGAATCCCCATGTACATTCCCGGGTTAGAATCCCCATGTACATTCCCGGTTTCAAATCCCCATGTACATTCCCGGATTAGAATCCCCACGTAGATTCCCGGGTTAGAATCCCCTTGTAAATTCCCAGGTTAGAATCCACATGTACATTCCCAGGGTTAGAATTCCAATGTACATTCCCGGGTTAGAATCCCCATGTACATTAACGGGTTAGAATACCCATGTGCATTATCAGGTAAGAATCCCCGTGTACATTCCCGAGTTCGAATCCCCATGTACATTCCAGGGTTAGAATCCCCACGGACGTTCCTGGGTTAGCATCCACATGTACATTCCCAGGTTAGAATCCCCATGTACATTCCCGGGTTAGAATCCCCATGTACATTCCCGGTTTCGAATCCCCACGTACATTACCGGATTAGAATCCCCACGTAGATTCCCGGGTTAGAATCCCAATGTAAATTCCCGGGTTAGAATCCACATGTACATTCCCAGGGTTAGAATTCCAATGTACATTCCCGGGTTAGAATCACCATGTACATTCCCAGGTTATTATACCCATGAACATTCCCGGGTTAGAATCCCATGTACTTTCCCGGATTAGAATCTCCATGTATATTTCCGGGTTAGTATAGCCATGAACATTCCCGGGTTAGAATCCCCATGTATATTCACGGTTTAGAATCCCCATGTACATTCCCGGGTTAGTATACCCATGAACATTCCCGCGTTAGAATCCCCAAGTACATTCCCGGGTTAGAATCCCCTTGTATTTTCCCATGTTAGAATCCCCATGTACATTCCCGGGTTAGAATCCCCATGTACATTCCCGGGTTACAATCCCCATGTACATTCCCCGGTTACAATCCCCATGTACATTCCCAGGGTTAGTATCCCCATGTACATTCCTGGATTAGTATTCCCACGTAATTTCCCGGGGTTGGAATCCCCCATATACATTCCCGGGTTAGAATCCCCATATACATTCCCATGGTTAGAATCCCCATGCACATTCCCGGATTAGAATCCTCATGTACATTCCCAGGGTTAGAATCGCCATGTACATTCCCGGATTAGAATCCCCATGTACATTCCCGGGTTAGAATCCCCATGAACATTCCCAGGGATGGAATCCCCATGTACATTCACAGGGTTAGAATCCCCATGTTCATTCCCAGGGTTAGAATTCCCATGTACATTCCCGGGTTTGAATCCCCATGTGTATTCCCGGGTTAGAATCCCCATGTACATTCCCAGGGATGGAATCCCCATGTACATTCACCGGGTTAGAATCCCCATATACATTCCCAGGGTTAGAATCTCCAAGTACATTACCAGTTTTAGAATCCCCATGTACATCCCCGGGTTAGAATCCCCAGGTGCATTGCCGGGTTAGAATCCCCATGTACATTAACGGGTTAGGATACTCATGTTCATTATCAGGTAAGAATCCCCGTGTACATTCCCGAGTTCGAATCCCCATGTACATTCCAGTGTTAGAATCTCTACAGACGTTCCTGGGTTAGCATCCACATGTACATTCCCAGGTTAGAATCCCCATGTACATTCCCGGGTTAGAATCCCCATGTACATTCCCGGTTTCGAATTCCCATGTACATTCCCGGATTAGAATCCCCACGTAGATTCCCGGGTTAGAATCCCCATGTAAATTCCCGAGTTAGAATCCACATGTACATTCCCAGGGTTAGAATTCCAATGTACATTCCCGGGTTAGAATTTCCATGTACATTAACGGGTTAGAATACCCATGTGCATTATCAGGTAAGAACCCCGTGTACATTCCCGAGTTCGAATCCCCATGTACATTGCAGGGTTAGAATCCCCACGGACGTTCCTGGGTTAGCATCCACATGTACATTCCCAATTTAGAATCCCCATGTACATTCCTGGGTTTGAATCCCCTTGTACATTCCCGGTTTAGAATCCCCATGTACATTCCCAGCTTAGAATCCCGATGTACATTCCAGGGTTAGTATACCCATGGACATTCCTGGTTTAGAATCCCCATGTACATTCCCGGGTTAGAATGCCCATGTACATTCCCGGATTAGTATACCCATGTACATTCCCGGGATAGTGTCCCCTTGTACGTTCCTGGGTTAGAATCCCCATGTACATTCCCGGGTTAGAATCCCCATGGACATTCCCAGGTTAGAATACCCAGGCCCATTCCTGAGTTCAAATTCCCATGTATATTCCCGGGTTAAAATCCCCATGTACATTCCCGGGGTAATATCCCCATGTACTTTCCCGGGTTAGAATCCACATGTACATTCCCAGGGATTAGAATCCCCATGTACATTCACATGGTTAAAATTCCCATGTACTTTCTCGTGTTAGAATCCCCATGTATATTCCCGGGTTGGATCTCCTTGTACATTCCCTGGTTAATTTACCCATGAACATTCCTGGGTTAGAATCCCCATGTACATTCCCGGGTTAGAATCCCCGTGCACATTCCCGGGTTAGAATACCCATGTACATTCCCGGTTTAGAATCCCCAATACGAGCCTGGGTTAGAATCCCCATGTACATTCCCGGGTTAGAATCCCCATGTACATTCCAGGGTTAGAATCCCCTTGTGCATTCCCGGGTTAGAATCCCCATATACATTTCCAGGGTTAGAATCCCCATGCACATTCCCGGATTAGAATCCTCATGTACATTCCCAGGGTTAGAATCGCCATGTACATTCCCGGATTAGAATCCCCATGTACATTCCCGGGTTAGAATCCCCATGTACATTCCCAGGGATGGAATCCCCATGTACATTCACAGGGTTAGAATCCCAATGTTCATTTCAAGGGTTAGAATTCCCATGTACATTCCCGGGTTTGAATCCCCATGTGTATTCCCGGGTTATATTCCCCATGTACATTCCCAGGGATGGAATCCCCATGTACATTCACAGGGTTAGAATCCCCATATACATTCCCAGGGTTAGAATCTCCAAGTACATTACCAGTTTTAGAATCCCCATGTACATTCCCGGGTTAGAATCCCCAGGTGCATTTCCGGGTTAGAATCCCCATGTACATTAACGGGTTAGAATACTCATGTGCATTATCAGGTAAGAATCCCCGTGTACATTCCCGAGTTCGAATCCCCATGGACGTTCCTGGGTTAGCATCCACATGTACATTCCCAGGTTAGAATCCCCATGTACATTCCCGGGTTAGAATCCCCATGTACATTCCCGGTTTCAAATCCCCATGTACATTCCCGGATTAGAATCCCCACGTAGATTCCCGGGTTAGAATCCCCATGTAAATTCCCAGGTTAGAATCCACATGTACATTCCCAGGGTTAGAATTCCAATGTACATTCCCGGGTTAGAATCCCCATGTACATTAACGGGTTAGAATACCCATGTGCATTATCAGGTAAGAATCCCCGTGTACATTCCCGAGTTCGAATCCCCATGTACATTCCAGGGTTAGAATCCCCACGGACGTTCCTGGGTTAGCATCCACATGTACATTCCCAGGTTAGAATCCCCATGTACATTCCCGGGTTAGAATCCCCATGTACATTCCCGGTTTCGAATCCCCACGTACATTACCGGATTAGAATCCCCACGTAGATTCCCGGGTTAGAATCCCAATGTAAATTCCCGGGTTAGAATCCACATGTACATTCCCAGGGTTAGAATTCCAATGTACATTCCCGGGTTAGAATCACCATGTACATTCCCAGGTTATTATACCCATGAACATTCCCGGGTTAGAATCCCATGTACTTTCCCAGATTAGAATCTCCATGTATATTTCCGGGTTAGTATAGCCATGAACATTTCCGGGTTAGAATCCCCATGTATATTCACGGTTTAGAATCCCCATGTACATTCCCGGGTTAGTATACCCATGAACATTCCCGCGTTAGAATCCCCATGTACATTCCCGGGTTAGAATCCCCTTGTATTTTCCCATGTTAGAATCCCCATGTACATTCCCGGGTTAGAATCCCCATGTACATTCCCGGGTTACAATCCCCATGTACATTCCCCAGTTACAATCCCCATGTACATTCCCAGGGTTAGTATCCCCATGTACATTCCTGGATTAGTATTCCCACGTAATTTCCCGTGGTTGGAATCCCCCATATACATTCCCGGGTTAGAATCCCCATGTACATTCCAAGGTTAATATCCCCATGTACATTCCCAGGGTTAGAATCCCAATATACATTCCAAAGGTTAGAATCCCCATGTACGTTCCTAGGTTAGAATCCCCATGTACATTCACGGGTTAGAATCCCCATGTACATACCCAGGTTTGAATCCCCTTGTACATTCCCGGTTTAGAATCCCCATGTACATTCCCAGCTTAGAATCCCGATGTACATTCCAGGATTAATATACCCATGTACATTCCCGGTTTAGAATCCCCATGTCCATTCCCGGGTTAGAATCCCCATGTATAATCCAGGGTTAGAATCCCCATGGACGTTCCTGGGTTAGCATCCACATGTACATTCCCAGGTTAGAATCCCCATTTACATTCCCGGGTTAGAATCCCCATGTACATTCCCGGTTTCGAATCCGCATGTACATTCCCGGATTAGAATCCCCACGTAGATTCCCGGGTTAGAATCCCCATGTAAATTCCCGGGTTAGAATCCACATGTACATTCCCAGGGTTAGAATTCCAATGTACATTCCCGGGTTAGAATCACCATGTACATTCCCAGGTTATTATACCCATGAACATTCCTGGGTTAGAATCCCATGTACTTTCCCGGATTAGAATCTCCATGTATATTTCCGGGTTAGTATAGCCATGAACATTCCCGGGTTAGAATCCCCATGTATATTCACGGTTTAGAATCCCCATGTACATTCCCGGGTTAGAATCCCCTTGTATTTTCCCGTGTTAGAATCCCCATGTACATTCCCGGGTTAGAATCCATGTGTACATTCCCAGGGCTTAGAATCCCCATGTACATTCCCATGGTTAAAATTCCCATGTACGTTCTCGGGTTAGAATCCCCATGTATATTCCTGGGTTGGATCCCCATGTACATTCCCTGGTTAGTTTACTTATGAACATTCCTGGGTTAGAATCCCCATGTACATTCCCGGGTTAGAATCCCCGTGTACATTCCCGGGTTAGAATACCCATGTACTTTCCCGTTTTAGAATCCCCATGTACGCGCCTGGGTTAGAATCCCCATGTACATTCCCGGGTTAGAATCGCTATGTACATTCCTGGGTTAGAATCCCCATATACATTCCCGGGTTAGAAGCCCCATGTATATTCCCAGGGTTAGAATCCACATGTACATTCCCAGGGTTTAGAATCCCCATGTACATTCCCATAGTTAAAATTCCCATGTACATTCTCAGGTTAGAATTCCCATGTATATTGCCGGGTTGGATCCCCATGTACATTCCCTGGTTAGTTTACCCATGAACATTCCTGGGTTAGAATCCCCATGTACATTCCCGGGTTAGAATCCCCGTGTACATTCCCGGGTTAGAATCCCCATGTACATTCCCGGGTTAGAATGCCCATGTACATTCCCGGATTAGTATACCCATGTACATTCCCGGGTTAGTGTCCCCTTGTACGTTCCTGGGTTAGAATCCCCATGTACGTTCCCGGGTTAGAATCCCCATGGACATTCCCAGGTTAGAATACCCATGCCCATTCCCGGGTTCAAATCCCCATGTATATTCCCGGGTTAAAATCCCCATGTACATTCCCGGGGTAGTATCCCCATGTACTTTCCCGGGTTAGAATCCCCATATACATTCCCGGGTTAGAAGCCCCATGTATATTCCCAGGGTTAGAATCCACATGTACATTCCCAGGGATTAGAATCCGCATGTACATTCCCATGGTTAAAATTCCCATGTACGTTCTCGGGTTAGAATCCCCATGTATATTCCCGGGTTGGATCTCCATGTACATTCCCTGGTTAATTTATCCTTGAACATTCCTGGGTTAGAATCCCCATGTACATTCCCGGGTTAGAATCCTCGTGTACATTCCCGGGTTAGAATCCCCATGTACATTCCCGGTTTAGAATCCCCAATACGAGCCTGGGTTAGAATCCCCATGTACATTCCCGGGTTAGAATCCCCATGTACATTCCCGGGTTAGAATCCCTTTGTACATTCCCGGGTTAGAATCCCCATATACATTCCCATGGTTAGAATCCCCATGCACATTCCCGGATTAGAATCCTCATGTACATTCCCAGGGTTAGAATCGCCATGTACATTCCCGGATTAGAATCCCCATGTACATTCCCGGGTTAGAATCCCCATGTACATTCCCAGGGATGGAATCCCCATGTACATTCACAGGGTTAGAATCCCCATGTTCATTCCCAGGGTTAGAATTCCCATGTACATTCCCGGGTTTGAATCCCCATGTGTATTCCCGGGTTAGAATCCCCATGTACATTCCCAGGGATGGAATCCCCATGTACATTCGCCGGGTTAAAATCCCCATATACATTCCCAGGGTTAGAATCTCCAAGTACATTACCAGTTTTAGAATCCCCATGTACATTCCCGGGTTAGAATCCCCAGGTGCATTGCCGGGTTAGAATCCCCATGTACATTAACGGGTTAGAATACTCATGTGCATTATCAGGTAAGAATCCCCGTGTACATTCCCAAGTTCGAATCCCCATGTACATTCCAGGGTTAGAATCCCCACGGATGTTCCTGAGTTAGCATCCACATGTACATTCCCAGGTTAGAATCCCCATGTACATTCCCGGGTTAGAATCCCCATATACATTCCCGGTTTCGAATCCCCATGTACATTCCCGGATTAAAATCCCCACGTAGATTCCCGGGTTAGAATCCCCATGTAAATTCCTGGGTTAGAATCCCCATATACATTCCCGGGTTAGAAGCCCCATGTATATTCCCAGGGTTAGAATCCACATGTACATTCCCAGGGTTTAGAATCCCCATGTACATTCCCATAGTTAAAATTCCCATGTACATTCTCAGGTTAGAATTCCCATGTATATTGCCGGGTTGGATCCCCATGTACATTCCCTGGTTAGTTTACCCATGAACATTCCTGGGTTAGAATCCCCATGTACATTCCCGGGTTAGAATCCCCGTGTACATTCCCGGGTTAGAATACCCATGTACATTCCCGTTTTAGAATCCCCATGTACGAGCCTGGGTTAGAATCCCCATGTACATTCCCGGGTTAGAATCGCCATGTACATTCCCGGGTTAGAATCCCCTTGTACATTCCCAGGTTAGAATCCCAATATACATTCCCAGGGTTAGAATCCCCATGCACATTCCCGGATTAGAATCCTCATTTACATTCCCAGGGTTAGAATCGCCATGTGCATTCCCAGATTAGAATCCCCATTTACATTCCCGGGTTAGAATACGAATGTACATTTCCAGGGATGGAATCCCCATGTACATTCACAGGGTTAGAATCCCCAAGTTCATTCCCAGGGTTAGAATTCCCATGTACATTCCCGGGATTGAATCCCCATGTACATTCCCGGGTTAGAATCCCCATGTACATTCCTAGGGATGGAATCCCCATGTACATTCACAGGGTTAGAATCCCCATGTTCATTCCCAGGGTTAGAATTCCCATGTACATTCCGGGGTTAGAATCCCCATGTACATTTCCGGGTTAGGATCCCCATGTACATTCCCGGGTTAGAATCCCCATATACATTCCCGGGATAGTATACCCATGTACATTCCCGGGTTAGTGTCCCCATGTACAGTCCCGGGTTAGAATCCCCATGTACATTCCCAGGTTAGAATCCCTATGTACATTCCAGAGTTAGTATACCCATGTACATTCCCGGGCTTAGAATCCCCAATGATTATTCCCGGGTTAGAATCCCCATGTACATTCCCGTGTTAGAATCCCCATATACATTCCCGGGTTTGAATCCCCATGTACATTCCCAGGGTTAGAATCCACATGTACATTCCCAGGGTTTAGAATCCCCATGTACATTCATAGGGTTAGAATTCCCATGTACCTTTCCGGGTTAGAATCCCAATGATTATTCCCGGGTTAGAATCCCCATGTACATTCCCGGGTTAGTTGACCCATGAACATTCCCGGGTTAGAATTCCCATGTACATTCCCAGGTTAGAATCCCCATGTACTTTCCCGGGTTTGAATCCACAAGTCCATTCCTGGGTTAGAATCCCCATATACATTCCCGTATTGAATCCCGATGTACATTCCCAGGGTTAGAATCCCCATGTACATTCCCGGCTTAGAATCCCCATGTGCATTCCCGGGTTAGAATCCGCATTTATATTCCCGGGTTAGAATCCCCATGTACATTCCCGGGTTAGTTTACCCATGAACATTCCCGGGTTAGAATCCCCATGTACATTCCCGGGTTCGAATATCCATGTGCATTATCAGGTTAGAATCCCCGTGTACATTCCCGTGTTCAAATCCCCATGTACATTCCAGGGTTAGAATCCCCATGGACGTTTCTGGGTTAGCATCCACATGTACATTCCCAGGTTAGAATCCCCATGTACATTCCCGGTTTCGAATCCCCATGTACTTTCCTGGGTTAGAATCCCCATATACATTTCCAGGGTTAGAATCCCCATGTTAATTCCCGGGTTAGAATCCACATGTACATTCCCAGGGTTAAAATTCCACTGTACATTCCCGGGTTAGTATACCCATGAACATTCCCGCGTTAGAATCCCATTGTACATTCCCGGGTTAGAATCCCCTTGTATTTTCCCGGGTTAGAATCCCCATGTACATTCCCGGGTTAGAATCCCCATGTACATTCCCGGGTTACAATCCCCATGTACATTCCTGGGTTACAATCCCCATGTACATTCCCAGGGTTAGTATCCCCATGTACATTCCTGGGTTAGTATCCCCATGTAATTTCCCGGGTTAGAATCCCCATGTCCATTCCCGGGTTAGAATCTTCATGTACATTCCCAGGTTAGTATCCCCATGTACATTCCCGGGTAGTATCCCCATGTACATTCCCAGGGTTGGAATCCCCCATATACATTCCCAGGGTGAGTATACACATGTACATTCCCGGGAGAGAATCCCCATGTACATTCCAGGGTTAGTATCCCCATGTACATTCCCAGGGTTAGAATCCCCATATACATTCCAAAGTTTAGAATCCCCATGTACGTTCCTGGGTTAGAATCCCCATGTACATACCCAGGTTTGAATCCACTTGTACATTCCCGGTTTAGAATCCCCATGTACATTCCCAGCTTAGAATCCCGATGTACATTCCAGGGTTAGTATACCCATGTACATTCCTGGTTTAGAATCCCCATGTACATTCCCGGGTTAGAATGCCCATGTACATTCCCGGATTAGTATACCCATGTACATTCCCGGGTTAGTGTCCCCTTGTACGTTCCTGGGTTAGAATCCCCATGTACATTCCCGGGTTAGAATCCCCATGGACATTCCCAGGTTAGAATCCCCATGCCGATTCCCGGGTTCAAATCCCCATGTATATTCCCGGGTTAAAATCCCCATGTACATTCCAGGGGTAGTATCCCCATGTACTTTCCCGGGTTAGAATCCCCATATACATTCCCGGGTTAGAAGCCCCATGTATATTCCCAGGGTTAGAATCCAAATGTACATTCCCAGGGATTAGAATCCCCATGTACATTCCCATGGTTAAAATTCCCATGTGCGTTCTCGGGTTAGAATCCCCATGTATATTCCCAGGTTGGATCTCCATGTACATTCCCTGGTTAATTTATCCATGAACATTCCTGGGTTAGAATCCCCATGTACATTCCCGGGTTAGAATCCCCGTGTACATTCCCGGGTTAGAATACCCATGTACATTCCCGGTTTAGAATCCCCAATACGAGCCTGGGTTAGAATCCCCATGTACATTCCCGGGTTAGAATCCCCATGTACATTCCCGGGATAGAATCCCCTTGTACATTCCCGTGTTAGAATCCCCATATACATTCCCATGGTTAGAATCCTCATGCACATTCCCGGATTAGAATCCTCATGTACATTCCCAGGGTTAGAATCGCCATGTACATTCCCGGATTAGAATCCCCATGTACATTCCCGGGTTAGAATCCCCATGAACATTCCCAGTGATGGAATCCCCATGTACATTCACAGGGTTAGAATCCCCATGTTCATTCCCAGGGTTAGAATTCCCATGTACATTCCCGGGTTTGAATCCCCATGTGTATTCCCGGGTTAGAATCCCCATGTACATTCCCAGGGATGGAATCCCCATGTACATTCACCGGGTTAGAATCCCCATATACATTCCCAGGGTTAGAATCTCCAAGTACATTACCAGTTTTAGAATCCCCATGTACATTCCCGGGTTAGAATCCCCAGGTGCATTGCCGGGTTAGAATCCCCATGTACATTAACGGGTTAGGATACTCATGTGCATTATCAGTAAGAATCCCCGTGTACATTCCCGAGTTCGAATCCCCATGTACATTCCAGTGTTAGAATCTCTACGGACGTTCCTGGGTTAGCATCCACATGTACATTCCCAGGTTAGAATCCCCATGTACATTCCCGGGTTAGAATCCCCATGTACATTCCCGGTTTCGAATCCCCATGTACATTCCCGGATTAGAATCCCCACGTAGATTCCCGGGTTAGAATCCCCATGTAAATTCCCGAGTTAGAATCCACATGTACATTCCAAGGGTTAGAATTCCAATGTACATTCCCGGGTTAGAATTCCCATGTACATTAACGGGTTAGAATACCCATGTGCATTATCAGGTAAGAACCCCGTGTACATTCCCGAGTTCGAATCCCCATGTACATTGCAGGGTTAGAATCCCCACGGACGTTCCTGGGTTAGCATCCACATGTACATTCCCAATTTAGAATCCCCATGTACATTCCCGGGTTTGAATCCCCTTGTACATTCCCGGTTTAGAATCCCCATGTACATTCCCAGCTTAGAATCCCGATGTACATTCCAGGGTTAGTATACCCATGTACATTCCTGGTTTCGAATCCCCATGTACATTCCCGGGTTAGAATGCCCATGTACATTCCCGGATTAGTATACCCATGTACATTCCCGGGATAGTGTCCCCTTGTACGTTCCTGGGTTAGAATCCCCATGTACATTCCCGGGTTAGAATCCCCATGGACATTCCCAGGTTAGAATACCCAGGCCCATTCCCGGGTTCAAATTCCCATGTATATTCCCGGGTTAAAATCCCCATGTACATTCCCGGGGTAGTATCCCCATGTACTTTCCCGGGTTAGAATCCACATGTACATTCCCAGGGATTAGAATCCCCATGTACATTCACGTGGTTAAAATTCCCATGTACGTTCTCGTGTTAGAATCCCCATGTATATTCCCGGGTTGGATCTCCTTGTACATTCCCTGGTTAATTTACCCATGAACATTCCTGGGTTAGAATCCCCATGTACATTCCCGGGTTAGAATCCCCGTGCACATTCCCGGGTTAGAATCCCCAAAACGAGCCTGGGTTAGAATCCCCATGTACATTCCCGGGTTAGAATCCCCATGTACATTCCCGGGTTAGAATCCCCTTGTGCATTCCCGGGTTAGAATCCCCATATACATTTCCAGGGTTAGAATCCCCATGCACATTCCCGGGTTAGGATCCTCATGTACATTCCCAGGGTTAGAATCGCCATGTACATTCCCGGATTAGAATCCCCATGTACATTCCCGGGTTAGAATCCCCATGTACATTCCCAGGGATGGAATCCCCATGTACATTCACAGGGTTAGAATCCCAATGTTCATTTCAAGGGTTAGAATTCCCATGTACATTCCCGGGTTCGAATCCCCATCTGTATTCCCGGGTTAGAATCCCCATGTACATTCCCAGGGATGGAATCCCCATGTACATTCACAGGGTTAGAATCCCCATATACATTCCCAGGGTTAGAATCTCCAAGTACATTACCAGTTTTAGAATCCCCATGTACATTCCCGGGTTAGAATCCCCAGGTGCATTTCCGGGTTAGAATCCCCATGTACATTAACGGGTTAGAATACTCATGTGCATTATCAGGTAAGAATCCCCGTGTACATTCCCGAGTTCGAATCCCCATGGACGTTCCTGGGTTAGCATCCACATGTACATTCCCAGGTTAGAATCCCCATGTACATTCCCGGGTTAGAATCCCCATGTACATTCCCGGTTTCAAATCCCCATGTACATTCCCGGATTAGAATCCCCACGTAGATTCCCGGGTTAGAATCCCCTTGTAAATTCCCAGGTTAGAATCCACATGTACATTCCCAGGGTTAGAATTCCAATGTACATTCCCGGGTTAGAATCCCCATGTACATTAACGGGTTAGAATACCCATGTGCATTATCAGGTAAGAATCCCCGTGTACATTCCCGAGTTCGAATCCCCATGTACATTCCAGGGTTAGAATCCCCACGGACGTTCCTGGGTTAGCATCCACATGTACATTCCCAGGTTAGAATCCCCATGTACATTCCCGGGTTAGAATCCCCATGTACATTCCCGGTTTCGAATCCCCACGTACATTACCGGATTAGAATCCCCACGTAGATTCCCGGGTTAGAATCCCAATGTAAATTCCCGGGTTAGAATCCACATGTACATTCCCAGGGTTAGAATTCCAATGTACATTCCCGGGTTAGAATCACCATGTACATTCCCAGGTTATTATACCCATGAACATTCCCGGGTTAGAATCCCATGTACTTTCCCGGATTAGAATCTCCATGTATATTTCCGGGTTAGTATAGCCATGAACATTCCCGGGTTAGAATCCCCATGTATATTCACGGTTTAGAATCCCCATGTACATTCCCGGGTTAGTATACCCATGAACATTCCCGCGTTAGAATCCCCAAGTACATTCCCGGGTTAGAATCCCCTTGTATTTTCCCATGTTAGAATCCCCATGTACATTCCCGGGTTAGAATCCCCATGTACATTCCCGGGTTACAATCCCCATGTACATTCCCCGGTTACAATCCCCATGTACATTCCCAGGGTTAGTATCCCCATGTACATTCCTGGATTAGTATTCCCACGTAATTTCCCGGGGTTGGAATCCCCCATATACATTCCCGGGTTAGAATCCCCATATACATTCCCATGGTTAGAATCCCCATGCACATTCCCGGATTAGAATCCTCATGTACATTCCCAGGGTTAGAATCGCCATGTACATTCCCGGATTAGAATCCCCATGTACATTCCCGGGTTAGAATCCCCATGAACATTCCCAGGGATGGAATCCCCATGTACATTCACAGGGTTAGAATCCCCATGTTCATTCCCAGGGTTAGAATTCCCATGTACATTCCCGGGTTTGAATCCCCATGTGTATTCCCGGGTTAGAATCCCCATGTACATTCCCAGGGATGGAATCCCCATGTACATTCACCGGGTTAGAATCCCCATATACATTCCCAGGGTTAGAATCTCCAAGTACATTACCAGTTTTAGAATCCCCATGTACATCCCCGGGTTAGAATCCCCAGGTGCATTGCCGGGTTAGAATCCCCATGTACATTAACGGGTTAGGATACTCATGTTCATTATCAGGTAAGAATCCCCGTGTACATTCCCGAGTTCGAATCCCCATGTACATTCCAGTGTTAGAATCTCTACAGACGTTCCTGGGTTAGCATCCACATGTACATTCCCAGGTTAGAATCCCCATGTACATTCCCGGGTTAGAATCCCCATGTACATTCCCGGTTTCGAATCCCCATGTACATTCCCGGATTAGAATCCCCACGTAGATTCCCGGGTTAGAATCCCCATGTAAATTCCCGAGTTAGAATCCACATGTACATTCCCAGGGTTAGAATTCCAATGTACATTCCCGGGTTAGAATTCCCATGTACATTAACGGGTTAGAATACCCATGTGCATTATCAGGTAAGAACCCCGTGTACATTCCCGAGTTCGAATCCCCATGTACATTGCAGGGTTAGAATCCCCACGGACGTTCCTGGGTTAGCATCCACATGTACATTCCCAATTTAGAATCCCCATGTACATTCCTGGGTTTGAATCCCCTTGTACATTCCCGGTTTAGAATCCCCATGTACATTCCCAGCTTAGAATCCCGATGTACATTCCAGGGTTAGTATACCCATGGACATTCCTGGTTTAGAATCCCCATGTACATTCCCGGGTTAGAATGCCCATGTACATTCCCGGATTAGTATACCCATGTACATTCCCGGGATAGTGTCCCCTTGTACGTTCCTGGGTTAGAATCCCCATGTACATTCCCGGGTTAGAATCCCCATGGACATTCCCAGGTTAGAATACCCAGGCCCATTCCTGGGTTCAAATTCCCATGTATATTCCCGGGTTAAAATCCCCATGTACATTCCCGGGGTAATATCCCCATGTACTTTCCCGGGTTAGAATCCACATGTACATTCCCAGGGATTAGAATCCCCATGTACATTCACATGGTTAAAATTCCCATGTACTTTCTCGTGTTAGAATCCCCATGTATATTCCCGGGTTGGATCTCCTTGTACATTCCCTGGTTAATTTACCCATGAACATTCCTGGGTTAGAATCCCCATGTACATTCCCGGGTTAGAATCCCCGTGCACATTCCCGGGTTAGAATACCCATGTACATTCCCGGTTTAGAATCCCCAATACGAGCCTGGGTTAGAATCCCCATGTACATTCCCGGGTTAGAATCCCCATGTACATTCCAGGGTTAGAATCCCCTTGTGCATTCCCGGGTTAGAATCCCCATATACATTTCCAGGGTTAGAATCCCCATGCACATTCCCGGATTAGAATCCTCATGTACATTCCCAGGGTTAGAATCGCCATGTACATTCCCGGATTAGAATCCCCATGTACATTCCCGGGTTAGAATCCCCATGTACATTCCCAGGGATGGAATCCCCATGTACATTCACAGGGTTAGAATCCCAATGTTCATTTCAAGGGTTAGAATTCCCATGTACATTCCCGGGTTTGAATCCCCATGTGTATTCCCGGGTTATATTCCCCATGTACATTCCCAGGGATGGAATCCCCATGTACATTCACAGGGTTAGAATCCCCATATACATTCCCAGGGTTAGAATCTCCAAGTACATTACCAGTTTTAGAATCCCCATGTACATTCCCGGGTTAGAATCCCCAGGTGCATTTCCGGGTTAGAATCCCCATGTACATTAACGGGTTAGAATACTCATGTGCATTATCAGGTAAGAATCCCCGTGTACATTCCCGAGTTCGAATCCCCATGGACGTTCCTGGGTTAGCATCCACATGTACATTCCCAGGTTAGAATCCCCATGTACATTCCCGGGTTAGAATCCCCATGTACATTCCCGGTTTCAAATCCCCATGTACATTCCCGGATTAGAATCCCCACGTAGATTCCCGGGTTAGAATCCCCATGTAAATTCCCAGGTTAGAATCCACATGTACATTCCCAGGGTTAGAATTCCAATGTACATTCCCGGGTTAGAATCCCCATGTACATTAACGGGTTAGAATACCCATGTGCATTATCAGGTAAGAATCCCCGTGTACATTCCCGAGTTCGAATCCCCATGTACATTCCAGGGTTAGAATCCCCACGGACGTTCCTGGGTTAGCATCCACATGTACATTCCCAGGTTAGAATCCCCATGTACATTCCCGGGTTAGAATCCCCATGTACATTCCCGGTTTCGAATCCCCACGTACATTACCGGATTAGAATCCCCACGTAGATTCCCGGGTTAGAATCCCAATGTAAATTCCCGGGTTAGAATCCACATGTACATTCCCAGGGTTAGAATTCCAATGTACATTCCCGGGTTAGAATCACCATGTACATTCCCAGGTTATTATACCCATGAACATTCCCGGGTTAGAATCCCATGTACTTTCCCAGATTAGAATCTCCATGTATATTTCCGGGTTAGTATAGCCATGAACATTCCCGGGTTAGAATCCCCATGTATATTCACGGTTTAGAATCCCCATGTACATTCCCGGGTTAGTATACCCATGAACATTCCCGCGTTAGAATCCCCATGTACATTCCCGGGTTAGAATCCCCTTGTATTTTCCCATGTTAGAATCCCCATGTACATTCCCGGGTTAGAATCCCCATGTACATTCCCGGGTTACAATCCCCATGTACATTCCCCGGTTACAATCCCCATGTACATTCCCAGGGTTAGTATCCCCATGTACATTCCTGGATTAGTATTCCCACGTAATTTCCCGTGGTTGGAATCCCCCATATACATTCCCGGGTTAGAATCCCCATGTACATTCCAAGGTTAATATCCCCATGTACATTCCCAGGGTTAGAATCCCAATATACATTCCAAAGGTTAGAATCCCCATGTACGTTCCTAGGTTAGAATCCCCATGTACATTCACGGGTTAGAATCCCCATGTACATACCCAGGTTTGAATCCCCTTGTACATTCCCGGTTTAGAATCCCCATGTACATTCCCAGCTTAGAATCCCGATGTACATTCCAGGATTAATATACCCATGTACATTCCCGGTTTAGAATCCCCATGTCCATTCCCGGGTTAGAATCCCCATGTATAATCCAGGGTTAGAATCCCCATGGACGTTCCTGGGTTAGCATCCACATGTACATTCCCAGGTTAGAATCCCCATTTACATTCCCGGGTTAGAATCCCCATGTACATTCCCGGTTTCGAATCCGCATGTACATTCCCGGATTAGAATCCCCACGTAGATTCCCGGGTTAGAATCCCCATGTAAATTCCCGGGTTAGAATCCACATGTACATTCCCAGGGTTAGAATTCCAATGTACATTCCCGGGTTAGAATCACCATGTACATTCCCAGGTTATTATACCCATGAACATTCCTGGGTTAGAATCCCATGTACTTTCCCGGATTAGAATCTCCATGTATATTTCCGGGTTAGTATAGCCATGAACATTCCCGGGTTAGAATCCCCATGTATATTCACGGTTTAGAATCCCCATGTACATTCCCGGGTTAGAATCCCCTTGTATTTTCCCGTGTTAGAATCCCCATGTACATTCCCGGGTTAGAATCCATGTGTACATTCCCAGGGCTTAGAATCCCCATGTACATTCCCATGGTTAAAATTCCCATGTACGTTCTCGGGTTAGAATCCCCATGTATATTCCTGGGTTGGATCCCCATGTACATTCCCTGGTTAGTTTACTTATGAACATTCCTGGGTTAGAATCCCCATGTACATTCCCGGGTTAGAATCCCCGTGTACATTCCCGGGTTAGAATACCCATGTACTTTCCCGTTTTAGAATCCCCATGTACGCGCCTGGGTTAGAATCCCCATGTACATTCCCGGGTTAGAATCGCTATGTACATTCCTGGGTTGGAATCCCCATATACATTCCCGGGTTAGAAGCCCCATGTATATTCCCAGGGTTAGAATCCACATGTACATTCCCAGGGTTTAGAATCCCCATGTACATTCCCATAGTTAAAATTCCCATGTACATTCTCAGGTTAGAATTCCCATGTATATTGCCGGGTTGGATCCCCATGTACATTCCCTGGTTAGTTTACCCATGAACATTCCTGGGTTAGAATCCCCATGTACATTCCCGGGTTAGAATCCCCGTGTACATTCCCGGGATAGAATACCCATGTACATTCCCGTTTTAGAATCCCCATGTACGAGCCTGGGTTAGAATCCCCATGTACATTCCCGGGTTAGAATCGCCATGTACATTCCCGGGTTAGAATCCCCTTGTACATTCCCAGGTTAGAATCCCAATATACATTCCCAGGGGTAGAATCCCCATGCACATTCCCGGGTTAGAATCCTCATTTACATTCCCAGGGTTAGAATCGCCATGTGCATTCCCAGATTAGAATCCCCATTTACATTCCCGGGTTAGAATACGAATGTACATTTCCAGGGATGGAATCCCCATGTACATTCACAGGGTTAGAATCCCCAAGTTCATTCCCAGGGTTAGAATTCCCATGTACATTCCCGGGATTGAATCCCCATGTACATTCCCGGGTTAGAATCCCCATGTACATTCCTAGGGATGGAATCCCCATGTACATTCACAGGGTTAGAATCCCCATGTTCATTCCCAGGGTTAGAATTCCCATGTACATTCCGGGGTTAGAATCCCCATGTACATTTCCGGGTTAGGATCCCCATGTAAATTCCCGGGTTAGAATCCCCATGTACATTCCCGGGATAGTATACCCATGTACATTCCCGGGTTAGTGTCCCCATGTACAGTCCCGGGTTAGAATCCCCATGTACATTCCCAGGTTAGAATCCCTATGTACATTCCAGAGTTAGTATACCCATTTACATTCCCGGGCTTAGAATCCCCAATGATTATTCCCGGGTTAGAATCCCCATGTACATTCCCGGGTTAGAATCCCCATATACATTCCCGGGTTTGAATCCCCATGTACATTCCCAGGGTTAGAATCCACATGTACATTCCCAGGGTTTAGAATCCCCATGTACATTCCTAGGGTTAGAATTCCCATGTACCTTTCCGGGTTAGAATCCCAATGATTATTCCCGGGTTAGAATCCCCATGTACATTCCCGGGTTAGTTGACCCATGAACATTCCCGGGTTAGAATTCCCATGTACATTCCCAGGTTAGAATCCCCATGTACATTCCCGGGTTTGAATCCACAAGTCCATTCCTGGGTTAGAATCCCCATATACATTCCCGGGTTTGAATCCCGATGAACATTCCCAGGGTTAGAATCCCCATGTACATTCCCGGCTTAGAATCCCCATGTGCATTCCCGGGTTAGAATCCGCATTTATATTCCCGGGTTAGAATCCCCATGTACATTCCCGGGTTAGTTTACCCATGAACATTCCCGGGTTAGAATCCCCATGTACATTCCCGGGTTCGAATATCCATGTGCATTATCAGGTTAGAATCCCCGTGTACATTCCCGTGTTCAAATCCCCATGTACATTCCAGGGTTAGAATCCCCATGGACGTTCCTGGGTTAGCATCCACATGTACATTCCCAGGTTAGAATCCCCATGTACATTCCCGGTTTCGAATCCCCATGTACTTTCCCGGGTTAGAATCCCCATATACATTTCCAGGGTTAGAATCCCCATGTTAATTCCTGGGTTAGAATCCACATGTACATTCCCAGGGTTAAAATTCCAATGTACATTCCCAGGTTAGAATCACCATGTACATTCCCAGGTTATTATACCCATGAACATTCCCGGGTTAGAATCCCATGTACATTCCCGGATTAGAATCTCCATGTATATTTCCGGGTTAGTATACCCATGAACATTCCCGGGTTGGAATCCCCATGTATATTCACGGTTTAGAATCCCCATGTACATTCCCGGGTTAGTATACCCATGAACATTCCCGCGTTAGAATCCCATTGTACATTCCCGGGTTAGAATCCTCTTGTATTTTCCCGGGTTAGAATCCCCATGTACATTCCCGGGTTAGAATCCCCATGTACATTCCCGGGTTACAATCCCCATGTACATTCCTGGGTTACAATCCCCATGTACATTCCCAGGGTTAGTATCCCCATGTACATTCCTGGGTTAGTATCCCCATGTAATTTCCCGGGTTAGAATCCCCATGTCCATTCCCGGGTTAGAATCTTCATGTACATTCCCAGGTTAGTATCCCCATGTACATTCCCGGGTTATTATCCCCATGTACATTCCCAGGGTTGGAATCCCCCATATACATTCCCAGGGTGAGAATCCACATGTACATTCCCGGGAGAGAATCCCCATGTACATTCCAGGGTTAGTATCCCCATGTACATTCCCAGGGTTAGAATCCCCATATACATTCCAAAGTTTAGAATCCCCATGTACGTTCCTGGGTTAGAATCCCCATGTACATTCCCGGGTTAGAATCCCCATGTACATACCCAGGTTTGAATCCACTTGTACATTCCCGGTTTAGAATCCCCATGTACATTCCCAGCTTAGAATCCCGATGTACATTCCAGGGTTAGTATACCCATGTACATTCCTGGTTTAGAATCCCCATGTACATTCCCGGGTTAGAATGCCCATGTACATTCCCGGATTAGTATACCCATGTACATTCCCGGGTTAGTGTCCCCTTGTACGTTCCTGGGTTAGAATCCCCATGTACATTCCCGGGTTAGAATCCCCATGGACATTCCCAGGTTAGAATCCCCATGCCGATTCCCGGGTTCAAATCCCCATGTATATTCCCGGGTTAAAATCCCCATGTATATTCCAGGGGTAGTATCCCCATGTACTTTCCCGGGTTAGAATCCCCATATACATTCCCGGGTTAGAAGCCCCATGTATATTCCCAGGGTTAGAATCCAAATGTACATTCCCAGGGATTAGAATCCCCATGTACATTCCCATGGTTAAAATTCCCATGTGCGTTCTCGGGTTAGAATCCCCATGTATATTCCCAGGTTGGATCTCCATGTACATTCCCTGGTTAATTTATCCATGAACATTCCTGGGTTAGAATCCCCATTTACATTCCCAGGTTAGAATCCCCATGTACATTCCCGGGTTAGAATACCCATGTACATTCCCGGTTTAGAATCCCCAATACGAGCCTGGGTTAGAATCCCCATGTACATTCCCGGGTTAGAATCCCCATGTACATTCCCGGGATAGAATCCCCTTGTACATTCCCGTGTTAGAATCCCCATATACATTCCCATGGTTAGAATCCTCATGCACATTCCCGGATTAGAATCCTCATGTACATTCCCAGGGTTAGAATCGCCATGTACATTCCCGGATTAGAATCCCCATGTACATTCCCGGGTTAGAATCCCCATGAACATTCCCAGGGATGGAATCCCCATGTACATTCACAGGGTTAGAATCCCCATGTTCATTCCCAGGGTTAGAATTCCCATGTACATTCCCGGGTTTGAATCCCCATGTGTATTCCCGGGTTAGAATCCCCATGTACATTCCCAGGGATGGAATCCCCATGTACATTCACAGGGTTAGAATCCCCATATACATTCCCAGGGTTAGAATCTCCAAGTACATTACCAGTTTTAGAATCCCCATGTACATTCCCGGGTTAGAATCCCCAGGTGCATTGCCGGGTTAGAATCCCCATGTACATTAACGGGTTAGGATACTCATGTGCATTATCAGTAAGAATCCCCGTGTACATTCCCGAGTTCGAATCCCCATGTACATTCCAGTGTTAGAATCTCTACGGACGTTCCTGGGTTAGCATCCACATGTACATTCCCGGGTTAGAATCCCCATGTACATACCCAGGTTTGAATCCACTTGTACATTCCCGGTTTAGAATCCCCATGTACATTCCCAGCTTAGAATCCCGATGTACATTCCAGGGTTAGTATACCCATGTACATTCCTGGTTTAGAATCCCCATGTACATTCCCGGGTTAGAATGCCCATGTACATTCCCGGATTAGTATACCCATGTACATTCCCGGGTTAGTGTCCCCTTGTACGTTCCTGGGTTAGAATCCCCATGTACATTCCCGAGTTAGAATCCCCATGGACATTCCCAGGTTAGAATCCCCATGCCGATTCCCGGGTTCAAATCCCCATGTATATTCCCGGGTTAAAATCCCCATGTACATTCCAGGGGTAGTATCCCCATGTACTTTCCCGGGTTAGAATCCCCATATACATTCCCGGGTTAGAAGCCCCATGTATATTCCCAGGGTTAGAATCCAAATGTACATTCCCAGGGATTAGAATCCCCATGTACATTCCCATGGTTAAAATTCCCATGTGCGTTCTCGGGTTAGAATCCCCATGTATATTCCCAGGTTGGATCTCCATGTACATTCCCTGGTTAATTTATCCATGAACATTCCTGGGTTAGAATCCCCATGTACATTCCCGGGTTAGAATCCCCGTGTACATTCCCGGGTTAGAATACCCATGTACATTCCCGGTTTAGAATCCCCAATACGAGCCTGGGTTAGAATCCCCATGTACATTCCCGGGTTAGAATCCCCATGTACATTCCCGGGATAGAATCCCCTTGTACATTCCCGTGTTAGAATCCCCATATACATTCCCATGGTTAGAATCCTCATGCACATTCCCGGATTAGAATCCTCATGTACATTCCCAGGGTTAGAATCCACATGTACATTCCCGGATTAGAATCCCCATGTACATTCCCGGGTTAGAATCCCCATGAACATTCCCAGGGATGGAATCCCCATGTACATTCACAGGGTTAGAATCCCCATGTTCATTCCCAGGGTTAGAATTCCCATGTACATTCCCGGGTTTGAATCCCCATGTGTATTCCCGGGTTAGAATCCCCATGTACATTCCCAGGGATGGAATCCCCATGTACATTCACCAGGTTAGAATCCCCATATACATTCCCAGGGTTAGAATCTCCAAGTACATTACCAGTTTTAGAATCCCCATGTACATTCCCGGGTTAGAATCCCCAGGTGCATTGCCGGGTTAGAATCCCCATGTACATTAACGGGTTAGGATACTCATGTGCATTATCAGTAAGAATCCCCGTGTACATTCCCGAGTTCGAATCCCCATGTACATTCCAGTGTTAGAATCTCTACGGACGTTCCTGGGTTAGCATCCACATGTACATTCCCAGGTTAGAATCCCCATGTACATTCCCGGGTTAGAATCCCCATGTACATTCCCGGTTTCGAATCCCCATGTACATTCCCGGATTAGAATCCCCACGTAGATTCCCGGGTTAGAATCCCCATGTAAATTCCCGAGTTAGAATCCACATGTACATTCCCAGGGTTAGAATTCCAATGTACATTCCCGGGTTAGAATTCCCATGTACATTAACGGGTTAGAATACCCATGTGCATTATCAGGTAAGAACCCCGTGTACATTCCCGAGTTCGAATCCCCATGTACATTGCAGGGTTAGAATCCCCACGGACGTTCCTGGGTTAGCATCCACATGTACATTCCCAATTTAGAATCCCCATGTACATTCCCGGGTTTGAATTCCCTTGTACATTCCCGGTTTAGAATCCCCATGTACATTCCCAGCTTAGAATCCCGATGTACATTCCAGGGTTAGTATACCCATGTACATTCCTGGTTTCGAATCCCCATGTACATTCCCGGGTTAGAATGCCCATGTACATTCCCGGATTAGTATACCCATGTACATTCCCGGGATAGTGTCCCCTTGTACGTTCCTGGGTTAGAATCCCCATGTACATTCCCGGGTTAGAATCCCCATGGACATTCCCAGGTTAGAATACCCAGGCCCATTCCCGGGTTCAAATTCCCATGTATATTCCCGGGTTAAAATCCCCATGTACATTCCCGGGGTAGTATCCCCATGTACTTTCCCGGGTTAGAATCCACATGTACATTCCCAGGGATTAGAATCCCCATGTACATTCACGTGGTTAAAATTCCCATGTACGTTCTCGTGTTAGAATCCCCATGTATATTCCCGGGTTGGATCTCCTTGTACATTCCCTGGTTAATTTACCCATGAACATTCCTGGGTTAGAATCCCCATGTACATTCCCGGGTTAGAATCCCCGTGCACATTCCCGGGTTAGAATACCCATGTACATTCCCGGTTTAGAATCCCCAATACGAGCCTGGGTTAGAATCCCCATGTACATTCCCGGGTTAGAATCCCCATGTACATTCCAGGGTTAGAATCCCCTTGTGCATTCCCGGGTTAGAATCCCAATATACATTTCCAGGGTTAGAATCCCCATGCACATTCCCGGGTTAGGATCCTCATGTACATTCCCAGGGTTAGAATCGCCATGTACATTCCCGGATTAGAATCCCCATGTACATTCCCGGGTTAGAATCCCCATGTACATTCCCAGGGATGGAATCCCCATGTACATTCACAGGGTTAGAATCCCAATGTTCATTTCAAGGGTTAGAATTCCCATGTACATTCCCGGGTTCGAATCCCCATCTGTATTCCCGGGTTAGAATCCCCATGTACATTCCCAGGGATGGAATCCCCATGTACATTCACAGGGTTAGAATCCCCATATACATTCCCAGGGTTAGAATCTCCAAGTACATTACCAGTTTTAGAATCCCCATGTACATTCCCGGGTTAGAATCCCCAGGTGCATTTCCGGGTTAGAATCCCCATGTACATTAACGGGTTAGAATACTCATGTGCATTATCAGGTAAGAATCCCCGTGTACATTCCCGAGTTCGAATCCCCATGGACGTTCCTGGGTTAGCATCCACATGTACATTCCCAGGTTAGAATCCCCATGTACATTCCCGGGTTAGAATCCCCATGTACATTCCCGGTTTCAAATCCCCATGTACATTCCCGGATTAGAATCCCCACGTAGATTCCCGGGTTAGAATCCCCTTGTAAATTCCCAGGTTAGAATCCACATGTACATTCCCAGGGTTAGAATTCCAATGTACATTCCCGGGTTAGAATCCCCATGTACATTAACGGGTTAGAATACCCATGTGCATTATCAGGTAAGAATCCCCGTGTACATTCCCGAGTTCGAATCCCCATGTACATTCCAGGGTTAGAATCCCCACGGACGTTCCTGGGTTAGCATCCACATGTACATTCCCAGGTTAGAATCCCCATGTACATTCCCGGGTTAGAATCCCCATGTACATTCCCGGTTTCGAATCCCCACGTACATTACCGGATTAGAATCCCCACGTAGATTCCCGGGTTAGAATCCCAATGTAAATTCCCGGGTTAGAATCCACATGTACATTCCCAGGGTTAGAATTCCAATGTACATTCCCGGGTTAGAATCACCATGTACATTCCCAGGTTATTATACCCATGAACATTCCCGGGTTAGAATCCCATGTACTTTCCCGGATTAGAATCTCCATGTATATTTCCGGGTTAGTATAGCCATGAACATTCCCAGGTTAGAATCCCCATGTATATTCACGGTTTAGAATCCCCATGTACATTCCCGGGTTACAATCCCCATGTACATTCCCCGGTTACAATCCCCATGTACATTCCCAGGGTTAGTATCCCCATGTACATTCCTGGATTAGTATTCCCACGTAATTTCCCGGGGTTGGAATCCCCCATATACATTCCCGGGTTAGAATCCCCATGTACATTGCAAGGTTAATATCCCCATGTACATTCCCAGGGTTAGAATCCCAATATACATTCCAAAGGTTAGAATCCCCATGTACGTTCCTAGGTTAGAATCCCCATGTACATTCACGGGTTAGAATCCCCATGTACATACCCAGGTTTGAATCCCCTTGTACATTCCCGGTTTAGAATCCCCATGTACATTCCCAGCTTAGAATCCCGATGTACATTCCAGGATTAATATACCCATGTACATTCCCGGTTTAGAATCCCCATGTCCATTCCCGGGTTAGAATCCCCATGTACATTCCAGGGTTAGAATCCCCATGGACGTTCCTGGGTTAGAATCCACATGTACATTCCCAGGTTAGAATCCCCATGTACATTCCCGGGTTAGAATCCCCCATGTACATTCCCGGTTTCGAATCCGCATGTACATTCCCGGATTAGAATCCCCACGTAGATTCCCGGGTTAGAATCCCCATGTAAATTCCCGGGTTAGAATCCACATGTACATTCCCAGGGTTAGAATTCCAATGTACATTCCCGGGTTAGAATCACCATGTACATTCCCAGGTTATTATACCCATGAACATTCCTGGGTTAGAATCCCATGTACTTTCCCGGATTAGAATCTCCATGTATATTTCCGGGTTAGTATAGCCATGAACATTCCCGGGTTAGAAACCCCATGTATATTCACGGTTTAGAATCCCCATGTACATTCCCGGGTTAGAATCCCCTTGTATTTTCCCGTGTTAGAATCCCCATGTACATTCCCGGGTTAGAATCCCCATGTACATTCCCGGGTTACAATCCCCATGTACATTCCCGGGTTAGAATCCATATGTACATTCCCAGGGATTAGAATCCCCATGTACATTCCCATGGTTAAAATTCCCATGTACGTTCTCGGGTTAGAATCCCCATGTATATTCCTGGGTTGGATCTCCTTGTACATTCCCTGGTTAATTTACCCATGAACATTCCTGGGTTAGAATCCCCATGTACATTCCCGGGTTAGAATCCCCGTGCACATTCCCGGGTTAGAATACCCATGTACATTCCCGGTTTAGAATCCCCAATACGAGCCTGGGTTAGAATCCCCATGTACATTCCCGGGTTAGAATCCCCATGTACATTCCAGGGTTAGAATCCCCTTGTGCATTCCCGGGTTAGAATCCCAATATACATTTCCAGGGTTAGAATCCCCATGCACATTCCCGGGTTAGGATCCTCATGTACATTCCCAGGGTTAGAATCGCCATGTACATTCCCGGATTAGAATCCCCATGTACATTCCCGGGTTAGAATCCCCATGTACATTCCCAGGGATGGAATCCCCATGTACATTCACAGGGTTAGAATCCCAATGTTCATTTCAAGGGTTAGAATTCCCATGTACATTCCCGGGTTCGAATCCCCATCTGTATTCCCGGGTTAGAATCCCCATGTACATTCCCAGGGATGGAATCCCCATGTACATTCACAGGGTTAGAATCCCCATATACATTCCCAGGGTTAGAATCTCCAAGTACATTACCAGTTTTAGAATCCCCATGTACATTCCCGGGTTAGAATCCCCAGGTGCATTTCCGGGTTAGAATCCCCATGTACATTAACGGGTTAGAATACTCATGTGCATTATCAGGTAAGAATCCCCGTGTACATTCCCGAGTTCGAATCCCCATGGACGTTCCTGGGTTAGCATCCACATGTACATTCCCAGGTTAGAATCCCCATGTACATTCCCGGGTTAGAATCCCCATGTACATTCCCGGTTTCAAATCCCCATGTACATTCCCGGATTAGAATCCCCACGTAGATTCCCGGGTTAGAATCCCCTTGTAAATTCCCAGGTTAGAATCCACATGTACATTCCCAGGGTTAGAATTCCAATGTACATTCCCGGGTTAGAATCCCCATGTACATTAACGGGTTAGAATACCCATGTGCATTATCAGGTAAGAATCCCCGTGTACATTCCCGAGTTCGAATCCCCATGTACATTCCAGGGTTAGAATCCCCACGGACGTTCCTGGGTTAGCATCCACATGTACATTCCCAGGTTAGAATCCCCATGTACATTCCCGGGTTAGAATCCCCATGTACATTCCCGGTTTCGAATCCCCACGTACATTACCGGATTAGAATCCCCACGTAGATTCCCGGGTTAGAATCCCAATGTAAATTCCCGGGTTAGAATCCACATGTACATTCCCAGGGTTAGAATTCCAATGTACATTCCCGGGTTAGAATCACCATGTACATTCCCAGGTTATTATACCCATGAACATTCCCGGGTTAGAATCCCATGTACTTTCCCGGATTAGAATCTCCATGTATATTTCCGGGTTAGTATAGCCATGAACATTCCCAGGTTAGAATCCCCATGTATATTCACGGTTTAGAATCCCCATGTACATTCCCGGGTTACAATCCCCATGTACATTCCCCGGTTACAATCCCCATGTACATTCCCAGGGTTAGTATCCCCATGTACATTCCTGGATTAGTATTCCCACGTAATTTCCCGGGGTTGGAATCCCCCATATACATTCCCGGGTTAGAATCCCCATGTACATTGCAAGGTTAATATCCCCATGTACATTCCCAGGGTTAGAATCCCAATATACATTCCAAAGGTTAGAATCCCCATGTACGTTCCTAGGTTAGAATCCCCATGTACATTCACGGGTTAGAATCCCCATGTACATACCCAGGTTTGAATCCCCTTGTACATTCCCGGTTTAGAATCCCCATGTACATTCCCAGCTTAGAATCCCGATGTACATTCCAGGATTAATATACCCATGTACATTCCCGGTTTAGAATCCCCATGTCCATTCCCGGGTTAGAATCCCCATGTACATTCCAGGGTTAGAATCCCCATGGACGTTCCTGGGTTAGAATCCACATGTACATTCCCAGGTTAGAATCCCCATGTACATTCCCGGGTTAGAATCCCCCATGTACATTCCCGGTTTCGAATCCGCATGTACATTCCCGGATTAGAATCCCCACGTAGATTCCCGGGTTAGAATCCCCATGTAAATTCCCGGGTTAGAATCCACATGTACATTCCCAGGGTTAGAATTCCAATGTACATTCCCGGGTTAGAATCACCATGTACATTCCCAGGTTATTATACCCATGAACATTCCTGGGTTAGAATCCCATGTACTTTCCCGGATTAGAATCTCCATGTATATTTCCGGGTTAGTATAGCCATGAACATTCCCGGGTTAGAAACCCCATGTATATTCACGGTTTAGAATCCCCATGTACATTCCCGGGTTAGAATCCCCTTGTATTTTCCCGTGTTAGAATCCCCATGTACATTCCCGGGTTAGAATCCCCATGTACATTCCCGGGTTACAATCCCCATGTACATTCCCGGGTTAGAATCCATATGTACATTCCCAGGGTTTAGAATCCCCATGTACATTCCCATGGTTAAAATTCCCATGTACGTTCTCGGGTTAGAATCCCCATGTATATTCCTGGGTTGGATCCCCATGTACATTCCCTGGTTAGTTTACTTATGAACATTCCTGGGTTAGAATCCCCATGTACATTCCCGGGTTAGAATCCCCGTGTACATTCCCGGGTTAGAATACCCATGTACATTCCCGTTTTATAATCCCCATGTACGCGCCTGGGTTAGAATCCCCATGTACATTCCCGGGTTAGAATCGCCATGTACATTCCCGGGTTAGAATCCCTTTGTACATTCCCAGGTTAGAATCCCAATATACATTCCCAGGGTTAGAATCCCCATGCACATTCCCGGGTTAGAATCCTCATGTACATTCCCAGGGTTAGAATCGCCATGTACATTCCCGGATTAGATACCCATTTACATTCCCGGTTTGAATCCCCATGTACATTCCCAGGGATGGAAACCCCATGAACATTGACAGGGTTAGAATCCCCATGTTCATTCCCAGGGTTAGAATTCCCATGTACATTCCCGGGTTTGAATCCCCATGTACATTCCCCGGTTAGAATCCCCATGTACTTTCCCAGGGATGGAATCCCCATGTACATTCACAGGGTTAGAATCCCCATGTTCATTCCCAGGGTTAGAATTCCCATGTACATTCCCGGATTTGAAACCCCATGTACATTCCCGTGTTAGAATCCCCATGTACATTCCCAGGGATGGAATCCCCATGTACATTCACAGGGTTAGAATCCCGATGTTCATTCCCAGGGTTAGAATTCATATGTACATTCCGGGGTTAGAATCCCCATGTACATTTCCGGGTTAGAATCCGCATGTACATTCCGGGTTAGAATCCCCATGTACACTCCCGGGTTAGTATACCCATGTTCATTCCCGGGTTAGTGTCCCCATGTACATTCGTGGGTTAGAATCCCCATGTACATTCCCAGGTTAGAATCCCCATGTACATTCCAGAGTTAGTATACCAATGTACATTCCCGGGTTAGAATCCCCATGTACATTCCCGGGTTAGAATCCCCATGTACATTCCCGGGTTAGAATCCCCATATACATTCTCGGGTTTGAATCCCCATGTACATTCCCAGGGTTAGAATCCACATGTACATTCCCGGATTAGAATCCCCATTTACATTCCCGGTTTGAATCCCCATGTACATTCCCAGGGATGGAATCCCCATGTACATTGACAGGGTTAGAATCCCCATGTTCATTCCCAGGGTTAGAATTCCCATGTACATTCCCGGGTTTGAATCCCCATGTACATTCCCCGGTTAGAATCCCCATGTACATTCCCAGGGATGGAATCCCCATGTACATTCACAGGGTTAGAATTCCCATGTTCATTCTCAGGGTTAGAATTCCCATGTACATTCCCGGGTTTGAAACCCAATGTACATTCCCGTGTTAGAATCCCCATGTACATTCCCAGGGATGGAATCCCCATGTACATTCACAGGGTTAGAATCCCCATGTTCATTCCCAGGGTTAGAATTCCCATGTACATTCCGGGGTTAGAATTCCCATGTACATTTCCGGGTTAGAATCTGCATGTACATTCCCGGGTTAGAATCCCCATGTACACTCCCGGGTTAGTATACCCATGTACATTCCCGGGTTAGTGTCACCATGTACATTCGCGGGTTAGAATCCCCATGTACATTCCCAGGTTAGAATCCCCATGTACATTCCAGAGTTAGTATACCAATGTACATTCCCGGGTTAGAATCCCCATGTACATTCCCAGGTTAGAATCCCCATGTACATTCCTGGGTTAGAATCCCCAGATACATTCTCGGGTTTGAATCCCCATGTACATTCCCAGGGTTAGAATCCACATGTACATTCCCAGGGTTTAGAATCCCCATGTATATTCCCAGGGTTAGAATTCCCATGTACATTTCCGGGTTAGAATCCCCATGAATTTTCCCGGGTTAGAATCCCATGTACATTCCCGGGTTAGTTGACCCATGAACATTCCCGGGTTAGAATCCCCATGTACATTCCCAGGTTAGAAACCCCGTGTACATTCGCGGGTTAGAATACCGATGTACATTCACGGGTTAGAATCGCCATGTACGATCCTGGGTTAGAATACCCATGTACATTCCCGGTTTAGAATCCCCATGTACATTACCGGGTTAGAATCCCCATGTACATTCCTGGTTTAGAATCCCCATGTACATTCCAGGATTAGAATCCCCATATACATTCGCAGGCTTGGAATCCCCATGTACATTCCAGGGTTAGAATCCCCATGTACATTCACAGGGTTAGAATCCCCTAGTACATTCCCGGTTTAGAATCCCCATGTACATTCCGGGATTAGAATCACCATGTACATTCGTGGGTTATTATACCCATGTACATTCCCGGGTTAGAATCCCATGTACATTCCCGGATTAGAATCCCCATGTACATTCCCAGGTTAGTGTACCCATGAACATTCCCGGGTTAGAATTTCCATGTACATTCCTGGGTTTGAATCCCCATGTACATTCCTGGGTTAGTATACCCATGAATATTCCCGGGTTAGAAAACCCATGTACTTTCCAGGGTTAGAAGCCGAATCCACATTCCCGGGTTAGAATCCCCATGTACATTCCCGGGTTAGAATCCCGAAGTACATTCCTGGGTTAGAATCCCCATGTACATTCCCAGGGTTAGAATCCCCATGTACATTCCCAGGGTCAGAATCCCCATGTACATACTCGGGTTACAATCACCATGTGCATTACCCGGGTTACAATCCCCATATACATACCAAGGGTTAGTATCCCCATGTACATTCCTGGGTTAGTATCCCCATGTTCATTCCCGGGTTAGAATCCCCATGTACATTCCCGAGTTCGAATCATCATGTACCTTCCCGCGTTAGTATCCCCATGTACATTCCCGGGTTAGAATCCCCATGTACATTCCTGGGTTAGAATTCCCATGTATATTCCTGGGTTAGTATACCCATGAATATTCCCGGATTAGAATCCCCATGTACATTCCAGGGTTAGAATCCCCATGTTC
The DNA here is from genome assembly GCF_044704955.1 of Pristiophorus japonicus. NCBI lineage: Eukaryota > Metazoa > Chordata > Chondrichthyes > Pristiophoridae > Pristiophorus > Pristiophorus japonicus. The sequence goes on from NC_092011.1 coordinate 12,834,838, forward strand.
GTTCCCGGGTTAGAATCCTCATGTACATTCCCGGGTTAGAATCCCCATGTACATTCCCAGGTTAGAATCCCCATGTACATTCCCAGGGTTAGAATTCCCAAGTACATTCCCAGGGTCAGAATCCCCACGTACATACCCGGGTTACAATCCCCATGTACATTCCCCGGGTTACAATTCCTATATACATTCCCAGAGTTAGTATCCCCATGTACATTCCTGGATTAATATCCACATGTACATTCCCGGGTTAGAATCCCGATGTACATTCCCGAGTTAGAATCCCCATGTACATTCCCGGGTTAGTATCCCCATGTACATTCCCGGGTTAGAATCCCCATGTACATTCCTGGGTTAGAATCTCCATGTACATTCCTGGTTTAGTATACCCATGAATATTCCCGGGTTAGAATCCCCATGTACATTCCCGGGTTAGAATCCCCATGTACTTTCCCGGCTTAGAATCCCCATCTACATTCCCGTGTTAGAATCCCCATGTATATTCCCGGGTCAGAATCCCCAAGTACATTCCCGGGTTAGAATCCCCATGTACATTCCCAGGGTTAGAATCCCCATGTACATTCCCAGGGTCAGGATCGCCATGTACATACCCGGGTTACAATCCCCATGTACATTCCCCTGGTTATAATCCCCATATACATTCCCAGGGTTAGTATCCCAATGTACATTCCTGGGTTAGTATCCCCATGTTCATTCCCGGGTTAGAATCCCCCATTTACATTCCCAAGTTACAATGCCCATGTACATTCCCAGGGTGAGAATCCCCATGTACATTCCCGGGTTAGAATCCCCATGTACATACCCAGGTTTGAATACCCTTGTACATTCCCGGGTTAGTATCCAAATGTACATTCCCAGGGTTGGATTCCCCCAGATATATTCCCAGGTTAGAATCCCCATGTATGTTCCTGGGTTAGAATCCCCATGTGCATTCCCGTGTTAGAATCCCCATGTACATTCTTGTGTTCCTATCCCCATGTACATTCCAAGGGTTAGTCTACCCATGTACATTCACATTTTAGAATCCCCATGTACATTCCCGGGATGGAATCCCCATGTACATTCCCGGGTTGAAATCCCCATATACATTCCCGGGTTAGAATGCCCATGTATATTCCCACGGTTAGAATCCCCATGTACATTCCCAGGTTTAGAATCCCCATGTACATTCCCAGGGTTATAATCCCCATGTACATTCCCGTGTTGAATCCCCAAGTACATTACCAGTTTAGAATCCCCATGTACATTCCCGGGGTAGAATGCCCATGTACATTCCCGGGTTAGTATCCCCATGTACATTCCCGGGTTAGAATGCCCATGTACATTCCCAGGGTCAGAATCCCCATGTACATTACCGGGTTAGAATCCCCATGTACATACCCAGGTTTGAATCCCCTTGTACATTCCTGGGTTAGTATCCAAATGTACATTCCCAAGGTTGGATTCCCCCAGATAAATTCCCAGGGTTAGAATCCCCATGTATGTTCCTGGGTTAGAATCCCCATGTACATTCCTGTGTTAGAATCCCCATGTACATTCTTGGGTTCGTATCCCCATGTACATTCACAGGTTAGTAAACCCATGTACATTCACATTTTAGAATCCCCATGTACATTCCCGGGATGGAATCCCCATGTACATTTCCGGGTTGAAATCCCCATATGCATTCCCGGGTTGGAATGCCCATGTACATTCCCACGGTTAGAATCCCCATGTGCATTCGCAGGGTTAGAATCCCCATGTACATTGCCAGGGTTAGAATCCCCATGTACATTCCCGTGTTGAATCCCCATGTATATTACCAGTTTAGAATCCCGATGTACATTCCAGGGTTAGTATACCCATGTACATTCCCAGTTTAGAATCCCAATGTACAATCCCGGGTTAGAATCCCCATGTACATTACCAGTTTAGAATCCCCATGTACATTCCCGGGGTAAAAACCCCATGTACATTCACGGGGTAAAAACCCCATGTACATTCACGGGTTAGTATCCCCATGTACATTCCCGGGTTAGAATGCCCATGTACATTCCCAGGGTGAGAATTCCCATGTACCTTACCTGGTTAGAATCCCCATGTACATACCCAGGTTTGAATCCCCTTGTACATTCCCGGGTTAGAATCCCCATGTACATTCACAGGGTGAGAATCCCCATGTACCTTACCAGGTTAGAATCCCCATGTACATTCCCGGGTTAGAATCCCCTTGTACATTCCCGGGTTAGAATCCCCATATACATTCCCGGGTTCCAATCCCCATGTACATTCCCGGATTAGAATCCACAAGTACATTCCCGGGTTAGAATCACCATGTACATTCCCAGGGTTAGAATCCCCATGTACATTCCCAGGGTCAGGATCCCCATGTACATACCCGGGTTACAATCCCCATGTACATTCCCCGAGTTATAATCCCCATATACATTCCCAGGTTTAGTATCCCAATGTACATTCCTGGGTTAGTATCCCCATGTACATTCCCGGGTTAGAATCCCCATGTACATTCCCGAGTTAGAATGCCCATGTACATTCCCAGGGTGAGAATCCCCATGTACATTCCCAGGTTAGAATCCCCATGTACATACCCAGGTTTGAATTCCCTTGTACATTCCCGGGTTAGTATCCAAATGTACATTCCCAGGGTTGGATTCCCCCAGAGATATTCCCAGGGTTAGAATCCCCATGTATGTTCCTGGGTTAGAATCCCCATGTACATTCCCGTGTTAGAATCCCCATGTACATTCTTGGGTTCGTATCCCCATGTACATTCCAAGGGTTAGTATACCCATGTACATTCACAGTTTAGAATCCCCATTTACATTCCCGGGATGGAATCCCCATGTACATTCCCGGTTTGAAATCCCCATATACATTCCCGGGTTAGAATGCCCATGTACATTCCCACGGTTAGAATCCCCATGTAAATTCCCAGGGTTAGAATCCCCATGTACATTCCCATGGTTAGAATCCCCATGTACATTCCCGTGTTGAACCCCCATGTACATTACCAGTTTAGAATCCCCATGTACATTCCCGGGGTAGAATCCCCATGTACATTCCCGGGTTAGTATCCCCATGTACATTCCCGGGTTAGAATGCCCATGTACATTCCCAGCTTAGAATCCCGATATACATTCCAGGGTTAGTATACCCATGTACATTCCCGGTTTAGAATCCCCATGTATACTCCCGGGTTAGAATGCCCATGAATATTCCCGGATTAGTATACCCATGTACATTCCCAGGTTAGTGTCCCCTTGTACGTTCCTGGGTAAGAATCCCCATATACATTCCCGGGTTAGAATCCCCATGGACATTCCCAGGTTAGAATCCCCATGCCGATTCCCGGGTTCAAATCCCCATGTACATTCCCGGGTTAAAATCCCCATGTACATTCCCGGGGTAGAATCCCCATGTACATTCCCTGCTTAGAATCCCCATATACATTCCTGGGTTAGAAGCCCCATGTATATTCCCAGGGTTAGAATCCATATGTACATTCCCAGGGTTTAGAATCCCCATGTACATTCCCAGGGTTAAAATTACCATGTACATTCCCGGGTTAGAATCCCCATGTATATTCCCGGGCTGGCAAACTCATGTACATTCCCTGGATAGTTTACCCATGAACTTCCCGGGTTAGAATCCCCATGTACATTCCCGGGTTAGAATCCCCATGTACATTAACAGGGTAAGAATCCCCATGTTCATTCCCAGGGTTAGCATTACCATTTACATTCCCGGGTTTGAATCCCCATGTACATTCCCGGGTTAGAATCCCCATGTACATTCCCAGGGTTAGAATTCCCATGTACATTCCCAGGGTTAGAATCCCCATGTACATTCCCGTGTTGAATCCCCATGTACATTACCAGTTTAGAATCCCCATGTACATTCCCGGGTTAGAATCCCCATGTACATTCCCGGGTTAGAATGCCCATGTACATTTCCAGGGTGAGAATCCCCATGTTCATTACCGGGTTAGAATCCCCATGTACATACCCAGGTTTGAATCCCCTTGTACATTCCTGGGTTAGTATCCAAATGTACATTCCCGGGTTAGAATCCCCATGTACATTCCCGGGATGGAAATCCCCATGTACATTAACAGGGTAAGAATCCCCATATTCATTCCCAGGGTTAGAATTACCATGTACATACCCAGGTTTGAATCCCCTCGTACATTCCCGGGTTAGAATCCCCATGTACATTCGCAGCTTAGAATCCAGATGTACATTCCATGGTTAGTATACCCATGTACATTCCCGGTTTAGAATCCCCATGTACATTCCCGGGTTAGAATGCCCATGTACATTCCCGGATTAGTATACCCATGTACATTCCTGGGTTAGTGTCCCCTTATACGTTCCTGGGTTAGAATCCCCATATACATTCCCGGGTTAGAATCCCCATGGACATTCCCAGGTTAGAATCCCCATGCCCATTCCTGGGTTCAATCCCCATGTACATTCTCGGGTTAAAATCCCCATGTACATTCCCGGAGTAGAATCCCCATGTAAATACCCGGGTTAGAATCCCCATATATATTCCCGGGTTAGAAGCCCCATATATATTCCCAGGGTTAGAATCCACATGTACATTCCCAGGGTTTAGAATCCCCATGTACATTCCCAGGGTTAAAATTACCATGTACATTCCCGGGTAAGAATCCCCATGTATATTCCCGGGTTAGCATCCCCATGTACATTCCCTGGTTAGTTTACCCATGAACATTCCCGGGTTAGAATCCCCATGTACATTTCCGGGTTAGAATCCCCGTGTACATTCCCAGGTTAGTATCCCCATGTACATTCCCGGTTTAGAATTTCCATGTACGATCATGGGTTAGAATCTCCATGTACATTCCCGGGTTAGAATCCCCATGTACATTCCCAGGGTTAGAATCCCCATATACATTCCCAGGGTTAGAATCCACATGTACATTCCCAGGTTTTAGAATCCCCATGTACATTCCCAGGGTTAGAATTCCCATGTACATTTCCGGGTTAGAATTCCCATGAACATTCCCGGATTAGAATCCCCATGTACATTCCCGGGTTAGAATTCCCATATACATTCCCAGGGTTAGAATCCCCATGTACATTCCAGGGTTAGAATCTCCATGTACATTCCCAGGGTTAGAATCCCCTAGTACATTCCCGGGTTAGAATCCCCATGTACATTACGGGATTAGAATCCCAATGTTCATTCGCGGGTTATTATACCCATGAACATTTCCGGGTTAGAATCCCATGTACATTCCCGGATTAGAATCCCCATGTACATTCCCGGGTTAGTATATACATGAACAATCCCGGGTTACAATCCCCATGTGTATTCCTGGGTTAGAATCCCCAATAACATTCCTGGGTTAGTATACCCATGAATATTCCCGGGTTAGAAAACCCATGTACAATCCCAGGGTTAGAATCCCCATGTACATATCCGGGTTTCAATCCCCATGTACATTCCCCGGGTTACAATCCCCATATACATTCCCAGGGTTAGTATCCCCATGTACATTCCTGGGTTAGTATCCCCATGTACATTCCCGGGTTAGAATATCCATGTACATTCCCGAGTTAGAATCCCCATGTACATTCCCGGGTTAATATCCCCATGTACATTCCCGGTTTAGTATCCACATGTACATTCCCAGGGTTGTATTCCCCCAGATATATTCCCAGGGTTAGAATTCCCATGTACATTCCCGGGTTTGAATTCCCATGTACATTCCCGGGTTAGAATCCCCATGTACTTTCCGGGTTAGAATCCCCATGTACATTCCCGGGTTAGAATCCCCATGTACATTCCCGGGTTACAATCCCCATATAAATTCCCAGGGTTAGTATCCCCATGTACATTCCTGGGTTAGTATCCCCATGTACGTTCCTGGGTTAGAATCCCCATGTACAATCCTGGGTTATTATCCCCATGTACATTCCCGGGTTAGAATAGCCATGTACATTCCCGGGTTAGTATCCCCATGTACATTCCTGGGTTAGAATCCCCATATACATTCCTGGGTTAGAATCCCCATGTACAATCCTAGGGTTAGAATCCACATGTACATTCCCAGGGTTTAGAATCCCCATGTACATTCCATGGGTTAGAATTCCCATGTACATTTCCGGGTTAGAATCCCCATGTATATTCCCAGGTTAGAATCCCCATGTACATTCCCGGGTTAGTTTACCCATGAACATTCCCGGATTAGAATCCCCATGTACATTCCTAGGTTAGAATCCCCGTGTACATTCCCGGGTTAGAATCCCCATGTACATTGCCGGGTTAGAATCCCCATGTAAATTACCGGTTTAGAATCCCCATGTACATTCCCGAGTTAGAATTTCCATATACATTCCCAGGGTTAGAATCCCCATGTACATTCCAGGGTTAGAATCTCCATGTACATTCCCAGGGTTAGAATCCCCTAGTACATTCCCGGGTTAGAATCCCCATGTACATTACGGGATTAGAATCCCAATGTTCATTCGCGGGTTATTATACCCCTGAACATTCCCGGGTTAGAATCCCATGTACATTCCCGGATTAGAATCCCCATGTACATTCCCGGGTTAGTATATACATGAACAATCCCGGGTTACAATCCCCATGTGTATTCCTGGGTTAGAATCCCCAATAACATTCCTGGGTTAGTATACCCATGAATAATCCCGGGTTAGAAAACCCATGTACAATCCCTGGGTTAGAATCCCCATGTACATATCCGGGTTTCAATCCCCATGTACATTCCCCGGGTTACAATCCCCATATACATTCCCAGGGTTAGTATCCCCATGTACATTCCTGGGTTAGTATCCCCATGTACATTCCCGGGTTAGAATATCCATGTACATTCCCGAGTTAGAATCCCCATGTACATTCCCGGGTTAATATCCCCATGTACATTCCCGGTTTAGTATCCACATGTACATTCCCAGGGTTGTATTCCCCCAGATATATTCCCAGGGTTAGAATTCCCATGTACATTCCCGGGTTTGAATTCCCATGTACATTCCCAGGGTCAGGATCCCCATGTACATACCCGGGTTACAATCCCCATGTACATTCCCCGAGTTATAATCCCCATATACATTCCCAGGTTTAGTATCCCAATGTACATTCATGGGTTAGTATCCCCATGTACATTCCTGGGTTAGAATCCCCATGTACATTCCCGAGTTAGAATGCCCATGTACATTCCCAGGGTGAGAATCCCCATGTACATTCCCAGGTTAGAATCCCCATATACATACCCAGGTTTGAATTCCCTTGTACATTCCCGGGTTACTTTCCAAATGTACATTCCCAGGGTTGGATTCCCCCAGATATATTCCCAGGGTTAGAATCCCCATGTATGTTCCTGGGTTAGAATCCCCATGTACATTCCCGTGTTAGAATCCCCATGTACATTCTTGGGTTCGTATCCCCATGTACATTCCAAGGGTTAGTATACCCATGTACATTCACAGTTTAGAATCCCCATTTACATTCCCGGGATGGAATCCCCATGTACATTCCAGGGTTGAAATCCCCATATACATTCCCGGGTTAGAATGCCCATGTACATTCCCACGGTTAGAATCCCCATGTAAATTCCCAGGGTTAGAATCCCCATGTACATTCCCACGGTTAGAATCCCCATGTACATTCCCGTGTTGAACCCCCATGTACATTACCAGTTTAGAATCCCCATGTACATTCCCGGGGTAGAATCCCCATGTACATTCCCGGGTTAGTATCCCCATGTACATTCCCGGGTTAGAATGCCCATGTACATTCCCAGCTTAGAATCCCGATATACATTCCAGGGTTAGTATACCCATGTACATTCCCGGTTTAGAATCCCCATGTATACTCCCGGGTTAGAATGCCCATGAATATTCCCGGATTAGTATACCCATGTACATTCCCTGGTTAGTGTCCCCTTGTACGTTCCTGGGTAAGAATCCCCATATACATTCCCGGGTTAGAATCCCCATGGACATTCCCAGGTTAGAATCCCCATGCCGATTCCCGGGTTCAAATCCCCATGTACATTCCCGGGTTAAAATCCCCATGTACATTCCCGGGGTAGAATCCCCATGTACATTCCCTGCTTAGAATCCCCATATACATTCCTGGGTTAGAAGCCCCATGTATATTCCCAGGGTTAGAATCCATATGTACATTCCCAGGGTTTAGAATCCCCATGTACATTCCCAGGGTTAAAATTACCATGTACATTCCCGGGTTAGAATCCCCATGTATATTCCCGGGCTGGCAAACTCATGTACATTCCCTGGATAGTTTACCCATGAACTTCCCGGGTTAGAATCCCCCTGTACATTCCCGGGTTAGAATCCCCATGTACATTAACAGGGTAAGAATCCCCATGTTTATTCCCAGGGTTAGCATTACCATTTACATTCCCGGGTTTGAATCCCCATGTACATTCCAGGGTTAGAATCCCCATGTACATTCCCAGGGTTAGAATTCCCATGTACATTCCCAGGGTTAGAATCCCCATGTACATTCCCGTGTTGAATCCCCATGTACATTACCAGTTTAGAATCCCCATGTACATTCCCGGGTTAGAATCCCCATGTACATTCCCAGGTTAGAATGCCCATGTACATTTCCAGGGTGAGAATCCCCATGTACATTACCGGGTTAGAATCCCCATGTACATACCCAGGTTTGAATCCCCTTGTACATTCCCGGGTTAGTATCCAAATGTACATTCCCGGGTTAGTATCCCCATGTACATTCCCGGGTTATAATGCCCATGTACATTCCCAGGGTGAGAATCCCCATGTTCATTCCCGGATTAGAATCCCCACGTAGATTCCCGGGTTAGAATCACCATGTACATTCCCGGGATGGAAATCCCCATGTACATTAACAGGGTAAGAATCCCCATATTCATTCCCATGGTTAGAATTACCATGTACATACCCAGGTTTGAATCCCCTCGTACATTCCCGGGTTAGAATCCCCATGTACATTCGCAGCTTAGAATCCAGATGTACATTCCATGGTTAGTATACCCATGTACATTCCCGGTTTAGAATCCCCATGTACATTCCCGGGTTAGAATGCCCATGTACATTCCCGGATTAGTATACCCATGTACATTCCTGGGTTAGTGTCCCCTTATACGTTCCTGGGTTAGAATCCCCATATACATTCCCGGGTTAGAATCCCCATGGACATTCCCAGGTTAGAATCCCCATGCCCATTCCTGGGTTCAATCCCCATGTACATTCTCGGGTTAAAATCCCCATGTACATTCCCGGAGTAGAATCCCCATGTAAATACCCGGGTTAGAATCCCCATATATATTCCCGGGTTAGAAGCCCCATATATATTCCCAGGGTTAGAATCCACATGTACATTCCCAGGGTTTAGAATCCCCATGTACATTCCCAGGGTTAAAATTACCATGTACATTCCCGGGTAAGAATCCCCATGTATATTCCCGGGTTAGCATCCCCATGTACATTCCCTGGTTAGTTTACCCATGAACATTCCCGGGTTAGAATCCCCATGTACATTTCCGGGTTAGAATCCCCGTGTACATTCCCAGGTTAGTATCCCCATGTACATTCCCGGTTTAGAATTCCCATGTACGATCATGGGTTAGAATCTCCATGTACATTCCCGGGTTAGAATCCCCATGTACATTCCCGGGTTAGAATCCCCATATACATTCCCAGGGTTAGAATCCACATGTACATTCCCAGGTTTTAGAATCCCCATGTACATTCCCAGGGTTAGAATTCCCATGTACATTTCCGGGTTAGAATTCCCATGAACATTCCCGGATTAGAATCCCCATGTACATTCCCAGGTTAGAATCCCCGTGTACATTCCCGGGTTAGAATCCCCATGTACATTGCCGGGTTAGAATCCCCATGTAAATTACCGGTTTAGAATCCCCATGTACATTCCCGGGTTAGAATTCCCATATACATTCCCAGGGTTAGAATCCCCATGTACATTCCAGGGTTAGAATCTCCATGTACATTCCCAGGGTTAGAATCCCCTAGTACATTCCCGGGTTAGAATCCCCATGTACATTACGGGATTAGAATCCCAATGTTCATTCGCGGGTTATTATACCCATGAACATTTCCGGGTTAGAATCCCATGTACATTCCCGGATTAGAATCCCCATGTACATTCCCGGGTTAGTATATACATGAACAATCCCGGGTTACAATCCCCATGTGTATTCCTGGGTTAGAATCCCCAATAACATTCCTGGGTTAGTATACCCATGAATATTCCCGGGTTAGAAAACCCATGTACAATCCCAGGGTTAGAATCCCCATGTACATATCTGGGTTTCAATCCCCATGTACATTCCCCGGGTTACAATCCCCATATACATTCCCAGGGTTAGTATCCCCATGTACATTCCTGGGTTAGTATCCCCATGTACATTCCCGGGTTAGAATATCCATGTACATTCCCGAGTTAGAATCCCCATGTACATTCCCGGGTTAATATCCCCATGTACATTCCCGGTTTAGTATCCACATGTACATTCCCAGGGTTGTATTCCCCCAGATATATTCCCAGGGTTAGAATTCCCATGTACATTCCCGGGTTTGAATTCCCATGTACATTCCCGGGTTAGAATCCCCATGTACTTTCCGGGTTAGAATCCCCATGTACATTCCCGGGTTAGAATCCCCATGTACATTCCCGGGTTACAATCCCCATATAAATTCCCAGGGTTAGTATCCCCATGTACATTCCTGGGTTAGTATCCCCATGTACGTTCCTGGGTTAGAATCCCCATGTACAATCCTGGGTTATTATCCCCATGTACATTCCCGGGTTAGAATAGCCATGTACATTCCCGGGTTAGTATCCCCATGTACATTCCTGGGTTAGAATCCCCATATACATTCCTGGGTTAGAATCCCCATGTACAATCCTAGGGTTAGAATCCACATGTACATTCCCAGGGTTTAGAATCCCCATGTACATTCCATGGGTTAGAATTCCCATGTACATTTCCGGGTTAGAATCCCCATGTATATTCCCAGGTTAGAATCCCCATGTACATTCCCGGGTTAGTTTACCCATGAACATTCCCGAGTTGGAATCCCCATATACATTCGCGGGTTAATATACCCATGAACATTCCCGGGATAGAATCCCATGTACATTCCCGGATTAGAATCCCCATGTACATTCCCTGGTTAGAATCTCCATGTACATTCCTGGGTTAGAATCCCCATGTACATTCCTGGGTTAGTACACCCATAAATATTCCCGGGTTAGAATCCCCATGTACATTCCCGGGTTAGAATCCCCATGTACCTTCCCGGGTTAGAATCCCCATGTACATTCCCGGGTTAGAATCCCCAAGTACATTCCAGGGTTAGAATCCCCATGTACATTCCCAGGGTTTGAATCCCCATGTACATTTCCAGGGTCAGAATCCCCATGTACATACCCGGGTTACAATCCCCATGTACATTCCCCGGGTTACAATCCACATATACATTCCCAGGGTTAGTATCATAGACATAGACATAGAAAATAGGTGCAGGAGCAGGCCATTCAGCCCTTCTAGCCTGCACCGCCATTCAATGAGTTCATGGCTGAACATGAAACTTCAGTACCCCCTTCGTGCTTTCTCGCCATAACCCTTGATCCCCCGAGTAGTAAGGACTTCATCTAACTCCCTTTTGAATATATTTAGTGAATTGGCCTCAACTACTTTCTGTGGTAGAGAATTCCACAGGTTCACCACTCTCTGGGTGAAGAAGTTTCTCCTCATCTCGGTCCTAAATGGCTTACCCCTTATCCTCAGACTGTGACCCCTGGTTCTGGACTTCCCCAACATTGGGAACATTCTTTCTGCATCTAACCTGTCTAAACCCGTCAGAATTTTAAACGTTTCTATGAGGTCCCCTCTCATTCTTCTGAACTCCAGTGAATACAATCCCAATTGATCCAATCTTTCTTGATAGGTCAGTCCCGCCATCCCGGGAATCAGTCTGGTGAACCTTCGCTGCACTCCCTCAATAGCAAGAATGTCCTTCCTCAAGTTAGGAGACCAAAACTGTACACAATACTCCAGGTGTGGCCTCACCAAGGCCCTGTACAACTGTAGCAACACCTCCCTGCCCCTGTATTCAAATCCCCTCGCTATGAAGGCCAACATGCCATTTGCTTTCTTAACCGCCTGCTGTACCTGCATGCCAACCTTCAATGACTGATGTACCATGACACCCAGGTCTCGTTGCACCTTCCCTTTTCCTAATCTGTCACCATTCAGATAATAGTCTGTCTCTCTGTTTTTACCACCAAAGTGGATAACCTCACATTTATCCACATTATACTTCATCTGCCATGCATTTGCCCACTCACCTAACCTATCCAAGTCACTCTGCAGCCTCATAGCATCCTCCTCGCAGCTCACACTGCCACCCAACTTAGTATCATCCGCAAATTTGGAGATACTGCATTTAATCCCCTCGTCTAAATCATTAATGTACAATGTAAACAGCTGGGGCCCCAGCACAGAACCTTGCGGCACTCCATTAGTCACTGCCTGCCATTCTGAAAAGTACCCGTTTACTCCTACTCTTTGCTTCCTGTCTGACAACCAGTTCTCAATCCACGTCAGCACACTACCCCCAATCCCATGTGCTTTAACTTTGCACATTAATCTCTTGTGTGGGACCTTGTCGAAAGCCTTCTGAAAGTCCAAATATACCACATCAACTGGTTCTCCCTTGTCCACTTTACTGGAAACATCCTCAAAAAATTCCAGAAGATTTGTCAAGCATGATTTCCCTTTCACAAATCCATGCTGACTTGGACCTATCATGTCACCATTTTCCAGATGCACTGCTATGACATCCTTAATAATTGATTCCATCACTTTACCCACTACTGAGGTCAGGCTGACCGGTCTATAATTCCCTGTTTTCTCTCTCCCTCCTTTTTTAAAAAGTGGGGTTACATTGGCTACCCTCTACTCCATAGGAACTGATCCAGAGTCAATGGAATGTTGGAAAATGACTGTCAATGCATCCGCTATTTCCAAGGCCACCTCCTTAAGTACTCTAGGATGCAGTCCATCAGGCCCTGGGGATTTATCGGCCTTCAATCCCATCAATTTCCCCAACACAATTTCCCGACTAATAAAGATTTCCCTCAGTTCCTCTTCCTTACTAGACCCTCTGACCCCTTTTATATCCGGAAGGTTGTTTGTATCCTCCTTAGTGAATACCGAACCAAAGTACTTGTTCAATTGATCCGCCATTTCTTTGTTCCCCGTTATGACTTCCCCTGATTCTGACTGCAGGGAACCTACGTTTGTCTTCACCAACCTTTTTCTCTTTACATACCTATAGAAACTTTTGCAATCCGCCTTAATGTTCCCTGCAAGCTTCTTCTCGTACTCCATTTTCCCTGTCCTAATCAAACCCTTTGTCCTCCTCTGCTGAGTTCTAAATTTCTCCCAGTCCCCAGGTTCGCTGCTATTTCTGGCAAATTTGTATGCCACTTCCTTGGCTTTAATACTATCCCTGATTTCCCTAGATAGCCACGGTTGAGCCACCTTCCCCTTTTTATTTTTACGCCAGACAGGAATGTACAATTGTTGTAGTTCATCCATGCGGTCTCTAAATGTCTGCCATTGCCCATCCACAGTCAACCCCCTAAGTATCATTCGCCAATCTATCCTAGCCAATTCACGCCTCATACCTTCAAAGTTACCCTTCTTTAAGTTCTGGACCATGGTCTCTGAAATTACTGTTTCATTCTCCATCCTAATGCAGAATTCCACCATATTATGGTCACTCTTCCCCAAGGGGCCTCGCACAATGAGATTGCTAATTAATCCTCTCTCATTACACAACACCCAGTCTAAGATGGCCTCCCCCCTAGTTGGTTCCTCAACATATTTGTCTAGAAAACCATCCCTTATGCACTCCAGGAAATCCTCCTCCACCGTATTGCTTCCAGTTTGGCTAGCCCAATCTATGTGCATATTAAAGTCACCCATTATAACTGCTGCACCTTTATTGCATGCACCCCTAATTTCCTGTTTGATGCCCTCCCCAACATCCCTATTACTGTTTGGAGGTCTGTACACAACTCCTACTAACGTTTTTTGCCCTTTGGTGTTCTGCAGCTCTACCCATATAGATTCCACATCATCCAAGCTAATGTCTTTCCTAACTATTGCATTAATCTCCTCTTTAACCAGCAATGCTACCCCACCTCCTTTTCCTTTTATTCTATCCTTCCTGAATGTTGAATACCCCTGAATGTTGAGTTCCCAGCCCTGATCATCCTGGAGCCACGTCTCCGTAATCCCAATCACATCATATTTGTTAACATCTATTTGCACAATTAATTCATCCACCTTATTGCGGATACTCCTTGCATTAAGACACAAAGCCTTCAGGCTTGTTTTATTAACACCCTTTGTCCTTTTAGAATTTTGCTGTACAGTGGCCCTTTTTGTTCTTTGCCTTGGGTTTCTCTGCCCTCCACTTTTCCTCATCTCCTTTCTATCCCCATGTACATTCCTGGGTTAGTATCCCCATGTATGTTCCCGGGTTAGAATCCTCATGTACATTCCCGAGTTAGAATCCCCATGTACATTCCCGGGTTAGTATCCCCATGTACATTCCCGGTTTATAATACCCATGTACATTCCCGAGTTAGAATCCCCATGTACATTCCCCGGTTAGTATCCCCATTTACATTCCCGGGTTAATATCCACATGTACATTCCCAGGGTTGGATTCCCCCAGATATATTCCCAGGGTTAGAGTGCCCATGTACATTCCCGGGTTAGAATCCCCATGTACATTACCGTGTTAGAATCCCCATGTACATTCCTGGGTTCGTATCTATATACATTCCCAGTGTTAGAATCCCCATATACATTCCCAAGGTTAGAATCTCCATGTATGTTCCTAGGTTGGAATCCCAATGTACATTCCTGGGTTAGAATCGCCATGTACATTCCCGGGTTAGAATCCCCATGTACATTCCAGGTTTAGTATACCCATGTACATTCCCGGGTTAGAATCCCCATGTAAATTCCCGGGTTTGAATCCCCATGTATATTCCTGGGTTAGAATCCTCATATACATTCCTGGGTTAGAATTCCCATGTACATTTCCGGGTTAGAATCCCCATCTATATTCCCGGGTTAGAATCCCCATGTACATTCCCGGTTTAAATTATCCATGAACATTCCCGGGTTAGAATCCCCATGTACATTCGCGGGTTAATATACCCATGAACATTCCCGGGATAGAATCCTATATACATTCCCGGATTAGAATCCGCATGTACATTCCTGGGTTAGTATACCCATGAACATTCCCGGGTTAGAATCTTCATGTACATTCCTGGGTTAGAATCCCCATGTACATTCTTGGGTTAGTATACTAATAAATATTCCCGGGTTAGAATCCCCATGTACATTCCCGGGTTAGAATCCCCATATGCGTTCCCGGGTTAGAATCCCCATGTACATTCCCGGGTTAGAATTCACATGTACATTCCCAGGATTTGAATCCCCATGTACATTCCCAGGGTCAGAATCCCCATGTGCATACCCGGGTTACAATCCCCATATACATTCCCAGGGTTAGTATCTCCATGTACATTCCTGGGTTAGTATCCCCATGTACGTTCCCGGGTTAGAATCCCCATGTACATTCCCGTGTTAGAATCCCCATGTCCATTCCAGGGTTAGTATCCCCATGTACATTCCTGGGTTAGAATCCCCATGTACATTCCCGGGTTAGTATCCCCATGTACATTTCCGGGTTAGAATTCCCATTTACATTCCTGGGTTAGAATCCCCATGTACATTCCTGGGTTAATATACCCATGAATATTCCCGGGTTAGAATCCCCATGTACATTCCTGGGTTAGTATACCGATGAACATTCCCGGGTTAGAATCCCCATGTGTATTCCTGTGTTAGAATCCCCAATAACATTCCTGGGTTAGTATACCCATGTACATTCCTGGGTTAGTATCCCCATGTACATTCCCGGGTTAGAATATCCATGTACATTCCGGAGTTAGAATCCCCATGTACATTCCCGGGTTAATATCCCCATGTACATTCCCGGTTTAGTATCCACATGTACATTCCCAGGGTTGTATTCCCCCAGATATATTCCCAGGGTTAGAATTTCCATGTACATTCCCCGGTTTGAATTCCCATGTACATTCCCGGGTTAGAATCCCCATGTGTATTCCTGGGTTAGAATCCCCATGTACATTCCCGGGTTAGAATCCCCATGTACATTCCCGGGTTACAATCCCCATATAAATTCCCAGGGTTAGTATCCCCATGTACATTCCTGGGTTAGTATCCCCATGTACGTTCCTGGGTTAGAATCCCCATGTACATTCCCGGGTTAGTATCCCCATGTACATTCCCGGGTTAGAATAGCCATGTACATTCCCGGGTTAGTATCCCCATGTACATTCCTGGGTTAGAATCCCCATATACATTCCTGGGTTAGAATCCCCATGTACAATCTCAGGGTTAGAATCCACATGTACATTCCCAGGGTTTAGAATCCCCATGTACATTCCAAGGGTTAGAATTCCCATGTACATTTCCGGGTTAGAATCCCCATGTAT
The DNA here is from genome assembly GCF_044704955.1 of Pristiophorus japonicus. NCBI lineage: Eukaryota > Metazoa > Chordata > Chondrichthyes > Pristiophoridae > Pristiophorus > Pristiophorus japonicus. The sequence continues at coordinate 12,851,497 of NC_092011.1, forward strand.
ATTCCCAGGTTAGAATCCCCATGTACATTCCCGGGTTAGTTTAACCATGAACATTCCCGAGTTGGAATCCCCATATACATTCGCGGGTTAATATACCCATGAACATTCCCGGGATAGAATCCCATGTACATTCCTGGATTAGAATCCCCATGTACATTCCCTGGTTAGAATCTCCATGTACATTCCTGGGTTAGAATCCCCATGTACATTCCTGGGTTAGTATACCCATAAATATTCCCGGGTTAGAATCCCCATGTACATTCCCGGGTTAGAATCCCCATGAACATTCCCGGGTTAGAATCCCCATGTGTATTCCTGGGTTAGAATCCCCAATAACATTCCCAGAGTTAGTATCCCCATGTACATTACTGGGTTAGTATCCCCATGTATATTCCCGGGTTAGAATATCCATGTACATTCCCGAGTTAGAATCCCCATGTACATTCCCGGGTTAATATCCCCATGTACATTCCCGGGTTAGAATAGCCATGTACATTCCCTGGTTAGTATCCCCATGTACATTCCTGGGTTAGAATCCCCATATACATTCCTGGGTTAGAATCCCCATGTACAATCCCAGGGTTAGAATCCACATGTACATTCCCAGGGTTTAGAATCTCCATGTACATTCCAAGGGTTAGAATTCCCATGTACATTTCCGGGTTAGAATCCCCATGTATATTCCCAGGTTAGAATCCCCATGTACATTCCCGGGTTAGTTTACCCATGAACATTCCCGAGTTGGAATCCCCATATACATTCCCTGGTTAGAATCTCCATGTACATTCCTGGGTTAGAATCCCCATGTACATTCCTGGGTTAGTATACCCATAAATATTCCCGGGTTAGAATCCCCATGTACATTCCCGGGTTAGAATCCCCATGTACCTTCCCGGGTTAGAATCCCCATGTACATTCCCGGGTTAGAATCCCCAAGTACATTCCCGGGTTAGAATCCCCATGTACATTCCCAGGGTTTGAATCCCCATGTACATTCCCAGGGTCAGAATCCCCATGTACATACCCGGGTTACAATCCCCATGTACATTCCCCGGGTTACAATCCACATATACATTCCCAGGGTTAGTATCCCCATGTACATTCCTAGGTTAGTATCCCCATGTACGTTCCCGGGTTAGAATCCTCATGTACATTCCCGAGTTAGAATCCCCATGTACATTCCCCGGTTAGTATCCCCATGTACATTCCCGGGTTATAATACCCATGTACATTCCCGAGTTAGATTCCCCATGTACATTCCCCGGTTAGTATCCCCATTTACATTCCAGGGTTAATATCCACATGTACATTCCCAGGGTTGCATTCCCCCAGATATATTCCCAGGGTTAGAGAGCCCATGTACATTCCCGGGTTAGAATCCCCATGTACATTACCGTGTTAGAATCCCCATGTACATTCCTGGGTTCGTATCTATATACATTCCCAGTGTTAGAATCCCCATATACATTCCCAAGGTTAGAATCTCCATGTATGTTCCTAGGTTGGAATCCCAATGTACATTCCTGGGTTAGAATCCCCATGTACATTCCTGGGTTAGTATACCCATAAATATTCCCGGGTTAGAATCTCCATGTACATTCCCGGGTTAGAATCCCCATGAACATTCCCGGGTTAGAATCCCCATGTGTATTCCTGGGTTAGAAACCCCAATAACATTCCCAGGGTTAGTATCCCCATGTACATTCCTGGGTTAGTATCCCCATGTATATTCCCGGGTTAGAATATCCATGTACATTCCCGAGTTAGAATCCCCATGTACATTCCCGGGTTAATATCCCCATGTACATTCCCGGGTTAGAATAGCCATGTACATTCCCTGGTTAGTATCCCCATGTACATTCCTGGGTTAGAATCCCCATATACATTCCTGGGTTAGAATCCCCATGTACAATCCCAGGGTTAGAATCCACATGTACATTCCCAGGGTTTAGAATCTCCATGTACATTCCAAGGGTTAGAATTCCCATGTACATTTCCGGGTTAGAATCCCCATGTATATTCCCAGGTTAGAATCCCCATGTACATTCCCGGGTTAGTTTACCCATGAACATTCCCGAGTTGGAATCCCCATATACATTCGCGGGTTAATATACCCATGAACATTCCCGGGATAGAATCCCATGTACATTCCCGGATTAGAATCCCCATGTACATTCCCTGGTTAGAATCTCCATGTACATTCCTGGGTTAGAATCCCCATGTATATTCCTGGGTTAGTATACCCATAAATATTCCCGGGTTAGAATCCCCATGTACCTTCCCGGGTTAGAATCCCCATGTACATTCCCGGGTTAGAATCCCCAAGTACATTCCCGGGTTAGAATCCCCATGTACATTCCCAGGGTTTGAATCCGCATGTACATTCCCAGGGTCAGAATCCCCATGTACATACCCGGGTTACAATCCCCATGTACATTCCCCGGGTTACAATCCACATATACATTCCCAGGGTTAGTATCCCCATGTACATTCCTAGGTTAGTATCCCCATGTACGTTCCCGGGTTAGAATCCTCATGTACATTCCCGAGTTAGAATCCCCATGTACATTCCCGGGTTAGTATCCCCATGTACATTCCCGGGTTATAATACCCATGTACATTCCCGAGTTAGAATCCCCATGTACATTCCCCGGTTAGTATCCCCATGTACATTCCCGGGTTAGAATATCCATGTACATTCCCGAGTTAGAATCCCCATGTACATTCCCGGGTTAATATCCCCATGTACATTCCCAGGTTAGAATAGCCATGTACATTCCCGGGTTAGTATCCCCATGTACATTCCTGGGTTGAATCCCCATATACATTCCTGGGTTAGAATCCCCATGTACAATCCCAGGGTTAGAATCCAAATGTACATTCCCAGGGTTTAGAATCCCCATGTACATTCCAAGGGTTAGAATTCTCATGTACATTTCCGGGTTAGAATCCCCATGTATATTCCCAGGTTAGAATCCCCATGTACATTCCCGGGTTAGTTTACCCATGAACATTCCCGAGTTGGAATCCCCATATACATTCGCGGGTTAATATACCCATGAACATTCCCGGGATAGAATCCCATGTACATTCCCGGATTAGAATCCCCATGTACATTCCCTGGTTAGAATCTCCATGTACATTCCTGGGTTAGAATCCCCATGTACATTCCTGGGTTAGTATACCCATAAATATTCCCGGGTTAGAATCCCCATGTACATTCCCGGGTTAGAATCCCCATGTACCTTCCCGGGTTAGAATCCCCATGTACATTCCCGGGTTAGAATCCCCAAGTACATTCCCGGGTTAGAATCCCCATGTACATTCCCAGGGTTTGAATCCCCATGTACATTCCCAGGGTCAGAATCCCCATGTACATACCCGGGTTACAATCCCCATGTACATTCCCCGGGTTACAATCCACATATACATTCCCAGGGTTAGTATCCCCATGTACATTCCTAGCTTAGTATCCCCATGTACGTTCCCGGGTTAGAATCCTCATGTACATTCCCGAGTTAGAATCCCCATGTACATTCCCGGGTTAGTATCCCCATGTACATTCCCGGGTTATAATACCCATGTACATTCCCGAGTTAGATTCCCCATGTACATTCCCCGGTTAGTATCCCCATTTACATTCCAGGGTTAATATCCACATGTACATTCCCAGGGTTGCATTCCCCCAGATATATTCCCAGGGTTAGAGAGCCCATGTACATTCCCGGGTTAGAATCCCCATGTACATTACCGTGTTAGAATCCCCATGTACATTCCTGGGTTCGTATCTATATACATTCCCAGTGTTAGAATCCCCATATACATTCCCAAGGTTAGAATCTCCATGTATGTTCCTAGGTTGGAATCCCAATGTACATTCCTGGGTTAGAATCACCATGTACATTCCCGGGTTAGAATCCCCATGTACATTCCAGGTTTAGTATACCCATGTACATTCCCGGGTTCGAATCCCCATGTACATTCCCGGGTTTGAATCCCCATGTATATTCCTGGGTTAGAATCCTCATATACATTCCTGGGTTAGAATTCCCATGTACATTTCCGGGTTAGAATCCCCATCTATATTCCCGGGTTAGAATCCCCATGTACATTCCCGGTTTAGTTTATCCATGAACATTCCCGGGTAAGAATCCCCATGTACATTTGCGGGTTAATATACCCATGAACATTCCCGGGATAGAATCCTATGTACATTCCCGGATTAGAATCCGCATGTACATTCCTGGGTTAGTATACCCATGAACATTCCCGGGTTAGAATCTTCATGTACATTCCTGGGTTAGAATCCCCATGTACATTCTTGGGTTAGTATACTAATAAATATTCCCGGGTTAGAATCCCCATGTACATTCCCGGGTTAGAATCCCCATATGCGTTCCCGGGTTAGAATCCCCATGTACATTCCCGGGTTAGAATTCACATGTACATTCCCAGGATTTGAATCCCCATGTACATTCCCAGGGTCAGAATCCCCATGTACATACCCGGGTTACAATCCCCATGTACATTCCCCGGGTTACAATCCCCATATACATTCCCAGGGTTAGTATCTCCATGTACATTCCTGGGTTAGTATCCCCATGTACGTTCCCGGGTTAGAATCCCCATGTACATTCCCGTGTTAGAATCCCCATGTCCATTCCCGGGTTAGAATCCCCATGTACATTCCTGAGTTAGAATCCCCATGTACATTCCCGGGTTAGTATCCCCATGTACATTTCCGGGTTAGAATTCGCATTTACATTCCTGGGTTAGAATCCCCATGTACATTCCTGGGTTAATATACCCATGAATATTCCCGGGTTTGAATCCCCATGTACATTCCCGGGTTAGTATACCCATGAACATTCCCGGGTTAGAATCCCCATGTGTATTCCTGGGTTAGAATCCCCAATAACATTCCTGGGTTAGTATACCCATGAATATTCCCGGGTTAGAAAACCCATGTACATTCCCGGGTTAGAATCCCCATGTACATTCCCAGGGTTAGAATCCCCATGTACAATCCCAGGGTCAGAATCCCCATGTACATATCCGGGTTTCAATCCCCATGTACATTCCCCGGGTTACAATCCCCATATACATTCCCAGGGTTAGTATCCCCATGTACATTCCTGGGTTAGTATCCCCATGTATATTCCCGGGTTAGAATATCCATGTACATTCCCGAGTTAGAATCCCCATGTACATTCCCGGGTTAATATTCCCATGTACATTCCCGGTTTAGTATCCACATGTACATTCCCAGGGTTGTATTCCCCCAGATATATTCCCAGGGTGAGAATTCCCATGTACATTCCCGGGTTTGAATTCCCATGTACATTCCCGGGTTAGAATCCCCATGTACTTTCCGGGTTAGAATCCCCATGTACATTCCCGGGTTAGAATCCCCATGTACATTCCCGGGTTACAATCCCCATATAAATTCCCAGGGTTAGTATCCCCATGTACATTCCTGGGTTAGTATCCCCATGTACGTTCCTGGGTTAGAATCCCCATGTACATTCCCGGGTTAGTATCCCCATGTACATTCCCAGGTTAGAATAGCCATGTACATTCCCGGGTTAGTATCCCCATGTACATTCCTGGGTTAGAATCCCCATATACATTCCTGGGTTAGAATCCCCATGTACAATCCCAGGGTTAGAATCCACATGTACATTCCCAGGGTTTAGAATCCCCATGTACATTCCAAGGGTTAGAATTCCCATGTACATTTCCGGGTTAGAATCCCCATGTATATTCCCAGGTTAGAATCCCCATGTACATTCCCGGGTTAGTTTACCCATGAACATTCCCGAGTTGGAATCCCCATATACATTCGCGGGTTAATATACCCATGAACATTCCCGGGATAGAATCCCATGTCCATTCCCGGATTAGAATCCCCATGTACATTCCCTGGTTAGAATCTCCATGTACATTCCTGGGTTAGAATCCCCATGTACATTCCCGGGTTAGAAGCCCCATGTACCTTCCCGGGTTAGAATCCCCATGTACATTCCCGGGTTAGAATCCCCAAGTACATTCCCGGGTTAGAATCCCCATGTACATTCTCAGGGTTTGAATCCCCATGTACATTCCCAGGGTCAGAATCCCCATGTACATACCCGGGTTACAATCCCCATGTACATTCCCCGGGTTACAATCCACATATACATTCCCAGGGTTAGTATCCCCATGTACATTCCTGGGTTAGTATCCCCATGTACGTTCCCGGGTTAGAATCCTCATGTACATTCCCGAGTTAGAATCCCCATGTATATTCCCGGGTTAGTATCCCCATTTACATTCCCGGGTTATAATACCCATGTACATTCCCGAGTTAGAATCCCCATGTACATTCCCCGGTTAGTATCCCCATTTACATTCCCGGGTTAATATCCACATGTACATTCCCAGGGTTGGATTCCCCCAGATATATTCCCAGGGTTAGAGTGCCCATGTACATTCCCGGGTTAGAATCCCCATGTACATTACCGTGTTAGAATCCCCATGTACATTCCTGGGTTCGTATCCATATACATTCCCAGTGTTAGAATCCCCATATACATTCCCAAGGTTAGAATCTCCATGTATGTTCCTAGGTTGGAATCCCAATGTACATTCCTGGGTTAGAATCGCCATGTACATTCCCGGGTTAGAATCCCCATGTACATTCCAGGTTTAGTATACCCATGTACATTCCCGGGTTCGAATCCCCATGTACATTCCCGGGTTTGAATCCCCATGTATATTCCTGGGTTAGAATCCTCATATACATCCCTGGGTTAGAATTCCCATGTACATTTCCGGGTTAGAATCCCCATCTATATTCCCGGGTTAGAATCCCCATGTACATTCCCGGTTTAAATTATCCATGAACATTCCCGGGTTAGAATCCCCATGTACATTCGCGGGTTAATATACCCATGAACATTCAAGGGATAGAATCCTATGTACATTCCCGGATTAGAATCCGCATGTACATTCCTGGGTTAGTATACCCATGAACATTCCCGGGTTAGAATCTTCATGTACATTCCTGGGTTAGAATCCCCATGTACATTCTTGGGTTAGTATACTAATAAATATTCCCGGGTTAGAATCCCCATGTACATTCCCGGGTTAGAATCCCCATATGCGTTCCCGGGTTAGAATCCCCATGTACATTCCCGGGTTAGAATTCACATGTACATTCCCAGGATTTGAATCCCCATGTACATTCCCAGGGTCAGAATCCCCATGTACATACCCGGGTTACAATCCCCATGTACATTCCCCGGGTTACAATCCCCATATACATTCCCAGGGTTAGTATCTCCATGTACATTCCAGGGTTAGTATCCCCATGTACGTTCCCGGGTTAGAATCCCCATGTACATTCCCGTGTTAGAATCCCCATGTCCATTCCCGGGTTAGTATCCCCATGTACATTCCTGGGTTAGAATCCCCATGTACATTCCAGGGTTAGTATCCCCATGTATATTTCCGGGTTAGAATTCCCATTTAGATTCCTGGGTTAGAATCCCCATGTACATTCCTGGGTTAATATACCCATGAATATTCCCGGGTTAGAATCCCCATGTACATTCCCGGGTTAGAATCCCCATGTACTTTCCGGGTTAGAATCACCATGTACATTCCCGGGTTAGAATCCCCATGTACATTCCCGGGTTACAATCCCCATATACATTCCCAGGGTTAGTATCCCCATGTACATTCCTGGGTTAGTATCCCCATGTACGTTCCTGGGTTAGAATCCCCATGTACATTCCCGGGTTAGTATCCCCATGTACATTCCCGGGTTAGAATAGCCATGTACATTCCCGGGTTAGTATCCCCATGTACATTCCTGGGTTAGAATCCCCATATACATTCTTGGGTTAGAATCCCCATGTACAATCCCAGGGTTAGAATCCACATGTACATTCCCAGGGTTTAGAATCCCCATGTACATTCCAAGGGTTAGAATTCCCATGTACATTTCCGGGTTAGAATCCCCATGTATATTCCCAGGTTAGAATCCCCATGTACATTCCCGGGTTAGTTTACCCATGAACATTCCCGGGTTGGAATCCCCATATACATTTGCGGGTTAATATACCCATGAACATTCCCGGGACAGAATCCCATGTACATTTCCGGATTAGAATCCCCATGTACAATCCCTGGTTAGAATCTCCATGTACATTCCTGGGTTAGAATCCCCATGTACATACCTGGGTTAGTATACCCATAAATATTCCCGGGTTAGAATCCCCATGTACATTCCTGGGTTAGAATCCCCATGTACCTTCCCGGGTTAGAATCCCCATGTACATTCCCGGGTTAGAATCCCCATGTACATTCCCGGGTTAGAATCCCCATGTACATTCCCGGGTTAGAATCCCCATGTACATTCCCAGGGTTTGAATCCCCATGTACATTCCCAGGGTCTGAATCCCCATGTACATACCCGGGTTACAATCCCCATGTACTTTCCCCGGGTTACAATCCGCATATACATTCCCAGGGTTAGTATTCCCATGTACATTCCTGGGTTAGTATCCCCATGTACGTTCCAGGGTTAGAATCCTCATGTGCATTCCCGAGTTAGAATCCCCATGTACATTCCCCGGTTAGTATCCCCATGTACATTCCCGGGTTAGTATCCACATGTACATTCCCAGGGCTGGATTCCCCCAGATATATTCCCAGGGTTAGAGTTCCCATGTACATTCCCGGGTTAGAATCCCCATGTACATTACCGTGTTAGTATACCCATGTACATTCCCGGGTTCGAATCCCCATGTACATTCCCGGGTTTGAATCCCCATGTATATTCCTGGGTTAGAATCCTCATATACATTCCTGGGTTAGAATTCCCATGTACATTTCCGGGTTAGAATCCCCATCTATATTCCCGGGTTAGAATCCCCATGTACATTCGCGTGTTAATATACCCATGAACATTCAAGGGATAGAATCCTATGTACATTCCCGGATTAGAATCCGCATGTACATTCCTGGGTTAGTATACCCATGAACATTCCCGGGTTAGAATCTTCATGTACATTCCTGGGTTAGAATCCCCATGTACATTCTTGGGTTAGTATACTAATAAATATTCCCGGGTTAGAATCCCCATGTACATTCCCGGGTTAGAATCCCCATGTACATTCCCGGGTTAGAATTCACATGTACATTCCCAGGATTTGAATCCCCATGTACATTCCCAGGGTCAGAATCCCCATGTACATAACCGGGTTACAATCCCCATGTACATTCCCCGGGTTACAATCCCCATATACATTCCCAGGGTTAGTATCTCCATGTACATTCCTGGGTTAGTATCCCCATGTACGTTCCCGGGTTAGAATCCCCATGTACATTCCCGTGTTAGAATCCCCATGTCCATTCCCGGGTTAGTATCCCCATGTACATTCCTGGGTTAGAATCCCCATGTACATTCCAGGGTTAGTATCCCCATGTACATTTCCGGGTTAGAATTCCCATTTACATTCCTGGGTTAGAATCCCCATGTACATTTATGGGTTAATATACCCATGAATATTCCCGGGTTAGAATCCCCATGTACATTCCCGGGTTAGAATCCCCATGTACTTTCCGGGTTAGAATCACCATGTACATTCCCGGGTTAGAATCCCCATGTACATTCCCGGGTTACAATCCCCATATACATTCCCAGGGTTAGTATCCCCATGTACATTCCTGGGTTAGTATCCCCATGTATGTTCCTGGGTTAGAATCCCCATGTACATTCCCGGGTTAGTATCCCCATGTATATTCCCGGGTTAGAATAGCCATGTACATTCCTGGGTTAGTAACCCCATGTACATTCCTGGGTTAGAATCCCCATATACATTCTTGGGTTAGAATCCCCATGTACAAACCAAGGGTTAGAATCCACATGTACATTGCCAGGCTTTAGAATCCCCATGTACATTCCAAGGGTTAGAATTCCCATGTACATTTCTGGGTTAGAATCCCCATGTATATTCCCAGGTTAAAATCCCCATGTACATTCCCGGTTTAGTTTACCCATGAACATTCCCGGGTTGGAATCCCCATATACATTTGTGGGTTAATATACCCATGAACATTCCCGGGATAGAATCCCATGTACATTCCCGGATTAGAATCCCCATGTACATTCCCTGGTTAGAATCTCCATGTACATTCCTGGGTTAGAATCCCCATGTACATACCTGGGTTAGTATACCCATAAATATTCCCGGGTTAGAATCCCCATGTACATTCCCGGGTTAGAATCCCCATGTACCTTCCCGGGTTAGAATCCCCATGTACATTCCCGGGTTAGAATCCCCATGTACATTCCCGGGTTAGAATCCCCATGTACATTCCCGGGTTAGAATCCCCATGTACATTCCCAGGGTTTGAATCCCCATGTACATTCCCAGGGTCAGAATCCACATGTACATACCCGGGTTACAATCCCCATGTACATTCCCCGGGTTACAATCCGCATATACATTCCCAGGGTTAGTATTCCCATGTACATTCCTGGGTTAGTATCCCCATGTACGTTCCCGGGTTAGAATCCTCATGTACATTCCCGAGTTAGAATCCCCATGTACATTCCCCGGTTAGTATCCCCATGTACATTCCCGGGTTAGTATCCACATGTACATTCCCAGGGCTGGATTCCCCCAGATATATTCCCAGGGTTAGAGTTCCCATGTACATTCCCGGGTTAGAATCCCCATGTACATTACCGTGTTAGAATCCCCATGTACATTCCTGGGTTCGTATCCCCATATACATTCCCAGTGTTTGAATCCCCATATACATTCCCAAGGTTAGAATCTCCATGTATGTTCCTAGGTTGGAATCCCAATGTACATTCCTGGGTTAGAATCGCCATGTACATTCCCGGGTTAGAATCCGCATGTATATTTCAGGTTTTCTATACCCATGTACATTCCCGGGTTCGAAACCCCATGTACATTCCCGGGTTTGAATACCCATGTATATTCCTGGGTTAGAATCCCCATATACATTCCTGGGTTAGAATTTCCATGTACATTTCCGGGTTAGAATCCCCATCTATATTCCCGGGTTAGAATCCCCATGTACATTCCCGGTTTAATTTATCCATGAACATTCCCGTGTTAGAATCCCCATGTACATTCGCGGGTTAATATACCCATGAACATTCCCGGGATAGAATCCTATGTACATTCCCAGATTATAATCCGCATGTACATTCCTGGGTTAGTATACCCATGAACATTCCCGGGTTAGAATCTTCATGTACATTCCTGGGTTAGAATCCCCATGTACATTCCTGGGTTAGTATACTAATAAATATTCCCGGGTTAGAATCCCCATGTAGATTCCGGGGTTAGAATCCCCATATGCGTTCCCGGGTTAGAATCCCCATGTACATTCCCGGGGTAGAATTCCCATGTACATTCCCAGGATTTGAATCCCCATGTACATTCCCAGGGTCAGAATCCCCATGTACATACCCGGGTTACAATCCCCATGTACATTCCCCGGGTTACAATCCCCATATACATTCCCAGGGTTAGTATCTCCATGTACAATCCTGGGTTAGTAGCCCCATGTACGTTCCCGGGTTAGAATCCCCATGTACATTCCGGAGTTAGAATCCCCATTTCCATTCCCGGGTTAGTATCCCCATGTACATTCCTGGGTTAGAATCCCCATGTACATTCCAGGGTTAGTATCCCCATGTACATTTCCGGGTTAGAATTCCCATTTACATTCCTGGGTTAGAATCCCCAAGTACATTCCTGGGTTAATATACCCATGAATATTCCCGGGTTAGAATCACCATGTACATTCCCGGGTTAGAATCCCCATGTACTTTCCGGGTTAGAATCCCCATGTACATTCCCGGGTTAGAATCCCCATGTACATTCCCGGGTTACAATCCCCATATACATTCCCAGGGTTAGTATCCCCATGTACATTCCTGGGTTAGTATCCCCATGTACGTTCCTGGGTTAGCATCCCCATGTACATTCCCGGGTTAGTATCCCCATGTACATTCCCGGGTTAGATTAGCCATGTACATTCCCGATTTAGAATCCCCATGTATATTCCCCCATTAGTATCCCAATGTACATTCCCGGGTTAGTATCCACATGTACATTCCAAGAATTGGTTACCCCCAGATATATTCCCAGGGTTAGAATTCCCATGAACATTCCTTGGTTAGAATAACCCATGTACATTCCCGTGTTAGAATCCCCATGTACATTCCTGGGTTCGTACCCCCATATACATTCCCAGGGTTAGAATCCCCATATACATTCCAAAGGTTAGAATCTCCATGTATGTTCCTGGGTTGGAATCCCCATGTACATTCCTGGGTTAGAATCGCCATGTATATTCCCGTGTTAGAACCCCCATGTTCATTCCAGGGTTAGTATACCCATGTACATTCCCGGGTTCGAATCCCCATGTACATTCCCGGATTAGAATCCCCATGTACATTCCTGGGTTAGAATCCCCATATACATTCCCGGGTTAGAATCCCCATGTACAATCCCAGGGTTAGAATCCACATGTACATTCCCAGGGTTTAGAATCCTCATGTACATTCCCAGGGTTAGAATTCCCATGTACATTTCCGGGATAGAATCCACATGTATATTCCCGGGTTAGAATCCCCATGTACATTCCCGGGTTAGGTTACCCATGAACATTCCCGAGTTGGAATCCCCATATACATTCGCGGGTTAATATACCCATGAACATTCCCGGGATAGAATCCCATGTACATTCCCGGATTAGAATCCCCATGTACATTCCCTGGTTAGAATCTCCATGTACATTCCTGGGTTAGAATCCCCATGTACATTCCTGGGTTAGTATACCCATAAATATTCCCGGGTTAGAATCCCCATGTACATTCCCGGGTTAGAATCCCCATGTACCTTCCTGGGTTAGAATCCCCATGTACATTCCCGGGTTAGAATCCCCAAGTACATTCCCGGGTTAGAATCCCCATGTACATTCTCAGGGTTTGAATCCCCATGTACGTTCCCAGGGTCAGAATCCCCATGTACATACCCGGGTTACAATCCCCATGTACATTCCCCGGGTTACAATCCACATATACATTCCCAGGGTTAGTATCCCCATGTACATTCCTGGGTTAGTATCCCCATGTACGTTCCCGGGTTAGAATCCTCATGTACATTCCCGAGTTAGAATCCCCATGTATATTCCCGGGTTAGTATCCCCATTTACATTCCCGGGTTATAATACCCATGTACATTCCCGAGTTAGAATCCCCATGTACATTCCCCGGTTAGTATCCCCATTTACGTTCCCGAATTAGAATCTGCATGTACATTCCTGGGTTAGTATACCCATGAACATTCCCGGGTTAGAATCTCCATGTACATTCCTGGGTTAGAATCCCCATGTACATTCCTGGGTTAGTATACCCATAAATATACACGGGTTAGAATACCCATGTACATTCCACGGTTAGAATCCCCATGTACGTTCCCGGGTTAGAATCCCCATGTACATTCCTGGGTTAGAATCCGCATGTACATTCCTGGGTTAGTATACCCATAAATATTCCCGGGTTAGAATCCCCATGCACATTCCCGGGTTAGAATCCCCATATGCATTCCCGGGTTAGAATCCCCATGTACATTCCCGGGTTAGAAACCCCATGTACATTCCCGGGTTAGAATCCCCAAGTACATTCCCGGGTTAGAATTCCCATGTACATTCTCAGGATTTGAATCCCCATGTCCATTCCCAGGGTCAGAATCCCCATGTACATACCCGGGTTACAATCCCCATGTACATTCCCCAGGTTACAATCCCCATATACATTCCCAGGGTTAGTATCCCCATGTACATTCCTGGGTTAGTATCCCCATGTACGTTCCCGGGTTAGAATCCCCATGTACAATCCCAGGGTTAGAATCCACATGTACATTCCCAGGGTTTAGAATCCCCATGTACATTCCCAGGGTTAGAATTCCCATATACATTTCCGGGTTAGAATCCCCATGTACATTCCCGGGTTAGTTTACCCATGAACATTCCTGGGTTGGAATCCCCATATACATTCGCGGGTTAATATACCCATGAATATTCCAGGGATAGAATCCCATGTACATTCCCGGATTAGAATCCCCATGTACATTCCCGGGTTAGAATCTCCATGTACATTCCTGGGTTAGAATCCCCAATAACATTCCTGGGTTAGTATATCCATAAATATTCCCGGGTTAGAATCCCCATGTACATTCCCGGGTTAGAATCCCCATGTACCTTCCCGGGTTAGAATCCCCATGTACATTCCCGGGTTAGAATCCCCATGTACATACACGGGTTACAATCCCCATGTACGTTCCCCGGGTTACAATCCGCAAAAAAAATTCCCAGGGTTAGTATCCCCATGTACATTCCTGGGTTAGTATCCCCATGTACGTTCCCGGGTTAGAATCCTCATGTACATTCCCGAGTTAGAATCCCCATGTACATTCCCGGGTTAATATCCCCATGTACATTCCTGTGTTATAATACCCATGTACATTCCTGAGTTAGAATCCCCATGTACATTCCCCGGTTAGTATCCCCATGTACATTCCCGGGTTAGTATCCACATGTACATTCCCAGGGTTGGATTCCCCCAGATATATTCCCAGGGTTAGAGTTCCCATGTACATTTCCGGGTTAGAATCCCCATGTACATTACCGTGTTAGAATCCCCATGTACATTCGTGGGTTCGTATCCCCATATACATTCCCAGGGTTAGAATCCCCATATATATTCCCAAGGTTAGAATCTCCATGTATGTTCCTAGGTTGGAATCGAAATGTACATTCCTGGGTTAGAATCGCCATGTACATTCCCGGGTTAGAATCCCCATGTACATTCCAGGGTTAGTATACCCATGTACATTCCCGGGTACGAATCCCCATGTACATTCCCGGGTTTGAATCCCCATTTATATTCCTGGGTTAGAATCTCCATATACATTCCCGGGTTAGAATTCCCATGTACATTTCCGGGTTAGAATCCCCATCTATATTCCCGGGTTAGAATCCCCATGTACATTCCCGGTTTAGTTTATCCATGAACATTCCCGGGTAAGAATCCCCATGTACATTTGCGGGTTAATATACCCATGAACATTCCCGGGATAGAATCCTATGTACATTCCCGGATTAGAATCCGCATGTACATTCCTGGGTTAGTATACCCATGAACATTCCCGGGTTAGAATCTTCATGTACATTCCTGGGTTAGATTCCCCATGTACATTCCTGGGTTAGTATACCCATAAATATTCCCGGGTTAGAATCCCCATGTACATTCCTGGATTAGTATCCCCATGTACATTCCCGGGTTAGAATCCCCATGTACATTCCCGAGTTAGAATCCCCATGTCCATTCCCGGGTTAGTATCCCCATGTACATTCACGGATTAGAATCCCCATGTACATTCCCGGGTTAGTATCCCCATGTACATTTCCGGGTTAGAATTCCCATTTACATTCCTGGGTTAGAATCCCCATGTACATTCCTGGGTTAATATACCCATGAATATTCCCGGGTTAGAATCCCCATGTACATTCCCGGGTTAGAATCCCCATGTACTTCACGGGTTAGAAACCCCATGTACATTCCCGGGTTAGAATCCCCATGTACATTCCCGGGTTACAATCCCCATATACATTCCCAGGGTTAGTATCCCCATGTACATTCCTGGGTTAGTATCCCCATGTACGTTCCTGGGTTAGAATCCCCATGTACATTCCCGGGTTAGTATCCCCATATACATTCCAGGATTAGAATAGCCATGTACATTCCCGATTTAGAATCCCCATGTACATTCCCCGGTTAGTATCGCAATGTACATTCCCGGGTTAGTATCCACATGTACATTCCAAGGGTTGGATTCCCCCGGATATATTTCCAGGGTTAGAATTCCCATGTACATTCCCGGGTTAGAATCCCCATTTACATTCCCGTGTTAGAATCCCCATGTACATTCCTGGGTTCGTATCCCCATATACATTCCCAGGGTTAGAATCCCCATATACATTCCCGGGTTAGAATCTCCATGTATGTTCCTGGGTTGGAATCCCCATGTACATTCCCATGTTAGAATCCCCATGTACATTCCAGGGTTAGTATACCCATGTATATTCCCGGGTTCGAATCCCCATGTACATTCCCGGGTTAGAATCCCCATGTACATTCCCAGGGTTTGAATCCCCATGTACATTCCCAGGGTCAGAATCCCCATGTACATACCCGGGTTACAATCCCCATGTACGTTCCCCGGGTTACAATCCGCATATACATTCCCAGGGTTAGTATCCCCATGTACATTCCTGGGTTAGTATCCCCATGTACGTTCCCGGGTTAGAATCCTCATGTACATTCCCGAGTTAGAATCCCCATGTACATTCCCGGGTTAGTATCCCCATGTACATTCCTGGGTTATAATACCCATGTACATTCCCGAGTTAGAATCCCCATGTGCATTCCCCGGTTAGTATCCCCATGTACATTCCCGGGTTAGTATCCACATGTACATTCCCAGGGTTGGATTCCCCCAGATATATTCCCACGGTTAGAGTTCCCATGTACATTCCCGGGTTAGAATCCCCATGTACATTACCGTGTTAGAATCCCCATGTACATTCGTGGGTTCGTATCCCCATATACATTCCCAGGGTTAGAATCCCCATATACATTCCCAAGGTTAGAATCTCCATGTATGTTCCTAGGTTGGAATCGAAATGTACATTCCTGGGTTAGAATCGCCATGTACATTCCCGGGTTAGAATCCCCATGTATATTCCAGGTTTAGTATACCCATGTACATTCCCGGGTTCGAATCCCCATGTACATTCCCGGGTTTGAATCCCCATTTATATTCCTGGGTTAGAATCCCCATATACATTCCCGGGTTAGAATTCCCATGTACATTTCCGGGTTAGAGTCCCCATCTATATTCCCGGGTTAGAATCCCCATGTACATTCCCGGTTTAGTTCATCCATGAACATTCCCGGGTAAGAATCCCCATGTACATTCGCGGGTTAATATACCCATGAACATTCCCGGGATAGAATCCTATGTACATTCCCGGATTAGAATCCGCATGTACATTCCTGGGTTAGTATACCCATGAACATTCCCGGGTTAGAATCTTCATGTACATTCCTGGGTTTGAATCCCCATGTACATTCCTGGGTTAGTATACCCATTAATATTCCCGGGTTAGATTCTCCATGTACATTCCCGGTTTAGAATCCCCATATGCGTTCCCGGGTTAGAATCCCCATGTACATTCCTGGGTTAGAAACCCCATGTACATTCCCGGGTTAGAATCCCCAAGTACATTCCCGGGTTAGAATTCCCATGTACATTCACAGGATTTGAATCCCAATGTCCATTCCCAGGGCCAGAATCCCCATGTACATACCCGGGTTACACTCCCCATGTACATTCCCCAGGTTACAATCCCCATGTACATTCCCGAGTTAGAATCCCCATGTCCATTCCCGGGTTAGTATCCCCATGTACATTCCCGGGTTAGAATCCCCATGTACATTCCCGGGTTAGTATTCTCATGTACATTTCCGGGTTAGAATTCCCATTTACGTTCCTGGGTTAGAATCCCCATGTACATTCCTGGGTTAATATACCCATGAATATTCCCGGATTAGAATCCCCATGTACATTTCCGGGTTAGAGTCCCCATCTATATTCCCGGGTTAGAATCCCCATGTACATTCCCGGTTTAGTTCATCCATGAACATTCCCGGGTAAGAATCCCCATGTACATTCGCGGGTTAATATACCCATGAACATTCCCAGGATAGAATCCTATGTACATTCCCGGATTAGAATCCGCATGTACATTCCTGGGTTAGTATACCCATGAACATTCCCGGGTTAGAATCTTCATGTACATTCCTGGGTTAGAATCCCCATGTACATTCCTGGGTTAGTATACCCATAAATATTCCCGGGTTAGAATCTCCATGTACATTCCCGGTTTAGAATCCCCATATGCGTTCCCGGGTTAGAATCCCCATGGACATTCCTGGGTTAGAAACCCCATGTACATTCCCGGGTTAGAATCCCCAAGTACATTCCCGGGTTAGAATTCCCATGTACATTCACAGGATTTGAATCCCCATGTCCATTCCCAGGGCCAGAATCCCCATGTACATACCCGGGTTACACTCCCCATGTACATTCCCCAGGTTACAATCCCCATGTACATTCCCGAGTTAGAATCCCCATGTCCATTCCCGGGTTAGTATCCCCATGTACATTCCCGGGTTAGAATCCCCATGTACATTCCTGGGTTAGTATTCTCATGTACATTTCCGGGTTAGAATTCCCATTTACATTCCTGGGTTAGAATCCCCATGTACATTCCTGGGTTAATATACCCATGAATATTCCCGGATTAGAATCCCAATGTACATTCCCGGGTTAGAATCCCCATGTACTTCCCGGGTTAGAATCCCCATGTACATTCCCGGGTTAGAATCCCCATGTACATTCCCGGGTTACAATCCCCCTATACATTACAGGGTTAGTATCCCCATGTACATTCCTGGGTTAGTATCCCCATGTACGTTCCTGGGTTAGAATCCCCATGTACATTCCCGGGTTAGTATCCCCATGTACATTCCAGGGTTAAAATAGCCATGTACATTCCCGATTTAGAATCCCCATGTACAGTCCCCGGTTAGTATCGCAATGTACATTCCCGGGTTAGTATCCACATGTACATTCCAAGGGTTGGATTCCCCCGGATATATTCCCAGGGTTAGAATTCCCAAGTACATTCCCGGGTTAGAATCCCCATGTACATTCCCGTGTTAGAATCCCCATGTACATTCCTGGGTTCGTATCCCCATATACATTCCCAGGGTTAGAATCCCCATATACATTCCCAAGGTTAGAATCTCCATGTATGTTCCTGGGTTGGAATCCCCATGTACATTCCTGGGTTAGAATCGCCATGTACATTCCCGTGTTAGAATCCCCATGTACATTCCAGGGTTAGTATACCCAAGTACATTCCCGGGTTCGAATCCCCATGTACATTCCCGGGTTAGAATCCCCATGTACATTCCTGGGTTAGAATCCCCATATACATTCCCGGGTTAGAATCCCCATGTACAATCCCAGGGTTAGAATCCACATGTATATTCCCAGGGTTTAGAATCCCCATGTACATTCCCAGGGTTAGAATTCCCATGTATATTTGCGGGTTAGAATCCACATGTATATTCCCGGGTTAGAATCCACATGTACATTCCCGGTTTAGTTTACCCATGAACATTCCCGGGTTAGAATCCCCATATACATTCGCGGGTTAATATACCCATGAACTTTCCGGGATAGAAACCCATGTACATTCCCGAATTAGAATCCGCATGTACATTCCTGGGTTAGTATACCCATGAACATTCCCGGGTTAGAATCTCCATGTACATTCCTGGGTTAGAATCCCCATGTACATTCCTGGGTTAGTATACCCATAAATATTCCCGGGTTAGAATCCCCATGTACATTCCCGGGTTCGATTCTCCATGTACGTTCCCGGGTTCGAATCCCCATGTACATTCCCGGGTTAGAATCCCCATGTACATTCCCGGGTAAGATTCCCCAAGTACATTCCCTGGTTAGAATCCCCATGTACATTCCCAGGGTTGAATCCCCATGTACATTCCCAGGGTCAGAATCCCCATGTCCATTCCCGGATTAGTATCCCCATGTACATTCCCGGGTTAGAATCCCCATGTACATTCCTCGGTTAGAATCCCCATGTACATTCCTGGGTTAGTATACCCATGAATATTCCCGGGTTAGAATCCCCGTGTACATTCCCGTGTTAGAATCCCCATGTGCATTACCAGGTTAGAATCCCCATGTACATTTCCGAGTTAGAATCCCCATGTCCATTCCCGGGTTAGTATCCCCATGTACATTCACGGGTTAGAATCCCCATGTACATTCCTGGGTTAGTATCCCCATGTACATTTCCGGGTTAGAATTCCCATTTACATTCCTGGGTTAGAATCCCCATGTACATTCCTGGGTTAATATACCCATGAATATTCCCGGGTTAGAATCCCCATGTACATTCCTGGGTTAGAATCTCCATGTACTTCCCGGGTTAGAATCCCCATGTACATTCCAGGGTTAGAATCCCCATGTACATTCCCGGGTTACAATCCCCATATACATTCCCAGGATTAGTATCCCCGTGTACATTCCTGGGTTAGTATCCCCATGTACGTTCCTGGGTTAGAATCCCCATGTACATTCCCGGGTTAGTATCCCCATGTACATTCCCGGGTTAGTATCCCCATGTACATTCCTGGGTTATAATACCCATGTACATTCCCGAGTTAGAATCCCCATGTGCATTCCCCGGTTAGTATCCCCATGTACATTCCCGGGTTAGTATCCACATGTACATTCCCAGGGTTGGATTCCCCCAGATATATTCCCACGGTTAGAGTTCCCATGTACATTCCCGGGTTAGAATCCCCATGTACATTACCATGTTAGAATCCCCATGTACATTCGTGGGTTCGTATCCCCATATACATTCCCAGGGTTAGAATCCCCATATACATTCCCAAGGTTAGAATCTCCATGTATGTTCCTAGGTTGGAATCGAAATGTACATTCCTGGGTTAGAATCGCCATGTACATTCCCGGGTTAGACTCCCCATGTACATTCCAGGTTTAGTATACCCATGTACATTCCCGGGTTCGAATCCCCATGTACATTCCCGGATATGAATCCCCATTTATATTCCTGGGTTAGAATCCCCATATACATTCCCGGGTTAGAATTCCCATGTACATTTCCGGGTTAGAGTCCCCATCTATATTCCCGGGTTAGAATCCCCATGTACATTCCCGGTTTAGTTCATCCATGAACATTCCCGGGTAAGAATCCCCATGTACATTCGCGGGTTAATATACCCATGAACATTCCCGGGATAGAATCCTATGTACATACCCGGATTAGAATCCGCATGTACATTCCTGGGTTTGTATACCCATGAACATTCCCGGGTTAGAATCTTCATGTACATTCCTGGGTTAGAATCCCCATGTACATTCCTGGGTTAGTATACCCATAAATATTCCCGGGTTAGAATCTCCATGTACATTCCCGGTTTAGAATCCCCATATGCGTTCCCGGGTTAGAATCCCCATGTACATTCCTGGGTTAGAAACCCCATGTACATTCCCGGGTTAGAATCCCCAAGTACATTCCCGGGTTAGAATTCCCATGTACATTCACAGGATTTGAATCCCCATTTCCATTCCCAGGGCCAGAATCCCCATGTACATACCCGGGTTACACTCCCCATGTACATTCCCCAGGTTACAATCCCCATGTACATTCCCGAGTTAGAATCCCCATGTCCATTCCCGGGTTAGTATCCCCATGTACATTCCCGGGTTAGAATCCCCATGTACATTCCCGGGTTAGTATTCTCATGTACATTTCCGGGTTAGAATTCCCATTTACATTCCTGGGTTAGAATCCCCATGTACATTCCTGGGTTAATATACCCATGAATATTCCCGGATTAGAATCCCCATGTACATTCCCGGGTTAGAATCCCCATGTACTTCCCGGGTTAGAATCCCCATGTACATTCCCGGGTTAGAATCCCCATGTACATTCCCGGGTTACAATCCCCCTATACATTACAGGGTTAGTATCCCCATGTACATTCCTGGGTTAGTATCCCCATGTACGTTCCTGGGTTAGAATCCCCATGTACATTCCCGGGTTAGTATCCCCATGTACATTCCAGGGTTAAAATAGCCATGTACATTCCCGATTTAGAATCCCCATGTACATTCCCCGGTTAGTATCGCAATGTACATTCCCGGGTTAGTATCCACATGTACATTCCAAGGGTTGGATTCCCCCGGATATATTCCCAGGGTTAGAATTCCCATGTACATTCCCGGGTTAGAATCCCCATGTACATTCCCGTGTTAGAATCCCCATGTACATTCCTGGGTTCGTATCCCCATATACATTCCCAGGGTTAGAATCCCCATATACATTCCCAAGGTTAGAATCTCCATGTATGTTCCTGGGTTAGAATCCCCATGCACATTCCCGGGTTAGAATCCCCATATGCATTCCCGGGTTAGAATCCCCATGTACATTCCCGGGTTAGAAACCCCATGTACATTCCCGGGTTAGAATCCCCAAGTACATTCCCGGGTTAGAATTCCCATGTACATTCTCAGGATTTGAATCCCCATGTCCATTCCCAGGGTCAGAATCCCCATGTACATACCCGGGTTACAATCCCCATGTACATTCCCCAGGTTACAATCCCCATATACATTCCCAGGGTTAGTATCCCCATGTACATTCCTGGGTTAGTATCCCCATGTACGTTCCCGGGTTAGAATCCCCATGTACAATCCCAGGGTTAGAATCCACATGTACATTCCCAGGGTTTAGAATCCCCATGTACATTCCCAGGGTTAGAATTCCCATATACATTTCCGGGTTAGAATCCCCATGTACATTCCCGGGTTAGTTTACCCATGAACATTCCTGGGTTGGAATCCCCATATACATTCGCGGGTTAATATACCCATGAATATTCCAGGGATAGAATCCCATGTACATTCCCGGATTAGAATCCCCATGTACATTCCCGGGTTAGAATCTCCATGTACATTCCTGGGTTAGAATCCCCAATAACATTCCTGGGTTAGTATATCCATAAATATTCCCGGGTTAGAATCCCCATGTACATTCCCGGGTTAGAATCCCCATGTACCTTCCCGGGTTAGAATCCCCATGTACATTCCCGGGTTAGAATCCCCATGTACATACACGGGTTACAATCCCCATGTACGTTCCCCGGGTTACAATCCGCAAAAAAAATTCCCAGGGTTAGTATCCCCATGTACATTCCTGGGTTAGTATCCCCATGTACGTTCCCGGGTTAGAATCCTCATGTACATTCCCGAGTTAGAATCCCCATGTACATTCCCGGGTTAATATCCCCATGTACATTCCTGTGTTATAATACCCATGTACATTCCCGAGTTAGAATCCCCATGTACATTCCCCGGTTAGTATCCCCATGTACATTCCCGGGTTAGTATCCACATGTACATTCCCAGGGTTGGATTCCCCCAGATATATTCCCAGGGTTAGAGTTCCCATGTACATTTCCGGGTTAGAATCCCCATGTACATTACCGTGTTAGAATCCCCATGTACATTCGTGGGTTCGTATCCCCATATACATTCCCAGGGTTAGAATCCCCATATATATTCCCAAGGTTAGAATCTCCATGTATGTTCCTAGGTTGGAATCGAAATGTACATTCCTGGGTTAGAATCGCCATGTACATTCCCGGGTTAGAATCCCCATGTACATTCCAGGGTTAGTATACCCATGTACATTCCCGGGTACGAATCCCCATGTACATTCCCGGGTTTGAATCCCCATTTATATTCCTGGGTTAGAATCTCCATATACATTCCCGGGTTAGAATTCCCATGTACATTTCCGGGTTAGAATCCCCATCTATATTCCCGGGTTAGAATCCCCATGTACATTCCCGGTTTAGTTTATCCATGAACATTCCCGGGTAAGAATCCCCATGTACATTTGCGGGTTAATATACCCATGAACATTCCCGGGATAGAATCCTATGTACATTCCCGGATTAGAATCCGCATGTACATTCCTGGGTTAGTATACCCATGAACATTCCCGGGTTAGAATCTTCATGTACATTCCTGGGTTAGATTCCCCATGTACATTCCTGGGTTAGTATACCCATAAATATTCCCGGGTTAGAATCCCCATGTACATTCCTGGATTAGTATCCCCATGTACATTCCCGGGTTAGAATCCCCATGTACATTCCCGAGTTAGAATCCCCATGTCCATTCCCGGGTTAGTATCCCCATGTACATTCACGGATTAGAATCCCCATGTACATTCCCGGGTTAGTATCCCCATGTACATTTCCGGGTTAGAATTCCCATTTACATTCCTGGGTTAGAATCCCCATGTACATTCCTGGGTTAATATACCCATGAATATTCCCGGGTTAGAATCCCCATGTACATTCCCGGGTTAGAATCCCCATGTACTTCACGGGTTAGAAACCCCATGTACATTCCCGGGTTAGAATCCCCATGTACATTCCCGGGTTACAATCCCCATATACATTCCCAGGGTTAGTATCCCCATGTACATTCCTGGGTTAGTATCCCCATGTACGTTCCTGGGTTAGAATCCCCATGTACATTCCCGGGTTAGTATCCCCATATACATTCCAGGATTAGAATAGCCATGTACATTCCCGATTTAGAATCCCCATGTACATTCCCCGGTTAGTATCGCAATGTACATTCCCGGGTTAGTATCCACATGTACATTCCAAGGGTTGGATTCCCCCGGATATATTTCCAGGGTTAGAATTCCCATGTACATTCCCGGGTTAGAATCCCCATTTACATTCCCGTGTTAGAATCCCCATGTACATTCCTGGGTTCGTATCCCCATATACATTCCCAGGGTTAGAATCCCCATATACATTCCCGGGTTAGAATCTCCATGTATGTTCCTGGGTTGGAATCCCCATGTACATTCCCATGTTAGAATCCCCATGTACATTCCAGGGTTAGTATACCCATGTATATTCCCGGGTTCGAATCCCCATGTACATTCCCGGGTTAGAATCCCCATGTACATTCCCAGGGTTTGAATCCCCATGTACATTCCCAGGGTCAGAATCCCCATGTACATACCCGGGTTACAATCCCCATGTACGTTCCCCGGGTTACAATCCGCATATACATTCCCAGGGTTAGTATCCCCATGTACATTCCTGGGTTAGTATCCCCATGTACGTTCCCGGGTTAGAATCCTCATGTACATTCCCGAGTTAGAATCCCCATGTACATTCCCGGGTTAGTATCCCCATGTACATTCCTGGGTTATAATACCCATGTACATTCCCGAGTTAGAATCCCCATGTGCATTCCCCGGTTAGTATCCCCATGTACATTCCCGGGTTAGTATCCACATGTACATTCCCAGGGTTGGATTCCCCCAGATATATTCCCACGGTTAGAGTTCCCATGTACATTCCCGGGTTAGAATCCCCATGTACATTACCGTGTTAGAATCCCCATGTACATTCGTGGGTTCGTATCCCCATATACATTCCCAGGGTTAGAATCCCCATATACATTCCCAAGGTTAGAATCTCCATGTATGTTCCTAGGTTGGAATCGAAATGTACATTCCTGGGTTAGAATCGCCATGTACATTCCCGGGTTAGAATCCCCATGTATATTCCAGGTTTAGTATACCCATGTACATTCCCGGGTTCGAATCCCCATGTACATTCCCGGGTTTGAATCCCCATTTATATTCCTGGGTTAGAATCCCCATATACATTCCCGGGTTAGAATTCCCATGTACATTTCCGGGTTAGAGTCCCCATCTATATTCCCGGGTTAGAATCCCCATGTACATTCCCGGTTTAGTTCATCCATGAACATTCCCGGGTAAGAATCCCCATGTACATTCGCGGGTTAATATACCCATGAACATTCCCGGGATAGAATCCTATGTACATTCCCGGATTAGAATCCGCATGTACATTCCTGGGTTAGTATACCCATGAACATTCCCGGGTTAGAATCTTCATGTACATTCCTGGGTTTGAATCCCCATGTACATTCCTGGGTTAGTATACCCATTAATATTCCCGGGTTAGATTCTCCATGTACATTCCCGGTTTAGAATCCCCATATGCGTTCCCGGGTTAGAATCCCCATGTACATTCCTGGGTTAGAAACCCCATGTACATTCCCGGGTTAGAATCCCCAAGTACATTCCCGGGTTAGAATTCCCATGTACATTCACAGGATTTGAATCCCAATGTCCATTCCCAGGGCCAGAATCCCCATGTACATACCCGGGTTACACTCCCCATGTACATTCCCCAGGTTACAATCCCCATGTACATTCCCGAGTTAGAATCCCCATGTCCATTCCCGGGTTAGTATCCCCATGTACATTCCCGGGTTAGAATCCCCATGTACATTCCCGGGTTAGTATTCTCATGTACATTTCCGGGTTAGAATTCCCATTTACGTTCCTGGGTTAGAATCCCCATGTACATTCCTGGGTTAATATACCCATGAATATTCCCGGATTAGAATCCCCATGTACATTTCCGGGTTAGAGTCCCCATCTATATTCCCGGGTTAGAATCCCCATGTACATTCCCGGTTTAGTTCATCCATGAACATTCCCGGGTAAGAATCCCCATGTACATTCGCGGGTTAATATACCCATGAACATTCCCAGGATAGAATCCTATGTACATTCCCGGATTAGAATCCGCATGTACATTCCTGGGTTAGTATACCCATGAACATTCCCGGGTTAGAATCTTCATGTACATTCCTGGGTTAGAATCCCCATGTACATTCCTGGGTTAGTATACCCATAAATATTCCCGGGTTAGAATCTCCATGTACATTCCCGGTTTAGAATCCCCATATGCGTTCCCGGGTTAGAATCCCCATGGACATTCCTGGGTTAGAAACCCCATGTACATTCCCGGGTTAGAATCCCCAAGTACATTCCCGGGTTAGAATTCCCATGTACATTCACAGGATTTGAATCCCCATGTCCATTCCCAGGGCCAGAATCCCCATGTACATACCCGGGTTACACTCCCCATGTACATTCCCCAGGTTACAATCCCCATGTACATTCCCGAGTTAGAATCCCCATGTCCATTCCCGGGTTAGTATCCCCATGTACATTCCCGGGTTAGAATCCCCATGTACATTCCTGGGTTAGTATTCTCATGTACATTTCCGGGTTAGAATTCCCATTTACATTCCTGGGTTAGAATCCCCATGTACATTCCTGGGTTAATATACCCATGAATATTCCCGGATTAGAATCCCAATGTACATTCCCGGGTTAGAATCCCCATGTACTTCCCGGGTTAGAATCCCCATGTACATTCCCGGGTTAGAATCCCCATGTACATTCCCGGGTTACAATCCCCCTATACATTACAGGGTTAGTATCCCCATGTACATTCCTGGGTTAGTATCCCCATGTACGTTCCTGGGTTAGAATCCCCATGTACATTCCCGGGTTAGTATCCCCATGTACATTCCAGGGTTAAAATAGCCATGTACATTCCCGATTTAGAATCCCCATGTACAGTCCCCGGTTAGTATCGCAATGTACATTCCCGGGTTAGTATCCACATGTACATTCCAAGGGTTGGATTCCCCCGGATATATTCCCAGGGTTAGAATTCCCAAGTACATTCCCGGGTTAGAATCCCCATGTACATTCCCGTGTTAGAATCCCCATGTACATTCCTGGGTTCGTATCCCCATATACATTCCCAGGGTTAGAATCCCCATATACATTCCCAAGGTTAGAATCTCCATGTATGTTCCTGGGTTGGAATCCCCATGTACATTCCTGGGTTAGAATCGCCATGTACATTCCCGTGTTAGAATCCCCATGTACATTCCAGGGTTAGTATACCCAAGTACATTCCCGGGTTCGAATCCCCATGTACATTCCCGGGTTAGAATCCCCATGTACATTCCTGGGTTAGAATCCCCATATACATTCCCGGGTTAGAATCCCCATGTACAATCCCAGGGTTAGAATCCACATGTATATTCCCAGGGTTTAGAATCCCCATGTACATTCCCAGGGTTAGAATTCCCATGTATATTTGCGGGTTAGAATCCACATGTATATTCCCGGGTTAGAATCCACATGTACATTCCCGGTTTAGTTTACCCATGAACATTCCCGGGTTAGAATCCCCATATACATTCGCGGGTTAATATACCCATGAACTTTCCGGGATAGAAACCCATGTACATTCCCGAATTAGAATCCGCATGTACATTCCTGGGTTAGTATACCCATGAACATTCCCGGGTTAGAATCTCCATGTACATTCCTGGGTTAGAATCCCCATGTACATTCCTGGGTTAGTATACCCATAAATATTCCCGGGTTAGAATCCCCATGTACATTCCCGGGTTCGATTCTCCATGTACGTTCCCGGGTTCGAATCCCCATGTACATTCCCGGGTTAGAATCCCCATGTACATTCCCGGGTAAGATTCCCCAAGTACATTCCCTGGTTAGAATCCCCATGTACATTCCCAGGGTTGAATCCCCATGTACATTCCCAGGGTCAGAATCCCCATGTCCATTCCCGGATTAGTATCCCCATGTACATTCCCGGGTTAGAATCCCCATGTACATTCCTCGGTTAGAATCCCCATGTACATTCCTGGGTTAGTATACCCATGAATATTCCCGGGTTAGAATCCCCGTGTACATTCCCGTGTTAGAATCCCCATGTGCATTACCAGGTTAGAATCCCCATGTACATTTCCGAGTTAGAATCCCCATGTCCATTCCCGGGTTAGTATCCCCATGTACATTCACGGGTTAGAATCCCCATGTACATTCCTGGGTTAGTATCCCCATGTACATTTCCGGGTTAGAATTCCCATTTACATTCCTGGGTTAGAATCCCCATGTACATTCCTGGGTTAATATACCCATGAATATTCCCGGGTTAGAATCCCCATGTACATTCCTGGGTTAGAATCTCCATGTACTTCCCGGGTTAGAATCCCCATGTACATTCCAGGGTTAGAATCCCCATGTACATTCCCGGGTTACAATCCCCATATACATTCCCAGGATTAGTATCCCCGTGTACATTCCTGGGTTAGTATCCCCATGTACGTTCCTGGGTTAGAATCCCCATGTACATTCCCGGGTTAGTATCCCCATGTACATTCCCGGGTTAGTATCCCCATGTACATTCCTGGGTTATAATACCCATGTACATTCCCGAGTTAGAATCCCCATGTGCATTCCCCGGTTAGTATCCCCATGTACATTCCCGGGTTAGTATCCACATGTACATTCCCAGGGTTGGATTCCCCCAGATATATTCCCACGGTTAGAGTTCCCATGTACATTCCCGGGTTAGAATCCCCATGTACATTACCATGTTAGAATCCCCATGTACATTCGTGGGTTCGTATCCCCATATACATTCCCAGGGTTAGAATCCCCATATACATTCCCAAGGTTAGAATCTCCATGTATGTTCCTAGGTTGGAATCGAAATGTACATTCCTGGGTTAGAATCGCCATGTACATTCCCGGGTTAGACTCCCCATGTACATTCCAGGTTTAGTATACCCATGTACATTCCCGGGTTCGAATCCCCATGTACATTCCCGGATATGAATCCCCATTTATATTCCTGGGTTAGAATCCCCATATACATTCCCGGGTTAGAATTCCCATGTACATTTCCGGGTTAGAGTCCCCATCTATATTCCCGGGTTAGAATCCCCATGTACATTCCCGGTTTAGTTCATCCATGAACATTCCCGGGTAAGAATCCCCATGTACATTCGCGGGTTAATATACCCATGAACATTCCCGGGATAGAATCCTATGTACATACCCGGATTAGAATCCGCATGTACATTCCTGGGTTTGTATACCCATGAACATTCCCGGGTTAGAATCTTCATGTACATTCCTGGGTTAGAATCCCCATGTACATTCCTGGGTTAGTATACCCATAAATATTCCCGGGTTAGAATCTCCATGTACATTCCCGGTTTAGAATCCCCATATGCGTTCCCGGGTTAGAATCCCCATGTACATTCCTGGGTTAGAAACCCCATGTACATTCCCGGGTTAGAATCCCCAAGTACATTCCCGGGTTAGAATTCCCATGTACATTCACAGGATTTGAATCCCCATTTCCATTCCCAGGGCCAGAATCCCCATGTACATACCCGGGTTACACTCCCCATGTACATTCCCCAGGTTACAATCCCCATGTACATTCCCGAGTTAGAATCCCCATGTCCATTCCCGGGTTAGTATCCCCATGTACATTCCCGGGTTAGAATCCCCATGTACATTCCCGGGTTAGTATTCTCATGTACATTTCCGGGTTAGAATTCCCATTTACATTCCTGGGTTAGAATCCCCATGTACATTCCTGGGTTAATATACCCATGAATATTCCCGGATTAGAATCCCCATGTACATTCCCGGGTTAGAATCCCCATGTACTTCCCGGGTTAGAATCCCCATGTACATTCCCGGGTTAGAATCCCCATGTACATTCCCGGGTTACAATCCCCCTATACATTACAGGGTTAGTATCCCCATGTACATTCCTGGGTTAGTATCCCCATGTACGTTCCTGGGTTAGAATCCCCATGTACATTCCCGGGTTAGTATCCCCATGTACATTCCAGGGTTAAAATAGCCATGTACATTCCCGATTTAGAATCCCCATGTACATTCCCCGGTTAGTATCGCAATGTACATTCCCGGGTTAGTATCCACATGTACATTCCAAGGGTTGGATTCCCCCGGATATATTCCCAGGGTTAGAATTCCCATGTACATTCCCGGGTTAGAATCCCCATGTACATTCCCGTGTTAGAATCCCCATGTACATTCCTGGGTTCGTATCCCCATATACATTCCCAGGGTTAGAATCCCCATATACATTCCCAAGGTTAGAATCTCCATGTATGTTCCTGGGTTGGAATCCCCATGTACATTCCTGGGTTAGAATCGCCATGTACATTCCCGTGTTAGAATCCCCATGTACATTCCAGGGTTAGTATACCCAAGTACATTCCCGGGTTCGAATCCCCATGTACATTCCCGGGTTAGAATCCCCATGTACATTCCTGGGTTAGAATCCCCATATACATTCCCGGGTTAGAATCCCCATGTACAATCCCAGGGTTAGAATCCACATGTATATTCCCAGGGTTTAGAATCCCCATGTACATTCCCAGGGTTAGAATTCCCATGTATATTTGCGGGTTAGAATCCACATGTATATTCCCGGGTTAGAAACCACATGTACATTCCCGGGTTAGTTTACCCATGAACATTCCCGGGTTAGAATCCCCATATACATTCGCGGGTTAATATACCCATGAACTTTCCGGGATAGAAACCCATGTACATTCCCGAATTAGAATCCGCAAGTACATTCCTGGGTTAGTATACCCATGAACATTCCCGGGTTAGAATCTCCATGTACATTCCTGGGTTAGAATCCCCATGTACATTCCTGGGTTAGTATACCCATAAATATTCCCGGGTTAGAATCCCCATGTACATTCCCGGGTTAGAATCTCCATGTACGTTCCCGGGTTCGAATCCCCATGTACATTCCCGGGTTAGAATCCCCATGTACATTCCCGGGTTAGATTCCCCAAGTACATTCCCTGGTTAGAATCCCCATGTTCATTCCCAGGGTTGAATCCCCATGTACATTCCCGGGTTAGAATCCCCATGTACATTCCTGGGTTAGAATCCCCATATGCATTCCCGGGTTAGAATCCCCATGTACAATCCCAGGGTTAGAATCCACATGTACATTCCCAGGGTTTAGAATCCCCATGTACATTCCCAGGGTTAGAATTCCCATGTATATTTCCGGGTTAGAATTCCATGTATATTCCCGGGTTAGATTCCCCATGTACATTCCCGGGTTAGTTTACCCATGAACATTCCCGGGTTAGAATCCCCATGTATATTCGCGGGTTAATATACCCATGTACATTCCCCGGGTTACAATCCCTATATATATTCCCAGGGTTAGTATCCCCATGTACATTCCTGGGTTAGTATCCCCATGTACGTTCCTGGGTTAGGATCCCCATGTACATTCCCGAGTTAGAATCCCCATGTACATTCCCGGGTTAGTATCCCCTTGTACATTCCCGGGATGGAATACCCATGTACATTCCTGGGTTAGAATCCCCATGTACATTCCTGGGTTAGTATACCCATGAATATTCCCGGGTTAGAATTCCCGTGTACATTCCTCGGTTAGAATCCCCATGTACATACCCAGGTTTGAATCCCCTTGTACATTCCCGGGTTAGTATCCAAATGTACATTCCTAGGGTTGGATTCCCCCAGATATATTCCCAGGGTTAGAATCCCCATGTATGTTCCTGGGTTAGAATCCCCATGTACATTCCCGTGTTAGAATCCCGATGTACATTTTTGGGTTCGTATCCCCATGTACATTCCAAGGGTTAGTATACCCATGTACATTCACATTTTAGAATCCCCATGTACTTTCCCGGGATGGAATCCCCATGTACATTCCCGGGTTGAAATCCCCATATACATTCCCGGGTTAGAATGCCCATGTATATTCCTGTGTTGAATCCCCATGTACATTACCAGTTTAAAATCCCCATGTACATTCCCGATGTAGAATCCCCATGTATATTCCAGGGTTAGTATCCCCATGTACATACCCGGGTTAGTGTCCCCTTGTACGTTCCTGGGTTAGAATCCCCGTATACATTCCCGGGATAGATTCCCCATGGACATCCCCAGGTTAGAATCCCCATGCCCATTCCCGGGTTCAAATCCCCATGCACATTCCCGGGTTAAAATCCCCATGTACATTCCCGGGGTTGAATTCCCCTTGTACATTTCCGGGTTAGAATCCCCATATACATTCCCGGGTTAGAAGCCCCATGTATATTCCCAGGGTTAGAAATCACATGTACATTCCCAGGGTTTAGAATCCCCATGTACATTCCCAGGGTTAAAATGCCCATGTACATTCCCGGATTAGAATCCCCATGTATATTCCCGGGTTAGCATCCCCATGTACATTCCCTGGTTAGTTTACCCATGAACACTCCCGGGTTAGAATCCCCATGTACATTCCCGTGTAAGAATTCCCGTCTACATTCCCGGGTTAGAATCCCCATGTACATTCCCGGTTTAGAATCCCCATGTACGAGCCTGGGTTAGAATCCCCATGTACATTCCCGGGTTAGAATCCCCATGTACATTCCCGGGTTAGAATCCCCTAGTACATTCCCGGGTTAGAATCCCCATATACATTCCCAGGGTTAAAATCCCCATGTACATTCCCGGGTTAGAATCCCCTTGTACATTCCCAGGGTTATATTCGCCATGTACATTCCTGGATTAGAATCCCCATGTAGAGTCCCGGGTTAGAATCCCCATGTACATTCCCAGGGATGGAATCCCCATGTACATTCACAGGGTTAGAATCCCCATGTTCATTCCCAGGGTTAGAATTACCATGTACATTCCCGGGTTTGAATCCCCATGTACATTCCCGTGTTAGAATTCCCATGTACATTCCCAGGGATGGAATCCTCATGTACATTCACAGGATTAGAATACCCATGTTCATTCCCAGGTTTAGAATTCCCATGTACATTCCGGGGTTAGAATCCCCATGTAAATTTCCGGGTTAGAATCCCCATGTACATTCCCGGGTTAGAATCCCCATGTACATTCCTGGGTTAGTATAACCATATACAATCCCGGGTTAGTGTCCCTATGTACATTCCCGGGTTAGAATCCCCAAGTACATTCCCAGGTTAGAATCCCCATGTACATTCCCGGGTTAAAATCCCCATGTACATTCCAGAGTTAGTAGACCCATGTACATTCCCGCGTTAGAATCCCCATGTACATTCCCGGGTTAGGATCACCATGTACATTCGCGGATTAGTATCCCCATGTAGAGTCCCGGGTTAGAATCCCCATGTACATTCCCAGGGATGGAATCCCCATGTACATTCACAGGGTTAGAATCCCCATGTACATTCCCAGGGTTAGAATTTCTATTGTACATTTCCGGGTTAGAATCCACATGAACATTCCCAGGGTTAGAATCCCCATGTACATTCCCAGTTTAGAATCCCCGTGTACATTCCCGGGTTAGAATCCCCATGTACATTCCCGGGTTAGAATCCCCATGTGCGTTCCTGGGTTAGAATAACCATGTACATTCCCGGTTTAGAATCCCCATGTACATTACCGGATTAGAATCCCCATGTACATTCCCAGGTTAGTATACCCATGAACATTCCCGGGTTAGAATCCCCATGAACATTCCTGGGTTAGAATCCCCATGTACATTCCTGGGTTAGTATACCCATGAATATTCCCGGGTTAGAAAAGCCATGTACATTCCCGGGTTAGAATCCCCATGTACTTTCCCGGGTTAGAATCCCCATGTACATTCCCGGGTTTGAATCCCCATGTACATTCCCGGGTTAGAATCCCCTAGTACTTTCCAGGGTTTGAATCCCCATGTACATTCCCAGGGTTAGAAACCCCTATTACATTCCCGGGTTAGAATCCGATGTACATTCCCGGATTAGAATCCCCATGTACATTCCCGGGTTAGTATACCCATGAACATTCCCGGGTTAGAATCCCCATGTACATTCCTGGGTTAGAATCCCCATGTACATTCATGGGTTAGTATACCATGAATATTCCAGGGTTAGAAAACCCATGTAGATTCCCGGGTTAAAATCCCCATGTACTTTCCCGGGTTAGAATCCCCATGTACATTCCCGGGTTAGAATCCCCATGTACATTCCCAGGGTGAGAATCCCCATGTACATTCCCATGGTCAGAATCCCCATGTACATTCCTGGGTTACAATCCCCATGTAGATTCCCCAGTTTACAATCCCCAAATACATTCCAAGGGTTAGTATCCCCATGTACATTCCTGGGTTAGTATCCCCATGTACATTCCCGGGTTAGAAAACTCATGTACATTCCCGGTTTAGAATCCCCATGTACTTCCCGGGTTAGAATCCCCATGTACATTCCCGGGTTAGAATCACCATGTACATTCCCGGGTTAGAATCCCCAAGTACATTCCCGGGTTAGAATCCCCATGTACATTCCCAGGGTTAGAATCCCCATGTACAATCCCAGGGTCAAAATCTCTATGTACATACCCGGGTTTCAATCCCCATGTACATTCCCCGGGTTACAATCCTCATATACATTCGCAGGGTTAGTATCCCCATGTACATTCCTGGGTTAGTATCCCCATGTACATTCCTGGGTTAGAATACCCATGTGGATTCCCGAGTTAGAATCCCCATGTACATTCCCGGGTTAGTATCCCCATGTACATTCCCGGGTTAGTAACCACATGTACATTCCCAGGGTTGGATTCCCCCAGATATATTCCCAGGGTTAGAATTCCCATGTACATTCCCGCTTTAGAATCACCATGTACATTCCCAGGGATAGAATCCCCATGTACATTCCTGGGTTCGTATCCCCATATACATTCCCAAGGTTAGAATCCCCATATACATTCCCAAGGTTAGAATCCCCATGTATGTTCCTGGATTGGAATCCCCATGTACATTCCTGGGTTAGAATCGCCATGTGCATTCCCGGGTTAGAATCCCCATATACATTCCAGGGTTAGTATACCCATGTACATTCCAGGGTTCGAATCCCCATTTATATTCCCGGGTTAGAATCCCCATGTAAATTCCTGGGTTAGAATCCCCATAGGCATTCCCGGGTTAGAATCCCCATGTACAATCCCAGGATTAGAATCCACATGTACATTCCCAGGGTTTAGAATCCCCATGTACATTCCCAGGGTTATAATTCCATTGTACATTTCCGGGTTAGAATCCCCATGTATATTCCCGGGTTAGAATCCCCATGTACATTCCCGGGTTATAATCTCCATGTACATTCCTGGGTTAGAATCCCCATGTACATTCCTGGGTTAGTATCCCCATGTACTTTCCCGGGTTAGAATCCCCATGTACATTCCCAGTGTCAGAATCCCCATGTACATACCCGGGTTAGAATCCCCATGTACATTCCAGGGTTAGTATACCCATGTACATTCCCGGTATGGAATCCCCATGTACATTCCCGGGTTAGATTCCCCAAGTACATTCCCTGGTTAGAATCCCCATGTTCATTCCCAGGGTTGAATCCCCATGTACATTCCCGGGTTAGAATCCCCATGTACATTCCTGGGTTAGAATCCCCATATGCATTCCCGGGTTAGAATCCCCATGTACAATCCCAGGGTTAGAATCCACATGTACATTCCCAGGGTTTAGAATCCCCATGTACATTCCCAGGGTTAGAATTCCCATGTATATTTCCGGGTTAGAATTCCATGTATATTCCCGGGTTAGATTCCCCATGTACATTCCCGGGTTAGTTTACCCATGAACATTCCCGGGTTAGAATCCCCATGTATATTCGCGGGTTAATATACCCATGTACATTCCCCGGGTTACAATCCCTATATATATTCCCAGGGTTAGTATCCCCATGTACATTCCTGGGTTAGTATCCCCATGTACGTTCCTGGGTTAGGATCCCCATGTACATTCCCGAGTTAGAATCCCCAT
Source organism: Pristiophorus japonicus (assembly GCF_044704955.1). Taxonomy (NCBI): domain Eukaryota; kingdom Metazoa; phylum Chordata; class Chondrichthyes; family Pristiophoridae; genus Pristiophorus; species Pristiophorus japonicus. The sequence goes on from NC_092011.1 coordinate 12,887,873, forward strand.
GTACATTCCCGGGTTAGTATCCCCTTGTACATTCCCGGGATGGAATACCCATGTACATTCCTGGGTTAGAATCCCCATGTACATTCCTGGGTTAGTATACCCATGAATATTCCCGGGTTAGAATTCCCGTGTACATTCCTCGGTTAGAATCCCCATGTACATACCCAGGTTTGAATCCCCTTGTACATTCCCGGGTTAGTATCCAAATGTACATTCCTAGGGTTGGATTCCCCCAGATATATTCCCAGGGTTAGAATCCCCATGTATGTTCCTGGGTTAGAATCCCCATGTACATTCCCGTGTTAGAATCCCGATGTACATTTTTGGGTTCGTATCCCCATGTACATTCCAAGGGTTAGTATACCCATGTACATTCACATTTTAGAATCCCCATGTACTTTCCCGGGATGGAATCCCCATGTACATTCCCGGGTTGAAATCCCCATATACATTCCCGGGTTAGAATGCCCATGTATATTCCTGTGTTGAATCCCCATGTACATTACCAGTTTAAAATCCCCATGTACATTCCCGATGTAGAATCCCCATGTACATTCCAGGGTTAGTATCCCCATGTACATACCCGGGTTAGTGTCCCCTTGTACGTTCCTGGGTTAGAATCCCCGTATACATTCCCGGGATAGATTCCCCATGGACATCCCCAGGTTAGAATCCCCATGCCCATTCCCGGGTTCAAATCCCCATGCACATTCCCGGGTTAAAATCCCCATGTACATTCCCGGGGTTGAATTCCCCTTGTACATTTCCGGGTTAGAATCCCCATATACATTCCCGGGTTAGAAGCCCCATGTATATTCCCAGGGTTAGAAATCACATGTACATTCCCAGGGTTTAGAATCCCCATGTACATTCCCAGGGTTAAAATGCCCATGTACATTCCCGGATTAGAATCCCCATGTATATTCCCGCGTTAGCATCCCCATGTACATTCCCTGGTTAGTTTACCCATGAACATTCCCGGGTTAGAATCCCCATGTACATTCCCGTGTAAGAATTCCCGGGTTAGAATCCCCATGTACATTCCCGGTTTAGAATCCCCATGTACGAGCCTGGGTTAGAATCCCCATGTACATTCCCGGGTTAGAATCCCCATGTACATTCCCGGGTTAGAATCCCCTAGTACATTCCCGGGTTAGAATCCCCATATACATTCCCAGGGTTAGAATCCCCATGTACATTCCCGGGTTAGAATCCCCTTGTACATTCCCAGGGTTATAATCGCCATGTACATTCCTGGATTAGAATCCCCATGTAGAGTCCCGGGTTAGAATCCCCATGTACATTCCCAGGGATGGAATCCCCATGTACAATCACAGTGTTAGAATCCCCATGTTCATTCCCAGGGTTAGAATTACCATGTACATTCCCGGGTTTGAATCCCCATGTACATTCCCGTGTTAGAATTCCCATGTACATTCCCAGGGATGGAATCCTCATGTACATTCACAGGATTAGAATACCCATGTTCATTCCCAGGTTTAGAATTCCCATGTACATTCCGGGGTTAGAATCCCCATGTAAATTTCCGGGTTAGAATCCCCATGTACATTCCCGGGTTAGAATCCCCATGTACATTCCTGGGTTAGTATAACCATATACAATCCCGGGTTAGTGTCCCTATGTACATTCCCGGGTTAGAATCCCCAAGTACATTCCCAGGTTAGAATCCCCATGTACATTCCCGGGTTAAAATCCCCATGTACATTCCAGAGTTAGTAGACCCATGTACATTCCCGCGTTAGAATCCCCATGTACATTCCCGGGTTAGGATCACCATGTACATTCGCGGATTAGTATCCCCATGTAGAGTCCCGGGTTAGAATCCCCATGTACATTCCCAGGGATGGAATCCCCATGTACATTCACAGGGTTAGAATCCCCATGTACATTCCCAGGGTTAGAATTTCTATTGTACATTTCCGGGTTAGAATCCACATGAACATTCCCAGGGTTAGAATCCCCATGTACATTCCCAGTTTAGAATCCCCGTGTACATTCCCGGGTTAGAATCCCCATGTACATTCCCGGGTTAGAATCCCCATGTGCGTTCCTGGGTTAGAATAACCATGTACATTCCCGGTTTAGAATCCCCATGTACATTACCGGATTAGAATCACAATGTACATTCCCAGGTTAGTATACCCATGAACATTCCCGGGTTAGAATCCCCATGTACATTCCTGGGTTAGAATCCCCATGTACATTCCTGGGTTAGTATACCCATGAATATTCCCGGGTTAGAAAAGCCATGTACATTCCCGGGTTAGAATCCCCATGTACTTTCCCGGGTTAGAATCCCCATGTACATTCCCGGGTTTGAATCCCCATGTACATTCCCGGGTTAGAATCCCCTAGTACTTTCCAGGGTTTGAATCCCCATGTACATTCCCAGGGTTAGAAACCCCTATTACATTCCCGGGTTAGAATCCGATGTACATTCCCGGATTAGAATCCCCATGTACATTCCTGGGTTAGTATACCCATGAACATTCCCGGGTTAGAATCCCCATGTACATTCCTGGGTTAGAATCCCCATGTACATTCATGGGTTAGTATACCATGAATATTCCAGGGTTAGAAAACCCATGTAGATTCCCGGGTTAAAATCCCCATGTACTTTCCCGGGTTAGAATCCCCATGTACATTCCCGGGTTAGAATCCCCATGTACATTCCCAGGGTGAGAATCCCCATGTACATTCCCATGGTCAGAATCCCCATGTACATTCCTGGGTTACAATCCCCATGTAGATTCCCCAGTTTACAATCCCCAAATACATTCCAAGGGTTAGTATCCCCATGTACATTCCTGGGTTAGTATCCCCATGTACATTCCCGGGTTAGAATCCTCATGTACATTCCCGGTTTAGAATCCCCATGTACATTCCTGGGTTACAATCCCCATGTAAATTCCCCAGTTTACAATCCCCAAATACATTCCAAGGGTTAGTATCCCCATGTACATTCCTGGGTTAGTATCCCCATGTACATTCCCGGGTTAGAATCCTCATGTACAATCCCCGTTTAGAATCCCCATGTACTTCCCGGGTTAGAATCCCCATGTACATTCCCGGGTTAGAATCACCATGTACATTCCCGGGTTAGAATCCCCAAGTACATTCCCGGGTTAGAATCCCCATGTACATTCCCAGGGTTAGAATCCCCATGTACAATCCCAGGGTCAAAATCTCTATGTACATACCCGGGTTTCAATCCCCATGTACATTCCCCGGGTTACAATCCTCATATACATTCGCAGGGTTAGTATCCCCATGTACATTCCTGGGTTAGTATCCCCATGTACATTCCTGGGTTAGAATACCCATGTGGATTCCCGAGTTAGAATCCCCATGTACATTCCCGGGTTAGTATCCCCATGTACATTCCCGGGTTAGTAACCACATGTACATTCCCAGGGTTGGATTCCCCCAGATATATTCCCAGGGTTAGAATTCCCATGTACATTCCCGCTTTAGAATCACCATGTACATTCCCAGGGATAGAATCCCCATGTACATTCCTGGGTTCGTATCCCCATATACATTCCCAAGGTTAGAATCCCCATATACATTCCCAAGGTTAGAATCCCCATGTATGTTCCTGGATTGGAATCCCCATGTACATTCCTGGGTTAGAATCGCCATGTGCATTCCCGGGTTAGAATCCCCATATACATTCCAGGGTTAGTATACCCATGTACATTCCAGGGTTCGAATCCCCATTTATATTCCCGGGTTAGAATCCCCATGTAAATTCCTGGGTTAGAATCCCCATAGGCATTCCCGGGTTAGAATCCCCATGTACAATCCCAGGATTAGAATCCACATGTACATTCCCAGGGTTTAGAATCCCCATGTACATTCCCAGGGTTATAATTCCATTGTACATTTCCGGGTTAGAATCCCCATGTATATTCCCGGGTTAGAATCCCCATGTACATTCCCGGGTTATAATCTCCATGTACATTCCTGGGTTAGAATCCCCATGTACATTCCTGGGTTAGTATCCCCATGTACATTCCCGGGTTAGAATCCCCATGTACATTCCCAGTGTCAGAATCCCCATGTACATACCCGGGTTAGAATCCCCATGTACATTCCAGGGTTAGTATACCCATGTACATTCCCGGTATGGAATCCCCATGTACATTCCCGGGTTAGAATCCACATGTATTTTCCCGGGTTAGAATCCCCATGTGCATTCCCGGGTAAGAATCCCCATGTACATTCCTGGCTTAGAATCCACATTTATATACCCGGGTTAGAATCCCCATGTACATTCTTAGGGTTAGTATCCCCTTGTACATTCCCGGGTTAGAATCCCTATGTACATTCACGTGTTAGAATCCCCATGTACATTCCCGGGTTAGTATCCCCATGTACATTCCCCGGTTAGTATCCCCATGTACATTTCCAGGGTTGGAATCGCCCATATACATTCCCGGGTTAGAATCCCGATGTACATTCCCAGGTTAGAATCCACTTGTACATTCCAGGGTTAGATTCCCCATGTGCATTCCAGGGTTAGTATACCCATGTACATTCCCTGTTTAGAATCCCCATGTACATTCCCGGGTTAGAATACACATGTACATTCCCGGGATGAAATCCCCATATACTTTCCCGGGTTAGAAACCCATATACATTCCCAGGGTTAGAATCCCCATGTACATTCCCATGGTTAGAATGCAAATGAATATTCCCAGGTTTAGAATCCCCAAGTACATTCCCAGGGTTAGAATCCCCATGTACTACCCGGTTAACAATCTCCATGTACATTGCCGGGTTACAATCCCCATGTACATTCCCAGGGTTAGTATCCCCAAGAACATTCCCGGGTTAGTATCCCCATGTACGCTCCCGGGTTAGAATCTCCATGTACTTTCCCGGGTTAGAATCCCCATGTACATTCCCGGGTTAGAATCACCATGTACATTCCCGGGTTAGAATCCCCAAGTACATTCCCGGGTTAGAATCCCCATGTACATTCCCAGGGTTAGAATCCCCATGTACAATCCCAGGGTCAAAATCTCCATGTACATACCCGGGTTTCAATCCCCATGTACATTCCCCGGGTTACAATCCTCATATACATTCGCAGGGTTAGTATCCCCATGTACATTCCTGGGTTAGTATCCCCATGTACATTCCTGGGTTAGAATACCCATGTGGATTACCGAGTTAGAATCCCCATGTACATTCCCGGGTTAGTATCCCCATGTACATTCCCGGGTTAGTAACCACATGTACATTCCCAGGGTTGGATTCCCCCAGATATATTCCCAGGGTTAGAATTCCCATGTACTTTCCCGCTTTAGAATCACCATGTACATTCCCAGGGATAAAATCCCCATGTACATTCCTGGGTTCGTATCCCCATATACATTCCCAGGGTTAGAATCCCCATATACATTCCCAAGGTTAGAATCCCCATGTATGTTCCTGGATTGGAATCCCCATGTACATTCCTGGGTTAGAATCGCCATGTGCATTCCCGGGTTAGAATCCCCATGTACATTCCAGGGTTAGTATACCCATGTACATTCCCGGGTTCGAATCCCAATGTATATTCCCGGGTTAGAATCCCCATGTAAATTCCTGGGTTAAAATCCCCATATGCATTCCCGGGTTAGAATCCCCATGTACAATCAAGGGTTAGAATCCACATGTACATTCCCAGGGTTTAGAATCCCCATGTACATTCCAAGGGTTAGAATTCCATTGTACATTTCCGGGTTAGAATCCCCATGTATATTCCCGGGTTAGAATCCCCATGTACATTCCCGGGTTATAATCTCCATGTACATTCCTGGGTTAGAATCTCCATGTACATTCCTGGGTTAGTATCCCCATGTACTTTCCCGGGTTAGAATCTCCATGTACATTCCCAGTGTCAGAATCCCCATGTACATACCCGGGTTAGAATCCCCATGTACATTCCAGGGTTAGTATACCCATGTACATTCCCGGTATGGAATCCCCATGTACATTTCCGGGTTAGAATCCACATGTATTTTCCCGGGTTAGAATCCCCATGTGCATTCCCGGGTAAGAATCCCCATGTACATTCCCGGCTTAGAATCCACATTTATATACCCGGGTTAGAATCCCCATGTACATTCTTAGGGTTAGTATCCCCATGTACATTCCCGGGTTAGAATACCTATGTATATTCACGTGTTAGAATCCCCATGTACATCCCCGGGTTAGTATCCCCATTTACATTCCCCGGTTAGTATGGCCATGTACATTTCCAGGGTTGGAATTGCCCATATACATTCCCGGGTTAGAATCCCGATGTACATTCCCAGGTTAGAAACCACTTGTACATTCCAGGGTTAGATTCCCCATGTGCATTCCAGGGTTAGTATAACCATGTACATTCCCTGTTTAGAATCCCCATGTACATTCCCGGATTAGAATACGCATGTACATTCCCGGGATGAAATCCCCATATACTTTCCCGGGTTAGAAACCCATATTCATTCCCAGGGTTAGAATCCCCATGTACATTCCCACAGTTAGAATGCAAATGAATATTCCCAGGTTTAGAATCCCCAAGTACATTCCCAGGGTTAGAATCCCCATGTACTACCCGGTTAACAATCTCCATGTACATTGCCGGGTTACAATCCCCATGTACATTCCCAGGGTTAGTATCCCCAAGTACATTCCCGGGTTAGTATCCCCATGTACGCTCCCGGGTCAGAATCTCCATGTACTTTCCTGGGTTAGAATCCCCATGTACATTCCCGGGTTAGAATACACATGTACATTCCCATGTTGAAATCCCCATATACATTCCCGGGTTAGAATCCCCATATACATTCACAGGGTTAGAATCCCCATGTTCATTCCAAGGTTAGAATCCACATGTACATTCCAGGGTTAGAATCCCCATGTACATTCCCGGGATGGAATCCCCATATACATTCACGGGTTAGTATCCCCATGGACATTCCCGGGTTAGAATGCAAATGAATATTCCCAGTTTTAGAATTCCCAAGTACATTCCCAGCGTTAGAATCCCCATGTAATACCCGGTTAACAATCTCCATGTACATTGCCGGGTTACAATCCCCATGTACATTCCCAGGGTTAGTATCCCAAAGTACATTCCCGGGTTAGTATCCCCATGTACGCTCCCGGGTTAGAATTTCCATGTACTTTCCCGGGTTAGAATCCCCATGTACATTCCCGGGTTAGAATACACATGTACATTCCCGGGTTATAATCTCCATGTACATTCCTGGGTTAGAATCCCCATGTACTTTCCTGGGTTAGTATCCCCATGTACTTTCCCGGGTTAGAATCCACATGTACATTCCTAGTGTCAGAATCCCCATGTACATACCCGGGTTACAATCTCCATGTACATTCCCCGGGTTACAATCTCCATATACATTCCTAGGGTTAGTATCCCCATGTACATTCCTGGGTTAGTATCCCCATGTACGTTCCCGGGTTAGAATCCCCATGTATATTCCCGAGTTTGAATCCCCATATACATTCCCAGCATTAGTAAACCCATGTACATTCCCGAGTAAGAATCCCCATGTACATTCACGGGTTAGTATCCCCATGTACATTCCCGGGTTAGTAGCCAAATATACTTTCCCAGGGTTGGATTCCCCCAGATATATTCCCATGGTTAGAATCCCCATGTATGTTCCTGGGTTAAAATCCCCATGTACATTCCCGTGTTAGAATCCCCATGTACATTCCTGGGTTCGTATTCCCATGTACATTCCAAGGGTTAGTATACCCATGTACATTCACATTTTAGAATCCCCATGTACATTCCTGGGATGGAATCCCCATGTACATTTCCGGGTTGAAATTCCCATATACATTCCCGGGTTAGAATGCCCATGTACTCTCCCATGGTTAGAATCCCAAAGTACATTCCCACGGTTGGCATCCCCATGTAAATTCCCAGGGTTAGAATCCCCTTGTACATTCCCAGGGTTAGAATCCCCATGTACATTCCCATGTTGAATCCCCATGTACATTACCAGTTTAGAATCCCCATGTACATTCCCGGGTTAGAATCCCCATGTACATTCCCAGGTTAGTATCCCCATGTACATTCCCGGGTTAGAATGCCCTTGTACGTTCCCAGGGTGAGAATCCCCATGTACATTCCCGGATTTGTATCCACATGTCCATGAGTGGGTTAGAATCCCCATGGACATTCCAGGGATTTAATCCCCATGTACATTCCCAGATTACAAACCCCATGTACATTCCCTGGTTAGAATCCCCATGTACATTCCCGGGATAGAATCCCCGTGTACATTCCACAGTTAGTATACCCATATACATTACCGGGTTAAAATCCCCATGTACATTCCTGGGATAGAATCCCCATGTACATTCCTGGGTTAGTATCCCCATGTACTTTCACGGGTTAGAATCCACATGTACATTCCCAGTGTCAGAATCCCCATGTACATACCCGGGTTACAATCCACATGTACATTCCCCGGGTTACAATCTCCATATACATTCCCAGGGTTAGTATCCCCATGTACATTCCTGGGTTAGCATCCCCATGTACATTCCCGGGTTAGAATCCCCATGTATATTCCCAAGTTAGAATCCCCATATACATTCCCAGCGTTAGTAAACCCATGTACATTCCCGAGTAAGAATCCCCATGTACATTCACGGGTTAGTATCCCCATGTACATTCCCGGGTTAGTAGCCAAATATACTTTCCCAGGGTTGGATTCCCCCAGATATATTCCCAGGGTTAGAATCCCCATGTATGTTCCTGGGTTAGAATCCCCATGTACATTCCCGTGTTAGAATCCACATGTACATTCCTGGGTTCGTATTCCCATGTACATTCCAAGGGTTAGTATACCCATGTACATTCACATTTTAGAATCCCCATGTACATTCCCGGGATGGAATCCCCATGTACATTTCCGGGTTGAAATCCCCATATACATTCCCGGGTTAGAATGCCCATGTACTCTCCCATGGTTAGAATCCCAAAGTACATTCCCACGGTTAGCATCCCCATGTAAATTCCCAGGGTTAGAATCCCCTTGTACATTCCCAGGGTTAGAATCCCCATGTACATTCCCATGTTGAATCCCCATGTACATTACCAGTTTAGAATCCCCATGTACATTCCCGGGTTAGAATCCCCATGTACATTCCCGGGTTAGTATCCCCATGTACATTCCCGGGTTAGAATGCCCTTGTACATTCCCAGGGTGAGAATCCCCATGTACATTCCCAGATTTGTATCCACATGTCCATGAGTGGGTTAGAATCCCCAAGGACATTCCAGGGATATAATCCCCATGTACATTTCCAGGTTACAAACCCCATGTACATTCCCTGGTTAGAATCCCCATGTACATTCCCGGGATAGAATCCCCGTGTACATTCCACGGTTAGTATACCCATGTACATTACCGGGTTAAAATCCCCATGAACATTCCCGGGTTAGAATCCCCATGCACATTCCCGGCTTAGAATCCCCATGTACATTCCCAGGGTTAGAATCCCCATGTACATTCCCGGGTAACAATCTCCATGTTCATTCCCGGGTTACAATCCCCATGTACATTCCCAGGTTTAGTATCCCAGTGTACATTCCCGGGTTTATATCCCCATGTACATTCCCTTGTTAGATTCCACATGTACATTCCCGGGTTAGAATCCCCATGTAAATTTCAGGGTTAGTGTACCCATGTACATTACCGGGTTAGAATCCCCATGTACATTCCTGGGTTAGAATCCCCATGTACATTCTCGGGTTAGAATACCCATGCACATTCCAGGGTTAGAATTCCCATGTACATTCCCAGGGTTAGAATCCCCATGTACATTCCCAGGAATAGAATCCCCATGTACATACCCGGGTTACAATCCCCATGTACATTCCCCGGGTTACAATCTCCATATACATTCCCAGGGTTAGTATCCCAATGTACATTCCTGGGTTACAATCTCCATATACATTCCCAGGGTTAGTATCCCAATGTACATTCCTGGGTTAGTATCTCCATGTACGCTCCCGGGGTTATAATCCCCATGTATATTCCCGAGTTAGAATCCCCATGTTCATTCCCGGGTTTGTATCCCCATGTACATTCCCGAGTTAGAACCCCCATGTACATTCCCAGGGTTAGAATCCTCATGTACATTCCCAGGGTCAGAATCCCCATGTACATACCCGGGTTACAATCCCCATGTACATTCCCCGGGTTACAATCCCCATATACATTCCCAGCGTTAGTAAACCCATGTACATTCCCGAGTAAGAATCCCCATGTACATTCCCGGGTTAGTATCCCATGTACATTCCCGGGTTAGTATCCAAATGTACATTCCCAGGGTTGGATTCCCCCAGATATATTCCCAGTGTTAGAATCCCCATGTATGTTGCTGGGTTGGAATCCCCATGCACATTCCCGTGTTAAAATCCCCATGTACATTCCTGGGTTAGTATCCCCATGTACTTTCCCGGGTTAGAATCCACATGTACATTCCCAGTGTCAGAATCCCCATGTACATACCCGGGTTACAATCCACATGTACATTCCCCGGGTTACAATCTCCATATACATTCCCAGGGTTAGTATCCCCATGTACATTCCTGGGTTAGCATCCCCATGTACATTCCCGGGTTAGAATCCCCATGTATATTCCCAAGTTAGAATCCCCATATACATTCCCAGCGTTAGTAAACCCATGTACATTCCTGAGTAAGAATCCCCATGTACATTCACGGGTTAGTATCCCCATGTACATTCCCGGGTTAGTAGCCAAATATACTTTCCCAGGGTTGGATTCCCCCAGATATATTCCCAGGGTTAGAATCCCCATGTATGTTCCTGGGTTAGAATCCCCATGTACATTCCCGAGTTAGAATCCCCATGTACATTCCTGGGTTTGTATTCCCATGTACATTCCAAAGGTTAGTATATCCATGTACATTCACATTTTAGAATCCCCATGTACATTCCTGGGATGGAATCCCCATGTACATTTCCGGGTTGAAATCCCCATATACATTCCCGGGTTAGAATGCCCATGTACTCTCCCATGATTAGAATCCCAAAGTACATTCCCACGGTTAGCATCCCCATGTAAATTCCCAGGGTTAGAATCCCCTTGTACATTCCCAGGGTTAGAATCCCCATGTACATTCCCATGTTGAATCCCCATGTACATTACCAGTTTAGAATCCCCATGTACATTCCCGGGTTAGAATCCCCATGTACATTCCCGGGTTAGTATCCCCATGTACATTCCCGGGTTAGAATGCCCTTGTACATTCCCAGGGTGAGAATCCCCATGTACATTCCCGGATTTGTATCCACATGTCCATGAGTGGGTTAGAATCCCCAAGGACATTCCAGGGATATAATCCCCATGTACATTCCCAGGTTACAAACCCCATGTACATTCCCTGGTTAGAATACCCATGAACATTCCCGGGATATAATCCCCGTGTACATTCCACGGTTAGTATACCCATATACATTACCGGGTTAAAATCCCCATGAACATTCCCGGGTTAGAATCCCCATGCACATTCCCGGCTTAGAATCCCCATGTACATTCCCAGGGTTAGAATCCCCATGTACATTCCCGGGTAACAATCTCCATGTTCATTCCCGGGTTACAATCCCCATGTACATTCCCAGGTTTAGTATCCCAGTGTACATTCTCGGGTTTATATCCCCATGTACATTCCCTTGTTAGATTCCACATGTACATTCCCGGGTTAGAATCCCCATGTAAATTTCAGGGTTAGTGTACCCATGTATATTACCGGGTTAGAATCCCCATGTACATTCCCGGGTTAGAATCCCCATGTACATTCCCGGGTTAGAATCCCCATGCACATTCCAGGGTTAGAATTCCCATGTACATTCCCAGGGTTAGAATCCCCATGCACATTCCCAGGGATAGAATCCCCATGTACATACCCGGGTTACAATCCCCATGTACATTCCCCGGGTTACAATCTCCATATACATTCCCAGGGTTAGTATCCCCATGTACATTCCTGGGTTAGTATCCCCATGTACGTTCCCGGGTTAGAATCCCCATGTATATTCCCGAGTTAGAATCCCCATGTACATTCCCGGGTTTGTATCCCCATGTACATTCGCGGGTTAGAACCCCCATGTACATTCCTGGGTTAGAAACCCATGTACATTCCTGGGTTAGTTTACCCATGAATATTCCCGGGTTAGAATCCCCATGTACATTCCCGGGTTAGAATCCCCATGTACATACCCGTGTTAGAATCCCCAAGTACATTCCCGGGTTAGAATCCCCAAGTACATTCGCGGGTTAGAATCCCCATGTACATTCCCAGTGTTAGAATCCTCATGTACATTCCCAGGGTCAGAATCCCCATGTACATACCCGGGTTACAATCCCCATGTACATTCCCCGGGTTACAATCCCCATATACATTCCCAGCGTTAGTAAACCCATGTACATTCCCGAGTAAGAATCCCCATGTACATTCCCGGGTTAGTATCCCATGTACATTCCCGGGTTAGTATCCAAATGTACATTCCCAGGGTTGGATTCCCCCAGATATATTCCCAGGGTTAGAATCCCCATGTATCTTCCTGGGTTGGAATCCCCATGCACATTCCCGTGTTAAAATCCCCATGTACATTCCTGGGTTCGTATTCCCATGTGCATTCCAAGGGTTAGTATACCCATGTACATTGACATTTTAGAATCCCCATGTACATTCCCGGGATGGAATCCCCATGTACATTCCCGGGTTGAAATCCCCATATACATTCCCGGTTTAGAATGCCCATGTTATTTCCCATGGTTAGAATCCCAATGTACATTCCCACGGTTAGAATCCCCATGTAAATTGCCAGGGTTAGAATCCCCTTGTACATTCCCAGGGTTAGAATCCCCATGTACATTCCCATGTTGAATCCCCATGTACATTACCAGTTTAGAATCCCCATGTACATTCCCGGGTTAGAATCCCCATGTACATTACCGGGTTAGTATCCCCATGTACATACCCGGGTTAGAATGCCCTTGTACATTCCCAGGGTGAGAATACCCATGTACATTCCCGGATTTATATCCACATGTCCATGCCTGGGTTAGAATCCCCATGGACATTACAGGGATATAATCCCCATGTACATTCCCAGGTTAGAAACCCCATGTACATTCCCTGGTTAGAATCCCCATGTACATTCCCGGTGTAGAATCCCCGTGTACATTCGACGGATAGTATACCGATGTACATTACCGGGTTAAAATCCCCATGAACATTCCCGGGTTAGAATCCCCATGCACATTCCCGGCTTAGAATCCCCATGCACATTCCCGGGTTAGAATTCCCATGTACATTCCCAGGGTTAGAATCCCCATGTACATTCCCAGGGTTAGAATTACCATGTACATTCCCGGGTTAGAATCCCCATGTACATTCCCGTGTTAGAATCCCCATGTACATTTCAGGGTTAGTATACCCATATACATTTCCGGTATGGAATCCCCATGTACATTCCCGGGTTAGAATCTCCATGTACTTTCCCGGGTTAGAATCCCCATGTGCATTCCCGGGTAAGAATCCCCATGTACATTCCCGGGTTAGAATCCACATTTATATACCCGGGTTAGAATCCCCATGTACATTCCTAGGGTTAGTATCCCCATGTACATTCCCGGGTTAGAATCCCTATGTACATTCTCGTGTTAGAATCCCCATGTACAGTCCCGGGTTAGTATCCCCATGTACATTCCCCGGTTAGTATCCCCATGTACATTCCCAGGGTTGTAATCGCCCATATACATTCCCGGGTTAGAATCCCGATGTACATTCCCAGGTTAGAATCCACTTGTACATTCCAGGGTTAGATTCCCCATGTGCATTCCAGGATTAGTATACCCATGTACATTCCCTGTTTAGAATCCCCATGTACATTCCCGGGTTAGAATACACATGTACATTCCCGAGATGAAATCCCCATATACATTCCCGGGTTAGAAACCCATATACATTCCCAGGGTTAGAATCCCCATGTACATTCCCACGGTTAGACCCCATGTTCATTCCCACGTTAGAATCCCCATGTACATTCCCAGGATGGAATCCCCATGTACATTCCCGGGTTAGTATCCCCATGGACATTCCTGGGTTAGAATCCCCACTTATATACCCGGGTTAGAATCCCCATGTACATTCCCAGGGTTAATATCCCCATGTACATTCCCGGGTTAGAATCTCCATGTACATTCCCAGAGTTAGTATCCCCATGTACATCCCCGGGTTAGAATCCCCATGTACATTCTCGTGTTAGAATCCCCATGTACATTCCCGGGTTAGTATCCCTATGTACATTCCCAGGGTTGGAATCCCCCATTTACATTCCCAGGGTTAGAATCCCCATGTACATTCCCAGGTTAGAATCCCCATGCACATTCCCAGGTTAGAATCCCCATTTACATTCCCGGGTAGAAATCCCCATGTACATTCCCGGGTTACAATCCCCATGTACATTCCCAGGGTTAGAATCCCCATGTACATTCCCAGGGTTAGAATCCCCATGTACATTCCAGGGTAGAAATCCCCATGTACATTCCCGGGTTACAATCCCCATGTACATTCCCAGGGTTAGAATCCCTATGTACATTCCCAGGGTTAGAATTACCATGTACATTCACGGGTTAGAATCCCCATGTACATTCCCGTGTTAGAATCCCCATGTACATTCCAGGGTTAGTATACCCATGTACATTCCCGGTATGGAATCCCCATGTACATTCCCGGGTTAGAATCCACATGTATTTTCCCGGGTTAGAATCCCCATGTGCATTCCCGGGTAAGAATCCCCATGTACATTCCCGGCTTAGATTCCACATTTATATACCCGGGTTAGAATCCCCATGTACATTCTTAGGGTTAGTATCCCCATGTACATTCCCGGGTTAGAATCCCTATGTTCATTCACGTGTTAGAATCCCCATGTACATTCCCGGGTTAGTATCCCCATGTACATTCCCCGGTTAGTATCCCCATGTACATTTCCAGGGTTGGTATCGCCTAATATACATTCCCGGGTTAGAATCCCGATGTACATTCCCAGGTTAGAATCCACTTGTACATTCCAGGGTTAGATTCCCCATGTGCATTCCAGGGTTAGTATATCCATGTACTTTCCCTGTTTAGAATCCCCATGTACATTCCCGGGTTAGAATACACATGTACATTCCCGGGATGAAATCCCCATATACTTTCCCGGGTTAGAATCCCAGATACATTCCCAGGGTTAGAATCCCCATGTACATTCGCACGGTTAGAATCCCCATGTTCATTCCCAGGTTAGAATCCCCATGAACATTCCCGGGATGGAATCCCCGTATACATTCACGGGTTACTATCCCCATGGACATTCCCGGGTTAGAATGCAAATGAATATTCCCAGGTTTAGAATCCCCAAGTACATTCCCAGGGTTAGAATCCCCATGTACTACCCGGTTAACAATCTCCATGTACATTGCCGGGTTACAATCCCCATGTACATTCCCAGGGTTAGTATCCCCAAGTACATTCCCGGGTTAGTATCCCCATGTACGCTCCCGGGTTAGAATCTCCATGTACTTTCCCGGGTTAGAATCCCGATGTACATTCCCGGGTTAGAATACACATGTACATTCCCATGTTGAAATCCCCATATACATTCCTGGGTTAGAAACCCCATATACATTCACAGGGTTAGAATCCCCATGTACATTCCCACGGTTAGAATCCCCATGTACATTCCCAGGGTTAGAATCCCCATGTACATTCCCATTTTTAGAATCCCATGTACATTCGCGGGTTAGAATCCCCATGTACATTCCCAGTTTAGAATGCCCATGTACATTCCCAGGTTTAGAATCCCCAAGTACATTCCCAAATTTAGAATCCCCATGTACATACCCAGTTAACAATCTCCATGTACATTCTCTGGTTACAATCCCCATGTACATTCCCAGGGTTAGTATCCCCAAGTACATTCCCTGGTTAGTATCCCCATGTACGCTTCCGGGTTAGAATCCCCATGTACTTTCCCGGGTTAGAATCACCATGTACATTCTCGGGTAAGAACCCCCATATACATTCCCGGGTTAGAATCCCCATTTATATTCCAGGGTTAGAATCCCCATGTACATTCCCAGGGTTAGTATCCCCATGTACATTCCCGGGTTAGAATCCCCATGTACATACCCGTGTTATAATCCCCAAGTACATTCCCGGGTTAGAATCCCCAAGTACATTCGCGGGTTAGAATCCCCATGTACATTCCCAGTGTTAGAATCCTCATGTACATTCCCAGGGTCAGAATCCCCATGTACATACCCGGGTTACAATCCCCATGTACATTCCCCGGGTTACAATCCCCATATACATTCCCAGCGTTAGTAAACCCATGTACATTCCCGAGTAAGAATCCCCATGTACATTCCCGGGTTAGTATCCCATGTACATTCCCGGGTTAGTATCCAAATGTACATTCCCAGGGTTGGATTCCCCCAGATATATTCCCAGGGTTAGAATCCCCATGTATCTTCCTGGGTTGGAATCCCCATGCACATTCCCGTGTTAAAATCCCCATGTACATTCCTGGGTTCGTATTCCCATGTGCATTCCAAGGGTTAGTATACCCATGTACATTGACATTTTAGAATCCCCATGTACATTCCCGGGATGGAATCCCCATGTACATTCCCGGGTTGAAATCCCCATATACATTCCCGGGTTAGAATGCCCATGTTATTTCCCATGGTTAGAATCCCAAAGTACATTCCCACGGTTAGAATCCCCATGTAAATTGCCAGGGTTAGAATCCCCTTGTACATTCCCAGGGTTAGAATCCCCATGTACATTCCCATGTTGAATCCCCATGTACATTACCAGTTTAGAATCCCCATGTACATTCCCGGGTTAGAATCCCCATGTACATTACCGGGTTAGTATCCCCATGTACATACCCGGGTTAGAATGCCCTTGTACATTCCCAGGGTGAGAATACCCATGTACATTCCCGGATTTATATCCACATGTCCATGCCTGGGTTAGAATCCCCATGGACATTACAGGGATATAATCCCCATGTACATTCCCAGGTTAGAAACCCCATGTACATTCCCTGGTTAGAATCCCCATGTACATTCCCGGTGTAGAATCCCCGTGTACATTCCACGGATAGTATACCGATGTACATTACCGGGTTAAAATCCCCATGAACATTCCCGGATTAGAATCCCCATGCACATTCCCGGCTTAGAATCCCCATGCACATTCCCGGGTTAGAATTCCCATGTACATTCCCAGGGTTAGAATCCCCATGTACATTCCCAGGGTTAGAATTACCATGTACATTCCCGGGTTAGAATCCCCATGTACATTCCCGTGTTAGAATCCCCATGTACATTTCAGGGTTAGTATACCCATATACATTTCCGGTATGGAATCCCCATGTACATTCCCGGGTTAGAATCTCCATGTACTTTCCCGGGTTAGAATCCCCATGTGCATTCCCGGGTAAGAATCCCCATGTACATTCCCGGGTTAGAATCCACATTTATATACCCGGGTTAGAATCCCCATGTACATTCCTAGGGTTAGTATCCCCATGTACATTCCCGGGTTAGAATCCCTATGTACATTCTCGTGTTAGAATCCCCATGTACAGTCCCGGGTTAGTATCCCCATGTACATTCCCCGGTTAGTATCCCCATGTACATTCCCAGGGTTGTAATCGCCCATATACATTCCCGGGTTAGAATCCCGATGTACATTCCCAGGTTAGAATCCACTTGTACATTCCAGGGTTAGATTCCCCATGTGCATTCCAGGATTAGTATACCCATGTACATTCCCTGTTTAGAATCCCCATGTACATTCCCGGGTTAGAATACACATGTACATTCCCGAGATGAAATCCCCATATACATTCCCGGGTTAGAAACCCATATACATTCCCAGGGTTAGAATCCCCATGTACATTCCCACGGTTAGACCCCATGTTCATTCCCACGTTAGAATCCCCATGTACATTCCCAGGATGGAATCTCCATGTACATTCCCGGGTTAGTATCCCCATGGACATTCCTGGGTTAGAATCCCCACTTATATACCTGGGTTAGAATCCCCATGTACATTCCCAGGGTTAATATCCCCATGTACATTCCCGGGTTAGAATCTCCATGTACATTCCCAGAGTTAGTATCCCCATGTACATCCCCGGGTTAGAATCCCCATGTACATTCTCGTGTTAGAATCCCCATGTACATTCCCGGGTTAGTATCCCTATGTACATTCCCAGGGTTGGAATCCCCCATTTACATTCCCAGGGTTAGAATCCCCATGTACATTCCCAGGTTAGAATCCCCATGCACATTCCCAGGTTAGAATCCCCATTTACATTCCCGGGTAGAAATCCCCATGTACATTCCCGGGTTACAATCCCCATGTACATTCCCAGGGTTAGAATCCCCATGTACATTCCCAGGGTTAGAATCCCCATGTACATTCCCGGGTAGAAATCCCCATGTACATTCCCGGGTTACAATCCCCATGTACATTCCCAGGGTTAGAATCCCTATGTACATTCCCAGGGTTAGAATTACCATGTACATTCACGGGTTAGAATCCCCATGTACATTCCCGTGTTAGAATCCCCATGTACATTCCAGGGTTAGTATACCCATGTACATTCCCGGTATGGAATCCCCATGTACATTCCCGGGTTAGAATCCACATGTATTTTCCCGGGTTAGAATCCCCATGTGCATTCCCGGGTAAGAATCCCCATGTACATTCCCGGCTTAGATTCCACATTTATATACCCGGGTTAGAATCCCCATGTACATTCTTAGGGTTAGTATCCCCATGTACATTCCCGGGTTAGAATCCCTATGTTCATTCACGTGTTAGAATCCCCATGTACATTCCCGGGTTAGTATCCCCATGTACATTCCCCGGTTAGTATCCCCATGTACATTTCCAGGGTTGGAATCGCCTAATATACATTCCCGGGTTAGAATCCCGATGTACATTCCCAGGTTAGAATCCACTTGTACATTCCAGGGTTAGATTCCCCATGTGCATTCCAGGGTTAGTATATCCATGTACTTTCCCTGTTTAGAATCCCCATGTACATTCCCGGGTTAGAATACACATGTACATTCCCGGGATGAAATCCCCATATACTTTCCCGGGTTAGAATCCCAGATACATTCCCAGGGTTAGAATCCCCATTTACATTCCCACGGTTAGAATCCCCATGTTCATTCCCAGGTTAGAATCCCCATGAACATTCCCGGGATGGAATCCCCGTATACATTCACGGGTTACTATCCCCATGGACATTCCCGGGTTAGAATGCAAATGAATATTCCCAGGTTTAGAATCCCCAAGTACATTCCCAGGGTTAGAATCCCCATGTACTACCCGGTTAACAATCTCCATGTACATTGCCGGGTTACAATCCCCATGTACATTCCCAGGGTTAGTATCCCCAAGTACATTCCCGGGTTAGTATCCCCATGTACGCTCCCGGGTTAGAATCTCCATGTACTTTCCCGGGTTAGAATCCCGATGTACATTCCCGGGTTAGAATACACATGTACATTCCCATGTTGAAATCCCCATATACATTCCTGGGTTAGAAACCCCATATACATTCACAGGGTTAGAATCCCCATGTACATTCCCACGGTTAGAATCCCCATGTACATTCCCAGGGTTAGAATCCCCATGTACATTCCCATTTTTAGAATCCCATGTACATTCGCGGGTTAGAATCCCCATGTACATTCCCAGTTTAGAATGCCCATGTACATTCCCAGGTTTAGAATCCCCAAGTACATTCCCAAATTTAGAATCCCCATGTACATACCCAGTTAACAATCTCCATGTACATTCTCTGGTTACAATCCCCATGTACATTCCCAGGGTTAGTATCCCCAAGTACATTCCCTGGTTAGTATCCCCATGTACGCTTCCGGGTTAGAATCCCCATGTACTTTCCCGGGTTAGAATCCCCATGTACATTCTCGGGTAAGAAGCCCCATATACATTCCCGGGTTAGAATCCCCATTTATATTCCAGGGTTAGAATCCCCATGTACATTCCCAGGGTTAGTATCCCCATGTACATTCCCGGGTTAGAATCCCCATGTACATTCTCGTGTTAGAATCCCCATGTATATTCCCGGGTTAGTATCCCCATGTACATTCCCCGGTTACTATCCCTATGTACATTCCCAGGTTTGGAATCCCCCATATACATTCCCGGTTTAGAATCCCCATATACATTCCCAGGGTTAGAATCCCCATGTACATTCGAACGGTTAGAATCCCCATGTAAATTCCCATGGTTAGAATCCCCATGTACATTCCCAGGGTTAGAATCCCCATGTACATTCCAGGGTTAGTATACCCATGTTCATTCCCAGGTTAGAATCCCCATGAACATTCCCGGGATGGAATCCCCATATACATTCACGGGTTAGTATCCCCATGGACATTCCCGGGTTAGAATGCAAATGAATATTCCCAGGTTTAGAATCCCCAAGTACATTCCCAGGGTTAGAATTCCCATGTACTACCCGGTTAACAATCTCCATGTACATTGCCGGGTTACAATCCCCATGTACATTCCCAGGGTTAGTATCCCCAAGTACATTCCCGGGTTAGTATCCCCATGTACGCTCCCGGGTTAGAATTTCCATGTACTTTCCCGGGTTAGAATCCCCATGTACATTCCCGGGTTAGAATACACATGTACATTCCCATGTTGAAATCCCCATATACATTCCCGGGTTAGAATCCCCATATACATTCACAGGGTTAGAATCCCCATGTTCATTCCCAGGTTAGAATCCCCATGTACATTCCCGGGTTAGAATCCCCATGTACATTCCCGGGATGGAATCCCCATATACATTCACGGGTTACTATCCCCATGGACATTCCCGGGTTAAAATGCAAATGAATATTCCCAGGTTTAGAATCCCCAAGTACATTCCCAGGGTTAGAATCCCCATGTACTACCCGGTTAACAATCTCCATGTACATTGCCGGGTTACAATCCCCATGTACATTCCCAGGGTTAGTATCCCCAAGTACATTCCCGGGTTAGTATCCCCATGTACGCTCCCGGGTTAGAATCTCCATGTACTTTCCCGGGTTAGAATCCCCATGTACATTCCCGGGTTAGAATACACATGTACATTCCCATGTTGAAATCCCCATATACATTCCCGGGTTAGATCCCCATATTCATTCACAGGGTTAGAATCCCCATGTACATTCCCACGGTTAGAATCCCCATGTACATTCCCAGGGTTAGAATCCCCATGTACATTCCCATTGTTAGAATCCCATGTACATTCCCGGGTTAGAATCCCCATGTACATTCCCAGTTTAGAATGCCCATGTACATTCCCAGGTTTAGAATCCCCAAGTACATTCCCAAATTTAGAATCCCCATGTACATACCCAGTTAACAATCTCCATGTACATTCTCTGGTTACAATCCCCATGTACATTCCCAGGGTTAGTATCCCCAAGTACATTCCCTGGTTAGTATCCCCATGTACGCTTCCGGGTTAGAATCCCCATGTACTTTCCCGGGTTAGAATCCCCATGTACATTCTCGGGTAAGAACCCCCATATACATTCCCGGGTTAGAATCCCCATTTATATTCCAGGGTTAGAATCCCCATGTAGATTCCCAGGGTTAGTATGCCCATGTACATTCCCGGGTTAGAATCCCCATGTACATTCTCGTGGTAGAATCCCCATGTATATTCCCGGATTAGTATCCCCATGTACATTCCCCGGTTAGTATCATTATGTACATTCCCAGGTTTGGAATCCACCATATACATTCCCGGGTTAGAATCCCCATATACATTCCCAGGGTTAGAATCCCCATGTACATTCGCACGGTTAGAATCCCCATGTAAATTCCCATGGTTAGAATCCCCATGTACATTCCCAGGGTTAGAATTCCCATGTACATTCCAGGGTTAGTATACCCATGTTCATTCCCAGGTTAGAATCCCCATGAACATTCCCGGGATGGAATCCCCATATACATTCACGGGTTAGTATCCCCATGGACATTCCCGGGTTAGAATGCAAATGAATATTCCCAGGTTTAGAATCCCCAAGTACATTCCCAGGGTTAGAATCCCCATGTACTACCCGGTTAACAATCTCCATGTACATTGCCGGGTTACAATCCCCATGTACATTCCCAGGTTAGTATCCCCAAGTACATTCCCGGGTTAGTATCTCCATGTACGCTCCCGGGTTAGAATCTCCATGTACTTTCCCGGGTTAGAATCCCGATGTACATTCCCGGGTTAGAATACACATGTACATTCCCATGTTGAAATCCCCATATACATTCCCGTGTTAGAATCCCCATATTCATTCACAGGGTTAGAATCCCCATGTACATTCCCAGGGTTAGAATCCCCATGTACATTCCCAGGGTTAGAATCCCCATGTAAATTCCCATTGTTAGAATCCCATGTACATTCCCGGGTTAGAATCCCCATGTACATTCTCGGGTAACAAACCCCATATACATTCCCTGGTTAGAATCCCCATTTATATTCCAGGGTTGGAATCCCCATGTAGATTCCCAGGGTTAGTATCCCCATGTACATTCCCGGGTTAGAATCCCCATGTACATTCTCGTGTTAGAATCCCCATGTATATTCCCAGGTTTAGAATCCCCAAGTACATTCCCAGGTTAGAATCGCCATGTACATACCCGGTTAACAATCTCCATGTACATTCCCGGGATACAATGCCCATGTACATTCCCAGGGTTAGTATCCCCAAGTACATTCCGGGGTTAGTACCCCATGTACGCTCCCGGGTTAGAATCCCCATGTACTTTCCCGGGTTAGAATCTTCATGTACATTCCCGGGTAAGAATCCCCATGTACATACCCGGGTTAGAATCCCCACTTATATACCCGAGTTAGAATCCCCATGTACATTCCCAGGGTTAGTATCCCCATGTTCATTCCCGGGTTAGAATCTCCATGTACATTCCCAGATTTAGTATCCCCATGTACATTCCCGGGTTAGAATCCCCATGTACATTCTCGTGTTAGAATCCCCATGTACTTTCCCGGGTTAGAATCTCCATGTACATTCCCGGGTAAGAATCCCCATGTACATACTCGGGTTAGAATCCCCATGTATTTTCCCGGGTTAGTATCCCCATGTACATTCCCCGGTTAGTATCCCTATGTACATTCCCTGGTTTGGAATCCCCCATATACATTCCCGGGTTAGAATCCCCATATACATTCCCAGGGTTAGAATCCCCATGTACATTTGCACGGTTAGAATCCCCATGTACATTCCCATGGTTAGAATCCCCATGTACATTCCCAGGGTTAGAATCTCCATGTACATTCCAGGGTTAGTATACCCATGTACATTCCCGGTTTAGAAACCCCATGTACATTCCCGGGTTAGAATACACATGTACATTCCCGGGTTGACATCCCCATATACATTCCCGGGTTAGAATCCCCAAATACATTCCCAGGGTTAGAATCCCCATGTACATTCCCATGGTTAGAATCCCCATGTACATTCCCAGGGTGTGAATCCCGATGTACATTCCCAGGTTAGAATCCCCATGTACATTCCTGGGATGGAATCCCCATGTACATTCCCGGGTTAGTATCCCCATGGACATTCCCGGGTTATAATGCAAATGAACATTCCCAGATTTAGAATTCCCAAGTACATTCCCAGGGTTAGAATCGCCATGTACATACCCGGTTAACAATCTCCATGTACATTCCCGGGATACAATGCCCATGTACATTCCCAGGGTTAGTATCCCCAAGTACATTCCGGGGTTAGTATCCCCATGTACACTCCCGGGTTAGAATCCCCATGTACTTTCGCTGGTTAGAATCTTCATGTACATTCCCGGGTAAGAATCCCCATGTACATACCCGGGTTAGAATCCCCACTTATATACCCGAGTTAGAATCCCCATGTACATTCCCAGGGTTAGTATCCCCATGTACATTCCCGGGTTAGAATCTCCACGTACATTCCCAGAGTTAGTATCCCCATGTACATTCCCGGGTTAGAATCCCCATGTACATTCTCGTGTTAGAATCCCCATGTACTTTCCCGGGTTAGAATCTCCATGTACATTCCCGGGTAAGAATCCCCTTGTACATACTCAGGTTAGAAACCCCATTTATATTCCAGGGTTAGAATCCCCATTTACATTCCCAGGGTTTGTATCCCCATGTACATTCCCGGGTTAGAATCCCCATGTACATTCTCGTGTTAGAATCCCCATGTATATTCCCGGGTTAGTATCCCCATGTACATTCCCCGGTTACTATCCCTATGTACATTCCCAGGTTTGGAATCCCCCCTATACATTCCCGGGTTAGAATCCCCATATACATTCCCAGGGTTAGAATCCCCATGTACATTCGCACGGTTAGAATCCCCATGTAAATTCCCATGGTTAGAATCCCCATGTACATTCCCAGGGTTAGAATCCCCATGTACATTCCAGGGTTAGTATACCCATGTTCATTCCCAGGTTAGAATCCCCATGAACATTCCCGGGATGGAATCCCCATATACATTCACGGGTTAGTATCCCCATGGACATTCCCTGGTTAGAATGCAAATGAATATTCCCAGGTTTAGAATCCCCAAGTACATTCCCAGGGTTAGAATTCCCATGTACTACCCAGTTAACAATCTCCATGTACATTGCCGGGTTACAATCCCCATGTACATTCCCAGGGTTAGTATCCCCAAGTACATTCCCGGGTTAGTATCCCCATGTACGCTCCCGGGTTAGAATCTCCATGTACTTTCCCGGGTTAGAATCCCCATGTACATTCCCGGGTTAGAATACACATGTACATTCCCATGTTGAAATCCCCATATACATTCCCGGGTTAGAATCCCCATATACATTCACAGGGTTAGAATCCCCATGTTCATTCCCAGGTTAGAATCCCCATGTACATTCCCGGGTTAGAATCCCCATGTACATTCCCGGGATGGAATCCCCATATACATTCACGGGTTACTATCCCCATGGACATTCCCGGGTTAGAATGCAAATTAATATTCCCAGGTTTAGAATCCCCAAGTACATTCCCAGGGTTAGAATCCCCATGTACTACCCGGTTAACAATCTCCATGTACATTGCCGGGTTACAATCCCCATGTACATTCCCAGGGTTAGTATCCCCAAGTACATTCCCGGGTTAGTATCCCCATGTACGCTCCCGGGTTAGAATCTCCATGTACTTTCCCGGGTTAGAATCCCAATGTACATTCCCGGGTTAGAATACACATGTACATTCTCATGTTGAAATCCCCATATACATTCCCGGGTTAGAATCCCCATATTCATTCACAGGGTTAGAAGCCCCATGTACATTCCCACGGTTAGAATCCCCATGTACATTCCCAGGGTTAGAATCCCCATGTACATTCCCATTGTTAGAATCACATGTACATTCCCGGGTTAGAATCCCCATGTACATTCCCAGTTTAGAATGCCCATGTACATTCCCAGGTTTAGAATCCCCAAGTACATTCCCAAATTTAGAATCCCCATGTACATACCCAGTTAACAATCTCCATGTACATTCTCTGGTTACAATCCCCATGTACATTCCCAGGGTTAGTATCCCCAAGTACATTCCCTGGTTAGTATCCCCATGTACGCTTCCGGGTTAGAATCCCCATGTACTTTCCCGGGTTAGAATCCCCATGTACATTCTCGGGTAACAAACCCCATATACATTCCCGGGTTAGAATCCCCATTTATATTCCAGGGTTAGAATCCCCATGTAGATTCCCAGGGATAGTATCCCCATGTACATTCCCGGGTTAGAATCCCCATGTATATTCCCGGATTAGTATCCCCATGTACATTCCCCGGTTAGTATCCCTATGTACATTCCCAGGTTTGGAATCCACCATATACATTCACGGGTTAGAATCCCCATATACATTCCCAGGGTTAGAATCCCCATGTACATTCGCACGGTTAGAATCCCCATGTAAATTCCCATGGTTAGAATCCCCATGTACATTCCCAGGGTTAGAATCCCCATGTACATTCCAGGGTTAGTATACCCATGTTCATTCCCAGGTTAGAATCCCCATGAACATTCCTGGGATGGAATCCCCATATACATTCACGGGTTAGTATCCCCATGGACATTCCCGGGTTAGAATGCAAATGAATATTCCCAGGTTTAGAATCCCCAAGTACATTCCCAGGGTTAGAATCCCCATGTACTACCCAGTTAACAATCTCCATGTACATTGCCGGGTTACAATCCCCATGTACATTCCCAGGGTTAGTATCCCCAAGTACATTCCCGGGTTAGTATCCCCATGTACGCTCCCGGGTTAGAATCTCCATGTACTTTCCCGGGTTAGAATCCCGATGTACATTCCCGGGTTAGAATACACATGTACATTCCCATGTTGAAATCCCCATATACATTCCCGGGTTAGAATCCCCATATACATTCACAGGGTTAGAATCCCCATGTACATTCCCACGGTTAGAATCCCCATGTACATTCTCGTGGTAGAATCCCCATGTATATTCCCGGATTAGTAACCCCATGTACATTCCCCGGTTAGTATCCCTATGTACATTCCAAGGTTTGGAATCCACCATATACATTCCCGGGTTAGAATCCCCATATACATTCCCAGGGTTAGAATCCCCATGTACATTCGCACGGTTAGAATCCCCATATACATTCCCGGGTTAGAATCCCCATATACATTCACAGGGTTAGAATCCCCATGTTCATTCCCAGGTTAGAATCCCCATGTACATTCCCGGGATGGAATCCCCATGTATATTCGCACGGTTAGAATCCCCATGTAAATTCCCATGGTTAGAATCCCCATGTACATTCCCAGGGTTAGAATCCCCATGTACATTCCAGGGTTAGTATACCCATGTTCATTCCCAGGTTAGAATCCCCATGAACATTCCTGGGATGGAATCCCCATATACATTCACGGGTTAGTATCCCCATGGACATTCCCGGGTTAGAATGCAAATGAATATTCCCAGGTTTAGAATCCCCAAGTACATTCCCAGGGTTAGAATCCCCATGTACTACCCAGTTAACAATCTCCATGTACATTGCCGGGTTACAATCCCCATGTACATTCCCAGGGTTAGTATCCCCAAGTACATTCCCGGGTTAGTATCCCCATGTACGCTCCCGGGTTAGAATCTCCATGTACTTTCCCGGGTTAGAATCCCGATGTACATTCCCGGGTTAGAATACACATGTACATTCCCATGTTGAAATCCCCATATACATTCCCGGGTTAGAATCCCCATATACATTCACAGGGTTAGAATCCCCATGTACATTCCCACGGTTAGAATCCCCATGTACATTCTCGTGGTAGAATCCCCATGTATATTCCCGGATTAGTAACCCCATGTACATTCCCCGGTTAGTATCCCTATGTACATTCCAAGGTTTGGAATCCACCATATACATTCCCGGGTTAGAATCCCCATATACATTCCCAGGGTTAGAATCCCCATGTACATTCGCACGGTTAGAATCCCCATATACATTCCCGGGTTAGAATCCCCATATACATTCACAGGGTTAGAATCCCCATGTTCATTCCCAGGTTAGAATCCCCATGTACATTCCCGGGATGGAATCCCCATATACATTCACGGGTTAGTATCCCCATGGACATTCCCGGGTTAGAATGCAAATGAATATTCCCAGGTTTAGAATCCCCAAGTACATTCCCAGGGTTAGAATCCCTATGTACTACCCGGTTAACAATCTCCATGTACATTGCCGGGTTACAATCCCCATGTACATTCCCAGGGTTAGTATCCCCAAGTACATTCCCGGGTTAGTATCCCCATGTACGCTCCCGGGTTAGAATCTCCATGTACTTTCCCGGGTTAGAATCCCGATGTACATTCCCGGGTTAGAATACACATGTACATTCCCATGTTGAAATCCCCATATACATTCCCGGGTTAGAATCCCCATATACATTCACAGGGTTAGAATCCCGATGTACATTCCCACGGTTAGAATGCCCATGTACATTCCCGGATTAGAATCCCCATGTACATTCCAATTGTTAGAATCCCTTTTACATTCCCGGGTTAGAATCCCCATGTACATTCCCAGTTTAGAATGCCCATGTACATTCCCAGGTTTAGAATCCCCAAGTACATTCCCAAATTTAAAATCCCCATGTACATACCCAGTTAACAATCTCCATGTACATTCTCTGGTTATAATCCCCATGTACATTCCCAGGGTTAGTATCCCCAAGTACATTCCCTGGTTAGTATCCCCATGTACGCTTCCGGGTTAGTATCCCCATGTACTTTTGCTGGTTAGAATCTTCATGTACATTCCCGGGTAAGAATCCCCATGTACATACCCGGGTTAGAATCCCCACTTATATACCCGAGTTAGAATCCCCATGTACATTCCCAGGGTTAGTATCCCCATGTACATTCCCGGGTTAGAATCTCCATGTACATTCCCAGAGTTAGTATCCCCATGTACATTCCCGGGTTAGAATCCCCATGTACATTCTCGTGTTAGAATCCCCATGTACTTTCCCGGGTTAGAATCTCCATGTACATTCCCGGGTAAGAATCCCCTTGTACATACTCAGGTTAGAAATCCCATTTATATTCCAGGGTTAGAATCCCCATGTACATTCCCAGGGTTTGTATCCCCATGTATATTCCCGGGTTAGAATCCCCATGTACATTCTCGTGTTAGAATCCCCATGTATATTCCCGGGTTAGTATCCCCATGTACATTCCCCGGTTACTATCCCTATGTACATTCCCAGGTTTGGAATCCCCCATATACATTCCCGGGTTAGAATCCCCATATACATTCCCAGGGTTAGAATCCCCATGTACATTCGCACGGTTAGAATCCCCATGTAAATTCCCATGGTTAGAATCCCCATGTACATTCCCAGGGTTAGAATCCCCATGTACATTCCAGGGTTAGTATACCCATGTTCATTCCCAGGTTAGAATCCCCATGAACATTCCCGGGATGGAATCCCCATATATATTCACGGGTTAGTATCCCCATGGACATTCCCTGGTTAGAATGCAAATGAATATTCCCAGGTTTAGAATCCCCAAGTACATTCCCAGGGTTAGAATTCCCATGTACTACCCAGTTAACAATCTCCATGTACATTGCCGGGTTACAATCCCCATGTACATTCCCAGGGTTAGTATCCCCAAGTACATTCCCGGGTTAGTATCCCCATGTACGCTCCCGGGTTAGAATCTCCATGTACTTTCCCTGGTTAGAATCCCCATGTACATTCCCGGGTTAGAATACACATGTACATTCCCATGTTGAAATCCCCATATACATTCCCGGGTTAGAATCCCCATATACATTCACAGGGTTAGAATCCCCATGTTCATTCCCAGGTTAGAATCCCCATGTACATTCCCGGGTTAGAATCCCCATGTACATTCCCGGGATGGAATCCCCATATACATTCACGGGTTACTATCCCCATGGACATTCCCGGGTTAGAATGCAAATGAATATTCCCAGGTTTAGAATCCCCAAGTACATTCCCAGGGTTAGAATCCCCATGTACTACCCGGTTAACAATCTCCATGTACATTGCCGGGTTACAATCCCCATGTACATTCCCAGGGTTAGTATCCCCAAGTACATTCCCGGGTTAGTATCCCCATGTACGCTCCCGGGTTAGAATCTCCATGTACTTTCCCGGGTTAGAATCCCAATGTTCATTCCCGGGTTAGAATACACATGTACATTCCCAGGTTTGGAATCCACCATGTACATTCCCAGGTTTGGAATCCACCATATACATTCCCGGGTTAGAATCCCCATATACATTCCCAGGGTTAGAATCCCCATGTACATTCACACGGTTAGAATCCCCATGTAAATTCCCATGGTTAGAATCCCCATGTACATTCCCAGGGTTAGAATCCCCATGTACATTCCAGGGTTAGTATACCCATGTTCATTCCCAGGTTAGAATCCCCATGAACATTCCCGGGATGGAATCCCCATATACATTCACGGGTTAGTATCCCCATGGACATTCCCGGGTTAGAATGCAAATGAATATTCCCAGGTTTAGAATCCCCAAGTACATTCCCAGGGTTAGAATCCCCATGTACTACCCGGTTAACAATCTCCATGTACATTGCCAGGTTACAATCCCCATGTACATTCCCAGGGTTAGTATCCCCAAGTACATTCCCGGGTTAGTATCCCCATGTACGCTCCCGGGTTAGAATCTCCATGTACTTTCCCGGGTTAGAATCCCCATGTACATTCCCGGGTTAGAATACACATGTACATTCCCATGTTGAAATCCCCATATACATTCCCGGGTTAGAATCCCCATATACATTCACAGGGTTAGAATCCCCATGTTCATTCCCAGGTTAGAATCCCCATGTACATTCCCGGGTTAGAATCCCCATGTACATTCCCGGGATGGAATCCCCATATACATTCACGGGTTAGTATCCCCATGGACATTCCCGGGTTAGAATGCAAATGAATATTCCCAGGTTTAGAATCCCCAAGTACATTCCCAGGGTTAGAATCCCTATGTACATACCCGGTTAACAATCTCCATGTACATTGCCGGGTTACAATCCCCATGTACATTCCCAGGGTTAGTATCCCCAAGTACATTCCCGGGTTAGTATCCCCATGTACGCTCCCGGGTTAGAATCTCCATGTACTTTCCCGGGTTAGAATCCCCATGTACATTCCCGGGTTAGAATACACATGTACATTCCCATTTTGAAATCCCCATATACATTCCCGGGTTAGAATCCCCATATACATTCACAGGGTTAGAATCCCGATGTACATTCCCAGGGTTAGAATCCCCATGTACATTCCCAGGATTAGAATCCCCATGTACATTCCCATTGTTAGAATCCCATGTACATTCCCGGGTTAGAATCCCCATGTACATTCCCAGTTTAGAATGCCCATGTACATTCCCAGGTTTAGAATCCCCAAGTACATTCCCAAATTTAGAATCCCCATGTACATACCCAGTTAACAATCTCCATGTACATTCTCTGGTTATAGTCCCCATGTACATTCCCAGGGTTAGTATCCCCAAGTACATTCCCTGGTTAGTATCCCCATGTACGCTTCCGGGTTAGAATCCCCATGTACTTTCCCGGGTTAGAATTCCCATGGACATTCTCGGGTAACAAACCCCATATACATTCCCGGGTTAGAATCCCCATTTATATTCCAGGGTTAGAATCCCCATGTAGCTTCCCAGGGTTAGTATCCCCATGTACATTCCCGGGTTAGAATCCCCATGTACATTCTCGTGTTAGAATCCCCATGTATATTCCCGGGTTAGTATCCCCATGTACATTCCCCGGTTAGTATCCCTATGTACATTCCCAGGTTTGGAATCCCCCATATACATTCCCGGGTTAGAATCCCCATATACATTCCCAGGGTTAGAATCCCTATGTACATTCGCACGGTTAGACTCCCCATGTAAATTCCCATGGTTAGAATCCCCATGTACATTCCCAGGGTTAGAATCCCCATGTACATTCCAGGGTTAGTATACCCATGTACATTCCCGGTTTAGAATCCCCATGTACATTCCCGGGTTAGAATAGACATGTACATTCCCATGTTGAAATCCCCATATACATTCCCGGGTTAGAATCCCCATATACATTCACAGGGTTAGAATCCCCATGTTCATTCCCAGGTTAGAATCCCCATGTACATTCCCGGGTTAGAATCCCCATGTACATTCCCGGGATGGAATCCCCATATACATTCACGGGTTACTATCCCCATGGACATTCCCGGGTTAGAATGCAAATGAATATTCCCAGGTTTAGAATCCCCAAGTACATTCCCAGGGTTAGAATCCCCATGTACTACCCAGTTAACAATCTCCATGTACATTGCCGGGTTACAATCCCCATGTACATTCCCAGGGTTAGTATCCCCAAGTACATTCCCGGGTTAGTATCCCCATGTACGCTCCCGGGTTAGAATCTCCATGTACTTTCCCGGGTTAGAATCCCGATGTACATTCCCGGGTTAGAATACACATGTACATTCCCATGTTGAAATCCCCATATACATTCCCGGGTTAGAATCCCCATATACATTCACAGGGTTAGAATCCCCATGTACATTCCCACGGTTAGAATCCCCATGTACATTCTCGTGGTAGAATCCCCATGTATATTCCCGGATTAGTAACCCCATGTACATTCCCCGGTTAGTATCCCTATGTACATTCCAAGGTTTGGAATCCACCATATACATTCCCGGGTTAGAATCCCCATATACATTCCCAGGGTTAGAATCCCCATGTACATTCGCACGGTTAGAATCCCCATATACATTCCCGGGTTAGAATCCCCATATACATTCACAGGGTTAGAATCCCCATGTTCATTCCCAGGTTAGAATCCCCATGTACATTCCCGGGATGGAATCCCCATATACATTCACGGGTTAGTATCCCCATGGACATTCCCGGGTTAGAATGCAAATGAATATTCCCAGGTTTAGAATCCCCAAGTACATTCCCAGGGTTAGAATCCCTATGTACTACCCGGTTAACAATCTCCATGTACATTGCCGGGTTACAATCCCCATGTACATTCCCAGGGTTAGTATCCCCAAGTACATTCCCGGGTTAGTATCCCCATGTACGCTCCCGGGTTAGAATCTCCATGTACTTTCCCGGGTTAGAATCCCGATGTACATTCCCGGGTTAGAATACACATGTACATTCCCATGTTGAAATCCCCATATACATTCCCGGGTTAGAATCCCCATATACATTCACAGGGTTAGAATCCCGATGTACATTCCCACGGTTAGAATGCCCATGTACATTCCCGGATTAGAATCCCCATGTACATTCCAATTGTTAGAATCCCTTTTACATTCCCGGGTTAGAATCCCCATGTACATTCCCAGTTTAGAATGCCCATGTACATTCCCAGGTTTAGAATCCCCAAGTACATTCCCAAATTTAAAATCCCCATGTACATACCCAGTTAACAATCTCCATGTACATTCTCTGGTTATAATCCCCATGTACATTCCCAGGGTTAGTATCCCCCAAGTACATTCCCTGGTTAGTATCCCCATGTACGCTTCCGGGTTAGTATCCCCATGTACTTTTGCTGGTTAGAATCTTCATGTACATTCCCGGGTAAGAATCCCCATGTACATACCCGGGTTAGAATCCCCACTTATATACCCGAGTTAGAATCCCCATGTACATTCCCAGGGTTAGTATCCCCATGTACATTCCCGGGTTAGAATCTCCATGTACATTCCCAGAGTTAGTATCCCCATGTACATTCCCGGGTTAGAATCCCCATGTACATTCTCGTGTTAGAATCCCCATGTACTTTCCCGGGTTAGAATCTCCATGTACATTCCCGGGTAAGAATCCCCTTGTACATACTCAGGTTAGAAATCCCATTTATATTCCAGGGTTAGAATCCCCATGTACATTCCCAGGGTTTGTATCCCCATGTATATTCCCGGGTTAGAATCCCCATGTACATTCTCGTGTTAGAATCCCCATGTATATTCCCGGGTTAGTATCCCCATGTACATTCCCCGGTTACTATCCCTATGTACATTCCCAGGTTTGGAATCCCCCATATACATTCCCGGGTTAGAATCCCCATATACATTCCCAGGGTTAGAATCCCCATGTACATTCGCACGGTTAGAATCCCCATGTAAATTCCCATGGTTAGAATCCCCATGTACATTCCCAGGGTTAGAATCCCCATGTACATTCCAGGGTTAGTATACCCATGTTCATTCCCAGGTTAGAATCCCCATGAACATTCCCGGGATGGAATCCCCATATATATTCACGGGTTAGTATCCCCATGGACATTCCCTGGTTAGAATGCAAATGAATATTCCCAGGTTTAGAATCCCCAAGTACATTCCCAGGGTTAGAATTCCCATGTACTACCCAGTTAACAATCTCCATGTACATTGCCGGGTTACAATCCCCATGTACATTCCCAGGGTTAGTATCCCCAAGTACATTCCCGGGTTAGTATCCCCATGTACGCTCCCGGGTTAGAATCTCCATGTACTTTCCCTGGTTAGAATCCCCATGTACATTCCCGGGTTAGAATACACATGTACATTCCCATGTTGAAATCCCCATATACATTCCCGGGTTAGAATCCCCATATACATTCACAGGGTTAGAATCCCCATGTTCATTCCCAGGTTAGAATCCCCATGTACATTCCCGGGTTAGAATCCCCATGTACATTCCCGGGATGGAATCCCCATATACATTCACGGGTTACTATCCCCATGGACATTCCCGGGTTAGAATGCAAATGAATATTCCCAGGTTTAGAATCCCCAAGTACATTCCCAGGGTTAGAATCCCCATGTACTACCCGGTTAACAATCTCCATGTACATTGCCGGGTTACAATCCCCATGTACATTCCCAGGGTTAGTATCCCCAAGTACATTCCCGGGTTAGTATCCCCATGTACGCTCCCGGGTTAGAATCTCCATGTACTTTCCCGGGTTAGAATCCCAATGTTCATTCCCGGGTTAGAATACACATGTACATTCCCAGGTTTGGAATCCACCATGTACATTCCCAGGTTTGGAATCCACCATATACATTCCCGGGTTAGAATCCCCATATACATTCCCAGGGTTAGAATCCCCATGTACATTCGCACGGTTAGAATCCCCATGTAAATTCCCATGGTTAGAATCCCCATGTACATTCCCAGGGTTAGAATCCCCATGTACATTCCAGGGTTAGTATACCCATGTTCATTCCCAGGTTAGAATCCCCATGAACATTCCCGGGATGGAATCCCCATATACATTCACGGGTTAGTATCCCCATGGACATTCCCGGGTTAGAATGCAAATGAATATTCCCAGGTTTAGAATCCCCAAGTACATTCCCAGGGTTAGAATCCCCATGTACTACCCGGTTAACAATCTCCATGTACATTGCCAGGTTACAATCCCCATGTACATTCCCAGGGTTAGTATCCCCAAGTACATTCCCGGGTTAGTATCCCCATGTACGCTCCCGGGTTAGAATCTCCATGTACTTTCCCGGGTTAGAATCCCCATGTACATTCCCGGGTTAGAATACACATGTACATTCCCATGTTGAAATCCCCATATACATTCCCGGGTTAGAATCCCCATATACATTCACAGGGTTAGAATCCCCATGTTCATTCCCAGGTTAGAATCCCCATGTACATTCCCGGGTTAGAATCCCCATGTACATTCCCGGGATGGAATCCCCATATACATTCACGGGTTAGTATCCCCATGGACATTCCCGGGTTAGAATGCAAATGAATATTCCCAGGTTTAGAATCCCCAAGTACATTCCCAGGGTTAGAATCCCTATGTACATACCCGGTTAACAATCTCCATGTACATTGCCGGGTTACAATCCCCATGTACATTCCCAGGGTTAGTATCCCCAAGTACATTCCCGGGTTAGTATCCCCATGTACGCTCCCGGGTTAGAATCTCCATGTACTTTCCCGGGTTAGAATCCCCATGTACATTCCCGGGTTAGAATACACATGTACATTCCCATTTTGAAATCCCCATATACATTCCCGGGTTAGAATCCCCATATACATTCACAGGGTTAGAATCCCGATGTACATTCCCAGGGTTAGAATCCCCATGTACATTCCCAGGATTAGAATCCCCATGTACATTCCCATTGTTAGAATCCCATGTACATTCCCGGGTTAGAATCCCCATGTACATTCCCAGTTTAGAATGCCCATGTACATTCCCAGGTTTAGAATCCCCAAGTACATTCCCAAATTTAGAATCCCCATGTACATACCCAGTTAACAATCTCCATGTACATTCTCTGGTTATAGTCCCCATGTACATTCCCAGGGTTAGTATCCCCAAGTACATTCCCTGGTTAGTATCCCCATGTACGCTTCCGGGTTAGAATCCCCATGTACTTTCCCGGGTTAGAATCCCCATGGACATTCTCGGGTAACAAACCCCATATACATTCCCGGGTTAGAATCCCCATTTATATTCCAGGGTTAGAATCCCCATGTAGCTTCCCAGGGTTAGTATCCCCATGTACATTCCCGGGTTAGAATCCCCATGTACATTCTCGTGTTAGAATCCCCATGTATATTCCCGGGTTACTATCCCCATGTACATTCCCCGGTTAGTATCCCTATGTACATTCCCAGGTTTGGAATCCCCCATATACATTCCCGGGTTAGAATCCCCATATACATTCCCAGGGTTAGAATCCCTATGTACATTCGCACGGTTAGACTCCCCATGTAAATTCCCATGGTTAGAATCCCCATGTACATTCCCAGGGTTAGAATCCCCATGTACATTCCAGGGTTAGTATACCCATGTACATTCCCGGTTTAGAATCCCCATGTACATTCCCGGGTTAGAATAGACATGTACATTCCCATGTTGAAATCCCCATATACATTCCCGGGTTAGAATCCCCATATACATTCACAGGGTTAGAATCCCCATGTTCATTCCCAGGTTAGAATCCCCATGTACATTCCCGGGTTAGAATCCCCATGTACATTCCCGGGATGGAATCCCCATATACATTCACGGGTTACTATCCCCATGGACATTCCCGGGTTAGAATGCAAATGAATATTCCCAGGTTTAGAATCCCCAAGTACATTCCCAGGGTTAGAATCCCCATGTACTACCCGGTTAACAATCTCCATGTACATTGCCGGGTTACAATCCCCATGTACATTCCCAGGGTTAGTATCCCCAAGTACATTCCCGGGTTAGTATCCCCATGTACGCTCCCGGGTTAGAATCTCCATGTACTTTCCCGGGTTAGAATCCCCATGTACATTCCCAGGTTAGAATACACATGTACATTCCCATGTTGAAATCCCCATATACATTCCCGGGTTAGAATCCCCATATACATTCACAGGGTTAGAATCCCCATGTACATTCCCACGGTTAGAATCCCCATGTATATTCCCAGGGTTAGAATCCCCATGTACATTCCCATTGTTAGAATCCCATGTACATTCCCGGGTTAGAATCCCCATGTACATTCCCAGTTTAGAATGCCCATGTACATTCCCAGGTTTAGAATCCCCAAGTACATTCCCAAATTTAGAATCCCCATGTACATACCCAGTTAACAATCTCCATGTACATTCTCTGGTTACAATCCCCATGTACATTCCCAGGGTTAGTATCCCCAAGTACATTCCCTGGTTAGTATCCCCATGTACGCTTCCGGGTTAGAATCCCCATGTACTTTCCCGGGTTAGAATCCCCATGTACATTCTCGGGTAAGAACCCCCATATACATTCCCGGGTTAGAATCCCCATTTATATTCCAGGGTTAGAATCCCCATGTAGATTCCCAGGGTTAGTATCCCCATGTACATTCCCGGGTTAGAATCCCCATGTATATTCCCGGATTAGTATCCCCATGTACATTCCCCGGTTAGTATCCCTATGTACATTCCCAGGTTTGGAATCCACCATATACATTCCCGGGTTAGAATCCCCATATACATTCCCAGGGTTAGAATCCCCATGTACATTCGCACGGTTAGAATCCCCATGTAAATTCCCATGGTTAGAATCCCCATGTACATTCCCAGGGTTAGAATCCCCATGTACATTCCAGGGTTAGTATACCCATGTTCATTCCCAGGTTAGAACCCCAAGAACATTCCCGGGATGGAATCCCCATATACATTCACGGGTTAGTATCCCCATGGACATTCCCGGGTTAGAATGCAAATGAATATTCCCAGGTTTAGAATCCCCAAGTACATTCCCAGGGTTAGAATCCCCATGTACTACCCAGTTAACAATCTCCATGTACATTGCCGGGTTACAATCCCCATGTACATTCCCAGGGTTAGTATCCCCAAGTACATTCCCGGGTTAGTATCCCCATGTACGCTCCCGGGTTAGAATCTCCATGTACTTTCCCGGGTTAGAATCCCGATGTACATTCCCGGGTTAGAATACACATGTACATTCCCATGTTGAAATCCCCATATACATTCCCGGGTTAGAATCCCCATATACATTCACAGGGTTAGAATCCCCATGTACATTCCCACGGTTAGAATCCCCATGTACATTCTCGTGGTAGAATCCCCATGTATATTCCCGGATTAGTATCCCCATGTACATTCCCCGGTTAGTATCCCTATGTACATTCCCAGGTTTGGAATCCACCATATACATTACCGGGTTAGAATCCCCATATACATTCCCAGGGTTAGAATCCCCATGTACATTTGCACGGTTAGAATCCCCATGTAAATTCCCATGGTTAGAATCCCCATGTACATTCCCAGGGTTAGAATCCCCATGTACATTCCAGGGTTAGTATACCCATGTTCATTCCCAGGTTAGAATTCCCATGAACATTCCCGGGATGGAATCCCCATATACATTCACGGGTTAGTATCCCCATGGACATTCCCGGGTTAGAATGCAAATGAATATTCCCAGGTTTAGAATCCCCAAGTACATTCCCAGGGTTAGAATCCCCATGTACTACCCGGTTAACAATCTCCATGTACATTGCCGGGTTACAATCCCCATGTACATTCCCAGGGTTAGTATCCCCAAGTACATTCCCGGGTTAGTATCCCCATGTACGCTCCCGGGTTAGAATCTCCATGTACTTTCCCGGGTTAGAATCCCCATGTACATTCCCAGGTTAGAATACACATGTACATTCCCATGTTGAAATCCCCATATACATTCCCGGGTTAGAATCCCCATATACATTCACAGGGTTAGAATCCCGATGTACATTCCCACGGTTAGAATGCCCATGTACATTCCCAGGATTAGAATCCCCATGTACATTCCAATTGTTAGAATCCCTTTTACATTCCCGGGTTAGAATCCCCATGTACATTCCCAGTTTAGAATGCCCATGTACATTCCCAGGTTTAGAATCCCCAAGTACATTCCCAAATTTAGAATCCCCATGTACATACCCAGTTAACAATCTCCATGTACATTCTCTGGTTATAATCCCCATGTACATTCCCAGGGTTAGTATCCCCAAGTACATTCCCTGGTTAGTATCCCCATGTACGCTTCCGGGTTAGAATCCCCATGTACTTTCCCGGGTTAGAATCCCCATGTACATTCTCGGGTAACAAACCCCATATACATTCCCGGGTTAGAATCCCCATTTATATTCCAGGGTTAGAATCCCCATGTAGATTCCCAGGGTTAGAATCCCCATGTACATTCCCGGGTTAGAATCCCCATGTACATTCTCGTGGTAGAATCCCCATGTATATTCCCGGATTAGTATCCCCATGTACATTCCCCGGTTAGTATCCCTATGTACATTCCCAGGTTTGGAATCCACAATATACATTCCCGGGTTAGAATCCCCATATACATTCCCAGGGTTAGAATCCCCATGTACATTCGCACGGTTAGAATCCCCATGTAAATTCCCATGGTTAGAATCCCCATGTACATTCCCAGGGTTAGAATCCCCATGTACATTCTAGGGTTAGTATACCCATGTTCATTCCCAGGTTAGAATCCCCATGAACATTCCCGGGATGGAATCCCCATATACATTCACGGGTTAGTATCCCCATGGACATTCCCGGGTTAGAATGCAAATGAATATTCCCAGGTTTAGAATCCCCAAGTACATTCCCAGGGTTAGAATCCCCATGTACTACCCGGTTAACAATCTCCATGTACATTGCCGGGTTACAATCCCCATGTACATTCCCAGGGTTAGTATCCCCAAGTACATTCCCGGGTTAGTATCCCCATGTACGCTCCCGGGTTAGAATCTCCATGTACTTTCCCGGGTTAGAATCCCCATGTACATTCCCGGGTTAGAATACACATGTACATTCCCATGTTGAAATCCCCATATACATTCCCGGGTTAGAATCCCCATATACATTCACAGGGTTAGAATCCCCATGTTCATTCCCAGGTTAGAATCCCCATGTACATTCCCGGGTTAGAATCCCCATGTACATTCCCGGGATGGAATCCCCATATACATTCACGGGTTAGTATCCCCATGGACATTCCCGGGTTAGAATGCAAATGAATATTCCCAGGTTTAGAATCCCCAAGTACATTCCCAGGGTTAGAATCCCTATGTACTACCCAGTTAACAATCTCCATGTACTTTGCCGGGTTACAATCCCCATGTACATTCCCAGGGTTAGTATCCCCAAGTACATTCCCGGGTTAGTATCCCCATGTACGCTCCCGGGTTAGAATCTCCATGTACTTTCCCGGGTTAGAATCCCCATGTACATTCCCGGGTTAGAATACACATGTACATTCACAGGGTTAGAATCCCGATGTACATTCCCACGGTTAGAATCCCCATGTACATTCCCAGGATTAGAATCCCCATGTACATTCCCATTGTTAGAATCCCATATACATTCCCGGGTTAGAATCCCCATGTACATTCCCAGTTTAGAATGCCCATGTACATTCCCAGGTTTAGAATCCCCAAGTACATTCCCAAATTTAGAATCCCCATGTACATACCCAGTTAACAATCTCCATGTTCATTCTCTGGTTATAGTCCCCATGTACATTCCTAGGGTTAGTATCCCCAAGTACATTCCATGGTTAGTATCCCCATGTACGCTTCCGGGTTAGAATCCCCATGTACTTTCCCGGGTTAGAATCCCCTTGGACATTCTCGGGTAACAAACCCCATATACATTCCGGGGTTAGAATCCCCATTTATATTCCAGGGTTAGAATCCCCATGTAGATTCCCAGGGTTAGTATCCCCATGTACATTCCCGGGTTAGAATCCCCATGTACATTCTCGTGTTAGAATCCCCATGAATATTCCCGGGTTAGTATCCCCATGTACATTCCCCGGTTAGTATCCCTATGTACATTCCCAGGTTTGGAATCCCCCATATACATTCCCGGGTTAGAATCCCCATATACATTCCCAGGGTAAGAATCCCCATGTACATTCGCACGGTTAGACTCCCCATGTAAATTCCCATGGTTAGAATCCCCATGTACATTCCCAGGGTTAGAATCCCCATGTACATTCCAGGGTTAGTATACCCATGT
This sequence comes from Pristiophorus japonicus, assembly GCF_044704955.1. Taxonomy (NCBI): domain Eukaryota; kingdom Metazoa; phylum Chordata; class Chondrichthyes; family Pristiophoridae; genus Pristiophorus; species Pristiophorus japonicus. The sequence continues at coordinate 12,929,165 of NC_092011.1, forward strand.
ACATTCCCGGTTTAGAATCCCCATATACATTCCCGGGTTAGAATACACATGTACATTCCCGGGTTGAAATCCCCATATACATTCCCGGGTTAGAATCCCCAAATACATTCCCAGGGTTAGAATCCCCATGTACATTCCCATGGTTAGAATCCCCATGTACATTCCCGGGTTAGTATCCCCGTGGACATTCCCGGGTTAGAATGCAAATGAACATTCCCAGGTTTAGAATCCCCAAGTACATTCCCAGGTTAGAATCGCCATGTACATACCCGGTTAACAATCTCCATGTACATTCCCGGGATACAATGCCCATGTACATTCCCAGGGTTAGTATCCCCAAGTACATTCCGGGGTTAGTACCCCATGTACGCTCCCGGGTTAGAATCCCCATGTACTTTCCCGGGTTAGAATCTTCATGTACATTCCCGGGTAAGAATCCCCATGTACATACCCGGGTTAGAATCCCCACTTATATACCCGAGTTAGAATCCCCATGTACATTCCCAGGGTTAGTATCCCCATGTTCATTCCCGGATTAGAATCTCCATGTACATTCCCAGAGTTAGTATCCCCATGTACATTCCCGGGTTAGAATCCCCATGTACATTCTCGTGTTAGAATCCCCATGTACTTTCCCGGGTTAGAATCTCCATGTACATTCCCGGGTAAGAATCCCCATGTACATACTCGGGTTAGAATCCCCATGTATTTTCCCGGGTTAGTATCCCCATGTACATTCCCCGGTAAGTATCCCTATGTACATTCCCAGATTTGGAATCCCCCATATACATTCCCGGGTTAGAATCCCCATATACATTCCCAGGGTTAGAATCCCCATGTACATTTGCACGGTTAGAATCCCCATGTACATTCCCATGGTTAGAATCCCCATGTACTACCCAGTTAACAATCTCCATGTACTTTGCCGGGTTACAATCCCCATGTACATTCCCAGGGTTAGTATCCCCAAGTACATTCCCGGGTTAGTATCCCCATGTACGCTCCCGGGTTAGAATCTCCATGTACTTTCCCGGGTTAGAATCCCCATGTACATTCCCGGGTTAGAATACACATGTACATTCACAGGGTTAGAATCCCGATGTACATTCCCACGGTTAGAATCCCCATGTACATTCCCAGGATTAGAATCCCCATGTACATTCCCATTGTTAGAATCCCATATACATTCCCGGGTTAGAATCCCCATGTACATTCCCAGTTTAGAATGCCCATGTACATTCCCAGGTTTAGAATCCCCAAGTACATTCCCAAATTTAGAATCCCCATGTACATACCCAGTTAACAATCTCCATGTTCATTCTCTGGTTATAGTCCCCATGTACATTCCTAGGGTTAGTATCCCCAAGTACATTCCATGGTTAGTATCCCCATGTACGCTTCCGGGTTAGAATCCCCATGTACTTTCCCGGGTTAGAATCCCCTTGGACATTCTCGGGTAACAAACCCCATATACATTCCGGGGTTAGAATCCCCATTTATATTCCAGGGTTAGAATCCCCATGTAGATTCCCAGGGTTAGTATCCCCATGTACATTCCCGGGTTAGAATCCCCATGTACATTCTCGTGTTAGAATCCCCATGAATATTCCCGGGTTAGTATCCCCATGTACATTCCCCGGTTAGTATCCCTATGTACATTCCCAGGTTTGGAATCCCCCATATACATTCCCGGGTTAGAATCCCCATATACATTCCCAGGGTAAGAATCCCCATGTACATTCGCACGGTTAGACTCCCCATGTAAATTCCCATGGTTAGAATCCCCATGTACATTCCCAGGGTTAGAATCCCCATGTACATTCCAGGGTTAGTATACCCATGTACATTCCCGGTTTAGAATCCCCATATACATTCCCGGGTTAGAATACACATGTACATTCCCGGGTTGAAATCCCCATATACATTCCCGGGTTAGAATCCCCAAATACATTCCCAGGGTTAGAATCCCCATGTACATTCCCATGGTTAGAATCCCCATGTACATTCCCGGGTTAGTATCCCCGTGGACATTCCCGGGTTAGAATGCAAATGAACATTCCCAGGTTTAGAATCCCCAAGTACATTCCCAGGTTAGAATCGCCATGTACATACCCGGTTAACAATCTCCATGTACATTCCCGGGATACAATGCCCATGTACATTCCCAGGGTTAGTATCCCCAAGTACATTCCGGGGTTAGTACCCCATGTACGCTCCCGGGTTAGAATCCCCATGTACTTTCCCGGGTTAGAATCTTCATGTACATTCCCGGGTAAGAATCCCCATGTACATACCCGGGTTAGAATCCCCACTTATATACCCGAGTTAGAATCCCCATGTACATTCCCAGGGTTAGTATCCCCATGTTCATTCCCGGATTAGAATCTCCATGTACATTCCCAGAGTTAGTATCCCCATGTACATTCCCGGGTTAGAATCCCCATGTACATTCTCGTGTTAGAATCCCCATGTACTTTCCCGGGTTAGAATCTCCATGTACATTCCCGGGTAAGAATCCCCATGTACATACTCGGGTTAGAATCCCCATGTATTTTCCCGGGTTAGTATCCCCATGTACATTCCCCGGTAAGTATCCCTATGTACATTCCCAGATTTGGAATCCCCCATATACATTCCCGGGTTAGAATCCCCATATACATTCCCAGGGTTAGAATCCCCATGTACATTTGCACGGTTAGAATCCCCATGTACATTCCCATGGTTAGAATCCCCATGTACATTCCCAGGGTTAGAATCTCCATGTACATTCCAGGGTTAGTATACCCATGTACATTCCCGGTTTAGAAACCCCATGTACATTCCCGGGTTAGAATACACATGTACATTCCCGGGTTGACATCCCCATATACATTCCCGGGTTAGAATCCCCAAATACATTCCCAGGATTAGAATCCCCATGTACATTCCCATGGTTAGAATCCCTATGTACATTCCCAGGGTGTGAATCCCGATGTACATTCCCAGGTTAGAATCCCCATGTACATTCCTGGGATGGAATCCCCATGTACATTCCCGGGTTAGAATCCCCATGTACATTCCCATTGTTAGAATCCCATGTACATTCCCGGGTTAGAATCCCCATGTACATTCCCAGTTTAGAATGCCCATGTACATTCCCAGGTTTAGAATCCCCAAGTACATTCCCAAATTTAGAATCCCCATGTACATACCCAGTTAACAATCTCCATGTACATTCTCTGGTTACAATCCCCCTGTACATTCCCAGGGTTAGTATCCCCAAGTACATTCCCTGGTTAGTATCCCCATGTACGCTTCCGGGTTAGAATCCCCATGTACTTTCCCGGGTTAGAATCCCCATGTACATTCCCGGGTAAGAACCCCCATATACATTCCCGGGTTAGAATCCCCATTTATATTCCAGGGTTAGAATCCCCATGTAGATTCCCAGGGTTAGTATCCCCATGTACATTCCCGGGTTAGAATCCCCATGTACATTCTCGTGGTAGAATCCCCATGTATATTCCCGGATTAGTATCCCCATGTACATTCCCCGGTTAGTATCCCTATGTACATTCCCAGGTTTGGAATCCACCATATACATTCCCGGGTTAGAATCCCCATGCACATTCCCATGGTTAGAATCCCCATGTACATTCCCAGGGTGTGAATCCCGATGTACATTCCCAGGTTAGAATCCCCATCTACATTCCTGGGATGGAATCCCCATGTACATTCCCGGGTTAGTATCCCCATGGACATTCCCGGGTTATAATGCAAATGAACATTCCCAGGTTTAGAATCCCCAAGTACATTCCCAGGGTTAGAATCGCCATGTACATACCCGGTTAACAATCTCCATGTACATTCCCGGGATACAATGCCCATGTACATTCCCAGGGTTAGTATCCCCAAGTACATTCCGGGGTTAGTATCCCCATGTACGCTCCCGGGTTAGAATCCCCATGTACTTTCGCTGGTTAGAATCTTCATGTACATTCCCGGGTAAGAATCCCCATGTACATACCCGGGTTAGAATCCCCACTTATATACCCGAGTTAGAATCCCCATGTACATTCCCAGGGTTAGTATCCCCATGTACATTCCCGGGTTAGAATCTCCATGTACATTCCCAGAGTTAGTATCCCCATGTACATTCCCGGGTTAGAATCCCCATGTACATTCTCGTCTTAGAATCCCCATGTACTTTCACGGGTTAGAATCTCCATGTACATTCCCGGGTAAGAATCCCCTTGTACATACTCAGGTTAGAAACCCCATTTATATTCCAGGGTTAGAATCCCCATGTACATTCTCGTGTTAGAATCCCCATGTATATTCCCGGGTTAGTATCCCCATGTACATTCCCCGGTTACTATCCCTATGTACATTCCCAGGTTTGGAATCTCCCATATACATTCCCGGGTTAGAATCCCCATATATATTCCCAGGGTTAGAATCCCCATGTACATTCGCACGGTTAGAATCCCCATGTAAATTCCCATGGTTAGAATCCCCATGTACATTCCCAGGGTGAGAATCCCCATGTACATTCCAGGGTTAGTATACCCATGTTCATTCCCAGGTTAGAATCCCCATGAACATTCCCGGGATGGAATCCCCATGTACATACCCGGGTTAGAATCCCCACTTATATACCCGAGTTAGAATCCCCATGTACATTCCCAGGGTTAGTATCCCCATGTATATTCCCGGGTTAGAATCTCCATGTACATTCCCAGAGTTAGTATCCCCATGTACATTCCCGGGTTAGAATCCCCATGTACGCTCCCGGGTTAGAATCTCCATGTACTTTCCCGGGTTAGAATCCCCATGTACACTCCCGGGTTAGAATACACATGTACATTCCCATGTTGAAATCCCCATATACATTCCCGGGTTAGAATCCCCATATTCATTCACAGGGTTAGAATCCCCATGTACATTCCCACGGTTAGAATCCCCATGTACATTCCCAGGGTTAGAATCCCCATGTACATTCCCATTGTTAGAATCCCATGTACATTCCCGGGTTAGAATCCCCATGTACATTCCCAGTTTAGAATGCCCATGTACATTCCCAGGTTTAGAATCCCCAAGTACATTCCCAAATTTAGAATCCCCATGTACATACCCAGTTAACAATCTCCATGTACATTCTCTGGTTACAATCCCCATGTACATTCCCAGGGTTAGTATCCCCAAGTACATTCCCTGGTTAGTATCCCCATGTACGCTTCCGGGTTAGAATCCCCATGTACTTTCCCGGGTTAGAATCCCCATGTACATTCTCGGGTAAGAACCCCCATATACATTCCCGGGTTAGAATCCCCATTTATATTCCAGGGTTAGAATCCCCATGTAGATTCCCAGGGTTAGTATCCCCATGTACATTCCCGGGTTAGAATCCCCATGTACATTCTCGTGGTAGAATCCCCATGTATATTCCCGGATTAGTATCCCCATGTACATTCCCCGGTTAGTATCCCTATGTACATTCCCAGGTTTGGAATCCACCATATACATTCCCAGGTTAGAATCCCCATATACATTCCCAGGGTTAGAATCCCCATGTACATTCGCACGGTTAGAATCCCCATGTAAATTCCCATGGTTAGAATCCCCATGTACATTCCCAGGGTTAGAATCCCCATGTACATTCCAGGGTTAGTATACACATGTTCATTCCCAGGTTAGAATACCCATGAACATTCCCGGGATGGAATCCCCATATACATTCACGGGTTAGTATCCCCATGGACATTCCCGGGTTAGAATGCAAATGAATATTCCCAGGTTTAGAATCCCCAAGTACATTCCCAGGGTTAGAATTCCCATGTACTACCCGGTTAACAATCTCCATGTACATTGCCGGGTTACAATCCCCATGTACATTCCCAGGGTTAGTATCCCCAAGTACATTCCCGGGTTAGTATCCCCATGTACGCTCCCGGGTTAGAATCTCCATGTACTTTCCCGGGTTAGAATACACATGTACATTCCCGGGTTAGAATACACATGTACATTCCCATGTTGAAATCCCCATATACATTCCCGGGTTAGAATCCCCATGTACATTCACAGGGTTAGAATCCCCATGTTCATTCCCAGGTTAGAATCCCCATGTACATTCCCGGGTTAGAATCCCCATGTACATTCCCGGGATGGAATCCCCATATACATTCACGGGTTAGTATCCCCATGGACATTCCCGGGTTAGAATGCAAATGAATATTCCCAGGTTTAGAATCCCCAAGTACATTCCCAGGGTTAGAATCCCCATGTACTACCCGGTTAACAATCTCCATGTACATTGCCAGGTTACAATCCCCATGTACATTCCCAGGGTTAGTATCCCCAAGTACATTCCCGGGTTAGTATCCCCATGTACGCTCCCGGGTTAGAATCTCCATGTACTTTCCCGCGTTAGAATCCCGATGTACATTCCCAGGTTAGAATATACATGTACATTCCCATGTTGAAATCCCCATATACATTCCCGGGTTAGAATCCCCATATTCATTCACAGGGTTAGAATCCCCATGTACATTCCCACAGTTAGAATCCCCATGTACATTCCCAGGGTTAGAATCCCATGTACATTCCCGGGTTAGAATCCCCATGTACATTCCCAGTTTAGAATGCCCATGTACATTCCCAGGTTTAGAATCCCCAAGTACATTCCCAAATTTAGAATCCCCATGTACATACCCAGTTAACAATCTCCATGTACATTCTCTGGTTACAATCCCCATGTACATTCCCAGGGATAGTATCCCCAAGTACATTCCCTGGTTAGTATCCCCATGTACGCTTCCGGGTTAGAATCCCCATGTACTTTCCCGGGTTAGAATCCCCATGTACATTCTCGGGTAAGAACCCCCATATACATTCCCGGGTTAGAATCCCCATTTATATTCCAGGGTTAGAATTCCCATGTAGATTCCCAGGGTTAGTATCCCCATGTACATTCCCGGGTTAGAATCCCCATGTACATTCTCGTGGTAGAATCCCCATGTATATTCCCGGATTAGTATCCCCATGTACATTCCCCGGTTAGTATCCCTATGTACATTCCCAGGTTTGGAATCCACCATATACATTCCTGGGTTAGAATCCCCATATACATTCCCAGGGTTAGAATCCCCATGTACATTCGCACGGTTAGAATCCCCATGTAAATTCCCATGGTTAGAATCCCCATGTACATTCCCAGGGTTAGAATCCCCATGTACATTCCAGGGTTAGTATACCCATGTTCATTCCCAGGTTAGAATCCCCATGAACATTCCCGGGATGGAATCCCCATATACATTCACGGGTTAGTATCCCCATGGACATTCCCGAGTTAGAATGCAAATGAATATTCCCAGGTTTAGAATCCCCAAGTACATTCCCAGGGTTAGAATCCACATGTACTACCCGGTTAACAATCTCCATGTACATTCCCGGGTTACAATCCCCATGTACATTCCCAGGGTTAGTATCCCCAAGTACATTCCCGGGTTAGTATCCCCATGTACGCTCCCGGGTTAGACTCTCCATGTACTTTCCCGGGTTAGAATCCCCATGTACATTCCCGGGTTAGAATACACATGTACATTCCCATGTTGAAATCCCCATATACATTCCAGGGTTAGAATCCCCATATACATTCACAGGGTTAGAATCCCCATGTTCATTCCCAGGTTAGAATCCCCATGTACATTCCCGGGTTAGAATCCCCATGTACATTCCCGGGATGGAATCCCCATATACATTCACGGGTTAGTATCCCCATGGACATTCCCGGGTTAGAATGCAAATGAATATTCCCAGGTTTAGAATCTCCAAGTACATTCCCAGGGTTAGAATCCCTATGTACTACCCGGTTAACAATCTCCATGTACATTGCCGGGTTACAATCCTCATGTACATTCCCAGGGTTAGTATCCCCAAGTACATTCCCGGGTTAGTATCCCCATGTACGCTCCCGGGTTAGAATCTCCATGTACTTTCCCGGGTTAGAATCCCCATGTACATTCCCGGGTTAGAATACACATGTACATTCCCATTTTGAAATCCCCATATACATTCCCGGGTTAGAATCCCCATATACATTCACAGGGTTAGAATCCCGATGTACATTCCCAGAGTTAGAATCCCCATGTACATTCCCAGGATTAGAATCCCCATGTACATTCCCATTGTTAGAATCCCATGTACATTCCCGGGTTAGAATCCCCATGTACATTCCCAGTTTAGAATGCCCATGTACATTCCCAGGTTTAGAATCCCCAAGTACATTCCCAAATTTAGAATCCCCATGTACATACCCAGTTAACAATCTCCATGTACATTCTCTGGTTATAGTCCCCATGTACATTCCCAGGGTTAGTATCCCCAAGTACATTCCCTGGTTAGTATCCCCATGTACGCTTCCGGGTTAGAATCCCCATGTACTTTCCCGGGTTAGAATCCCCATGGACATTCTCGGGTAACAAACCCCATATACATTCCCGGGTTAGAATCCCCATTTATATTCCAGGGTTAGAATCCCCATGTAGATTCCCAGGGTTAGTATCCCCATGTACATTCCCGGGTTCGAATCCCCATGTACATTCTCGTGTTAGAATCCCCATGTATATTCCCGGGTTAGTATCCCCATGTACATTCCCCGGTTAGTATCCCTATGTACATTCCCAGGTTTGGAATCCCCCATATACATTCCCGGGTTAGAATCCCCATATACATGCCCAGGGTAAGAATCCCCATGTACATTCGCACGGTTAGACTCCCCATGTAAATTCCCATGGTTAGAATCCCCATGTACATTCCCAGGGTTAGAATCCCCATGTACATTCCAGGGTTAGTATACCCATGTACATTCCCGGTTTAGAATCCCCATGTACATTCCCGGGTTAGAATACACATGTACATTCCCGGGTTGAAATCCCCATATACATTCCCGGGTTAGAAGCCCCAAATACATTCCCAGGGTTAGAATCCCCATGTACATTCCCATGGTTAGAATCCCCATGTACATTCCCAGGGTTAGAATCCCGATGTACATTCCCAGGTTAGAATCCCCATGTACATTCCCGGGATGGAATCCCCATGTACATTCCCGTGTTAGTATCCCCATGGACATTCCCGGGTTAGAATGCAAATGAACATTCCCAGGTTTAGAATCCCCAAGTACATTCCCAGGTTAGAATCGCCATGTACATACCCGGTTAACAATCTCCATGTACATTCCCGGGATACAATGCCCATGTACATTCCCAGGGTTAGTATCCCCAAGTACATTCCGGGGTTAGTACCCCATGTACGCTCCCGGGTTAGAATCCCCATGTACTTTCCCGGGTTAGAATCTTCATGTACATTCCCGGGTAAGAATCCCCATGTACATACCCGGGTTAGAATCCCCACTTATATACCCGAGTTAGAATCCCCATGTACATTCCCAGGGTTAGTATCCCCATGTTCATTCCCGGATTAGAATCTCCATGTACATTCCCAGAGTTAGTATCCCCATGTACATTCCCGGGTTAGAATCCCCATGTACATTCTCGTGTTAGAATCCCCATGTACTTTCCCGGGTTAGAATCTCCATGTACATTCCCGGGTAAGAATCCCCATGTACATACTCGGGTTAGAATCCCCATGTATTTTCCCGGGTTAGTATCCCCATGTACATTCCCCGGTAAGTATCCCTATGTACATTCCCAGGTTTGGAATCCCCCATATACATTCCCGGGTTAGAATCCCCATATACATTCCCAGGGTTAGAATCCCCATCTACATTTGCACGGTTAGAATCCCCATGTACATTCCCATGGTTAGAATCCCCATGTACATTCCCAGGGTTAGAATCTCCATGTACATTCCAGGGTTAGTATACCCATGTACATTCCCAGTTTAGAAACCCCATGTACATTCCCGGGTTAGAATACACATGTACATTCCCGGGTTGAAATCCCCATATACATTCTCGGGTTAGAATCCCCAAATACATTCCCAGGGTTAGAATCCCCATGTACATTCCCATGGTTAGAATCCCCATGTACATTCCCAGGGTGTGAATCCCGATGTACATTCCCAGGTTAGAATCCCCATGTACATTCCTGGGATGGAATCCCCATGTACATTCCCGGGTTAGTATCCCCATGGACATTCCCGGGTTATAATGCAAATGAACATTCCCAGGTTTAGAATCCCCAAGTACATTCCCAGGGTTAGAATCGCCATGTACATACCCGGTTAACAATCTCCATGTACATTCCCGGGATACAATGCCCATGTACATTCCCAGGGTTAGTATCCCCAAGTACATTCCGGGGTTAGTATCCCCATGTACACTCCCGGGTTAGAATGCCCATGTACTTTCGCTGGTTAGAATCTTCATGTACATTCCCGGGTAAGAATCCCCATGTACATACCCGGGTTAGAATCCCCACTTATATACCCGAGTTAGAATCCCCATGTACATTCCCAGGGTTAGTATCCCCATGTACATTCCCGGGTTAGAATCTCCATGTACATTCCCAGAGTTAGTATCCCCATGTACATTCCCGGGTTAGAATCCCCATGTACATTCTCGTGTTAGAATCCCCATGTACTTTCTCGGGTTAGAATCTCCATGTACATTCCCGGGTAAGAATCCCCTTGTACATACTCAAGTTAGAAACCCCATTTATATTCCAGGGTTAGAATCCCCATGTACATTCTCGTGTTAGAATCCCCATGTATATTCCCGGGTTAGTATCCCCATGTACATTCCCCGGTTACTATCCCTATGTACATTCCCAGGTTTGGAATCCCCCATATACATTCCCGGGTTAGAATCCCCATATACATTCCCAGGGTTAGAATCCCCATGTACATTCGCACGGTTAGAATCCCCATGTAAATTCCCATGGTTAGAATCCCCATGTACATTCCCAGGGTTAGAATCCCCATGTACATTCCAGGGTTAGTATACCCATGTTCATTCCCAGGTTAGAATCCCCATGAACATTCCCGGGATGGAATCCCCATATATATTCACGGGTTAGTATCCCCATGGACATTCCCTGGTTAGAATGCAAATGAATATTCCCAGGTTTAGAATCCCCAAGTACATTCCCAGGGTTAGAATTCCCATGTACTACCCAGTTAACAATCTCCATGTACATTGCCGGGTTACAATCCCCATGTACATTCCCAGGTTGAGAATCCCCATGTACATTCCAGGGTTAGTATACCCATGTTCATTCCCAGGTTAGAATCCCCATGAACATTCCCGGGATGGAATCCCCATGTACATACCCGGGTTAGAATCCCCACTTATATACCCGAGTTAGAATCCCCATGTACATTCCCAGGGTTAGTATCCCCATGTATATTCCCGGGTTAGAATCTCCATGTACATTCCCAGAGTTAGTATCCCCATGTACATTCCCGGGTTAGAATCCCCATGTACGCTCCCGGGTTAGAATCTCCATGTACTTTCCCGGGTTAGAATCCCCATGTACATTCCCGGGTTAGAATACACATGTACATTCCCATGTTGAAATCCCCATATACATTCCCGGGTTAGAATCCCCATATTCATTCACAGGGTTAGAATCCCCATGTACATTCCCACGGTTAGAATCCCCATGTACATTCCCAGGGTTAGAATCCCCATGTACATTCCCATTGTTAGAATCCCATGTACATTCCCGGGTTAGAATCCCCATGTACATTCCCAGTTTAGAATGCCCATGTACATTCCCAGGTTTAGAATCCCCAAGTACATTCCCAAATTTAGAATCCCCATGTACTTACCCAGTTAACAATCTCCATGTACATTCTCTGGTTACAATCCCCATGTACATTCCCAGGGTTAGTATCCCCAAGTACATTCTCTGGTTAGTATCCCCATGTACGCTTCCGGGTTAGAATCCCCATGTACTTTCCCGGGTTAGAATCCCCATGTACATTCTCGGGTAAGAACCCCCATATACATTCCCGGGTTAGAATCCCCATTTATATTCCAGGGTTAGAATCCCCATGTAGATTCCCAGGGATAGTATCCCCATGTACATTCCCGGGTTAGAATCCCCATGTACATTCTCGTGGTAGAATCCCCATGTATATTCCCGGATTAGTATCCCCATGTACATTCCCCGGTTAGTATCCCTATGTACATTCCCAGGTTTGGAATCCACCATATACATTCCCAGGGTTAGAATCCCCATGTACATTCGCACGGTTAGAATCCCCATGTAAATTCCCATGGTTAGAATCCCCATGTTCATTCCCAGGTTAGAATCCCCATGTACATTCCCGGGTTAGAATCCCCATGTACATTCCCGGGATGGAATCCCCATATACATTCATGGGTTAGTATCCCCATGGACATTCCCGGGTTAGAATGCAAATGAATATTCCCAGGTTTAGAATCCCCAAGTACATTCCCAGGGTTAGAATCCCCATGTACTACCCGGTTAACAATCTCCATGTACATTGCCGGGTTACAATCCCCATGTACATTCCCAGGGTTAGTATCCCCAAGTACATTCCCGGGTTAGTATCCCCATGTACGCTCCCGGGTTAGAATCTCCATGTACTTTCCCGGGTTAGAATCCCCATGTACATTCCCAGGTTAGAATACACATGTACATTCCCATGTTGAAATCCCCATATACATTCCCGGGTTAGAATCCCCATATTCATTCACAGGGTTAGAATCCTCATGTACATTCCCACAGTTAGAATCCCCATGTACATTCCCAGGGTTAGAATCCCCATGTACATTCCCATTGTTAGAATCCCATGTACATTCCCGGGTTAGAATCCCCATGTACATTCCCAGTTTAGAATGCCCATGTACATTCCCAGGTTTAGAATCCCCAAGTACATTCCCAAATTTAGAATCCCCATGTACATACCCAGTTAACAATCTCCATGTACATTATCTGGTTACAATCCCCATGTACATTCCCAGGGTTAGTATCCCCAAGTACATTCCCTGGTTAGTATCCCCATGTACGCTTCCGGGTTAGAATCCCCATGTACTTTCCCGGGTTAGAATCCCCATGTACATTCTCGGGTAAGAACCCCCATATACATTCCCGGGTTAGAATCCCCATTTATATTCCAGGGTTAGAATTCCCATGTAGATTCCCAGGGTTAGTATCCCCATGTACAGTCCCGGGTTAGAATCCCCATGTACATTCTCGTGGTAGAATCCCCATGTATATTCCCGGATTAGTATCCCCATGTACATTCCCCGGTTAGTATCCCTATGTACATTCCCAGGTTTGGAATCCACCATATACATTCCCGGGTTAGAATCCCCATATACATTCCCAGGGTTAGAATCCCCATGTACATTCGCACGGTTAGAATCCCCATGTAAATTCCCATGGTTAGAATCCCCATGTACATTCCCAGGGTTAGAATCCCCATGTACATTCCAGGGTTAGTATACCCATGTTCATTCCCAGGTTAGAATCCCCATGAACATTCCCGGGATGGAATCCCCATATACATTCACGGGTTAGTATCCCCATGGACATTCCCGGGTTAGAATGCAAATGAATATTCCCAGGTTTAGAATCCCCAAGTACATTCCCAGGGTTAGAATCCCCATGTACTACCCAGTTAACAATCTCCATGTACATTGCCGGGTTACAATCCCCATGTACATTCCCAGGGTTAGTATCCCCAAGTACATTCCCGGGTTAGTATCCCCATGTACGCTCCCGGGTTAGAATCTCCATGTACTTTCCCGGGTTAGAATCCCCATGTACATTCCCGGGTTAGAATACACATGTTCATTCCCATGTTGAAATCCCCATATACATTCCCGGGTTAGAATCCCCATATACATTCACAGGGTTAGAATCCCCATGTTCATTCCCAGGTTAGAATCCCCATGTACATTCCCGGGTTAGAATCCCCATGTACATTCCCGGGATGGAATCCCCATATACATTCACGGGTTAGTATCCCCATGGACATTCCCGGGTTAGAATGCAAATGAATATTCCCAGGTTTAGAATCCCCAAGTACATTCCCAGGGTTAGAATCCCTATGTACTACCCGGTTAACAATCTCCATGTACATTGCCGGGTTACAATCCCCATGTACATTCCCAGGGTTAGTATCCCCAAGTACATTCCCGGGTTAGTATCCCCATGTACGCTCCCGGGTTAGAATCTCCATGTAATTTCCCGGGTTAGAATCCCGATGTACATTCCCGGGTTAGAATACACATGTACATTCCCATGTTGAAATCCCCATATACATTCCCGGGTTAGAATCCCCATATACATTCACAGGGTTAGAATCCCGATGTACATTCCCACGGTTAGAATCCCCATGTACATTCCCAGGATTAGAATCCCCATGTACATTCCCATTGTTAGAATCCCATGTACATTCCCGGGTTAGAATCCCCATGTACATTCCCAGTTTAGAATGCCCATGTACATTCCCAGGTTTAGAATCCCCAAGTACATTCCCAAATTTAGAATCCCCATGTACATACCCAGTTAACAATCTCCATGTACATTCTCTGGTTACAATCCCCATTACATTCCCAGGGTTAGTATCCCCAAGTACATTCCCTGGTTAGTATCCCCATGTACGCTTCCAGGTTAGAATCCCCATGTACTTTCCAGGGTTAGAATCCCCATGTACATTCTCGGGTAACAAACCCCATATACATTCCCGGGTTAGAATCCCCATTTATATTCCAGGGTTAGAATCCCCATGTACATTCCCAGGGTTAGTATCCCCATGTACATTCCCGGGTTAGAATCCCCATGTACATTCTCGTGTTAGAATCCCCATGTATATTCCCGGGTTAGTATCCCCATGTACATTCCCCGGTTAGTATCCCTATGTACATTCCCAGGTTTGGAATCCCCCATATACATTCCCGGGTTAGAATCCCCATATACATTCCCAGGGTTAGAATCCCCATGTACATTCGCACGGTTAGACTCCCCATGTAAATTCCCATGGTTAGAATCCCCATGTACATTCCCAGGGTTAGAATCCCCATGTACATTCCAGGGTTAGTATACCCATGTACATTCCCGGTTTAGAATCCCCATGTACATTCCCGGGTTAGAATACACATGTACATTCCCGGGTTGAAATCCCCATATACATTCCCGGGTTAGAAGCCCCAAATACATTCCCAGGGTTAGAATCCCCATGTACATTCCCATGGTTAGAATCCCCATGTACGTTCCCAGGGTTAGAATCCCGATGTACATTCCCAGGTTAGAATCCCCATGTACATTCCCGGGATGGAATCCCCATGTACATTCCCGGGTTAGTATCCCCATGGACATTCCCGGGTTAGAATGCAAATGAACATTCCCAGGTTTAGAATCCCCAAGTACATTCCCAGGTTAGAATCGCCATGTACATACCCGGTTAACAATCTCCATGTACATTCCCGGGATACAATGCCCATGTACATTCCCAGGGTTAGTATCCCCAAGTACATTCCGGGGTTAGTACCCCATGTACGCTCCCGGGTTAGAATCCCCATGTACTTTCCCGGGTTAGAATCTTCATGTACATTCCCGGGTAAGAATCCCCATGTACATACCCGGGTTAGAATCCCCACTTATATACCCGAGTTAGAATCCCCATGTACATTCCCAGGGTTAGTATCCCCATGTTCATTCCCGGGTTAGAATCTCCATGTACATTCCCAGAGTTAGTATCCCCATGTACATTCCCGGGTTAGAATCCCCATGTACATTGTCGTGTTAGAATCCCCATGTACTTTCCCGGGTTAGAATCTCCATGTACATTCCCGGGTAAGAATCCCCATGTACATACTCGGGTTAGAATCCCCATGTATTTTCCCGGGTTAGTATCCCCATGTACATTCCCCGGTTAGTATCCCTATGTACATTTCCAGGTTTGGAATCCCCCATATACATTCCCGGGTTAGAATCCCCATATACATTCCCAGGGTTAGAATCCCCATGTACATTTGCACGGTTAGAATCCCCATGTACATTCCCATGGTTAGAATCCCCATGTACATTCCCAGGGTTAGAATCTCCATGTACATTCCAGGGTTAGTATACCCATGTACATTCCCGGTTTAGAAACCCCATGTACATTCCCGGGTTAGAATACACATGTACATTCCCGGGTTGACATCCCCAAATACATTCCCAGGGTTAGAATCCCCATGTACATTCCCATGGTTAGAATCCCCATGTACATTCCCAGGGTGTGAATCCCGATGTACATTCCCAGGTTAGAATCCCCATGTACATTCCTGGGATGGAATCCCCATGTACATTCCCGTGTTAGTATCCCCATGGACATTCCCGGGTTAGAATCCCCATTTATATTCCAGGGTTAGAATCCCCATGTACATTCCCAGGGTTAGTATCCCCATGTACATTCCCGGGTTAGAATCCCCATGTACATTCTCGTGTTAGAATCCCCATGTATATTCCCGGGATAGTATCCCAATGTACATTCCCCGGTGACTATCCCTATGTACATTCCCAGGTTTGGAATCCCCCATATACATTCCCGGGTTAGAATCCCCATTTACATTCCCAGCGTTAGAATCCCCATGTACATTCGCACGGTTAGACTCCCCATGTAAATTCCCATGGTTAGAATCCCCATATACATTCCCAGGGTTAGAATCCCCATGTACATTCCAGGGTTAGTATACCCATGTACATTCCCGGTTTAGAATCCCCATGTACATTCCCGGGTTAGAATACACATGTACATTCCCGGGTTGAAATCCCCATATACATTCCCGGGTTAGAATCCCCAAATACATTCCCAGGGTTAGAATCCCCATGTACATTCCCATGGTTAGAATCCCCATGTACATTCCCAGGGTTAGAATCCCGATGTACATTCCCAGGTTAGAATCCCCATGTACATTCCCGGGATGGAATCCCCATGTACATTCCGGGGTTAGTATCCCCATGGACATTCCCGGGTTAGAATGCAAATGAACATTCCCAGGTTTTGAATCCCCAAGTACATTCCCAGGTTAGAATCGCCATGTACATACCCGGTTAACAATCTCCATGTACATTCCCGGGATACAATGCCCATGTACATTCCCAGGGTTAGTATCCCCAAGTACATTCCGGGGTTAGTACCCCATGTACGCTCCCGGGTTAGAATCCCCATGTACTTTCCCGGGTTAGAATCTTCATGTACATTCCCGGGTAAGAATCCCCATGTACATACCCGGGTTAGAATCCCCACTTATATACCCGAGTTAGAATCCCCATGTACATTCCCAGGGTTAGTATCCCCATGTTCATTCCCGGGTTAGAATCTCCATGTACATTCCCAGAGTTAGTATCCCCATGTACATTCCCGGGTTAGAATCCCCATGTACATTGTCGTGTTAGAATCCCCATGTACTTTCCCGGGTTAGAATCTCCATGTACATTCCCGGGTAAGAATCCCCATGTACATACTCGGGTTAGAATCCCCATGTATTTTCCCGGGTTAGTATCCCCATGTACATTCCCCGGTTAGTATCCCTATGTACATTCCCAGGTTTGGTATCCCCCATATACATTCCCGGGTTAGAATCCCCATATACATTCCCAGGGTTAGAATCCCCATGTACATTTGCACGGTTAGAATCCCCATGTACATTCCCATGGTTAGAATCCCCATGTACATTCCCAGGGTTAGAATCTCCATGTACATTCCAGGGTTAGTATACCCAAGTACATTCCCGGTTTAGAAACCCCATGTACATTCCCGGGTTAGAATACACATGTACATTCCCGGGTTGACATCCCCATATACATTCCCGGGTTAGAATCCCCAAATACATTCCCAGGGTTAGAATCCCCATGTACATTCCCATGGTTAGAATCCCCATGTACATTCCCAGGGTGTGAATCCCGATGTACATTCCCAGGTTAGAATCCCCATGTACATTCCTGGGATGGAATCCCCATGTACATTCCCGGGTTAGTATCCCCATGGACATTCCCGGGTTATAATGCAAATGAACATTCCCAGGTTTAGAATCCCAAAGTACATTCCCAGGGTTAGAACTCCATGTACATACCCGGTTAACAATCTCCATGTACATTCCCGGGATACAATGCCCATGTACATTCCCAGGGTTAGTATCCCCAAGTACATTCCGGGGTTAGTATCCCCATGTACACTCCCGGGTTAGAATCCCCATGTACTTTCGCTGGTTAGAATCTTCATGTACATTCCTGGGTAAGAATCCCCATGTACATACCCAGGTTAGAATCCCCACTTATATACCCGAGTTAGAATCCCCATGTACATTCCCAGGGTTAGTATCCCCATGTACATTCCCGGGTTAGAATCTCCATGTACATTCCCAGAGTTAGTATCCCCATGTACATTCCCGGGTTAAAATCACCATGTACATTCTCGTGTTAGAATCCCCATGTACTTTCCCGGGTTAGAATCTCCATGTACATTCCCGGGTAAGAATCCCCATGTACATACTCGGGTTAGAAACCCCATTTATATTCCAGGGTTAGAATCCCCATGTACATTCCCCGGGTTAGTATCCCCATGTACATTCCCGGCTTAGAATCCTCATGTACATTCTCGTGTTAGAATCCCCATGTATATTCCCGGGTTAGTATCCCCATGTACATTCCCTGGTTACTATCCCTATGTACATTCCCAGGTTTGGAATCCCCCATATACATTCACGGGTTACTATCCCCATGGACATTCCCGGGTTAGAATGCAAATGAATATTCCCAGGTTTAGAATCCCCAAGTACATTCCCAGGGTTAGAATCCCCAAGTACTACCCGGTTAACAATCTCCATGTACATTGCCGGGTTACAATCCCCATGTACATTCCCAGGGTTAGTATCCCCAAGTACATTCCCGGGTTAGTATCCCCATGTACGCTCCCGGGTTAGAATCTCCATGTACTTTCCCGGGTTAGAATCCCGATGTACATTCCCGGGTTAGAATACACATGTACATTCCCATGTTGAAATCCCCATATACATTCCCGGGTTAGAATCCCCATATTCATTCACAGGGTTAGAATCCCCATGTACATTCCCACGGTTAGAATCCCCATGTACATTCCCAGGGTTAGAATCCCCATGTACATTCCCATTGTTAGAATCCCATGTACATTCCCGGGTTAAAATCCCCATGTACATTCCCAGTTTAGAATGCCCATGTACATTCCCAGGTTTCGAATCCCCAAGTACATTCCCAAATTTAGAATCCCCATGTACATACCCAGTTAACAATCTCCATGTACATTCTCTGGTTACAATCCCCATGTACATTCACAGGGTTAGTATCCCCAAGTACATTCCCTGGTTAGTATCCCCATGTACGCTTCCGGGTTAGAATCCCCATGTACTTTCCCGGGTTAGAATCCCCATGTACATTCTCGGGTAAGAACCCCCATATACATTCCCGGGTTAGAATCCCCATTTATATTCCAGGGTTAGAATCCCCATGTAGATTCCCAGGGTTAGTATCCCCATGTACATTCCCGGGTTAGAATCCCCATGTACATTCTCGTGGTAGAATCCCCATGTATATTCCCGGATTAGTATCCCCATGTACATTCCCCGGTTAGTATCCCTATGTACATTCCCAGGTTTGGAATCCACCATATACATTCCCGGGTTAGAATCCCCATATACATTCCCAGGGTTAGAATCCCCATGTACATTCGCACGGTTAGAATCCCCATGTAAATTCCCATGGTTAGAATCCCCATGTACATTCCCAGGGTTAGAATCCCCATGTACATTCCAGGGTTAGTATACCCATGTTCATTCCCAGGTTAGAATCCCCATGAACATTCCCGGGATGGAATCCCCATATACATTCACGGGTTAGTATCCCCATGGACATTCCCGGGTTAGAATGCAAATGAATATTCCCAGGTTTAGAATCCCCAAGTACATTCCCAGGGTTAGAATCCCCATGTACTACCCGGTTAACAATCTTAATGTACATTGCCGGGTTACAATCCCCATGTACATTCCCAGGGTTAGTATCCCCAAGTACATTCCCGGGTTAGTATCCCTATGTACGCTCCCGGGTTAGAATCTCCATGTACTTTCCCGGGTTAGAATCCCCATGTACATTCCCGGGTTAGAATACACATGTACATTCCCATGTTGAAATCCCCATATACATTCCCGGGTTAGAATCCCCATATACATTCACAGGGTTAGAATCCCCATGTTCATTCCCAGGTTAGAATCCCCATGTACATTCCCGGGTTAGAATCCCCATGTACATTCCCGGGATGGAATCCCCATATACATTCACGGGTTAGTATCCCCATGGACATTCCCGGGTTAGAATGCAAATGAATATTCCCAGGTTTAGAATCCCCAAGTACATTCCCAGGGTTAGAATCCCTATGTACTACCCGGTTAACAATCTCCATGTACATTGCCGGGTTACAATCCCCATGTACATTCCCAGGGTTAGTATCCCCAAGTACATTCCCGGGTTAGTATCCCCATGTACGCTCCCGGGTTAGAATCTCCATGTACTTTCCCGGGTTAGAATCCCGATGTACATTCCCGGGTTAGAATACACATGTACATTCCCATGTTGAAATCCCCATATACATTCCCGGGTTAGAATCCCCATATACATTCACAGGGTTAGAATCCCGATGTACATTCCCACGGTTAGAATCCCCATGTACATTCCCAGGATTAGAATCCCCATGTACATTCCCATTGTTAGAATCCCATGTACATTCCCGGGTTAGAATCCCCATGTACATTCCCAGTTTAGAATGCCCATGTACATTCCCAGGTTTAGAATCCCCAAGTACATTCCCAAATTTAGAATCCCCATGTACATACCCAGTTAACAATCTCCATGTACATTCTCTGGTTACAATCCCCATTACATTCCCAGGGTTAGTATCCCCAAGTACATTCCCTGGTTAGTATCCCCATGTACGCTTCCGGGTTAGAATCCCCATGTACTTTCCAGGGTTAGAATCCCCATGTACATTCTCGTGTAACAAACCCCATATACATTCCCGGGTTAGAATCCCCATTTATATTCCAGGGTTAGAATCCCCATGTACATTCCCAGGGTTAGTATCCCCATGTACATTCCCGGGTTAGAATACCCATGTACATTCTCGTGTTAGAATCCCCATGTATATTCCCGGGTTAGTATCCCCATGTACATTCCCCGGTTACTATCTCTATGTACATTCCCAGGTTTGGAAACCCCATATACATTCCCGGGTTAGAATCCCCATATACATTCCCAGGGTTAGAATCCCCATGTACATTCGCACGGTTAGACTCCCCATGTAAATTCCCATGGTTAGAATCCCCATGTACATTCCCAGGGTTAGAATCCCCATGTACATTCCAGGGTTAGTATACCCATGTACATTCCCGGTTTAGAATCCCCATGTACATTCCCGGGTTAGAATACACATGTACATTCCCGGGTTGAAATCCCCATATACATTCCCGGGTTAGAATCCCCAAATACATTCCCAGGGTTAGAATCCCCATGTACATTCCCATGGTTAGAATCCCCATGTACATTCCCAGGGTTAGAATCCCGATGTACATTCCCAGGTTAGAATCCCCATGTACATTCCCGGGATGGAATCCCCATGTACATTCCCGGGTTAGTATCCCCATGGACATTCCCGGGTTAGAATGCAAATGAACATTCCCAGGTTTAGAGTCCCCAAGTACATTCCCAGATTAGAATCGCCATGTACATACCCGGTTAACAATCTCCATGTACATTCCCGGGATACAATGCCCATGTACATTCCCAGGGTTAGTATCCACAAGTACATTCCGGGGTTAGTACCCCATGTACGCTCCCGGGTTAGAATCCCCATTTACATTCCCGGGTTAGAATCTTCATGTACATCCCGGGTAAGAATCCCCATGTACATACCCGGGTTAGAATCCCCACTTATATACCCGAGTTAGAATCCCCATGTACATTCCCAGGGTTAGTATCCCCATGTTCATTCCCGGGTTAGAATCTCCATGTACATTCCCAGAGTTATTATCCCCATGTACATTCCCGGGTTAGAATCCCCATGTACATTCTCGTGTTAGAATCCCCATGTACTTTCCCGGGTTAGAATCTCCATGTACATTCCCGGGTAAGAATCCCCATGTACATACTCGGGTTAGAATCCCCATGTATTTTCCCGGGTTAGTATCCCCATGTACATTCCCCGGTTAGTATCCCTATGTACATTCCCAGGTTTGGAATCCCCCATATACATTCCCGGGTTAGAAGCCCATATACATTCCCAGGGTTAGAATCCACATGTACATTTGCACGGTTAGAATCCCCATGTACATTCCCATGGTTAGAATCCCCATGTACATTCCCAGGGTTAGAATCTCCATGTACA
Organism: Pristiophorus japonicus; assembly: GCF_044704955.1. NCBI lineage: Eukaryota > Metazoa > Chordata > Chondrichthyes > Pristiophoridae > Pristiophorus > Pristiophorus japonicus. The sequence goes on from NC_092011.1 coordinate 12,951,533, forward strand.
TTCCAGGGTTAGTATACCCATGTACATTCCCGGTTTAGAAACCCCATGTACATTCCCGGGTTAGAATACACATGTACATTCCCGGGTTGACATCCCCATATACATTCCCGGGTTAGAATCCCCAAATACATTCCCAGAGTTAGAATCCCAATGTACATTCCCATGGTTAGAATCCCCATGTACATTCCCAGGGTGTGAATCCCGATGTACATTCCCAGGTTAGAATCCCCATGTACATTCCTGGGATGGAATCCCCATGTACATTCCCGGGTTAGTATCCCCATGGACATTCCCGGGTTATAATGCAAATGAACATTCCCAGGTTTAGAATCCCCAAGTACATTCCCAGAGTTAGAATCGCCATGTACATACCCGGTTAACAATCTCCATGTACATTCCCGGGATACAATGCCCATGTACATTCCCAGGGTTAGTATCCCCAAGTACATTCCGGGGTTAGTATCCCCATGTACACTCCCGGGTTAGAATCCCCATGTACTTTCGCTGGTTAGAATCTTCATGTACATTCCCGGGTAAGAATCCCCATGTACATACCCGGGTTAGAATCCCCACTTATATACCCGAGTTAGAATCCCCATGTACATTCCCAGGGTTAGTATCCCCATGTACATTCCCGGGTTAGAATCTCCATGTACATTCCCAGAGTTAGTATCCCCATGTACATTCCCGGGTTAGAATCCCCATGTACATTCTCGTGTTAGAATCCCCATGTACTTTCCCGGGTTAGAATCTCCATGTACATTCCCGGGTAAGAATCCCCATGTACATACTCAGGTTAGAAACCCCATTTATATTCCAGGGTTAGAATCCCCATGTACATTCCCAGGGTTAGTATCCCCATGTACATTCCCGGGTTAGAATCCCCATGTACATTCTCGTGTTAGAATCCCCATGTATATTCCCGGGTTAGTATCCCCATGTACATTCCCCGGTTACTATCCCTATGTACATTCCCAGGTTTGGAAACCCCCATATACATTCCCGGGTTAGAATCCCCATATACATTCCCAGGGTTAGAATCCCCATGGACATTCGCACGGTTAGAATCCCCATGTAAATTCCCATGGTTAGAATCCCCATGTACATTCCCAGGGTTAGAATCCCCATGTACATTCCAGGGTTAGTATACCCATGTTCATTCCCAGGTTAGAATCCCCATGTACATTCCCGGGTTAGAATACACATGTACATTCCCGGGTTGACATCCCCATATACATTCCCGGGTTAGAATCCCCAAATACATTCCCAGGGTTAGAATCCCCATGTACATTCCCACGGTTAGAATCCCCATGTACATTCCCAGGGTGTGAATCCCGATGTACATTCCCAGGTTAGAATCCCCATGTACATTCCTGGGATGGAATCCCCATGTACATTCCCGGGTTAGTATCCCCATGGACATTCCCGGGTTATAATGCAAATGAACATTCCCAGGTTAAGAATCCCCAAGTACATTCCCAGGGTTAGAATCGCCATGTACATACCCGGTTAACAATCTCCATGTACATTCCCGGGATACAATGCCCATGTACATTCCCAGGGTTAGTATCCCCAAGTACATTCCGGGGTTAGTATCCCCATGTACACTCCCGGGTTAGAATCCCCATGTACTTTCGCTGGTTAGAATCTACATGTACATTCACGGGTAAGAATCCCCATGTACATACCCGGGTTAGAATCCCCACTTATATACCCGAGTTAGAATCCCCATGTACATTCCCAGGGTTAGTATTCCCATGTACATTCCCGGGTTAGAATCTCCATGTACATTCCCAGAGTTAGTATCCCCATGTACATTCCCGGGTTAGAATCCCCATGTACATTCTCGTGTTAGAATCCCCATGTACTTTCCCGGGTTAGAATCTCCATGTACGTTCCCGGGTAAGAATCCCCATGTACATACTCAGGTTAGAAACCCCATGTATTTTCCCGGGTTAGAATCCCCATGTATATTCCCGGGTAAGAATCCCCATGTACATTCCCGGGTTAGAATCCCCAATTATATACCCGGGTTAGAATCCCCATGTACATTCCCAGGGTTAGTATCCCCATGAACATTCCCGGGTTAGAATCCCCATGAACATTCTCGTGTTAGAATCCGCATGTACATTCCCGGGTTAGTATCCCAATGTACATTCCCAGGGTTGGAATCCCAAATATATATTCCCGGGTTAGAATCCCGATGTACATTCCCAGGTTTGAATCCCCTTGTAGATTCCCGGGTTAGAATCCCCATGTACATTCCAGGATTAGAATCCCCATGTACATTCCAGGGTTAGAATACTCATATACATTCCAGGTTTAGAATCCCCATGTACATTCCCGGGTTAGAATAAACATGTACATTCCCGGGTTGAAATCCCCATATACATTCCCGGGTTAGAATCCCCATATACATTCCCAGGGTTAGAATCCCCATGTACATTCCCACGGTTAGAATCCACATGTTTATTCCTAGGGTTAGAATCCCCATGTACATTCCCAGGGTTAGAATCCCCATGTACATTCCCAGGTTAGAATCCCCATGTACATTCCCAGTTTAGAATCCCCATGTACATTCCCGGGATGGAATCCCCATGTACATTCCCGGGTTACTATCCCCATGGACATTCCCGGGTTAGAATGCAAATGAACATTCCCAGGTTTTGAATCCCCAAGTACATTTCCAGGGTTAGAATCCCCATGTACATACACGGTTAACAATCTCCATGTACATTCCCGGGTTACAATACCCATGTACATTCCCATGGTTAGTATCCCCAAGTACATTCCCGGGTTAGTATCCCAATGTACGCTCCCGGGTTAGAATCCCCATGTACTTTCCCGGGTTAGAATCCCCATGTACATTCCCGGGTAAGAATCCCCATGTACATTCCCGGGTTAGAATCCCCATTTATATACCCGGGTTAGAATCCCCATGTACATTCCCAGGGTTTGTTTCCCCATGTACATTCCCGGGTTAGATTCCCCATGTACATTCTCGTGTTAGAATCCCCATGTACATTCCCGGGTTAGTATCCCCATGTACATTACCCGGTTAGTATACCGATGTAAATTCCCAGGGTTGGAATCCCCCATATACATTCCCAGGGTTAGTATCCCCATGTACATTCCCAGGTTAGAATCCCCATGTACATTCCCGGGTTAGTATCCCCATGTACATTCCCAGGGTTAGATTCCCCATGTACATTCCCAAGGTTAGAATCCCCATGTACGTTCCTGGGTTAGAATCCCCATGTACATTCCCGGGTTAGTATTCCCATGTACATTCCAAGTGTTAGAATCCAAATGTACATTCCCAGGGTTAGAATCCCCATGTACGCTCCCGGGTTAGAATGCAAATGTACATTCCCAGGTTTAGAATCCCCATGTACATTCCCAGGGTTAGAATCCCCATGTTCATACCCAGTTAACAATCTCCATGACAATTCCCGGGTTACAATCCCCATGTATATTCCCAGAGTTAGTATCCCCAAGTACATTCCCGGGTTAGTATCCCGATGTACGCTCCCGGGTTAGAATCCCCATGTACTTTCCCAGGTTAGAATCCCCATGTACATTCCGGGTAAGAATCCCCATGTACATTCCCGGTTTAGAATCCCTATTTTTATACCCGGGTTTGAATCCCCATGTACATTCCAGGATTAGAATTCCCATGTACATTCCCGGGTAAGAATCCCCATGTACATTCCCAGGTTAGTATCCCCATGTACATTCCCGGGTTAATATCCCCATGTACATTCCCAGGGTTGGAATCACCTATATACATTCCCAGGGTTAGAATACCGACGTACATAGCCGGGTTACAATCACCATGTACATTCCCGGGTTCCAATCCCCATGTACATTCCCAGCATTAGTATCCCCATGTACATTCCAGGGTTAGTATCCCCATGTACATTCCAGGGTTAGAATTCCCATGTAAAATCCCGGGTTAGCATCCCCACGTACATTCACAGGGTGAGAATTCCCATATACATTCCCAAGGTTAGATTCCCCATGTACGTTCCTGGGTTAGAATCCACATGTACATTCCCGGGTTAGAATCCCGATGTACATTCCCAGGTTTGAATCACCTTGTACATTCCCGGGTTAGAATCACCATGTACATTCAAGGGTTAGTATACCCATGTACATTCCCGGGTAAGAATCCCCATGTACATTCCAGGGTTAGAATACACATGTACATTCCCGTGTTGAAATCCCCATATACATTCCCGGGTTAGAATCCCCATATACATTCCCAGAGTTAGAATCCCCATGTACATTCCCATGGTTAGAATCCCCATTTACATTCCCAGGGTTAGAATCCCCATGTACATACCCGGGTTAGAATCCCCATGTACATCCCCAGTTTAGAATCCCCATGTACATTCCCAGGTTTAGAATCCCCAAGTACATTCCCAAAGTTAGAATCCCCATGTACATAGCCGGTTAACAATCTCCATGTACATTCCCAGGGTTAGTATCCCCAAGTACATTCCCGGGTTAGTATCCCCATGTACGCTCCCGGATTAGAATCCCCATGTACTTTCCCGGGTTAGAATCCCCATGTACATTCCAGGGTTAGAATCCCCATTTGTATACCAAGGTTAGAATCCCCATGTACATTCCCAGGTTTAGTATCCCCATGTACATTCCCGGGTTAGAATCCCCATGTACATTTTCATGTTAGAATCCCCATGTACATTCCCGGTTTAGAATCCCCATGTACATTCCCGGGTTAGAATACACATGTAAATTCCCGGATTGAAATCCCCATACACATTCCCGGGTTAGAATCCCCATATACATTCCCAGGGTTAGAATCCCCATGTACATTCCCACGGTTAGAAACCCCATGTAAATTCCCAGGGTTAGAATCCCCACAGTACATTCCCAGGGTTACAATCCCCATGTACATTCCCATGTTAGAATCCCCAAGTACATTCTCGGGATGGAATCCCCATGTACATTCCCGGGTTAGTATCCCCATGGACATTCCCGGGTTAGAATGCAAATGAACATCCCCAGGTTTTGAATCCCCAAGTACATTCCCAGGGTTAGAATCACCATGTACATACCCGGTTAACATTCTCCATGTACATTCCCGGGATACAATGCCCATGTACATTCCCAGGGTTAGTATCCCCAAGTAGATTCCCGGGTTAGTATCCCCATGTACGCTCCCGGGTAAGAATCCCCATGTACTTTCCCGGGTTAGAATCTCCATGTACATTCCCGGGTAAGAATCCCCATGTACATACCCGGGTTAGAATCCCCACATATATACCCTGGTTAGAATCCCCATGTACATTCCCAGGGTTAGTATCCCCATGTACATTCCCGGGTTAGAATCCCCATGTACATTCCCAGAGTTACTATCCCCATGTACATCCCCGGGTTAGAATCCCCATGTACATTCTCGTGTTAGAATCCCCATGTACATTCCCGGTTTAGTATCCCTATGTACATTCCCAGGGTTGGAATCCCCCATTTACATTCCCAGGGTTAGAATCCCCATGTACATTCCGAGGTTAGAATCCCCACGTACATTCCCAGCTTAGAATCCCCATGTACATTCCCGGGTTAGTATCCCCATGTACATTCCAAAAGTTAGAATCCCCATGTACATTCCCAGGGTTAGAATCTCCATGTACATTCCCGGGTAGAAATCCCCATGTACATTCCCGGGTTACAATCCCCATGTACATTCCCAGGGTTAGAATCCCCATGTATATTCCCAGGGTTAGAATCCACATGTAAATTACCATGGTTAGAATCCCCATGTACATCCCCAGGGTTAGAATCCCCATGTACATTCCCGCGTTAGAATCCCCATGTACATTCCCAGTTTAGAATCCCCATGTACATTCCAGGGTTAGTATCACCATTTATATTCCCAGGGTTAGAATCCCCATGTATATTCCCAGGTTAGAATCCCCATGTACATTCCCGGGTTAGTATCCCCATGTACATTCCCAGGTTAGAATCCCCATGTACATTCCCAAGGTTAGAATCCCCATCTACATTCCTGGGTTAGAATCCCCATGTACATTCCCGGGTTAGTATCCCCATTTACATTCCAAGGGTTAGAATCCCCATGTACATTCCCAGGATTAGAATCCGCATGTACATTCCAGGGTTAGTATCCCCATGTATATTCCCAGGGTTAGAATCCCCATGTACATTCCCAGGTTAGAATCCCCACGTACATTCCCAGGTTAATATCCCTATGTACATTCCCAGGGTTGGAATCCCCCATTTACATTCCCAGGGTTAGAATCCACATGTACATTCCGAGGTTAGAATCCCCACGTACATTCCCGGGTTAGTATCCCCATGTACATTCCTGGGTTAGAATTCCTATGTAAATTCCCGGGTTAGAATCCCCATGTACATTGCAGGGTTGGTATACCCATGTACATTCCCAGTTTAGAATCCCTATGTACATTCCCAGGTTTAGAATCCCCAAGTACATTCCCAAAGTTAGAATCCCCATGTACATAGCCGGTTAACAATCTCCATGTACATTCCCAGGGTTAGTATCCCCAAGTACATTCCCGGGTTAGTATCCCCATGTACGCTCCCGGATTAGAATCCCCATGTACTTTCCCGGGTTAGAATCCCCATGTACATTCCCGGGTAAGAATCCCCATGTACATTCCAGGGTTAGAATCCCCATTTATATACCAAGGTTAGAATCCCCATGTACATTCCCAGGTTTAGTATCCCCATGTACATTCCCGGGTTAGAATCCCCATGTACATTTTCGTGTTAGAATCCCAATGTACATTCCCGGGTTAGTATCCCCATGTACATTCCCAGGTTTGAATCCCCATGTACATTCCCGGGTTAGAATCCTCATGTACATTCCAGGTTTAGAATCCCCATGTACATTCAAGGTTTAGTATACCCATGTACATTCCAGGTTTAGAATCCCCATGTACATTCCTGAATTAGAATACACATGTACATTCCCGTGTTGAAATCCCCATAAACATTCCCGGGTTAGAATCCCCATATACATTCCCAGGGTTAGAATCCCCATGTACATTCCCATGGTTAGAAACCCCATTTGCATTGCCAGTATAGAATCCCGATGTACATTCCCAGGTTTAGAATCCCCAAGTACATTCCCAAAGTTAGAATCCCCATGTACATACCCAGTTAACAATCGCCATGTACATTCTCTGGTTACAATCCCCATGTACATTCCCAGGGTTAGTATCCCCAAGTACATTCCCGGGTTAGTATCCCCATGTACGCTTCCGGGTTAGAATCCCCATGTACTTTCCCGGGTTAGAATCTCCATGTACATTCCCGGGTAGGAATCCCCATGTACATTCCCGGGTTAGAATCCCTATTTATATACCAGGGTTAGAATCCCCATGTACATTCCCAGGGTTAGTATCCCCATGTACATTCCCGGGTTAGAATCCCCATGTACATTCTTGTGTTAGAATTCCCATGTACATTCTCGGGTTAGTATCCCCATGTACATTCCCCGGTTAGTATCCCCATGTACATTCCCAGGTTTGGAATCCCCCATATACATTCCCGGGTTAGAATCCCCATATACATTCCCAGGGTTAGAATCCCCATGTACATTTCCACGGTTAGAATCCCCATGTACAATCCCAGGGTTAGAATCCCCATGTACATTCCAAGGTTTAGAATCCCCATGTACATTCCAGGGTTAGTATACCCATGTACATTCCCGGTTTAGAATCCCCATGTACATTCCCGGGTTAGAATACACATGTACATTCCCAGGTTGAAATCCCCATACACATTCCCGTGTTAGAATCCCCATATACATTCCCAGGGTTAGAATCCCCATGTACATTCCCACGGTTAGAATCCCCATGTCAATTCCCAGGGTTAGAATCCCCACAGTACATTCCCAGGGTTACAATCCCCATGTACATTCCCATGTTAGAATCTCCAAGTACATTCTCGGGATGGAATCCCCATGTACATTCCCGGGTTAGTATCCCCAGGGACATTCCCGGGTTAGAATGCAAATGAACATTCCCAGGTTTTGAATCCCCAAGTACATTCCCAGGGTTAGAATCACCATGTACATACCCGGTTAACATTCTCCATGTACATTCCCGGGATACAATGCCCATGTACATTCCCAGGGTTAGTATCCACAAGTACATTCCTGGGTTAGTATCCCCATGTACGCTCCCGGGTAAGAATCCCCATGTACTTTCCCGGGTTAGAATCTCCATGTCCATTCCTGGGTAAGAATCCCCATGTACATACCCGGGTTAGAATCCCCACTTATATACCCGGGTTAGAATCCCCATGTATATTCCCAGGGTTAGAATCCAAATGTACATTACCAGGGTTAGAATCCCCATGTACATCCCCAGGGTTAGAATCCCCATGTACATTGCCGTGTTAGAATCCCCATGCACATTCCCAGTTTAGAATCCCCATGTACATTCCAGGGTTAGTATCCCCATTTATATTCCCAGGGTTAGAATCCCCATGTACATTCCCAGGTTAGAATCCCCATGTACATTCCCAGGTTAGAATCCCCATGTACATTCCTGGGTTAGAATCCCCATGTACATTCCCGGGTTAGTATCCCCATGTACATTCCAAGGGTTAGAATCCCCATGTACATTCCCAGGATTAGAATCCGCATGTACATTCCAGGGTTAGTATCCCCATGTATATTCCCAGGGTTAGAATCCCCATGTACATTCCCAGGTTAGAATCCCCACGTACATTCCCGGGTTAGTATCCCTATGTACATTCCCAGGGTTGGAATCCCCCATTTACATTCCCAGGGTTAGAATCCCCATGTACATTCCGAGGTTAGAATCCCCACGTACATTCCCAGGTTAGAATCCCCATGTACATTCCCGGGTTAGTATCCCCATGTACATTCCAAAGGTTAGAATCCCCATGTACATTCCCAGGGTTAGAATCCCCATGTACATTCCCGGGTAGAAATCCCCATGTACATTCCCGGGTTACAATCCCCATGTACATTCCCAGGGTTAGAATCCCCATGTATATTCCCAGGGTTAGAATCCACATGTACGTTACCAGGGTTAGAATCCCCATGTACATCCCCAGGGTTAGAATCCCCATGTACATTCCCGCGTTAGAATCCCCATGTACATTCCCAGTTTAGAATCCCCATGTACATTCCAGGATTAGTATCCCCATGTATATTCCCAGGGTTAGAATCCCCATGTACATTCCCAGGTTAGAATCCCCATGTACATTCCCAGGTTAGAATCCCCATGTACATTCCCAGGTTTAGTATCCCCATGTACATTCCCGGGTTAGAATCCCCATGTACATTTTCGTGTTAGAATCCCAATGTACATTCCCGGGTTAGTATCCCCATGTACATTCCCGGGTTACAATCCCCATGTACATTCCCAGGGTTAGAATCCCCATGTACATTCCCAGGGTTAGAATCCCCATGTACATTACCAGGGTTAGAATCCCCATGTACATCCCCAGGGTTAGAATCCCCATGTACATTCCGGCGTTAGAATCCCCATGTACATTCCCAGTTTAGAATCCCCATGTACATTCCCGGGTTAGAATCCCCGTGTACATTCCCGGATTAGTATCCCCATGTCCATTCCCGCGTTAGAATGCCAATGTACATTCCCAGGGTTAGAATCCCCATGTACATTCCCAGGGTTAGAATCGCCATGTACATTCACGGGTAACAATCTCCATGTACATTCCCGGGTTAGTATCCCCATGTACATTCCCTGGTTAGAATTCCTATGTAAATTCCCGGGTTAGAATCCCCATGTACATTGCAGGGTTAGTATACCCATGTACATTACCTGGTTAGAATCCCCAATGTACATTCCCGGGTTAGAATCCCCATGTACATTCCCGGATTAGAATCCCCATGCACATTCCCGGGTTAGAATCCCCATGTACATTCCCGGAGTTAGAATTCCCATGTACATTACCAGGGTTAGAATCCGTATGTACATTCCCAGGGTTAGAATTCCCATGTACATTCACGGGTTAGAATCCCTATATACTTTACCTGGTTAGAATCCCCATGTACATTCCAGGGTTAGAATCCCCATGTACATCCCCGGGTTAGAATCCCCATGTACCTTCCCGGTTTAGAATCCCCATGATCATTCCTGGTTTAATATACCCATGAAAATTCCCAGGTTTGAATGTCCATGTACATTCCCGGGTTAGAATCCCCATGTACATTCCCGGGTTAGAAACCCCATGTACGTTCATGGGTTAGAATCCCCATGTACATTCCCGGGTTAGAATCCCCATGCACATTCCCGGGTTAGAATCCCCATGTACATTCCCAGAGTTAGAATCCCAATTTATATACCAAGGTTAGAATCCCCATGTACATTCCCAGGTTTAGTATCCCCATGTACATTCCCGGGTTAGAATCCCCATGTACATTTTCGTGTTAGAATCCCAATGTACATTCCCGGGTTAGTATCCCCATGTACATTCCCAGGTTTGAATCCCCTTGTACATTCCCGGGTTAGAATCCTCATGTACATTCCAGGTTTAGAATCCCCATGTACATTCAAGGTTTAGTATACCCATGTACATTCCAGGTTTAGAATCCCCATGTACATTCCTGGGTTAGAATACACATGTACATTCCCGGGTTGAAATCCACATATACATTCCCGGGTTAGAATCCCCATATACATTCCCCGGTTTAGAATCCCCATGTACATTCCCATGGTTAGAATCCCCATGTGCATTCCCAGTATAGAATCCCCATGTACATTCCCAGGTTTAGAATCCCCAAGTACATTCCCAAAGTTAGAATACGCATGTACATACCCAGTTAACAATCTCCATGTACATTCTCTGGTTACAATCCCCATGTACATTCCCAGGGTTAGTATCCCCAAGTACATTCCCGGGTTAGAATCCCCATGTACGCTTCCGGGTTAGAATCCCCATGTACTTTCCCGGGTTAGAATCACCATGTACATTCCCGGGTAGGAATCCCCATGTACATTCCCGGGTTAGAATCCCCATTTATATTCCAGGGTTAGAATCCCCATGTACATTCCCAGGGTTAGTATCCCCATGTACATTCCCGGGTTAGAATCCTCATTACATTCTCGTGTTAGAATCCCCATGTACATTCCCGGGTTAGTATCCCCATGTACATTCCCCGGTTAGTATCCCCATGTACATTCCCAGGTTTGGAATCCCCCATATACATTCCCGGGTTAGAATCCCCATGTACATTTTCATGTTAGAATCCCCATGTACATTCCCGGTTTAGAATCCCCATGTACATTCCCGGGTTAGAATACACATGTAAATTCCCGGATTGAAATCCCCATACACATTCCCGGGTTAGAATCCCCATATACATTCCCAGGGTTAGAATCCCCATGTACATTCCCACGGTTAGAAACCCCATGTAAATTCCCAGGGTTAGAATCCCCACAGTACATTCCCAGGGTTACAATCCCCATGTACATTCCCATGTTAGAATCCCCAAGTACATTCTCGGGATGGAATCCCCATGTACATTCCCGGGTTAGTATCCCCATGGACATTCCCGGGTTAGAATGCAAATGAACATCCCCAGGTTTTGAATCCCCAAGTACATTCCCAGGGTTAGAATCACCATGTACATACCCGGTTAACATTCTCCATGTACATTCCCAGGATACAATGCCCATGTACATTCCCAGGGTTAGTATCCCCAAGTAGATTCCCGGGTTAGTATCCCCATGTACGCTCCCGGGTAAGAATCCCCATGTACTTTCCCGGGTTAGAATCTCCATGTACATTCCCGGGTAAGAATCCCCATGTACATACCCGGGTTAGAATCCCCACATATATACCCTGGTTAGAATCCCCATGTACATTCCCAGGGTTAGTATCCCCATGTACATTCCCGGGTTAGAATCCCCATGTACATTCCCAGAGTTACTATCCCCATGTACATCCCCGGGTTAGAATCCCCATGTACATTCTCGTGTTAGAATCCCCATGTACATTCCCGGTTTAGTATCCCTATGTACATTCCCAGGGTTGGAATCCCCCATTTACATTCCCAGGGTTAGAATCCCCATGTACATTCCGAGGTTAGAATCCCCACGTACATTCCCAGCTTAGAATCCCCATGTACATTCCCGGGTTAGTATCCCCATGTACATTCCAAAAGTTAGAATCCCCATGTACATTCCCAGGGTTAGAATCTCCATGTACATTCCCGGGTAGAAATCCCCATGTACATTCCCGGGTTACAATCCCCATGTACATTCCCAGGGTTAGAATCCCCATGTATATTCCCAGGGTTAGAATCCACATGTAAATTACCATGGTTAGAATCCCCATGTACATCCCCAGGGTTAGAATCCCCATGTACATTCCCGCGTTAGAATCCCCATGTACATTCCCAGTTTAGAATCCCCATGTACATTCCAGGGTTAGTATCACCATTTATATTCCCAGGGTTAGAATCCCCATGTATATTCCCAGGTTAGAATCCCCATGTACATTCCCGGGTTAGTATCCCCATGTACATTCCCAGGTTAGAATCCCCATGTACATTCCCAAGGTTAGAATCCCCATCTACATTCCTGGGTTAGAATCCCCATGTACATTCCCGGGTTAGTATCCCCATTTACATTCCAAGGGTTAGAATCCCCATGTACATTCCCAGGATTAGAATCCGCATGTACATTCCAGGGTTAGTATCCCCATGTATATTCCCAGGGTTAGAATCCCCATGTACATTCCCAGGTTAGAATCCCCACGTACATTCCCAGGTTAATATCCCTATGTACATTCCCAGGGTTGGAATCCCCCATTTATATTCCCAGGGTTAGAATCCACATGTACATTCCGAGGTTAGAATCCCCACGTACATTCCCGGGTTAGTATCCCCATGTACATTCCTGGGTTAGAATTCCTATGTAAATTCCCGGGTTAGAATCCCCATGTACATTGCAGGGTTGGTATACCCATGTACATTCCCAGTTTAGAATCCCTATGTACATTCCCAGGTTTAGAATCCCCAAGTACATTCCCAAAGTTAGAATCCCCATGTACATAGCCGGTTAACAATCTCCATGTACATTCCCAGGGTTAGTATCCCCAAGTACATTCCCGGGTTAGTATCCCCATGTACGCTCCCGGATTAGAATCCCCATGTACTTTCCCGGGTTAGAATCCCCATGTACATTCCCGGGTAAGAATCCCCATGTACATTCCAGGGTTAGAATCCCCATTTATATACCAAGGTTAGAATCCCCATGTACATTCCCAGGTTTAGTATCCCCATGTACATTCCCGGGTTAGAATCCCCATGTACATTTTCGTGTTAGAATCCCAATGTACATTCCCGGGTTAGTATCCCCATGTACATTCCCAGGTTTGAATCCCCATGTACATTCCCGGGTTAGAATCCTCATGTACATTCCAGGTTTAGAATCCCCATGTACATTCAAGGTTTAGTATACCCATGTACATTCCAGGTTTAGAATCCCCATGTACATTCCTGAATTAGAATACACATGTACATTCCCGTGTTGAAATCCCCATAAACATTCCCGGGTTAGAATCCCCATATACATTCCCAGGGTTAGAATCCCCATGTACATTCCCATGGTTAGAATCCCCATTTGCATTGCCAGTATAGAATCCCGATGTACATTCCCAGGTTTAGAATCCCCAAGTACATTCCCAAAGTTAGAATCCCCATGTACATACCCAGTTAACAATCGCCATGTACATTCTCTGGTTACAATCCCCATGTACATTCCCAGGGTTAGTATCCCCAAGTACATTCCCGGGTTAGTATCCCCATGTACGCTTCCGGGTTAGAATCCCCATGTACTTTCCCGGGTTAGAATCTCCATGTACATTCCCGGGTAGGAATCCCCATGTACATTCCCGGGTTAGAATCCCTATTTATATACCAGGGTTAGAATCCCCATGTACATTCCCAGGGTTAGTATCCCCATGTACATTCCCGGGTTAGAATCCCCATGTACATTCTTGTGTTAGAATTCCCATGTACATTCTCGGGTTAGTATCCCCATGTACATTCCCCGGTTAGTATCCCCATGTACATTCCCAGGTTTGGAATCCCCCATATACATTCCCGGGTTAGAATCCCCATATACATTCCCAGGGTTAGAATCCCCATGTACATTTCCACGGTTAGAATCCCCATGTACAATCCCAGGGTTAGAATCCCCATGTACATTCCAAGGTTTAGAATCCCCATGTACATTCCAGGGTTAGTATACCCATGTACATTCCCGGTTTAGAATCCCCATGTACATTCCCGGGTTAGAATACACATGTACATTCCCAGGTTGAAATCCCCATACACATTCCCGTGTTAGAATCCCCATATACATTCCCAGGGTTAGAATCCCCATGTACATTCCCACGGTTAGAATCCCCATGTCAATTCCCAGGGTTAGAATCCCCACAGTACATTCCCAGGGTTACAATCCCCATGTACATTCCCATGTTAGAATCTCCAAGTACATTCTCGGGATGGAATCCCCATGTACATTCCCGGGTTAGTATCCCCAGGGACATTCCCGGGTTAGAATGCAAATGAACATTCCCAGGTTTTGAATCCCCAAGTACATTCCCAGGGTTAGAATCACCATGTACATACCCGGTTAACATTCTCCATGTACATTCCCGGGATACAATGCCCATGTACATTCCCAGGGTTAGTATCCACAAGTACATTCCTGGGTTAGTATCCCCATGTACGCTCCCGGGTAAGAATCCCCATGTACTTTCCCGGGTTAGAATCTCCATGTCCATTCCTGGGTAAGAATCCCCATGTACATACCCGGGTTAGAATCCCCACTTATATACCCGGGTTAGAATCCCCATGTATATTCCCAGGGTTAGAATCCAAATGTACATTACCAGGGTTAGAATCCCCATGTACATCCCCAGGGTTAGAATCCCCATGTACATTGCCGTGTTAGAATCCCCATGCACATTCCCAGTTTAGAATCCCCATGTACATTCCAGGGTTAGTATCCCCATTTATATTCCCAGGGTTAGAATCCCCATGTACATTCCCAGGTTAGAATCCCCATGTACATTCCCAGGTTAGAATCCCCATGTACATTCCTGGGTTAGAATCCCCATGTACATTCCCGGGTTAGTATCCCCATGTACATTCCAAGGGTTAGAATCCCCATGTACATTCCCAGGATTAGAATCCGCATGTACATTCCAGGGTTAGTATCCCCATGTATATTCCCAGGGTTAGAATCCCCATGTACATTCCCAGGTTAGAATCCCCACGTACATTCCCGGGTTAGTATCCCTATGTACATTCCCAGGGTTGGAATCCCCCATTTACATTCCCAGGGTTAGAATCCCCATGTACATTCCGAGGTTAGAATCCCCACGTACATTCCCAGGTTAGAATCCCCATGTACATTCCCGGGTTAGTATCCCCATGTACATTCCAAAGGTTAGAATCCCCATGTACATTCCCAGGGTTAGAATCCCCATGTACATTCCCGGGTAGAAATCCCCATGTACATTCCCGGGTTACAATCCCCATGTACATTCCCAGGGTTAGAATCCCCATGTATATTCCCAGGGTTAGAATCCACATGTACGTTACCAGGGTTAGAATCCCCATGTACATCCCCAGGGTTAGAATCCCCATGTACATTCCCGCGTTAGAATCCCCATGTACATTCCCAGTTTAGAATCCCCATGTACATTCCAGGATTAGTATCCCCATGTATATTCCCAGGGTTAGAATCCCCATGTACATTCCCAGGTTAGAATCCCCATGTACATTCCCAGGTTAGAATCCCCATGTACATTCCCAGGTTTAGTATCCCCATGTACATTCCCGGGTTAGAATCCCCATGTACATTTTCGTGTTAGAATCCCAATGTACATTCCCGGGTTAGTATCCCCATGTACATTCCCGGGTTACAATCCCCATGTACATTCCCAGGGTTAGAATCCCCATGTACATTCCCAGGGTTAGAATCCCCATGTACATTACCAGGGTTAGAATCCCCATGTACATCCCCAGGGTTAGAATCCCCATGTACATTCCGGCGTTAGAATCCCCATGTACATTCCCAGTTTAGAATCCCCATGTACATTCCCGGGTTAGAATCCCCGTGTACATTCCCGGATTAGTATCCCCATGTCCATTCCCGCGTTAGAATGCCAATGTACATTCCCAGGGTTAGAATCCCCATGTACATTCCCAGGGTTAGAATCGCCATGTACATTCACGGGTAACAATCTCCATGTACATTCCCGGGTTAGTATCCCCATGTACATTCCCTGGTTAGAATTCCTATGTAAATTCCCGGGTTAGAATCCCCATGTACATTGCAGGGTTAGTATACCCATGTACATTACCTGGTTAGAATCCCCAATGTACATTCCCGGGTTAGAATCCCCATGTACATTCCCGGATTAGAATCCCCATGCACATTCCCGGGTTAGAATCCCCATGTACATTCCCGGAGTTAGAATTCCCATGTACATTACCAGGGTTAGAATCCGTATGTACATTCCCAGGGTTAGAATTCCCATGTACATTCACGGGTTAGAATCCCTATATACTTTACCTGGTTAGAATCCCCATGTACATTCCAGGGTTAGAATCCCCATGTACATCCCCGGGTTAGAATCCCCATGTACCTTCCCGGTTTAGAATCCCCATGATCATTCCTGGTTTAATATACCCATGAAAATTCCCAGGTTTGAATGTCCATGTACATTCCCGGGTTAGAATCCCCATGTACATTCCCGGGTTAGAAACCCCATGTACGTTCATGGGTTAGAATCCCCATGTACATTCCCGGGTTAGAATCCCCATGCACATTCCCGGGTTAGAATCCTCATGTACATTCCCAGAGTTAGAATCCCAATTTATATACCAAGGTTAGAATCCCCATGTACATTCCCAGGTTTAGTATCCCCATGTACATTCCCGGGTTAGAATCCCCATGTACATTTTCGTGTTAGAATCCCAATGTACATTCCCGGGTTAGTATCCCCATGTACATTCCCAGGTTTGAATCCCCTTGTACATTCCCGGGTTAGAATCCTCATGTACATTCCAGGTTTAGAATCCCCATGTACATTCAAGGTTTAGTATACCCATGTACATTCCAGGTTTAGAATCCCCATGTACATTCCTGGGTTAGAATACACATGTACATTCCCGGGTTGAAATCCACATATACATTCCCGGGTTAGAATCCCCATATACATTCCCCGGTTTAGAATCCCCATGTACATTCCCATGGTTAGAATCCCCATGTGCATTCCCAGTATAGAATCCCCATGTACATTCCCAGGTTTAGAATCCCCAAGTACATTCCCAAAGTTAGAATCCCCATGTACATACCCAGTTAACAATCTCCATGTACATTCTCTGGTTACAATCCCCATGTACATTCCCAGGGTTAGTATCCCCAAGTACATTCCCGGGTTAGAATCCCCATGTACGCTTCCGGGTTAGAATCCCCATGTACTTTCCCGGGTTAGAATCACCATGTACATTCCCGGGTAGGAATCCCCATGTACATTCCCGGGTTAGAATCCCCATTTATATTCCAGGGTTAGAATCCCCATGTACATTCCCAGGGTTAGTATCCCCATGTACATTCCCGGGTTAGAATCCTCATTACATTCTCGTGTTAGAATCCCCATGTACATTCCCGGGTTAGTATCCCCATGTACATTCCCCGGTTAGTATCCCCATGTACATTCCCAGGTTTGGAATCCCCCATATACATTCCCGGGTTAGAATCCCCATGTACATTTTCATGTTAGAATCCCCATGTACATTCCCGGTTTAGAATCCCCATGTACATTCCCGGGTTAGAATACACATGTAAATTCCCGGATTGAAATCCCCATACACATTCCCGGGTTAGAATCCCCATATACATTCCCAGGGTTAGAATCCCCATGTACATTCCCACGGTTAGAAACCCCATGTAAATTCCCAGGGTTAGAATCCCCACAGTACATTCCCAGGGTTACAATCCCCATGTACATTCCCATGTTAGAATCCCCAAGTACATTCTCGGGATGGAATCCCCATGTACATTCCCGGGTTAGTATCCCCATGGACATTCCCGGGTTAGAATGCAAATGAACATCCCCAGGTTTTGAATCCCCAAGTACATTCCCAGGGTTAGAATCACCATGTACATACCCGGTTAACATTCTCCATGTACATTCCCGGGATACAATGCCCATGTACATTCCCAGGGTTAGTATCCCCAAGTACATTCCCGGGTTAGTATCCCCATGTACGCTCCCGGGTAAGAATCCCCATGTACTTTCCCGGGTTAGAATCTCCATGTACATTCCCGGGTAAGAATCCCCATGTACATACCCGGGTTAGAATCCCCACATATATACCCTGGTTAGAATCCCCATGTACATTCCCAGGGTTAGTATCCCCATGTACATTCCCGGGTTAGAATCCCCATGTACATTCCCAGAGTTACTATCCCCATGTACATCCCCGGGTTAGAATCCCCATGTACATTCTCGTGTTAGAATCCCCATGTACATTCCCGGTTTAATATCCCTATGTACATTCCCAGGGTTGGAATCCCCCATTTACATTCCCAGGGTTAGAATCCCCATGTACATTCCGAGGTTAGAATCCCCACGTACATTCCCAGCTTAGAATCCCCATGTACATTCCCGGGTTAGTATCCCCATGTACATTCCAAAAGTTAGAATCCCCATGTACATTCCCAGGGTTAGAATCTCCATGTACATTCCCGGGTAGAAATCCCCATGTACATTCCCGGGTTACAATCCCCATGTACATTCCCAGGGTTAGAATCCCCATGTATATTCCCAGGGTTAGAATCCACATGTAAATTACCATGGTTAGAATCCCCATGTACATCCCCAGGGTTAGAATCCCCATGTACATTCCCGCGTTAGAATCCCCATGTACATTCCCAGTTTAGAATCCCCATGTACATTCCAGGGTTAGTATCACCATTTATATTCCCAGGGTTAGAATCCCCATGTATATTCCCAGGTTAGAATCCCCATGTACATTCCCGGGTTAGTATCCCCATGTACATTCCCAGGTTAGAATCCCCATGTACATTCCCAAGGTTAGAATCCCCATCTACATTCCTGGGTTAGAATCCCCATGTACATTCCCGGGTTAGTATCCCCATTTACATTCCAAGGGTTAGAATCCCCATGTACATTCCCAGGATTAGAATCCGCATGTACATTCCAGGGTTAGTATCCCCATGTACATCCCCGGGTTAGAATCCCCATGTACCTTCCCGGTTTAGAATCCCCATGATCATTCCTGGTTTAATATACCCATGAAAATTCCCAGGTTTGAATGTCCATGTACATTCCCGGGTTAGAATCCCCATGTACATTCCCGGGTTAGAAACCCCATGTACGTTCATGGGTTAGAATCCCCATGTACATTCCCGGGTTAGAATCCCCATGCACATTCCCGGGTTAGAATCCCCATGTACATTCCCAGAGTTAGAATCCCAATTTATATACCAAGGTTAGAATCCCCATGTACATTCCCAGGTTTAGTATCCCCATGTACATTCCCGGGTTAGAATCCCCATTTACATTTTCGTGTTAGAATCCCAATGTACATTCCCGGGTTAGTATCCCCATGTACATTCCCAGGTTTGAATCCCCTTGTACATTCCCGGGTTAGAATCCTCATGTACATTCCAGGTTTAGAATCCCCATGTACATTCAAGGTTTAGTATACCCATGTACATTCCAGGTTTAGAATCCCCATGTACATTCCTGGGTTAGAATACACATGTACATTCCCGGGTTGAAATCCACATATACATTCCTGGGTTAGAATCCCCATATACATTCCCCGGTTTAGAATCCCCATGTACATTCCCATGGTTAGAATCCCCATGTGCATTCCCAGTATAGAATCCCCATGTACATTCCCAGGTTTAGAATCCCCAAGTACATTCCCAAAGTTAGAATCCCCATGTACATACCCAGTTAACAATCTCCATGTACATTCTCTGGTTACAATCCCCATGTACATTCCCAGGGTTAGTATCCCCAAGTACATTCCCGGGTTAGAATCCCCATGTACGCTTCCGGGTTAGAATCCCCATGTACTTTCCCGGGTTAGAATCACCATGTACATTCCCGGGTAGGAATCCCCATGTACATTCCCGGGTTAGAATCCCCATTTATATTCCAGGGTTAGAATCCCCATGTACATTCCCAGGGTTAGTATCCCCATGTACATTCCCGGGTTAGAATCCTCATTACATTCTCGTGTTAGAATCCCCATGTACATTCCCGGGTTAGTATCCCCATGTACATTCCCCGGTTAGTATCCCCATGTACATTCCCAGGTTTGGAATCCCCCATATACATTCCCGGGTTAGAATCCCCATATACATTCCCAGGGGTAGAATGCCCATGTACATTTCCACGGTTAGAATCCTCATGTACAATCCCAGGGTTAGAATCCCCATGTACATTCCAAGGTTTAGAATCCCCATGTACATTCCAGGGTTAGTATACCCATGTACATTCCCGGTTTAGAATCCCCATGTACATTCCCGGGTTAGAATACACATGTACATTCCCGGGTTGAAATCCCCATACACATTCCCGTGTTAGAATCCCCATATACATTCCTAGGGTTAGAATCCCCATGTACATTCCCACGGTTAGAATCCCCATGTAAATTCCCAGGGTTAGAATCCCCACAGTACATTCCCAGGGTTACAATCCCCATGTACATTCCCATGTTAGAATCCCCAAGTACATTCTCAGCATGGAATCCCCATGTACATTCCCGGGTTAGTATCCCCATGGACATTCCCGGGTTAGAATGCAAATGAACATTCCCAGGTTTTGAATCCCCAAGTACATTCCCAGGGTTAGAATCACCATGTACATACCCGGTTAACATTCTCCATGTACATTCCCGGGATACAATGCCCATGTACATTCCCAGGCTTAGTATCCCCAAGTACATTCCCGGATTAATATCCCCATGTACGCTCCCGGGTAAGAATCCCCATGTACTTTCCCGGGTTAGAATCTCCATGTACATTCCCGGGTAAGAATCCCCATGTACATACCCGGGTTAGAATCCCCACTTATATACCCGGGTTAGAATCCCCATGTACATTCCCAGGGTTAGTATCCCCATGTACATTCCCGGGTTAGAATCCCCATGTACATTCCCAGAGTTAGTATCCCCATGTACATCCCCGGGTTAGAATCCCCATGTACATTCTCGTGTTAGAATCCCCATGTACATTCCCGGGTTAGTATCCCTATGTACATCCCCAGGGTTGGAATCCCCCATTTACATTCCCAGTGTTAGAATCCCCATGTACATTCCGAGGTTAGAATCCCCACCTACATTCCCAGGTTAGAATCCCCATGTACATTCCCGGGTTAGTATCCCCATGTACATTCCAAAAGTTAGAATCCCCATGTACATTCCAAGGGTTAGAATCCCCATGTACATTCCAAGGTTTAGAATCCCCATGTACATTCCAGGGTTAGTATACCCATGTACATTCCCGGTTTAGAATCCCCATGTACATTCCCGGGTTAGAATACACATGTACATTCCCGGGTTGAAATCCCCATACACATTCCCGTGTTAGAATCCCCATATACATTCCTAGGGTTAGAATCCCCATGTACATTCCCACGGTTAGAATCCCCATGTAAATTCCCAGGGTTAGAATCCCCACAGTACATTCCCAGGGTTACAATCCCCATGTACATTCCCATGTTAGAATCCCCAAGTACATTCTCAGCATGGAATCCCCATGTACATTCCCGGGTTAGTATCCCCATGGACATTCCCGGGTTAGAATGCAAATGAACATTCCCAGGTTTTGAATCCCCAAGTACATTCCCAGGGTTAGAATCACCATGTACATACCCGGTTAACATTCTCCATGTACATTCCCGGGATACAATGCCCATGTACATTCCCAGGCTTAGTATCCCCAAGTACATTCCCGGATTAATATCCCCATGTACGCTCCCGGGTAAGAATCCCCATGTACTTTCCCGGGTTAGAATCTCCATGTACATTCCCGGGTAAGAATCCCCATGTACATACCCGGGTTAGAATCCCCACTTATATACCCGGGTTAGAATCCCCATGTACATTCCCAGGGTTAGTATCCCCATGTACATTCCCGGGTTAGAATCCCCATGTACATTCCCAGAGTTAGTATCCCCATGTACATCCCCGGGTTAGAATCCCCATGTACATTCTCGTGTTAGAATCCCCATGTACATTCCCGGGTTAGTATCCCTATGTACATCCCCAGGGTTGGAATCCCCCATTTACATTCCCAGTGTTAGAATCCCCATGTACATTCCGAGGTTAGAATCCCCACCTACATTCCCAGGTTAGAATCCCCATGTACATTCCCGGGTTAGTATCCCCATGTACATTCCAAAAGTTAGAATCCCCATGTACATTCCAAGGGTTAGAATCCCCATGTACATTCCCGGGTAGAAATCCCCATGTACATTCCCGTGTTACAATCCCCAGGTACATTCCCAGGGTTAGAATCCCCATGTATATTCCCAGGGTTAGAATCCACATGTACATTACCAGCGTTAGAATCCCCATGTACATCCCCAGGGTTAGAATCCACATGTACATTCCCGCGTTAGAATCCCCATGTACATACCCAGTTTAGAATCCCCATGTACATTCCAGGGTTAGTATCCCCATTTATATTCCCAGGGGTAGTATCCCCATGTACATTCCCAGGTTAGAATCCCCATGTACATTCCCAGGTTAGAATCCACATGTACATTCCCGGGTTAGTATCCCCATGTACATTCCCAGGGTTAGAATCCCCATGTACATTCCCAAGGTTAGAATCCCCATGTACATTCCTGGGTTACAATCCCCATGTACATTCCTGGGTTAGTATCCCCATGTACATTCCAAGGGTTAGAATCCCCATGTACATTCCCAGGATTAGAATCCGCATGTACATTCCAGGGTTAGTATCCCCATGTATATTCCCAGGGTTAGAATCCCCATGTACATTCCCAGGTTAGAATCCCCACGTACATTCCCGGGTTAGTATCCCTATGTACATTCCCAGGGTTGGAATCCCCCATTTACACTCTCAGGGTTAGAATCCCCATGTACATTCCGAGGTTAGAATCCCCACGTGCATTCCCAGGTTAGAATCCCCATGTACATTCCCGGGTTAGTATACCCATGTACATTCCAAAGGTTAGAATCCCCATGTACATTCCCAGGGTTAGAATCCCCATGTACATTCCCGGGTAGAAATCCCCATGTACATTCCTGGGTTACAATCCCCATGTACATTCCCAGGGTTAGAATCGCCATGTACATTCCCAGGGTTAGAATCCATATGTACATTACCAGGGTTAGAATCCCCATGTACATCCCCAGGGTTAGAATCCCCATGTACATTCCCGCGTTAGAATCCCCATGTACATTCCCAGTTTAGAATCCCCATGTACATTCCCGGGTTAGTAGCCCCATGTATATTCCCAGGGTTATAATCCCCATGTACATTCCCAGGTTAGAATCCCCATGTACATTCCCAGGTTAGAATCCCCATGTACATTCCCGGGTTAGTATCCCCATGTACATTCCCAGGGTTAGAATCCCCATGTACATTCCCAAGGTTAGAATCCCCATGTACATTCCTGGGTTAGAATCCCCATGTACATTCCCGGGTTAGTATTCCCATGTACATTCCAAGGTTTAGAATCCCCATGTACATTCCCAGGATTAGAATCCCCATGTACATTCCCGGGTAGAAATCCCCATGTGCATTCCCGGGTTACAATCCCCATGTACATTCCCAGGTTTAGAATACCCATGTACATACCCAGGGTTAGAATCCCCATGTACATTCCCGGGTTAGAATCCCCGTGTACATTCCCGGATTAGTATCCCCATGTCCATTCCCGCGTTAGAATGCCAATGTACATTCCCAGGGTTAGAATCCACATGTACATTACCAGGGTTAGAATCCCCATGTACATTCCCGCGTTAGAATCCCCATGTACATTCCCAGTTTAGAATCCCCATGTACATTCCCAGGTTAGAATCCCCATGTACATTCCCAGGTTAGAATCCCCATGTATATTCCCGGGTTAGTATCCCCATGTACATTCCCAGGTTAGAATCCCCATGTACATTCCCAGGTTAGAATCCCCATGTACATTCCCATGTTAGAATCCCCATGTTCATTCCCAGGGTTAGAATCCCCATGTACATTCCCAAAGTTAGAATCCCCATGTACGTTCCTGGGTTAGAATCCCCATGTACATTCCCGGGTTAGTATCCCCATGTACATTCCAAGGGTTAGAATCCCCATGTACATTCCCAGGTTTAGAATCCCCATGTACATTCCCGGGTAGAAATCCCCATGTACATTCCCGGGTTACAATCCCCATGTACATTCCGCGTTAGAATCCCCATGTACATTCCCAGTTTAGAATCCCCATGTACATTTCAAAAGTTAGAATCCCCATGTACATTCCAAGGGTTAGAATCCCCATGTACATTCCCGGGTAGAAATCCCCATGTACATTCCCGTGTTACAATCCCCAGGTACATTCCCAGGGTTAGAATCCCCATGTATATTCCCAGGGTTAGAATCCACATGTACATTACCAGCGTTAGAATCCCCATGTACATCCCCAGGGTTAGAATCCACATGTACATTCCCGCGTTAGAATCCCCATGTACATACCCAGTTTAGAATCCCCATGTACATTCCAGGGTTAGTATCCCCATTTATATTCCCAGGGGTAGTATCCCCATGTACATTCCCAGGTTAGAATCCCCATGTACATTCCCAGGTTAGAATCCACATGTACATTCCCGGGTTAGTATCCCCATGTACATTCCCAGGGTTAGAATCCCCATGTACATTCCCAAGGTTAGAATCCCCATGTACATTCCTGGGTTACAATCCCCATGTACATTCCTGGGTTAGTATCCCCATGTACATTCCAAGGGTTAGAATCCCCATGTACATTCCCAGGATTAGAATCCGCATGTACATTCCAGGGTTAGTATCCCCATGTATATTCCCAGGGTTAGAATCCCCATGTACATTCCCAGGTTAGAATCCCCACGTACATTCCCGGGTTAGTATCCCTATGTACATTCCCAGGGTTGGAATCCCCCATTTACACTCTCAGGGTTAGAATCCCCATGTACATTCCGAGGTTAGAATCCCCACGTGCATTCCCAGGTTAGAATCCCCATGTACATTCCCGGGTTAGTATCCCCATGTACATTCCAAAGGTTAGAATCCCCATGTACATTCCCAGGGTTAGAATCCCCATGTACATTCCCGGGTAGAAATCCCCATGTACATTCCTGGGTTACAATCCCCATGTACATTCCCAGGGTTAGAATCGCCATGTACATTCCCAGGGTTAGAATCCATATGTACATTACCAGGGTTAGAATCCCCATGTACATCCCCAGGGTTAGAATCCCCATGTACATTCCCGCGTTAGAATCCCCATGTACATTCCCAGTTTAGAATCCCCATGTACATTCCCGGGTTAGTAGCCCCATGTATATTCCCAGGGTTATAATCCCCATGTACATTCCCAGGTTAGAATCCCCATGTACATTCCCAGGTTAGAATCCCCATGTACATTCCCGGGTTAGTATCCCCATGTACATTCCCAGGGTTAGAATCCCCATGTACATTCCCAAGGTTAGAATCCCCATGTACATTCCTGGGATGGAATCCCCATGTACATTCCCGGGTTAGTATTCCCATGTACATTCCAAGGTTTAGAATCCCCATGTAGATTCCCAGGATTAGAATCCCCATGTACATTCCCGGGTAGAAATCCCCATGTACATTCCCGGGTTACAATCCCCATGTACATTCCCAGGTTTAGAATACCCATGTACATACCCAGGGTTAGAATCCCCATGTACATTCCCGGGTTAGAATCCCCGTGTACATTCCCGGATTAGTATCCCCATGTCCATTCCCGCGTTAGAATGCCAATGTACATTCCCAGGGTTAGAATCCACATGTACATTACCAGGGTTAGAATCCCCATGTACATTCCCGCGTTAGAATCCCCATGTACATTCCCAGTTTAGAATCCCCATGTACATTCCCAGGTTAGAATCCCCATGTACAATCCCAGGTTAGAATCCCCATGTATATTCCCGGGTTAGTATCCCCATGTACATTCCCAGGTTAGAATCCCCATGTACATTCCCAGGTTAGAATCCCCATGTACATTCCCATGTTAGAATCCCCATGTACATTCCCAGGGTTAGAATCCCCATGTACATTCCCAAAGTTAGAATCCCCATGTACGTTCCTGGGTTAGAATCCCCATGTACATTCCCGGGTTAGTATCCCCATGTACATTCCAAGGGTTAGAATCCCCATGTACATTCCCAGGTTTAGAATCCCCATGTACATTCCCGGGTAGAAATCCCCATGTACATTCCCGGGTTACAATCCCCATGTACATTCCGCGTTAGAATCCCCATGTACATTCCCAGTTTAGAATCCCCATGTACATTCCCGGGTTAGAATCCCCGTGTACATTCCCGGATTAGTATCCCCATATCCATTCCCGCGTTAGAATGCCAATGTACATTCCCAGGGTTAGAATCCCCATGTACATTCCCAGGGTTAGAATCGCCATGTACATTCACGGGTAACAATCTCCATGTACATTCCCGGGTAAGTATCCCCATGTACATTCCCTGGTTAGAATTTCTATGTAAATTCCCGGGTTAGAATCCCCATGTACATTGCAGGGTTTGTATACCCATGTACATTACCGGGTTAGAATCCCCAATGTACATTCACGGGTTAGAATCCCCATGTACATTCCCGGATTAGAATCCCCATGCACATTCCCAGGTTAGAATCCCCATGTACATTCCCAGAGTTAGAATGACCATGTACATTACCAGGGTTAGAATCCGTATGTACATTCCCAGGGTTAGAATTCCCATGTACATTCCTGGGTTAGAATCCCTATGTACTTTACCTGGTTAGAATCCCCATGTACATTCCAGTGTTAGAATCCCCATGTACATCCCCGGGTTAGAATCCCCATGTACCTTCCCGGGTTAGAATCCCCATGATCATTCCTGGGTTAATATACCCATGAAAATTCCCAGGTTTGAATGTCCATGTACATTCCCGGGTTAGAATCCCCATGTACATTCCCGGGTTAGAAACACCATGTACGTTCATGGGTTAGAATCCCCATGTACATTCCCGGGTTAGAATCTCCATGCACATTCCCGGGTTAGAATCCCCATGTACATTCCCAGAGATAGAATCCCCATTTATATACCAAGGTTAGAATCCCCATGTACATTCCCAGGTTTAGTATCCCCATGTACATTCCCGGGTTAGAATCCCCATGTACATTTTTGTGTTAGAATCCCCATGTACATTCCCGGGTTAGTATCCCCATGTACATTCCCAAGGTTAGAATCCCCATGTACATTCCTGGGTTAGAATCCCCATGTACATTCCCGGGTTAGTATTCCCATGTACATTCCAAGGGTTAGAATCCCCATGTACATTCCCAGGATTAGAATCCCCATGTACATTCCCGGGTAGAAATCCCCATGTACATTCCCGGGTTACAATCCCCATATACATTCCCAGGTTTAGAATCCGCATGTACATTCCCAGGGTTAGAATCCCCATGTACATTACCAGGGTTAGAATCCCCATGTACATCCCCAGGGTTAGAATCCCCATGTAAATTCCCGCGTTAGAATCCCCATGTACATTCCCAGTTTAGAATCCTCATGTACATTCCCGGGTTAGAATCCCCGTGTACATTCCCGGATTAGTATCCCCATGTCCATTCCCGCGTTAGAATGCCAATGTACATTCCCAGGGTTAGAATCCCCATGTACATTCCCAGGGTTAGAATCCACATGTACATTACCAGGGTTAGAATCCCCATGTACATCCCCAGGGTTAGAATCCCCATGTACATTCCCAGTTTAGAATCCCCATGTACATTCCCAGGTTAGAATCCCCATGTACATTCCCAGGGTTAGAATCCCCATGTACATTCCCATGGTTAGAATTCACATGTAAATTCCCAGGGTTAGAATCTCCACAGTACATTCCCAGGGTTACAATCTCCATTTACATTCCCATGTTAGAATCCCCAAGTACACTCTCGGGATGGAATCCCCATGTACATTCCCGGGTTAGTATTCCCATGGACATTCCCGGGTTAGAATGCAAATGAAAATTCCCACGTTTTGAATCCCCAAGTACAGTCCCAGGGTTAGAATCACCATGTACATTCCCGGGTTAGTATCCCCATGTACGCTCCCGGGTAAGAATCCCCATGTACTTTCCCGGGTTAGAATCTCCATGTACATTCCCGGGTAAGAATCCCCATGTACATACCCGGGTTAGAATCCCCACATATATACCCGGGTTAGAATCCCCATGTACATTCCCAGGTTTAGTATCCCCATGTACATTCCCGGGTTAGAATCCCCATGTACATTCCCAGAGTTAGTATTCCCATGTACATCCCCGGGTTAGAATCCCCATGTACATTCTCGTGTTAGAATCCCCATGTACATTCCCGGGTTAGTATCGCTATGTACATTCCCAGGGTTGGAATCCCCCATTTACATTCCCAGGGTTAGAATCCCCAAATACATTCCGAGGTTAGAATCCCCACGTACATTCCCAGGTTAGAATCCCCATGTACATTCCCGGGTTAGTATCCCCATGTACATTCCAAAAGTTAGAATCCCCATGTACATTCCCAGGGTTAGAATCCCCATGTACATTCCTGGGTAGAAATCCCCATGTACATTCCCGGGTTACAATCCCCATGTACATTCCCAGGGTTAGAATCCCCATGTATATTCCCAGGGTTAGAATCCACATGTACATTACCAGGGTTAGAATCCCCATATACATCCCCAGGGTTAGAATCCCCATGTACATTCCCGCGTTAGAATCCCCATGTACATTCCCAGTTTAGAATCCCCATGTACATTCCAGGGTTAGTATCACCATTTATATTCCCAGGGTTAGAATCCCCATGTACATTCCCAGGTTAGAAATCCCATGTACATTCCCAGGTTAGAATCCCCATGTACATTCCCGGTTTAGTATCCCCATGTACATTCCCAGGGTTAGAATCGCCATGTACATTCCCAAGGTTGGAATCCCCATGTACATTCCTGGGTTAGAAACCCCATGTACATTCCCGGGTTAGTATCCCCATGTACATTCCAAGGGTTAGAATCCCCATGTACATTCCAAGGATTAGAATCCGCATGTACATTCCAGGCTTAGTATCCCCATGTATATTCCCAGGGTTAGAATCCCCATGTACATTCCCAGGTTAGAATCCCCACGTACATTCCCGGGTTAGTATCCCTATGTACATTCCCAGGGTTGGAATCCCCCATTTACATTCCCAGGGTTAGAATCCCCATGTACATTCCGAGGTTAGAATCCCCACGTACATTCCCAGGTTAGAATCCCCATGTACATTCCCGGGTTAGTATCCCCATGTACATTCCAAGGGTTAGAATCCCCATGTACATTCCCAGGGTTAGAATCCCCATGTACATTCCCGGGTAGAAATCCCCATGTACATTCCCGGGTTACGATCCCCATGTACATTCCCAGGGTTAGAATCCCCATGTATATTCCCAGGGTTAGAATCCACATGTACATTACCAGGGTTAGAATCCCCATGTACATCCCCAGGGTTAGAATCCCCATGTACATTCCCGCGTTAGAATCCCCATGTACATTCCCAGTTTAGAATCCCCATGTACATTCCCGGGTTAGTATCCCCATGTACATTCCCAGGTTAGAATCCCCATGTACATTCCCAAGGTTAGAATCCCCATGTACATTCCTGGGTTAGAATCCCCATGTACATTCCCGGGTTAGTATTCCCATGTACATTCCAAGGGTTAGAATCCCCATGTACATTCCCAGTATTAGAATTCCCATGTACATTCCCGGGTAGAAATCCCCATGTACATTCCCGGGTTACAATCCCCATGTACATTCCCAGGGTTAGAATCCCCATGTACATTCCCAGGGTTAGAATCCCCATGTAAATTCCCGCGTTAGAATCCCCAAGTACATTCCCAGTTTAGAATCCCCATGTACATTCCCGGGTTAGAATCCCCGTGTACATTCCCAGATTAGTATCCCCATGTCCATTCCCGCGTTAGAATGCCAATGTACATTCCCAGGGTTAGAATCCCCATGTACATTCACAGGGTTAGAATCCACATGTACATTACCAGGGTTAGAATCCCCATGTACATCCCCAGGGTTAGAATCCCCATGTATATTCCCACGTTAGAATCCCCATATACATTCCCAGTTTAGAATCCCCATGTACATTCCCAGGTTAGAATCCCCATGTACATTCCCAGGTTAGAATCCCCATGTACATTCCCGGGTTAGTATCCCCATGTACATTCCCAGGTTAGAATCCCCATGTACATTCCCAGGTTAGAATCCCCATGTACATTCCCGGGTTAGTATCCGCATGTACATTCCCAGGGTTAGAATCCCCATGTACATTCCCAAGGTTAGAATCCCCATGTACATTGCCGGGTAGAAATCCCCATGTACATTCCCGGGTTACAATCCCCATGTACATTCCCAGGTTAGAATCCCCATGTACATTCCCGGGTTAGTATCCCCATGTACATTCCCAGGGTTAGAATCCCCATGTACATTCCCAAGGTTAGAATCCCCATGTACATTCCAGAGTTAGAATCCCCATGTACATTCCCGGGTTAGTATTCCCATGTACATTCCAAGGGTTAGAATCCCCATGTACATTCCCAGGATTAGAATTCCCATGTACATTCCCGGGTAGAAATCCCCATGTACATTCCCGGGTTACAATCCCCATGTACATTCCCAGGGTTAGAATCCCCATGTACATTCCCAGGGTTAGAATCCCCATGTACATTACCAGGGTTAGAATCCCCATGTACATCCCCAGGGTTAGAATCCCCATGTAAATTCTCGCGTTAGAATCCCCATGTACATTCCCAGTTTAGAATCCCCATGTACATTCCCGGGTTAGAATACCCGTGTACATTCCCGGATTAGTATCCCCATGTCCATTCCCGCGTTAGAATGCCAATGTACATTCCCAGGGTTAGAATCCCCATGTACATTCCCAGGGTTAGAATCCACATGTACATTACCAGGGTTAGAATCCCCATGTACATCCCCAGGGTTAGAATCCCCATGTACATTCCCACGTTAGAATCCCCATGTATATTCCCAGTTTAGAATCCCCATGTACATTCCCAGGTTAGAATCCCCATGTACATTCCCAGTTTAGAATCCCCATGTACATTCCCGGGTTAGTATCCCCATGTACATTCCCAGGTTAGAATCCCCATGTACATTCCCAGGTTAGAATCCCCATGTACATTCCCGGGTTAGTATCCGCATGTACATTCCCAGGGTTAGAATCCCCATGTACATTCCCAAGGTTAGAATCCCCATGTACATTCCCGGGTAGAAATCCCCATGTAAATTCCCGGGTTACAATCCCCATGTACATCCCCAGGGTTAGAATCCCCATGTACATTCCCAGGGTTAGAATCCCCATGTACATTACCAGGGTTAGAATCCCCATGTACATCCCCAGGGTTAGAATCCCCATGTACATTCCCGCGTTAGAATCCCCATGTACCTTCCCAGTTTAGAATCCCCATGTACATTCCCGGGTTAGAATCCCCGTGTACATTCCTGGATTAGTATCCCCATGTCCATTCCCGCGTTAGAATGCCAATGTACATTCCCAGGGTTAGAATCCCCATGTACATTCCCAGGGTTAGAATCGCCATGTACATTCACGGGTAACAATCTCCATGTACATTCCCGGGTTAGTATCCCCATGTACATTCCCTGGTTAGAATTCCTATGTAAATTCCCGGGTTAGAATCCCCATGTACATTGCAGGGTTAGTATACCCATGTACATTACCGGGTTAGCATCCCCAATGTACATTCCCGGGTTAGAATCCCCATGTACATTCCCAGATTAGAATCCCCATGCACATTCCCGGGTTAGAATCCCCATGTACATTCCCGGAGTTAGAATTCCCATGTACATTACCAGGGTTAGAATCCGTATGTACATTCCCAGGGTTAGAATTCCCATGTACATTCCTGGGTTAGAAGCTCTATGTACTTTACCTGGTTAGAATCCCCATGTACATTCCAGGGTTAGAATCCCCTGTGTATTCCCAGGGTTAGAATCCACATGTACATTACCAGGGTTAGAATCCCCATGTACATCCCCAGGGTTAGAATCCCCATGTACATTCCCGCATTAGAATCCCCATGTACATTCCCAGTTTTGAATCCCCATGTACATTCCCGGGTTAGTATCCCCATGTATATTCCCAGGGCTAGAATCCCCATGTACATTCCCAGGTTAGAATCCCCATGTACATTCCCAGGTTTGAATCCCCATGTACATTCCCGGGTTAGTATCCCCATGTACATTCCCAGGGTTAGAATCCCCATGTACATTCCCAAGGTTAGAATCCCCATGTACATTCCAGGGTTAGAATCCCCATGTACATTCCCGGGTTAGTATTCCCATGTACATTCCAAGGGTTAGAATCCCCATGTACATTCCCAGGATTAGAATTCCCATGTACATACCCGGGTAGAAATCCCCATGTACATTCCCGGGTTACAATCCCCATGTACATTCCCAGGGTTAGAATCCCCATGTACATTCCCAGGGTTAGAATCCCCATGTACATTACCAGGGTTAGAGTCCCCATGTACATCCCCAGGGTTAGAATCCCCATGTAAATTCCCGCGTTAGAATCCCCATGTACATTCCCAGTTTAGAATCCCCATGTACATTCCCGGGTTAGAATCCCCGTGTACATTCCCGGATTAGTATCCCCATGTCCATTCCCGCGTTAGAATGCCAATGTACATTCCCAGGGTTAGAATCCCCATGTACATTCCCAGGGTTAGAATCCACATGTACATTACCAGGGTTAGAATCCCCATGTACATCCCCAGGGTTAGAATCCCCATGTACATTCCCACGTTAGAATCCCCATGTATATTCCCAGTTTAGAATCCCCATGTACATTCCCAGGTTAGAATCCCCATGTACATTCCCAGTTTAGAATCCCCATGTACATTCCCGGGTTAGTATCCCCATGTACATTCCCAGGTTAGAATCCCCATGTACATTCCCAGGTTAGAATCCCCATGTACATTCCCGGGTTAGTATCCGCATGTACATTCCCAGGGTTAGAATCCCCATGTACATTCCCAAGGTTAGAATCCCCATGTACATTCCCGGGTAGAAATCCCCATGTAAATTCCCGGGTTACAATCCCCATGTACATCCCCAGGGTTAGAATCCCCATGTACATTCCCAGGGTTAGAATCCCCATGTACATTACCAGGGTTAGAATCCCCATGTACATCCCCAGGGTTAGAATCCCCATGTACATTCCCGCGTTAGAATCCCCATGTACCTTCCCAGTTTAGAATCCCCATGTACATTCCCGGGTTAGAATCCCCGTGTACATTCCCGGATTAGTATCCCCATGTCCATTCCCGCGTTAGAATGCCAATGTACAATCCCAGGGTTAGAATCCCCATGTACATTCCCAGGGTTAGAATCGCCATGTACATTCACGGGTAACAATCTCCATGTACATTCCCGGGTTAGTATCCTCATGTACATTCCCTGGTTAGAATTCCTATGTAAATTCCCGGGTTAGAATCCCCATGTACATTGCAGGGTTAGTATACCCATGTACATTACCGGGTTAGCATCCCCAATGTACATTCCCGGGTTAGAATCCCCATGTACATTCCCAGATTAGAATCCCCATGCACATTCCCGGGTTAGAATCCCCATGTACATTCCCAGAGTTAGAATTCCCATGTACATTACCAGGGTTAGAATCCGTATGTACATTCCCAGGGTTAGAATTCCCATGTACATTCCTGGGTTAGAAGCCCTATGTACTTTACCTGGTTAGAATCCCCATGTACATTCCAGGGTTAGAATCCCCATGTACATCCCCGGGTTAGAATCCCCATGTACTTTCCCGGGTTAGAATCCCCATGATCATTCCTGGGTTAATATACACATGAAAATTCCCAGGTTTGAATGTCCATGTACATTCCCGGGTTAGAATCCCCATGTACATTCCCGGGTTAGAAACCCCATGTAAGTTCATGGGTTAGAATCCCCATGTACATTCCCGGGTTAGTATCCCCATGTACATTCCCAGGGTTAGACTCTTCATGTACATTCCTAGGGTTAGAATCACCATGTACATTCCCAGGGTTAGAATCCCCATAATCTTTCCCAGGTTTAGAATTCCCATGTACATTCCCGGATTAGAATCTCCTTGTACCTTCCCGGGTTAGAATCCCCATGTACATTCCCAGGATTAGAATCCCCATGTACATTCCCGGCTTGAAATCCCCATGTACTTTCCCGGGTTAGAATCCCCATGTACATTCCCAGGGTTAGAATCCCCATGTACAATACCAGGGTTAGAATCCCCATGTACATCCCCAGGGTTAGAATCCCCATGTACATTCACGCATTAGAATCCCCATGTACATTCCCAATTTAGAATCCCCATGTACATTCCCGGGTTAGAATCCCCGTGAATTTTACCGGATTAGTATCCCCATGTACATTCCCGCGTTAGAATGCCAATGTACATTCCCAGGGTTAGAATCCCCATGTGCATTCCCAGGGTTAGAATCGCCATGTACATTCATGGGTAACAATCTCCATGTACATTCCCGGGTTAGTATCCCCATGTACATTCCCTGGTTAGAATTCTTATGTAAATTCCCGGGTTAGAATCCCCATGTACATTGCAGGGTTAGTATACCCATGTACATTACCGGGTTAGAATCCCCATGTACATTCCCTGGTTAGAATCCCCATGTACATTCCCGGATTAGAATCCCCATGCACATTCCCGGGTTAGAATCCCCATGTACATTCCCGGATTAGAATCCCCATGCACATTCCCAGGATTAGAATCCCCATGTACATTTTCATGTTAGAATCCCCATGTACATTCCCGGGTTAGTATCCCCATGCACATTCCAAGGTTTGAATCCCCTTGTACATTACCAGAGTTAGAATCCCCATGTACATCCCCAGGGTTAGAATCCCCATGTACATTCCCGCGTTAGAATCCCCATGTACATTCCCAGGGTTAGACTCTTCATGTACATTCCTAGGGTTAGAATCACCATGTACATTCCCAGGGTTAGAATCCCCATAATCTTTCCCAGGTTTAGAATTCCCATGTACATTCCCGGATTAGAATCTCCTTGTACCTTCCCGGGTTAGAATCCCCATGTACATTCCCAGGATTAGAATCCCCATGTACATTCCCGGCTAGAATTCCCCATGTACATTCCCGGGTTACAATCCCCATGTGCATTCCCAGGGTTAGAATCCCCATGTACATTCCCAGGGTTAGAATCCCCATGTACATTACCAGGGTTAGAATCCCCATGTACATCCCCAGGGTTAGAATCCCCATGCACATTCACGCATTAGAATCCCCATGTACATTCCCAGTTTAGAATCCCCATGTACATTCCCGGGTTAGAATCCCCGTGAACATTACCGGATTAGTATCCCCATGTACATTCCCGCGTTAGAATGCCAATGTACATTCCCTGGTTAGAATTCCTATGTAAATTCCCGGGTTAGAATCCCCATGTACATTGCAGGGTTAGTATACCCATGTACATTACCGGGTTAGAATCCCCATGTACATTCCCGGGTTAGAATCCCCATGTACATTCCCGGATTAGAATCACCATGCACATTCCCGGGTTAGAATCCCCATGTACATTCCCGGGTTAGAATCCCCAATTACATTCCCGGGTTAGTATCCCCATGTACATTCCCCGGTTAGTATCCCCATGTACATTCCCAGGTTTGGAATCCCCCATATACATTCCCGGGTTAGAATCCCCATATACATTCCCAGGGTTAGAATCCCCATGTACATTGCCACGGTTAGAATCCCCATGTACAATCCCAGGGTTAGAATCCCCATGTACATTCCAAGGTTTAGAATCCCCATGTACATTCCAGGGTTACTATAACAATGTACATTCCCGGTTTAGAATCCCCATGTACATTCCCGGATTAGAATACACATGTACATTCCCGGGTTGAAATCCCCATACACATTCCCGTGTTAGTATCCCCATGTACATTCCCTGGTTAGAATTCCTATGTAAATTCCCGGGTTAGAATCCCCATGTACATTGCAGGGTTAGTATACCCATGTACATTACCGGGTTAGAATCCCCAATGTACATTCCCGGGTTAGAATCCCCATGTACATTCCCGGATTAGAATCCCCATGCACATTCCCGGGTTAGAATCCCCATGTACATTCCCAGAGTTAGAATTCCCATGTACATTACCAGGGTTAGAATCCGTATGTACATTCCCAGGGTTAGAATTCCCATGTACATTCCCGGGTTAGAATCCCTATGTACTTTACCTGGTTAGCATCCCCATGTACATCCCCGGGTTAGAATCCCCATGTACCTTCCAGGGTTAGAATCCCCATGATCATTCCTGGGTTAATATACCCATGAAAATTCCCAGGTTTGAATGTCCATGTACATTTCCGGGTTAGAATCCCCATGTACATTCCCGGGTTAGACACCCCATGTACGTTCATGGGTTAGAATCCCCATGTACATTCCCGGGTTAGTATCCCCATGTACATTCCCAGGGTTAGACTCTTCATGTACATTCCTAGGGTTAGAATCACCATGTACATTCCCGGGTTAGAATCCCCGTGAACATTACCGGATTAGTATCCCCATGTACATTCCCGCGTTAGAATGCCAATGTACATTCCCTGGTTAGAATTCCTATGTAAATTCCCGGGTTAGAATCCCCATGTACATTGCAGGGTTAGTATACCCATGTACATTACCGGGTTAGAATCCCCATGTACATTCCCGGGTTAGAATCCCCATGTACATTCCCGGATTAGAATCACCATGCACATTCCTGGGTTAGAATCCCCATGTACATTCCCGGGTTAGAATCCCCAATTACATTCCCGGGTTAGTATCCCCATGTACATTCCCCGGTTAGTATCCCCATGTACATTCCCAGGTTTGGAATCCCCCATATACATTCCCGGGTTAGAATCCCCATATACATTCCCAGGGTTAGAATCCCCATGTACATTGCCACGGTTAGAATCCCCATGTACAATCCCAGGGTTAGAATCCCCATGTACATTCCAAGGTTTAGAATCC
This sequence comes from Pristiophorus japonicus, assembly GCF_044704955.1. Taxonomy (NCBI): domain Eukaryota; kingdom Metazoa; phylum Chordata; class Chondrichthyes; family Pristiophoridae; genus Pristiophorus; species Pristiophorus japonicus. The sequence goes on from NC_092011.1 coordinate 12,988,935, forward strand.
CCATGTACATTCCAGGGTTACTATAACAATGTACATTCCCGGTTTAGAATCCCCATGTACATTCCCGGATTAGAATACACATGTACATTCCCGGGTTGAAATCCCCATACACATTCCCGTGTTAGTATCCCCATGTACATTCCCAGGTTAGAATCCCCATGTACATTCCCAGGTTAGAATCCCCATGTACATTCCCGGGTTAGTATCCGCATGTACATTCCCAGGTTAGAATCCCCATGTACATTCCCGGGTTAGTATCCGCATGTACATTCCCAGGGTTAGAATCCCCATGTACATTCCCAGGGTTAGAATCGCCATGTACATTCACGGGTAACAATCTCCATGTACATTCCCGATTTGTATCCCCATGTACATTCCCTGGTTAGTATTCCTATGTAAATTCCCGGGTTAGAATCCCCATGTACATTGCAGGGTTAGTATACCCATGTACATTACCGGGTTAGAATCCCCAATGTACATTCCCGGGTTAGAATCCCCATGTACATTCCCGGATTAGAATCCCCATGCACATTCCCGGGTTAGAATCCCCATGTACATTCCCAGAGTTAGAATTCCCATGTACATTACCAGGGTTAGAATCCGTATGTACATTCCCAGGGTTAGAATTCCCATGTACATTCCCGGGTTAGAATCCCTATGTACTTTACCTGGTTAGCATCCCCATGTACATCCCCGGGTTAGAATCCCCATGTACCTTCCAGGGTTAGAATCCCCATGATCATTCCTGGGTTAATATACCCATGAAAATTCCCAGGTTTGAATGTCCATGTACATTTCCGGGTTAGAATCCCCATGTACATTCCCGGGTTAGACACCCCATGTACGTTCATGGGTTAGAATCCCCATGTACATTCCCGGGTTAGTATCCCCATGTACATTCCCAGGGTTAGACTCTTCATGTACATTCCTAGGGTTAGAATCACCATGTACATTCCCAGGGTTAGAATCCCCATAATCTTTCCCAGGTTTAGAATTCCCATGTACATTCCCGGATTAGAATCTCCTTGTACCTTCCCGGGTTAGAATCCCCATGTACATTCCCAGGATTAGAATCCCCATGTACATTCCCGGCTAGAATTCCCCATGTACATTCCCGGGTTACAATCCCCATGTGCATTCCCAGGGTTAGAATCCCCATGTACATTCCCAGGGTTAGAATCCCCATGTACATTACCAGGGTTAGAATCCCCATGTACATCCCCAGGGTTAGAATCCCCATGCACATTCACGCATTAGAATCCCCATGTACATTCCCAGTTTAGAATCCCCATGTACATTCCCGGGTTAGAATCCCCGTGAACATTACCGGATTAGTATCCCCATGTACATTCCCGCGTTAGAATGCCAATGTACATTCCCTGGTTAGAATTCCTATGTAAATTCCCGGGTTAGAATCCCCATGTACATTGCAGGGTTAGTATACCCATGTACATTACCGGGTTAGAATCCCCATGTACATTCCCGGGTTAGAATCCCCATGTACATTCCCGGATTAGAATCACCATGCACATTCCCGGGTTAGAATCCCCATGTACATTCCCGGGTTAGAATCCCCAATTACATTCCCGGGTTAGTATCCCCATGTACATTCCCCGGTTAGTATCCCCATGTACATTCCCAGGTTTGGAATCCCTCATATACATTCCCGGGTTAGAATCCCCATATACATTCCCAGGGTTAGAATCCCCATGTACATTGCCACGGTTAGAATCCCCATGTACAATCCCAGGGTTAGAATCCCCATGTACATTCCAAGGTTTAGAATCCCCATGTACATTCCAGGGTTACTATAACAATGTACATTCCCGGTTTAGAATCCCCATGTACATTCCCGGATTAGAATACACATGTACATTCCCGGGTTGAAATCCCCATACACATTCCCGTGTTAGTATCCCCATGTACATTCCCTGGTTAGAATTCCTATGTAAATTCCCGGGTTAGAATCCCCATGTACATTGCAGGGTTAGTATACCCATGTACATTACCGGTTAGAATCCCCATGTACATTCCCGGGTTAGAATCCCCATGTACATTCCAGGATTAGAATCCCCATGCACATTCCCGGGTTAGAATCCCCATGTACATTCCCAGGGTTAGAATCCCCATGTACATTCCCGGGTTAGTATCCCCATGTACATTCCCCGGTTAGTATCCCCATGTACATTCCCAGGTTTGGAATCCCCCATATACATTCCCGGGTTAGAATCCCCATATACATTCCCAGGGTTAGAATCCCCATGTACATTTCCACGGTTAGAATCCCCATGTACAATGTCAGGGTTAGAATCCCCATGTACATTCCAAGGTTTAGAATCCCCATGTACATTCCAGGGTTAGTATACCCATGTACATTCCCGGTTTAGAATCCCCATGTACATTCCCGGGTTAGAATACACATGTACATTCCCGGGTTGAAATCCCCATACACATTCCCGTGTTAGAATCCCCATATACATTCCCAGGATTAGAATCCCCATGTACATTCCCACGGTTAGAATCCCCATGTAAATTCCCAGGGTTAGAATCCCCACAGTACATTCCCAGGGTTACAATCCCCATGTACATTCCCATGTTAGAATCCCCAAGTACATTCTCGGAATGGAATCCCCATGTACATTCCCGGGTTAGTATCCCCATGGACATTCCCGGGTTAGAATGCAAATGAACATTCCCAGGTTTTGAATCCCCAAGTACATTCCCAGGGATGGAATCACCATGTACATACCCGGTTAACATTCTCCATGTACATTCCCGGGATACAATGCCCATGTACATTCCCAGGGTTAGTATCCCCAAGTACATTCCCGGGTTAGTATCCCCATGTACGCTCCCGGGTAAGAATCCACATGTACTTTCCCGGGTTAGAATCTACATGTACATTCCTGGGTAAGAATCCCCATGTACATACCCGGGTTAGAATCCCCACTTATATACCCGGGTTAGAATCCCCATGTATATTCCCAGGGTTAGAATCCAAATGTACATTACCAGGGTTAGAATCCCCATGTACATCCCCAGGGTTAGAAACCCCATGTACATTCCCGCGTTAGAATCCCCATGCACATTCCCAGTTTAGAATCCCCATGTACATTCCAGGGTTAGTATCCCCATTTATATTCCCAGGGTTAGAATCCCCATGTACATTCCCAGGTTAGAATCCCCATGTACATTCCCAGGTTAGAATCCCCATGTACATTCCCGGGTTAGTATCCCCATGTACATTCCCAGGGTTAGAATCCCCATGTACATTCCCAAGGTTAGAATCCCCATGTACATTCCTGGGTTAGAATCCTCATGTACATTCCCGGGTTAGTATCCCCATGTACATTCCAAGGGTTAGAATCCCCATGTACATTCCCAGGATTAGAATCCGCATGTACATTCCAGGGTTAGTATCCCCATGTATATTCCCAGGGTTAGAATCCCCATGTACATTCCCAGGTTAGAATCCCCACGTACATTCCCGGGTTAGTATCCCTATGTACATTCCCAGGGTTGGAATCCCCCATTTACATTCCCAGGGTTAGAATCCCCATGTACATTCCGAAGTTAGAATCCCCACGTACATTCCCAGGTTAAAATCCCCATGTACATTCCCGGGTTAGTATCCCCATGTACATTCCAAAGGTTAGAATCCCCATGTACATTCCCAGGGTTAGAATCCCCATGTACATTCCCGGGTAGAAATCCCCATGTACATTCCCGGGTTACAATCCCCATGTACATTCCCAGGGTTAGAATCCCCATGTATATTCCCAGGGTTAGAATCCACATGTACGTTACCAGGGTTAGAATCCCCATGTACATCCCCAGGGTTAGAATCCCCATGTACATTCCCGCGTTAGAATCCCCATGTACATTCCCAGTTTAGAATCCCCATGTACATTCCAGGGTTAGTATCCCCATGTATATTCCCAGGGTTAGAATCCCCATGTACATTCCTAGGTTAGAATCCCCATGTACATTCCCAGGTTAGAATCCCCATGTACATTCCTGGGTTAGTATCCCCATGTACATTCCCAGGGTTAGAATCCCCATGTACATTCCCAAGGTTAGAATCCCCATGTACATTCCTGGGTAAGAATCCCCATGTATATTCCCAGGTTAGTATTCCCATGTACATTCCAAGGGTTAGAATCCCCATGTACATTCCCAGGATTAGAATCCCCATGTACATTCCCAGGTAGAAATCCCCATGTACATTCCCGGGTTACAATCCCCATGTACATTCCCAGGGTTAGAATCCCCATGTACATTCCCAGGGTTAGAATCCCCATGTACATTACCAGGGTTAGAATCCCCATGTACATCCCCAGGGTTAGAATCCCCATGTAAATTCCCACGTTAGAATCCCCATGTACATTCCCAGTTTAGAATCCCCATGTACATTCCCGGGTTAGAATCCCCATGTACATTCCCGGATTAGTATCCGCATGTACATTCCCGGGTTACAATCCCCATGTACATTCCCAGGGTTAGAATCCCCATGTACATTCCCAGGGTTAGAATCCCCATGTACATTACCAGGGTTAGAATCCCCATGTACATCCCCAGGGTTAGAATCCCCATGACATTCCCGCATTAGAATCCCCATGTACATTCCCAGTTTAGAATCCCCATGTACATTCCCGGGTTAGAATCCCCGTGTACATTCCCGGATTAGTATCCCCATGTCCATTCCCGCGTTAGAATGCCAATGTACATTCCCAAGGTTAGAATCCCCATGTACATTCCCAGGGTTAGAATCGCCATGTACATTCACGGGTAACAATCTCCATGTACATTCCCGGGTTAGTATCCCCATGTACATTCCCTGGTTAGAATTCCTATGTAAATTCCCGGGTTAGAATCCCCATGTACATTGCAGGGTTAGTATACCCATGTACATTACCGGGTTAGAATCCCCAATGTACATTCCCGGGTTAGAATCCCCATGTACATTCCCGGATTAGAATCCCCATGCACATTCCCGGGTTAGAATCCCCATGTACATTCCCAGAGTTAGAATTCCCATGTACATTACCAGGGTTAGAATCCGTATGTACATTCCCAGGGTTAGAATTCCCATGTACATTCCCGGGTTAGAATCCCTATGTACTTTACCTGGTTAGAATCCCCATGTACATTCCAGGGTTAGAATCCCCATGTACATCCCCAGGTTAGAATCCCCATGTACCTTCCCGGGTTAGAATCCCCATGATCATTTCTGGGTTAAAATACCCTTGGAAATTCCCAGGTTTGAATGTCCATGTACATTTCCGGGTTAGAATCCCCATGTACATTCCCGGGTTAGACACCCCATGTACGTTCATGGTTTAGAATCCCCATGTACGTTCCCGGGTTAGTATCCCCATGTACATTCCCAGGGTTAGACTCTTCATGTACATTCCTAGGGTTAGAATCACCATGTACATTCCCAGGGTTAGAATCCCCATAATCTTTCCCAGGTTTAGAATTCCCATGTACATTCCGGATTAGAATCTCCTTGTATCTTCCCAGGTTAGAATCCCCATGTACATTCCCAGGATTAGAATCCCCATGAACATTCCCGGCTAGAAATCCCCATGTACATTCCCGGGTTACAATCCCCATGTACATTCCCAGGGTTAGAATCCCCATGTACATTCCCAGGGTTAGAATCCCCATGTACATTACCAGGGTTAGAATCCCCATGTACATCCCCAGGGTTAGAATCCCCATGTACATTCACGCATTAGAATCCCCATGTACATTCCCAGTTTAGAATCTGCATGTACATTCCCGGGTTAGAATCCCCGTGAACCTTACCGGATTAGTATCCCCATGTACATTCCCGCGTTAGAATGCCAATGTTCATTCCCAGGGTTAGAATCCCCATGTACATTCCCAGTGTTAGAATCGCCATGTACATTCACGGGTAACAATCTCCATGTACATTCCCGGGTTAGTATCCCCATGTACATTCCCTGGTTAGAATTCCTATTTAAATTCCCGGGTTAGAATCCCCATGTACATTGCAGGGTTAGTATACCCATGTACATTTCCGGGTTAGAATCTCCATGTACATTCCCGGGTTAGAATCCCCATGTACATTCCCGGATTAGTATCCCCATGCACATTCCCGGGTTAGAATCCCCATGTACATTCCCGGGTTAGAATCTCCATTTATATACCAAGGTTAGAATCCCCATGTACATTTTCGTGTTAGAATTCCCATGTACATTCCCGGGTTAGTATCCCCATGCACATTCCAAGGTTTGAATCCCCTTGTACATTCCCGGGTTAGAATCCTCATGTACATTCCAGGTTTAGAATCCCCATTTACATTCAAGGTTTAGTATACCCATGTACATTCCAGGTTTAAAATCCCCATGTACATTCCCGGGTTAGAATACACATGTACATTCCAGTGTTGAAATCCCCATATACATTCCCGGGTTTGAATCCCCATATACATTCCCAGGGTTAGAATCCCCATGTACATTCCCATGGTTAGAATCCCCATGTGCATTCCCAGTATAGAATCCCCATGTACATTCCCAGGTTTAGAATCCCCAAGTACATTCCCAAAGTTAGAATCCCCATGTACATACCCAGTTAACAATCTCCATGTACATTCTCTGGTTACAATCCCCATGTACATTCCCAGGGTTAGTATCCCCAAGTACATTCCCGGGTTAGTATCCCCATGTACGCTTCCAGGTTAGAATCCCCATGTACTTTCCCGGGTTAGAATCCCCATGTACATTCCCGGGTAGGAATCCCCATGTACATTCCTGGGTTAGAATCCCCATTTATATTCCAGGGTTAGAATCCCCATGTACATTCCCAGGGTTAGTATCCCCATGTACATTCCCGGGTTAGAATCCCCATGTACATTCTCGTGTTAGAATCCCCATATACATTCCCGGGTTAGTATCCCCATGTACATTCCCCGGTTAGTATCCCCATGTACATTCCCAGGTTTGGAATCCCCCATATATATTCCCGGGTTAGAATCCCCATATACATTCCCAGGGTTAGAATCCCCATGTACATTCGCACGGTTAGAATCCCCATGTACAATCCCAGGGTTAGAATCCCCATGTACATTCCAAGGTTTAGAATCCCCATGTACATTCCCGGGTTAGTATACCCATGTACATTCCCGGTTTAGAATCCCCATGTACATTCCCGGGTTAGAATACACATGTACATTCCCGGGTTGAAATCCCCATACACATTCCCGTGTTAGAATCCCCATATACATTCCCGAGTTAGAATCCCCATGTAAATTCCCAGGGTTAGAATCCCCACAGTACATTCCCAGGGTTACAATCCCCATGTACATTCCCATGTTAGAATCCCCAAGTACATTCTCGGGTTGGAATCCCCATGTACATTCCCGGGTTAGTATCCCCATGGACATTCCTGGGTTAGAATGCAAATGAACATTCCCAGGTTTTGAATCCCCAAGTACATTCCCAGGGTTAGAATCACCATGTACATACCCGGTTAACATTCTCCATGTACATTCCCGGGATACAATGCCCATGTACATTCCCAGGGTTAGTATCCCCAAATACATTCCCGGGTTAGTATCCCCATGTACGCTCCCGGGTAAGAATCCCCATGTACTTTCCCGGGTTAGAATCTCCATGTACATTCCCGGGTAAGAAACCCCATGTACATACCCGGGTTAGAATCCCCACTTATATACCCGGGTTAGAATCCCCATGTACATTCCCAGGGTTAGTATCCCCATGTACATTCCCAGGTTAGAATCCCCATGTACATTCCCAGAGTTAGTATCCCCATGTACATGCCCGGGTTAGAATCCCCATGTACATTCCCAGAGTTGGAATCTCCCATTTACATTCCCAGGGTTAGAATCCCCATGTACATTCCGAGGTTAGAATCCCCATGTACATTCCCAGGTTAGAATCCCCATGTACATTCCCGGGTTAGTATCCCCATGTACATTCCCAGGGTTAGAATCCCCATGTACATTCCCAAGGTTAGAATCCCCATGTACGTTCCTGGGTTAGAATCCCCATGTACATTCCCGGGTTAGTATCCCCATGTACATTCCAAAGGTTAGAATCCCCATGTACATTCTCGTGTTAGAATCCCCATGTACATGCCCATGTTAGTATCCGTATGTACATTCCCAGAGTTGGAATCCCCCATTTACATTCCCAGGGTTAGAATCCCCATGTACATTCCGAGGTTAGAATCCCCATGTACATTCCCAGGTTAGAATCCCCATGTACATTCCCGGGTTACTATCCCCATGTACATTCCCAGGGTTAGAATCCCCATGTACATTCCCAAGGTTAGAATTCCCATGTACGTTCCTGGGTTAGAATCCCCATGTACATTCCCGGGTTAGTATCCCCATGTACATTACAAAGGTTAGAATCCCCATGTACATTCCCAGGGTTAGAATCCCCATGTACATTCCAGGGTAGAAATCCCGATGTACATTCCCGGGTTACAATCCCCATGTACATTCCCAGGGTTAGAATCCACATGTATATTCCCAGGGTTAGAATCCACATGTACATTACCAGAGTTAGATTCCCCATGTACATCCCCAGGGTTAGAATCCCCATGTACATTCCCGCGTTAGAATTCCCATGTACATTCCCAGTTTAGAATCCCCATGTACATTCCAGGGTTAGTATCCCCATGTATATTCCCAGGGTTGGAATCCCCCATAGACATTCCCAGGGTTAGAATCCCCATGTACATTCCCAGGTTAGAATCTCCATGTACATTCCCAGCTTAGAATCCCCATGTACATTCCCGGGTTAGTATCCCCATGTACATTCCCAGGGTTAGAATCCCCATGTACATTCCCAAGGTTAGAATCCCCATGTACGTTCCTGGGTTAGAATCCCCATGTACATTCCCGGGTTAGAATTCCCATGTAAATTCCCAGGGTTAGAATCACCATGTACATTACCAGGGTTAGAATCCCCATGTACATCCCCAGTGTTAGAATCCCCATGTACATTCCCGCGTTAGAATCCCCATGTACATTCCCGGATTAGAATCCCCATGCACATTCCCAGAGTTAGTATCCCCAAGTACATTCCCGGGTTAGTATCCCCATGTACGCTTCCAGGTTAGAATCCCCATGTACTTTCCCGGGTTAGAATCCCCATGTACATTCCCGGGTAGGAATCCCCATGTACATTCCTGGGTTAGAATCCCCATTTATATTCCAGGGTTAGAATCCCCATGTACATTCCCAGGGTTAGTATCCCCATGTACATTCCCGGGTTAGAATCCCCATGTACATTCTCGTGTTAGAATCCCCATATACATTCCCGGGATAGTATCCCCATGTACATTCCCCGGTTAGTATCCCCATGTACATTCCCAGGTTTGGAATCCCCCATATACATTCCCGGGTTAGAATCCCCATATACATTCCCAGGGTTAGAATCCCCATGTACATTTGCACGGTTAGAATCCCCATGTACAATCCCAGGGTTAGAATCCCCATGTACATTCCAAGGTTTAGAATCCCCATGTACATTCCCGGGTTAGTATACCCATGTACATTCCCGGTTTAGAATCCCCATGTACATTCCCGGGTTAGAATACACATGTACATTCCCGGGTTGAAATCCCCATACACATTCCCGTGTTAGAATCCCCATATACATTCCCAGGGTTAGAATCCCCATGTACATTCCCGGGTTAGAATCCCCATGTAAATTCCCAGGGTTAGAATCCCCACAGTACATTCCCAGGGTTACAATCCCCATGTACATTCCCATGTTAGAATCCCCAAGTACATTCTCGGGTTGGAATCCCCATGTACATTCCCGGGTTAGTATCCCCATGGACATTCCTGGGTTAGAATGCAAATGAACATTCCCAGGTTTTGAATCCCCAAGTACATTCCTAGGGTTAGAATCACCATGTACATACCCGGTTAACATTCTCCATGTACATTCCCGGGATACAATGCCCATGTACATTCCCAGGGTTAGTATCCCCAAATACATTCCTGGGTTAGTATCCCCATGTAAGCTCCCGGGTAAGAATCCCCATGTACTTTCCCGGGTTAGAATCTCCATGTACATTCCCGGGTAAGAATCCCCATGTACATACCCGGGTTAGAATCCCCACTTATATACCCGGGTTAGAATCCCCATGTACATTCCCAGGGTTAGTATCCCCATGTACATTCCCAGGTTAGAATCCCCATGTACATTCCCAGAGTTAGTATCCCCATGTACATCCCCGGGTTAGAATCCCCATGTACATTCTCGTGTTAGAATCCCCATGTACATTCCCGGGTTAGTATCCCTATGTACATTCCCAGAGTTGGAATCTCCCATTTACATTCCCAGGGTTAGAATCCCCATGTACATTCCGAGGTTAGAATCCCCATGTACATTCCCAGGTTAGAATCCCCATGTACATTCCCGGGTTAGTATCCCCATGTACATTCCCAGGGTTAGAATCCCCATGTACATTCCCAAGGTTAGAATCCCCATGTACGTTCCTGGGTTAGAATCCCCATGTACATTCCCGGGTTAGTATCCCCATGTACATTCCAAAGGTTAGAATCCCCATGTACATTCTCGTGTTAGAATCCCCATGTACATTCCCGTGTTAGTATCCATATGTACATTCCCAGAGTTGGAATCCCCCATTTACATTCCCAGGGTTAGAATCCACATGTACATTCCGAGGTTAGAATACCCATGTACATTCCCAGGTTAGAATCCCCATGTACATTCCCGGGTTAGTATCCCCATGTACATTCCCAGGGTTAGAATCCCCATGTACATTCCCAAGGTTATAATTCCCATGTACGTTCCTGGGTTAGAATCCCCATGTACATTCCAGGGTTAGTATCCCCATGTACATTACAAAGGTTAGAATCCCCATGTACATTCCCAGGGTTAGAATCCCCATGTACATTCCCGGGTAGAAATCCCCATGTACATTCCCGGGTTACAATCCCCATGTACATTCCCAGGGTTAGAATCCACATGTATATTCCCAGGGTTAGAATCCACATGTACATTACCAGGGTTAGATTCCCCATGTACATCCCCAGGGTTAGAATCCCCATGTACATTCCCGCGTTAGAATCCCCATGTACATTCCCAGTTTAGAATCCCCATGTACATTCCAGGGTTAGTATCCCCATGTATATTCCCAGGGTTGGAATCCCCCATAGACATTCCCAGGGTTAGAATCCCCATGTACATTCCCAGGTTAGAATCTCCATGTACATTCCCAGCTTAGAATCCCCATGTACATTCCCGGGTTAGTATCCCCATGTACATTCCCAGGGTTAGAATCCCCATGTACATTCCCAAGGTTAGAATCCCCATGTACGTTCCTGGGTTAGAATCCCCATGTACATTCCCGGGTTACAATCCCCATGTACATTCCCAGGGTTAGAATTCCCATGTAAATTCCCAGGGTTAGAATCCCCATGTACATTACCAGGGTTAGAATCCCCATGTACATCCCCAGTGTTAGAATCCCCATGTACATTCCCGCGTTAGAATCCCCATGTACATTCCTGGATTAGAATCCCCATGCACATTCCCGGGTTAGAATCCCCATGTACATTCCCGGGTTAGAATCGCCATTTATATACCAAGGTTAGAATCCCCATGTACATTTTCGTGTTAGAATCCCCATGTACATTCCCGGGTTAGTAACCCCATGCACATTCCAAGGTTTGAATCCCCTTGTACATTCCCGGGTTAGAATCCTCATGTACATTCCAGGTTTAGAATCCCCATGTACATTCAAGGTTTAGTATACCCATGTACATTCCAGGTTTAAAATCCCCATGTACATTCCCAGGTTAGAATACACATGTACATTCCAGTGTTGAAATCCCCATATACGTTCCCGGGTTAGAATCCCCATATACATTCCCAGGGTTAGAATCCCCATGTACATTCCATGGTTAGAATCCCCATGTGCATTCCCAGTATAGAATCCCCATGTACATTCCCAGGTTTAGAATCCCCAAGTACATTCCCAAATTTAGAATCCCCATGTACATACCCAGTTAACAATCTCCATGTACATTCTCTGGTTACAATCCCCATGTACATTCCCAGGGTTAGTATCCCCAAGTACATTCCCGGGTTAGTATCCCCATGTACGCTTCCGGGTTAGAATCCCCATGTACTTTCCCGGGTTAGAATCCCCATGTACATTCCCAGGGTTAGTATCCCCATCTACCTTCCCGGGTTAGAATCCCCATGTACATTCTCGTGTTAGAATTCCCATATACATTCCTGGGTTAGTATCCCCATGTACATTCCCCGGTTAGTATCCCCATGTACATTCCCAGGTTTGGAATCCCCCATATACATTCCCGGGTTAGAATCCCCATATACATTCCCAGGGTTAGAATCCCCATGTACATTCCCACGGTTAGAATCCCCATGTACAATCCCAGGGTTAGAATCCCCATGTACATTCCAAGGTTTAGAATCCCCATGTACATTCCCGGGTTAGTATACCCATATACATTCCCAGTTTAGAATCCCCATGTACATTCCCGGGTTAGAATACACATGTACATTCCCGGGTTGAAATCCCCATACACATTCCCGTGTTAGAATCCCCATATACATTCCCAGGGATAGAATCCCCATGTACATTCCCACGGTTAGAATCCCCATGTAAATTCCCAGGGTTAGAATCCCCACAGTACATTCCCAGGGTTACAATCCCCATGTACATTCCCATGTTAGAATCCCCAAGTACATTCTCGGGATGGAATCCCCATGTACATTCCCGGGTTAGTATCCCCATGGACATTCCTGGGTTAGAATGCAAATGAACATTCCCAGGTTTTGAATCCCCAAGTACATTCCCAGGGTTAGAATCACCATGTACATACCCGGTTAACATTCTCCATGTACATTCCCGGATACAATGCCCATGTACATTCCCAGGGTTAGTATCCCCAAGTACATTCCCGGGTTAGTATCCCCATGTACGCTCCAGGGTTAGAATCCCCATGTACTTTCCCGGGTTAGAATCTCCATGTACATTCCCGGGTAAGAATCCCCATGTACATACCCGGGTTAGAATCCCCACTTATATACCCGGGTTAGAATCCCCATGTACATTCCCAGGGTTAGTATCCCCATGTACATTCCCAGGTTAGAATCCCCATGTACATTCCCAGAGTTAGTATCCCCATGTACATCCCCGGGTTAGAATCCCCATGTACATTCTCGTGTTAGAATCCCCATGTACATTCCCGGGTTAGTATCCCTATCTATATTCCCAGAGTTGGAATCCCCCATTTACATTCCCAGGGTTAGAATCCCCATGTACATTCCGAGGTTAGAATCCCCATGTACATTCCCAGGTTAGAATCCCCATGTACATTCCTGGGTTAGTATCCCCATGTACAGTCCCAGGGTTAGAATCCCCATGTACATTCCCAAGGTTAGAATCCCCATGTACGTTCCTGGGTTAGAATCCCCATGTACATTCCCGGGTTAGTATCCCCATGTACATTCCAAAGGTTAGAATCCCCATGTACATTCCCAGGGTTAGAATACCCATGTACATTCCCGGGTAGAAATCCCCATGTACATTCCCGCGTTACAATCCCCATGTACATTCCCAGGGTTAGAATCCCCATGTATATTCCCAGGGTTAGAATCCACATGTACATTACCAGGGTTAGAATCCCCATGTACATCCCCAGTGTTAGAATCCACATGTACATTCCCGCGTTAGAATCCCCATGTACATTCCCAGTTTAGAATCCCCATGTACATTCCAGGGTTAGTATCCCCATGTATATTCCCAGGGTTGGAATCCCCCATAGACATTCCCAGGGTTAGAATCTCCATATACATTCCCAGGTTAGAATCTCCATGTACATTCCCAGGTTAGAATCCCCATGTACATTCCCGGGTTAGTATCCCCATGTACATTCCCAGGGTTAGAATCCCCATGTACATTCCCAAGGTTAGAATCCCCATGTACGTTCCTGGGTTAGAATCCCCATGTACATTCCCGGGTTAGTATCCCCATGTACATTCCAAGGGTTAGAATCCCCATGTACACTCCCAGGATTAGAATCCCCATGTACATTCCCGGGTAGAAATCCCCATGTACATTCCCGGGTTACAATCCCCATGTACATTCCCAGGGTTAGAATCCCCATGTAAATTCCCAGGGTTAGTATCCCCATGTACATTACCAGAGTTAGAATCCCCATGTACATCCCCAGTGTTAGAATCCCCATGTACATTCCCGCGTTAGAATCCCCATGTACATTCCCAGTTTAGAATCCCCATGTACATTCCCGGGTTAGAATCCCCGTGAACATTACCGGATTAGTATCCCCATGTACATTCCCGCGTTAGAATGCCAATGTACATTCCCAGGGTTAGAATCCCCATGTACATTCCCAGGGTTAGAATCGCCATGTACATTCACGGGTAACAATCTCCATGTACATTCCCGGGTTAGTATCCCCATGTACATTCCCTGGTTAGAATTCCTATGTAAATTCCCGGGTTAGAATCCCCATGTACATTGCAGGGTTAGTATACCCATGTACATTACCGGGTTAGAATCCCCATGTACATTCCCGGGTTAGAATCCCCATGTACATTCCCGGATTAGAATCCCCATGCACATTCCCGGGTTAGAATCCCCATGTACATTCCCGGGTTAGAATCCCCATCTATATACCAAAGTTTGAAACCCCATGTACATTTTCGTGTTAGAATCCCCATGTACATTCCCGGGTTAGTATCCCCATGCACATTCCAAGGTTTGAATCCCCTTGTACATTCCCGGGTTAGAATCCTCATGTACATTCCAGGTTTAGAATCCCCATGTACATTCAAGGTTTAGTATACCCATGTACATTCCAAGTTTAAAATCCCCATGTACATTCCCGGGTTTAGAATACACATGTACATTCCCGTGTTGAAATCCCCATATACATTCCCGGGTTAGAATCCCCATATACATTCCCAGGGTTAGAATCCCCATGTACATTCCCATGGTTAGAATCCCCATGTGCATTCCCAGTATAGAATCCCCATGTACATTCCCAGGTTTAGAATCCCCAAGTACATTCCCAAAGTTAGAATCCACATGTACATACCCAGTTAACAATCTCCATGTACATTCTCTGGTTACAATCCCCATGTACATTCCCAGGGTTAGTATCCCCAAGTACATTCCCGGGTTAGTATCCCCATGTACGCTTCCGGGTTAGAATCCCCATGTACTTTCCCGGGTTAGAATCCCCATGTACATTCCCGGGTAGGAATCCACATGTACATTCCCGGGTTAGAATCCTCATTTATATTCCAGGGTTAGAATCCCCATGTACATTCCTAGGGTTAGTATCCCCATATACATTCCCGGGTTAGTATCCCCATGTACATTCCCTGGTTAGTATCCCCATGTACATTCCCAGGTTTGGAATCCCCCATATACATTCCCGGGTTAGAATCCCCATATACATTCCCAGGGTTAGAATCCCCATGTACATTCCCACGGTTAGAATCCCCATGTACAATCCCAGGGTTAGAATCCCCATGTACATTCCAAGGTTTAGAATCCCCATGTACATTGCCGGGTTAGTATACCCATGTACATTCCCGGTTTAGAATCCCCATGTACATTCCCGGGATAGAATACACATGTACATTCCCGGGTTGAAATCCCCATACACATTCCCGTGTTAGAATCCCCATAGACATTCCCAGGGTTAGAATCCCCATGTACATTCCCACGGTTAGAATCCCCATGTACATTCCCAGGGTTAGAATCCCCACAGTACATTCCCAGGGTTACAATCCCCATGTACATTCCCATGTTAGAATCCCCAAGTACATTCGCGGGATGGAATCCCCATGTACATTCCCGGGTTAGTATCCCCATGGACATTCCTGGGTTAGAATGCAAATGAACATTCCCAGGTTTTGAATCCCCAAGTACATTCCCAGGGTTAGAATCACCATGTACATACCCGGTTAACATTCTCCATGTACATTACCGGGGTACAATGCCCATGTACATTCCCAGGGTTAGTATCCCCAAGTAGATTCCCGGGTTAGTATCCCCATGTACGCTCCCGGGTAAGAATCCCCATGTACTTTCCCGGGTTAGAATCTCCATGTACATTCCCGGGTAAGAATCCCCATGTACATACCCGGGTTAGAATCCCCACTTATATACCCGGGTTAGAATCCCCATGTACATTCCCAGGGTTAGTATCCCCATGTACATTCCCAGGTTAGAATCCACATGTACATTCCCAGAGTTAGTATCCCCATGTACATCCTCGGGTTAGAATCCCCATGTACATTCTCGTCTTAGAATCCCCATGTACATTCCTGGGTTAATATCCCTATGTACATTCCCAGAGTTGGAATCCCCCATTTACATTCCCAGGGTTAGAATCCCCATGTACATTCCGAGGTTAGAATCCCCATGTACATTCCCAGGTTAGAATCTCCATGTACATTCCCGGGTTAGAATCCCCATGTACATTCCCAAGGTTAGAATCCCCATGTACGTTCCTGGGTTAGAATCCCCATGTACATTCCCGGGTTAGTATCCCCATGTACATTCCAAAGGTTAGAATCCTCATGTACATTCCCAGGGTTAGAATCCCCATGTACATTCCCGGGTAGAAATCCCCATGTACATTCCCGGGTTAGAATCCCCATGTATATTCCCAGGGTTAGAATCCACATGTACATTACCAGGGTTAGAATCCCCATGTACATCCCCAGGGTTAGAATCCCCATGTACATTCCCGCGTTAGAATCCCCATGTACATTCCCAGTTTAGAATCCCCATGTACATTCCAGGGTTAGTATTCCCATGTATATTCCCAGGGTTGGAATCCCCCATAGACATTCCCAGGGTTAGAATCCCCATGTACATTCCCAGGTTAGAATCTCCATGTACATTCCCAGGTTAGAATCCCCATGTACATTCCCGGGTTAGTATCCCCATGTACATTCCCAGGGTTAGAATCACCATGTACATTCCCAAGGTTAGAATCCCCATGTACGTTCCTGGGTTAGAATCCCCATGTACATTCCCGGGTTAGTATCCCCATGTACATTCCAAGGGTTAGAATCCCCATGTACATTCCCAGGATTAGAATCCCCATGTACATTCCCGGGTAGAAATCCCCATGTACATTCCCGGGTTACAATCCCCATGTACATTCCCAGGGTTAGAATCCCCATGTAAATTCCCAGGGTTAGAATCCCCATGTACATTACCAGGGTTAGAATCCCCATGTACATCCCCAGTGTTAATATCCCCATGTACATTCCCGCGTTAGAATCCCCATGTACATTCCCATTTTAGAATTCCCATGTACATTCCCGGGTTAGAATCCCCGTGAACATTACCAGATTAGTATCCTCATGTACATTCCCGCGTTAGAATGCCAATGTACATTCCCAGGGTTAGAATCCCCATGTACATTCCCAGGGTTAGAATCGCCATGTACATTCACGGGTAACAATCTCCATGTACATTCCCGGGTTAGTATCCCCATGTACATTCCCTGGTTAGAATTCCTATGTAAATTCCCGGGTTAGAATTCCCATGTACATTGCAGGATTAGTATACCCATGTACATTACCGGGTTAGAATCCCCATGTACATTCCCGGGTTAGAATCCCCATGTACATTCCTGGATTAGAATCCCCATGCACATTCCCGGGTTAGAATCCCCATGTACATTCCCGGGTTAGAATCCCCATTTATATACCAAGGTTAGAATCCCCATGTACATTTTCGTGTTAGAATCCCCATGTACATTCCCGGGTTAGTATCCCCATGCACATTCCAAGGTTTGAATCCCCTTGTACATTCCCGGGTTAGAATCCTCATGTACATTCCAGGTTTAGAATCCCCATGTACATTCAAGGTTTAGTATACACATGTACATTCCAGGTTTAAAATCCCCATGTACATTCCCGGGTTAGAATACACATGTACATTCCCGTGTTGAAATCCCCATATACATTCCCGGGTTAGAATCCCCATATACATTCCCAGGGTTAGAATCCCCATGTACATTCCCATGGTTAGAATCCCCATGTGCATTCCCAGTATAGAATACCCATGTACCTTCCCAGGTTTAGAATCCCCAAGTACATTCCCAAAGTTAGAATCCACATGTACATACCCAGTTAACAATCTCCATGTACATTTTCTGGTTACAATCCCCATGTACATTCCCAGGGTTAGTATCCCCAAGTACATTCCCGGGTTAGTATCCTCATGTACGCTTCCGGGTCAGAATCCCCATGTACTTTCCCGGGTTAGAATCCCCATGTACATTCCCGGGTAGGAATCCCCATGTACATTCCCGGGTTAGAATCCCCATTTATATACCAGGGTTAGAATCCCCATGTACATTCCCAGGGTTTGTATCCCCATGTACATTCCCGGGTTAGAATCCCCATGTACATTCTCGTGTTAGAATCCCCATGTACATTCCCGGGTTAGTATCCCCATGTACATTCCCCGGTTAGTATCCCCATGTACATTCTCGTGTTAGAATCCCCATGTACATTCCCGGGTTAGTATCCCCATGTACATTCCCCGGTTAGTATCCCCATGCACATTCCAAGGTTTGAATCCCCTTGTACATTCCCGGGTTAGAATCATCATATACATTCCCAGGGTTAGAATCCCCATGTACATTCCCACGGTTGGAATCCCCATGTACAATCCCAGGGTTCGAATCCCCATGTACATTCCAAGGTTTAGAATCCCCATGTACATTCCCGGGTTAGTATACCCATGTACATTCCCGGTTTAGAATCCCCATGTACATTCCCGGGTTAGAATACACATGTACATTCCCGGGTTGAAATCCCCATACACATTCCCGTGTTAGAATCTCCATATACATTCCCAGGGTTAGAAACCCCATGTACATTCCCACGGTTAGAATCCCCATGTAAATTCCCAGGGTTAGACTCCCCACAGTACCTTCCCAGGGTTACAATCCCCATGTACATTCCCATGTTAGAATCCCCAAGTACATTCTCGGCATGGAATCCCCATGTACATTCCCGGGTTAGTATCCCCATGGACATTCCCGGGTTAGAATGCAAATGAACATTCCCAGGTTTTGAATCCCCAAGTACATTCCCAGGGTTAGAATCACCATGTACATACCCGGTTAACATTCTCCATGTACATTCCCGGGATACAATGTCCATGTACATTCCCAGGGTTAGTATCCCCAAGTACATTCCCGGGTTAGTATCCCCATTTACGCTCCCGGGTAAGAATCCCCATGTACTTTCCCGGGTTAGAATCTCCATGTACATTCTCGGGTAAGAAGCCCCATGTACATACCCGGGTTAGAATCCCCACTTATATACCCGGGTTAGAATCCCCATGTACATTCCCAGGGTTAGTATCCCCATGTACATTCCCAGGTTAGAATCCCCATGTACATTCCCAGAGTTAGTATCCCCATGTACATCCCCGGGTTAGAATCCCCATGTACATTCTCGTGTTAGAATCCTCATGTACATTCCCGGGTTAGTATCCCTATGTACATTCCCAGGGTTGGAATCCCCCATTTACATTCCCAGGGTTAGAATCCCCATGTACATTCCGAGGTTAGAATCCCCATGTAAATTCCCAGGTTAGAATCCCCATGTACATTCCCGGGTTAGTATCCCCATGTACATTCCCAGGGTTAGAATCCCCATATACATTCCCAAGGTTAGAATCCCCATGTACGTTCCTGGGTTAGAATCCCCATGTACATTCCCGGGTTAGTATCCCCATGTACATTCCAAAGGTTAGAATCCCTATGTACATTCCCAGGGTTAGAATCCCCATGTACATTCCCGGGTAGAAATCCCCATGTACATTCCCAGGTTACAATCCCCATGTACATTCCCAGGGTTAGAATCCCCTTGTATATTCCCAGGGTTAGAATCCACATGTACATTACCAGGGTTAGAATCCCCATGTACATCCCCAGGGTTAGAAACCCCATGTACATTCCCGCGTTAGAATCCCCATGTACATTCCCAGTTTAGAATCCCCATGTACATTCCAGGGTTAGTATCCCCATGTATATTCCCAGGGTTGGAATCCCCCATAGACATTCCCAGTGTTAGAATCCCCTTGTACATTCCCAGGTTAGAATCTCCATGTACATTCCCAGGTTAGAATCCCCATGTACATTCCCGGGTTAGTATCCCCATGTACATTCCCAGGGTTAGAATCCCCATGTACATTCCCAAGGCTAGAATCCCCATGTACATTCCTGGGTTAGAATTCCCATGTACATTCCCGGGTTAGTATCCCCATGTACATTCCAAGGGTTAGAATCCCCATGTACATTCCCAGGATTAGAATCCCCATGTACATTCCCGGGTAGAAATCCTCATGTCCATTCCCGGGTTACAATCCCCATGTACATTCCCAGGGTTAGAATCCCCATGTACATTCCCAGGGTTAGAATCCCCATGTACATTACCAGGGTTAGAATCCCCATGTACATCCCCAGGGTTAGAATCCCCATGTACATTCCCGCGTTAGAATCCCCATGTACATTCCCAGTTTAGAATCCCCATGTACATTCCCGGGTTAGAATCCCCGTGTACATTCCCGGGTTAGAATCCCCATGTACATTCCCAGAGTTAGAATTCCCATGTACATTACCAGGGTTAGAATCCGTATGTACATTCCCAGGGTTAGAATTCCCACGTACATTCCCGGGTTAGAATCCCTATGTACTTTACCTGGTTAGAATCCCCATGTACATTCCCTGGTTAGAATCCCCATGTACATCCCTGGGTTAGAATCTCCATGTACCTTCCCGGGTTAGAATCCCCATGATCATTCCTGGGTTAATATACCCATGAAAATTCCCAGGTTTGAATGTCCATTCCCGGATTAGTATCCCCATGTCCATTCCCACGTTAGAATGCCAATGTACATTCCCAGGGTTAGAATCCCCATGTACATTCCCAGGTTTAGAATCGCCATTCACGGGTAACAATCTCCATGTACATTCCCGGGTTAGTATCCCCATGTACATTCCCTGGTTAGTATTCCTATGTAAATTCCCGGGTTAGAATCCCCATGTACATTGCAGGGTTAGTATACCCATGTACATTACCGGGTTAGAATCCCCAATGTACATTCCCGGGTTAGAATCCCCATGTACATTCCCGGATTAGTATCCCCATGCACATTCCCGGGTTAGAATCCCCATGTACATTCCCAGAGTTAGAATTCCCATGTACATTACCAGGGTTAGAATCCGTATGTACATTCCCAAGGTTAGAATCCCCATGTACGTTCCTGGGTTAGAATCCCCATGTACATTCCCGGGTTAGTATCCCCATGTACATTCCAAAGGTTAGAATCCTCATGTACATTCCCAGGGTTAGAATCCCCATGTACATTCCCGGGTAGAAATCCCCATGTACATTCCCGGGTTACAATCCCCATGTACATTCCCAGGGTTAGAATCCCCATGTATATTCCCAGGGTTAGAATCCACATGTACATTACCATGGTTAGAATCCCCATGTACATCCCCAGGGTTAGAATCCCCATGTACATTCCCGCGTTAGAATCCCCATGTACATTCCCAGTTTAGAATCCCCATGTACATTCCAGGGTTAGTATCCCCATGTATATTCCCAGGGTTGGAATCCCCCATAGACATTCCCAGGGTTAGAATCCCCATGTACATTCCCAGGTTAGAATCTCCATGTACATTCCCAGGTTAGAATCCCCATGTACATTCCCGGGTTAGTATCCCCATGTACATTCCCAGGGTTAGAATCCCCATGTACATTCCCAAGGTTAGAATCCCCATGTACGTTCCTGGGTTAGAATCCCCATGTACATTCCCGGGTTAGTATCCCCATGTACATTCCAAGGGTTAGAATCCCCATGTACATTCCCAGGATTAGAATCCCCATGTACATTCCCGGGTAGAAATCCCCATGTACATTCCCGGGTTACAATCCCCATGTACATTCCCAGGGTTAGAATCCCCATGTAAATTCCCAGGGTTAGAATCCCCATGTACATTACCAGGGTTAGAATCCCCATGTACATCCCCAGTGTTAGAATCCCCATGTACATTCCCGCGTTAGAATCCCCATGTACATTCCCAGGTTAGAATCCCCATGTACA
Organism: Pristiophorus japonicus; assembly: GCF_044704955.1. Taxonomy (NCBI): domain Eukaryota; kingdom Metazoa; phylum Chordata; class Chondrichthyes; family Pristiophoridae; genus Pristiophorus; species Pristiophorus japonicus. Next base: position 13,011,123 of record NC_092011.1, read on the forward strand.
TTCCCGGGTTAGAATCCCCGTGAACATTACCAGATTAGTATCCCCATGTACATTCCCGCGTTAGAATGCCAATGTACATTCCCAGGGTTAGAATCCCCATGTACATTGCCAGGGTTAGAATCGCCATGTACATTCACGGGTAACAATCTCCATGTACATTCCCGGGTTAGTATCCCCATGTACATTCCCTGGTTAGAATTCCTATGTAAATTCCCGGGTTAGAATTCCCATGTACATTGCAGGATTAGTATACCCATGTACATTACCGGGTTAGAATCCCCATGTACATTCCCGGGTTAGAATCCCCATGTACATTCCTGGATTAGAATCCCCATGCACATTCCCGGGTTAGAATCCCCATGTACATTCCCGGGTTAGAATCCCCATTTATATACCAAGGTTAGAATCCCCATGTACATTTTCGTGTTAGAATCCCCATGTACATTCCCGGGTTAGTATCCCCATGCACATTCCAAGGTTTGAATCCCCTTGTACATTCCCGGGTTAGAATCCTCATGTACATTCCAGGTTTAGAATCCCCATGTACATTCAAGGTTTAGTATACACATGTACATTCCAGGTTTAAAATCCCAATGTACATTCCCGGGTTAGAATACACATGTACATTCCCGTGTTGAAATCCCCATATACATTCCCGGGTTAGAATCCCCATATACATTCCCAGGGTTAGAATCCCCATGTACATTCCCATGGTTAGAATCCCCATCTGCATTCCCAGTATAGAATCCCCATGTACCTTCCCAGGTTTAGAATCCCCAAGTACATTCCCAAAGTTAGAATCCCCATGTACATACTCAGTTAACAATCTCCATGTACATTTTCTGGTTACAATCCCCATGTACATTCCCAGGGTTAGTATCCCCAAGTACATTCCCGGGTTAGTATCCCCATGTACGCTTCCGGGTCAGAATCCCCATGTACTTTCCCGGGTTAGAATCCCCATGTACATTCCCGGGTAGGAATCCCCATGTACATTCCCGGGTTAGAATCCCCATTTATATACCAGGGTTAGAATCCCCATGTACATTCCCAGGGTTTGTATCCCCATGTACATTCCCGGGTTAGAATCCCCATGTACATTCTCGTGTTAGAATCCCCATGTACATTCCCGGGTTAGTATCCCCATGTACATTCCCCGGTTAGTATCCCCATGTACATTCTCGTGTTAGAATCCCCATGTACATTCCCGGGTTAGTATCCCCATGTACATTCCCCGGTTAGTATCCCCATGCACATTCCAAGGTTTGATACCCCTTGTACATTCCCGGGTTAGAATCATCATATACATTCCCAGGGTTAGAATCCCCATGTACATTCCCACGGTTGGAATCCCCATGTACAATCCCAGGGTTCGAATCCCCATGTACATTCCAAGGTTTAGAATCCCCATGTACATTCCCGGGTTAGTATACCCATGTACATTCCCGGTTTAGAATCCCCATGTACATTCCCGGGTTAGAATACACATGTACATTCCCGGGTTGAAATCCCCATACACATTCCCGTGTTAGAATCCCCATATACATTCCCAGGGTTAGAAACCCCATGTACATTCCCACGGTTAGAATCCCCATGTAAATTCCCAGGGTTAGACTCCCCACAGTACCTTCCCAGGGTTACAATCCCCATGTACATTCCCATGTTAGAATCCCCAAGTACATTCTCGGCATGGAACCCCATGTACATTCCCGGGTTAGTATCCCCATGGACATTCCCGGGTTAGAATGCAAATGAACATTCCCAGGTTTTGAATCCCAAAGTACATTCCCAGGGTTAGAATCACCATGAACATACCCGGTTAACATTCTCCATGTACATTCCCGGGATACAATGTCCATGTACATTCCCAGGGTTAGTATCCCCAAGTACATTCCCGGGTTAGTATCCCCATTTACGCTCCCGGGTAAGAATCCCCATGTACTTTCCCGGGTTAGAATCTCCATGTACATTCTCGGGTAAGAATCCCCATGTACATACCCGGGTTAGAATCCCCACTTATATACCCGGGTTAGAATCCCCATGTACATTCCCAGGGTTAGTATCCCCATGTACATTCCCAGGTTAGAATCCCCATGTACATTGCCAGAGTTAGTATCCCCATGTACATCCCCGGGTTAGAATCCCCATGTACATTCTCGTGTTAGAATTCCCATGTACATTCCCGGGTTAGTATCCCTATGTACATTCCCAGGGTTGGAATCCCCCATTTACATTCCCAGGGTTAGAATCCCCATGTACATTCCCGGGTTAGTATCCCCATGTACATTCCCAGGGTTAGAATCCCCATATACATTCCCAAGGTTAGAATCCCCATGTACGTTCCTGGGTTAGAATCCCCATGTACATTCCTGGGTTAGTATCCCCATGTACATTCCAAAGGTTAGAATCCCTATGTACATTCCCAGGGTTAGAATCCCCATGTACATTCCTGGGTAGAAATCCCCATGTACAATCCCGGGTTACAATCCCCATGTACATTCCCAGGGTTAGAATCCCCTTGTATATTCCCAGGGTTAGAATCCACATGTACATTACCAGGGTTAGAATCCCCATGTACATCCCCAGGGTTAGAATCCCCATGTACATTCCCGCGTTAGAATCCCCATGTACATTCCCAGTTTAGAATCCCCATGTACATTCCAGGGTTAGTATCCCCATGTATATTCCCAGGGTTGGAATCCCCCATAGACATTCCCAGTGTTAGAATCCCCATGTACATTCGCAGGTTAGAATCTCCATGTACATTCCCAGGTTAGAATCCCCATGTACATTCCCGGGTTAGTATCCCCATGTACATTCCCAGGGTTAGAATCCCCATGTACATTCCCAAGGCTAGAATCCCCATGTACATTCCTGGGTTAGAATCCCCATGTACATTCCCGGGTTAGTATCCCCATGTACATTCCAAGGGTTAGAATCCCCATGTACATTCCCAGGATTAGAATCCCCATGTACATTCCCGGGTAGAAATCCCCATGTCCATTCCCGGGTTACAATCCCCATGTACATTCCCAGGGTTAGAATCCCCATGTACATTCCCAGGGTTAGAATCCCCATGTACATTACCAGGGTTAGAATCCCCATGTACATCCCCAGGGTTAGAATCCCCATGTACATTCCCGCGTTAGAATCCCCATGTACATTCCCAGTTTAGAATCCCCATATACATTCCCGGGTTAGAATCCCCGTGTACATTCCCGGGTTAGAATCCCCATGTACATTCCCAGATTTAGAATTCCCATGTACATTACCAGGGTTAGAATCCGTATGTACATTCCCAGGGTTAGAATTCCCACGTACATTCCCGGGTTAGAATCCCTATGTACTTTACCTGGTTAGAATCCCCATGTACATTCCAGGGTTAGAATCCCCATGTACATCCCTGGGTTAGAATCTCCATGTACCTTCCCGGGTTAGAATCCCCATGATCATTCCTGGGTTAATATACCCATGAAAATTCCCAGGTTTGAATGTCCATTCCCGGATTAGTATCCCCATGTCCATTCCCACGTTAGAATGCCAATGTACATTCCCAGGGTTAGAATCCCCATGTACATTCCCAGGTTTAGAATCGCCATTCACGGGTAACAATCTCCATGTACATTCCCGGGTTAGTATCCCCATGTACATTCCCTGGTTAGTATTCCTATGTAAATTCCCGGGTTAGAATCCCCATGTACATTGCAGGGTTAGTATACCCATGTACATTACCGGGTTAGAATCCCCAATGTACATTCCCGGGTTAGAATCCCCATGTACATTCCCGGATTAGAATCCCCATGCACATTCCCGGGTTAGAATCCCCATGTACATTCCCGGATTAGAATCCCCATGCACATTCCCGGGTTAGAATCCCCATGTACATTCCCAGAGTTAGAATTCCCATGTACATTACCAGGGTTAGAATCCGTATGTACATTCCCAAGGTTAGAATCCCCATGTACGTTCCTGGGTTAGAATCCCCATGTACATTCCCGGGTTAGTATCCCCATGTACATTCCAAAGTTTAGAATCCTCATGTACATTCCCAGGGTTAGAATCCCCATGTACATTCACGGGTAGAAATCCCCATGTACATTCCCGGGTTACAATCCCCATGTACATTCCCAGGGTTAGAATCCCCATGTATATTCCCAGGGTTAGAATCCACATGTACATTACCAGGGTTAGAATCCCCATGTACATCCCCAGGGTTAGAATCCCCATGTACATTCCCGCGTTAGAATCCCCATGTACATTCCCAGTTTAGAATCCCCATGTACATTCCAGGGTTAGTATCCCCATGTATATTCCCAGGTTTGGAATCCCCCATAGACATTCCCAGGGTTAGAATCCCCATGTACATTCCCAGGTTAGAATCTCCATGTAAATTCCCAGGTTAGAATCCCCATGTACATTGCCGGGTTAGTATCCCCATGTACATTCCCAGGGTTAGAATCCCCATGTACATTCCCAAGGTTAGAATCCCCATGTACGTTCCTGGGTTAGAATCCCCATGTACATTCCCGGGTTAGTATCCCCATGTACATTCCAAGGGTTAGAATCCCCATGTACATTCCCAGGATTAGAATCCCCATGTACATTCCCGGGTAGAAATCCCCATGTACATTCCCGGGTTACAATCCCCATGTACATTCCCAGGGTTAGAATCCCCATGTAAATTCCCAGGGTTAGAATCCCCATGTACATTACCAGGGTTAGAATCCCCATGTACATCCCCAGTGTTAGAATCCCCATGTACATTCCCGCGTTAGAATCCCCATGTACATTCCCAGTTTAGAATCCCTATGTACATTCCCGGGTTAGAATCCCCGTGAACATTACCAGATTAGTATCCCCATGTACATTCCCGCGTTAGAATGCCAATGTACATTCCCAGGGTTAGAATCCCCATGTACATTCCCAGGGTTAGAATCGCCATGTACATTCACGGGTAACAATCACCATGTACATTCCCGGGTTAGTATCCCCATGTACATTCCCTGGTTAGAATTCCTATGTAAATTCCCGGGTTAGAATTCCCATGTACATTGCAGGATTAGTATACCCATGTACATTACCGGGTTAGAATCCCCATGTACATTCCCGGGTTAGAATCCCCATGTACATTCCTGGATTAGAATCCCCATGCACATTCCCGGGTTAGAATCCCCATGTACATTCCCGGGTTAGAATCCCCATTTATATACCAAGGTTAGAATCCCCATGTACATTTTCGTGTTAGAATTCCCATGTACATTCCCGGGTTAGTATCCCCATGCACATTCCAAGGTTTGAATCCCCTTGTACATTCCCGGGTTAGAATCCTCATGTACATTCCAGGTTTAGAATCCCCATGTACATTCAAGGTTTAGTATACACATGTACATTCCAGGTTTAAAATCCCCATGTACATTCCCGGGTTAGAATACACATGTACATTCCCGTGTTGAAATCCCCATATACATTCCCGGGTTAGAATCCCCATATACATTCCCAGGGTTAGAATCCCCATGTACATTCCCATGGTTAGAATCCCCATGTGCATTCCCAGTATAGAATCCCCATGTACCTTCCCAGGTTTAGAATCCCCAAGTACATTCCCAAAGTTAGAATCCCCATGTACATACCCAGTTAACAATCTCCATGTACATTTTCTGGTTACAATCCCCATGTACATTCCCGGGTTAGTATCCCTATGTACATTCCCAGGGTTGGAATCCCCCATTTACATTCCCAGGGTTAGAATCCCCATGTACATTCCGAGGTTAGAATCCCCATGTAAATTCCCAGGTTATAATCCCCATGTACTTTACCTGGTTAGAATCCCCATGTACATTCCAGGGTTAGAATCCCCATGTACATCCCTGGGTTAGAATCTCCATGTACCTTCCCGGGTTAGAATCCCCATGATCATTCCTGGGTTAATATACCCATGAAAATTCCCAGGTTTGAATGTCCATTCCCGGATTAGTATCCCCATGTCCATTCCCACGTTAGAATGCCAATGTACATTCCCAGGGTTAGAATCCCCATGTACATTCCCAGGTTTAGAATCGCCATTCACGGGTAACAATCTCCATGTACATTCCCGGGTTAGTATCCCCATGTACATTCCCTGGTTAGTATTCCTATGTAAATTCCCGGGTTAGAATCCCCATGTACATTGCAGGGTTAGTATACCCATGTACATTACCGGGTTAGAATCCCCAATGTACATTCCCGGGTTAGAATCCCCATGTACATTCCCGGATTAGAATCCCCATGCACATTCCCGGGTTAGAATCCCCATGTACATTCCCAGAGTTAGAATTCCCATGTACATTACCAGGGTTAGAATCCGTATGTACATTCCCAAGGTTAGAATCCCCATGTACGTTCCTGGGTTAGAATCCCCATGTACATTCCCGGGTTAGTATCCCCATGTACATTCCAAAGGTTAGAATCCTCATGTACATTCCCAGGGTTAGAATCCCCATGTACATTCACGGGTAGAAATCCCCATGTACATTCCCGGGTTACAATCCCCATGTACATTCCCAGGGTTAGAATCCCCATGTATATTCCCAGGGTTAGAATCCACATGTACATTACCAGGGTTAGAATCCCCATGTACATCCCCAGGGTTAGAATCCCCATGTACATTCCCGCGTTAGAATCCCCATGTACATTCCTAGTTTAGAATCCCCATGTACATTCCAGGGTTAGTATCCCCATGTATATTCCCAGGGTTGGAATCCCCCATAGACATTCCCAGGGTTAGAATCCCCATGTACATTCCCAGGTTAGAATCTCCATGTACATTCCCAGGTTAGAATCCCCATGTACATTGCCGGGTTAGTATCCTCATGTACATTCCCAGGGTTAGAATCCCCATGTACATTCCCAAGGTTAGAATCCCCATGTACGTTCCTGGGTTAGAATCCCCATGTACATTCCCGGGTTAGTATCCCCATGAACATTCCAAGGGTTAGAATCCCCATGTACATTCCCAGGATTAGAATCCCCATGTACATTCCCGGGTAGAAATCCCCATGTACATTCCCGGGTTACAATCCCCATGTACATTCCCAGGGTTAGAATCCCCATGTAAATTCCCAGGGTTAGAATCCCCATGTACATTACCAGGGTTAGAATCCCCATGTACATCCCCAGTGTTAGAATCCCCATGTACATTCCCGCGTTAGAATCCCCATGTACATTCCCAGTTTAGAATCCCCATGTACATTCCCGGGTTAGAATCCCCGTGAACATTACCAGATTAGTATCCCCATGTACATTCCCGCGTTAGAATGCCAATGTACATTCCCAGGGTTAGAATCCCCATGTACATTCCCAGGGTTAGAATCGCCATGTACATTCACGGGTAACAATCTCCATGTACATTCCCGGGTTAGTATCCCCATGTACATTCCCTGGTTAGAATTCCTATGTAAATTCCCGGGTTAGAATTCCCATGTACATTGCAGGATTAGAATCCCCATGCACATTCCCGGGTTAGAATCCCCATGTACATTCCTGGGTTAGAATCCCCATTTATATACCAAGGTTAGAATCCCCATGTACATTTTCGTGTTAGAATCCCCATGTACATTCCCAGGTTAGAATCCCCATGTACATTGCCAGAGTTATTATCCCCATGTACATCCCCGGGTTAGAATCCCCATGTACATTCTCGTGTTAGAATCCCCATGTACATTCCCGGGTTAGTATCCCTATGTACATTCCCAGGGTTGGAATCCCCCATTTACATTCCCAGGGTTAGAATCCCCATGTACATTCCGAGGTTAGAATCCCCATGTAAATTCCCAGGTTATAATCCCCATGTACATTCCCAAGGTTAGAATCCCCATGTACGTTCCTGGGTTAGAATCCCCCTGTACATTCCCGGGTTAGTATCCCCATGTACATTCCAAAGGTTAGAATCCCTATGTACATTCCCAGGGTTAGAATCCCCATGTACATTCCCGGGTAGAAATCCCCATGTACATTCCCGGGTTACAATCCCCATGTACATTCCCAGGGTTAGAATCCCCTTGTATATTCCCAGGGTTAGAATCCACATGTACATTACCAGGGTTAGAATCCCCATGTACATCCCCAGGGTTAGAAACCCCATGTACATTCCCGCGTTAGAATCCCCATGTACATTCCCAGTATAAAAGCCCCATGTACATTCCAGGGTTAGTATCCCCATGTATATTCCCAGGGTTGGAATCCCCCATAGACATTCCCAGTGTTAGAATCCCCATGTACATTCCCAGGTTAGAATCTCCATGTACATTCCCAGGTTAGAATCCCCATGTACATTCCCGGGTTAGTATCCCCATGTACATTCCCAGGGTTAGAATCCCCATGTACATTCCCAAGGCTAGAATCCCCATGTACATTCCTGGGTTAGAATCCCCATGTACATTCCCGGGTTAGTATCCCCATGTACATTCCAAGGGTTAGAATCCCCATGTACATTCCCAGGATTAGAATCCCCATGTACATTCCCGGGTAGAAATCCCCATGTCCATTCCCGGGTTACAATCCCCATGTACATTCCCAGGGTTAGAATCCGCATGTACATTCCCAGGGTTAGAATCCCCATGTACATTACCAGGTTTAGAATCCCCATGTACATCCCCAGGGTTAGAATCCCCATGTACATTCCCGCGTTAGAATCCCCATGTACATTCCCAGTTTAGAATCCCCATGTACATTCCCGGGTTAGAATCCCCGTGTACATTCCCGGGTTAGAATCCCCATGTACATTCCCAGAGTTAGAATTCCCATGTACATTACCAGGGTTAGAATCCGTATGTACATTCCCAGGGTTAGAATCCGTATGTACATTCCCAGGGTTAGAATTCCCACGTACATTCCCGGGTTAGAATCCCTATGTACTTTACCTGGTTAGAATCCCCATGTACATTCCAGGGTTAGAATCCCCATGTACATCCCTGGGTTAGAATCTCCATGTACCTTCCCGGGTTAGAATCCCCATGATCATTCCTGGGTTAATATACCCATGAAAATTCCCAGGTTTGAATGTCCATTCCCGGATTAGTATCCCCATGTCCATTCCCACGTTAGAATGCCAATGTATATTCCCAGGGTTAGAATCCACATGTACATTACCAGGTTTAGAATCCCCATGTACATCCCCAGGGTTAGAATCCCCATGTACATTCCCGCGTTAGAATCCCCATGTACATTCCCAGTTTAGAATCCCCATGTACATTCCAGGGTTAGTATCCCCATGTATATTCCCAGGGTTGGAATCCCCCATAGACATTCTCAGGGTTAGAATCCCCATGTACATTCCCAGGTTAGAATCTCCATGTACATTCCCAGGTTAGAATCCCCATGTACATTCCCGGGTTAGTATTCCCATGTACATTCCCAGGGTTAGAATCCCCATGTACATTCCCAAGGTTAGAATCCCCATGTACATTCCCGGGTTAGTATCCCCATGTACATTCCAAGGTTTAGAATCCCCATGTACATTCCCAGGATTAGAATCCCCATGTACATTCCCGGGTAGAAATCCCCATGTCCATTCCCGGATTACAATCCCCATGTCCATTCCCAGGGTTAGAATCCCCATGTACATTCCCAGGGTTAGAATCCCCATGTACATTACCAGGGTTGGAATCCCCATGTACATCCCCAGGGTTAGAATCCCCATGTACATTCCCGCGTTAGAATCCCCATGTACATTCCCAGTTTAGAATCCCCATGTACATTCCCGGGTTAGAATCCCCGTGTACATTCCCGGGTTAGAATCCCCATGTACATTCCCAGAGTTAGAATTCCCATGTACATTACCAGGGTTAGAATCCGTATGTACATTCCCAGGGTTAGAATCCGTATGTACATTCCCAGGGTTAGAATTCCCACGTACATTCCCGGGTTAGAATCCCTATGTACTTTACCTGGTTAGAATCCCCATGTACATTCCAGGGTTAGAATCCCCATGTACATCCCTGGGTTAGAATCTCCATGTACCTTCCCGGGTTAGAATCCCCATGATCATTCCTGGGTTAATATACCCATGAAAATTCCCAGGTTTGAATGTCCATTCCCGGATTAGTATCCCCATGTCCATTCCCACGTTAGAATGCCAATGTACATTCCCAGGGTTAGAATCCCCATGTACATTCCCAGGTTTAGAATCGCCATTCACGGGTAACAATCTCCATGTACATTCCCGGGTTAGTATCCCCATGTACATTCCCTGGTTAGTATTCCTATGTAAATTCCCGGGTTAGAATCCCCATGTACATTGCAGGGTTAGTATACCCATGTACATTACCGGGTTAGAATCCCCAATGTACATTCCCGGGTTAGAATCCCCATGTACATTCCCGGATTAGAATCCCCATGCACATTCCCGGGTTAGAATCCCCATGTACATTCCCAGAGTTAGAATTCCCATGTACATTACCAGGGTTAGAATCCGTATGTACATTCCCAGGGTTAGAATTCCCACGTACATTCCCGGGTTAGAATCCCTATGTACTTTACCTGGTTAGAATCCCCATGTACATTCCAGGGTTAGAATCACCATGTACATCCCTGGGTTAGAATCTCCATGTACCTTCCCGGGTTAGAATCCCCATGATCATTCCTGGGTTAATATACCCATGAAAATTCCCAGGTTTGAATGTCCAAGTACATTCCCGGGTTAGAATCCCCATTTACATTCCCGGGTTAGAATCCCCATTTATATACCAGGGTTAGAATCCCCATGTACATTCCCAGGGTTTGTATCCCCATGTACATTCCCGGGTTAGAATCCCCATGTACATTCTCGTGTTAGAATCCCCATGTACATTCCCGGGTTAGTATCCCCATGTACATTCCAAAGGTTAGAATCCCCATGTACATTCCCAGGGTTAGAATCCCCATATAAATTCCCGGGTAGAAATCCCCATGTACATTCCCGGGTTACAATCCCCATGTACATTCCCAGGGTTAGAATCCCCATGTATATTCCCAGGGTTAGAATCCACATGTACATTACCAGGGTTAGAATCCCCATGTACATCCCCAGGGTTAGAATCCCCATGTACATTCCCGCGTTAGAATCCCCATGTACATTCCCAGTTTAGAATCCCCATGTACATTCCAGGGTTAGTATCCCCATGTATATTCCCAGGGTTGGAATCCCCCATAGACATTCTCAGGGTTAGAATCCCCATGTACATTCCCAGGTTAGAATCTCCATGTACATTCCCAGGTTAGAATCCCCATGTACATTCCCGGGTTAGTATTCCCATGTACATTCCCAGGGTTAGAATCCCCATGTACATTCCCAAGGTTAGAATCCCCATGTACATTCATGGGTTAGAATCCCCATGTACATTCCCGGGTTAGTATCCCCATGTACATTCCAAGGGTTAGAATCCCCATGTACATTCCCAGGATTAGAATCCCCATGTACATTCCCGGGTAGAAATCCCCATGTCCATTCCCGGATTACAATCCCCATGTACATTCCCAGGGTTAGAATCCCCATGTACATTCCCAGGGTTAGAATCCCCATGTACATTACCAGGGTTGGAATCCCCATGTACATCCCCAGGGTTAGAATCCCCATGTACATTCCCGCGTTAGAATCCCCATGTACATTCCCAGTTTAGAATCCCCATGTACATTCCCGGGTTAGAATCCCCGTGTACATTCCCGGGTTAGAATCCCCATGTACATTCCCAGAGTTAGAATTCCCATGTACATTACCAGGGTTAGAATCCGTATGTACATTCCCAGGGTTAGAATCCGTATGTACATTCCCAGGGTTAGAATTCCCACGTACATTCCCGGGTTAGAATCCCTATGTACTTTACCTGGTTAGAATCCCCATGTACATTCCAGGGTTAGAATCCCCATGTACATCCCTGGGTTAGAATCTCCATGTACCTTCCCGGGTTAGAATCCCCATGATCATTCCTGGGTTAATATACCCATGAAAATTCCCAGGTTTGAATGTCCATTCCCGGATTAGTATCCCCATGTCCATTCCCACGTTAGAATGCCAATGTACATTCCCAGGGTTAGAATCCCCATGTACATTCCCAGGTTTAGAATCGCCATTCACGGGTAACAATCTCCATGTACATTCCCGATTTGTATCCCCATGTACATTCCCTGGTTAGTATTCCTATGTAAATTCCCGGGTTAGAATCCCCATGTACATTGCAGGGTTAGTATACCCATGTACATTACCGGGTTAGAATCCCCAATGTACATTCCCGGGTTAGAATCCCCATGTACATTCCCGGATTAGAATCCCCATGCACATTCCCGGGTTAGAATCCCCATGTACATTCCCAGAGTTAGAATTCCCATGTACATTACCATGGTTAGAATCCGTATGTACATTCCCAGGGTTAGAATTCCCACGTACATTCCCGGGTTAGAATCCCTATGTACTTTACCTGGTTAGAATCCCCATGTACATTCCAGGGTTAGAATCACCATGTACATCCCTGGGTTAGAATCTCCATGTACCTTCCCGGGTTAGAATCCCCATGATCATTCCTGGGTTAATATACCCATGAAAATTCCCAGGTTTGAATGTCCAAGTACATTCCCGGGTTAGAATCCCCATTTACATTCCCGGGTTAGAATCCCCATTTATATACCAGGGTTAGAATCCCCATGTACATTCCCAGGGTTTGTATCCCCATGTACATTCCCGGGTTAGAATCCCCATGTACATTCTCGTGTTAGAATCCCCATGTACATTCCCGGGTTAGTATCCCCATGTACATTCCAAAGGTTAGAATCCCCATGTACATTCCCAGGGTTAGAATCCCCATATAAATTCCCGGGTAGAAATCCCCATGTACATTCCCGGGTTACAATCCCCATGTACATTCCCAGGGTTAGAATCCCCATGTATATTCCCAGGGTTAGAATCCACATGTACATTACCAGGGTTAGAATCCCCATGTACATCCCCAGGGTTAGAATCCCCATGTACATTCCCGCGTTAGAATCCCCATGTACATTCCCAGTTTAGAATCCCCATGTACATTCCAGGGTTAGTATCCCCATGTATATTCCCAGGGTTGGAATCCCCCATAGACATTCTCAGGGTTAGAATCCCCATGTACATTCCCAGGTTAGAATCTCCATGTACATTCCCAGGTTAGAATCCCCATGTACATTCCCGGGTTAGTATTCCCATGTACATTCCCAGGGTTAGAATCCCCATGTACATTCCCAAGGTTAGAATCCCCATGTACATTCATGGGTTAGAATCCCCATGTACATTCCCGGGTTAGTATCCCCATGTACATTCCAAGGGTTAGAATCCCCATGTACATTCCCAGGATTAGAATCCCCATGTACATTCCCGGGTAGAAATCCCCATGTCCATTCCCGGATTACAATCCCCATGTACATTCCCAGGGTTAGAATCCCCATGTACATTCCCAGGGTTAGAATCCCCATGTACATTACCAGGGTTGGAATCCCCATGTACATCCCCAGGGTTAGAATCCCCATGTACATTCCCGCGTTAGAATCCCCATGTACATTCCCGGGTTAGAATCCCCGTGTACATTCCCGGATTAGTATCCCCATGTCCATTCCCACGTTAGAATGCCAATGTACATTCCCAGGGTTAGAATCCCCATGTACATTCCCAGGTTTAGAATCGCCATTTCCATTCACGGGTAACAATCTCCATGTACATTCCCGGGTTAGTATCCCCATGTACATTCCCGGGTTAGAATTCCTATGTAAATTCCCGGGTTAGAATCCCCATGTACATTGCAGGGTTAGTATACCCATGTAGATTACCGGGTTAGAATCCCCAATGTACATTCCCGGGTTAGAATCCCCATGTACATTCCCGGATTAGAATCCCCATGCACATTCCCGGGTTAGAATCCCCATGTACATTCCCAGAGTTAGAATTCCCATGTACATTACCAGGGTTAGAATCCGTATGTACATTCCCAGGGTTAGAATTCCCATGTACATTCCCGGGTTACAATCCCCATGTACATTCCCAGGGTTAGAATCCCCATGTATATTCCCAGGGTTAGAATCCACATGTACATTACCAGGGTTAGAATCCCCATGTACATCCCCAGGGTTAGAATCCCCATGTACATTCCCGCGTTAGAATCCCCATGTACATTCCCAGTTTAGAATCCCCATGTACATTCCAGGGTTAGTATCCCCATGTATATTCCCAGGGTTGGAATCCCCCATAGACATTCTCAGGGTTAGAATCCCCATGTACATTCCCAGGTTAGAATCTCCATGTACATTCCCAGGTTAGAATCCCCATGTACATTCCCGGGTTAGTATTCCCATGTACATTCCCAGGGTTAGAATCCCCATGTACATTCCCAAGGTTAGAATCCCCATGTACATTCATGGGTTAGAATCCCCATGTACATTCCCGGGTTAGTATCCCCATGTACATTCCAAAGGTTAGAATCCCCATGTACATTCCCAGGATTAGAATCCCCATGTACATTCCCGGGTAGAAATCCCCAAGTCCATTCCCGGATTACAATCCCCATGTACATTCCCAGGGTTAGAATCCCCATGTACATTCCCAGGGTTAGAATCCCCATGTACATTACCAGGGTTGGAATCCCCATGTACATCCCCAGGGTTAGAATCCCCATGTACATTCCCGCGTTAGAATCCCCATGTACATTCCCAGTTTAGAATCCCCATGTACATTCCCGGGTTAGAATCCCCGTGTACATTCCCGGATTAGTATCCCCATGTCCATTCCCACGTTAGAATGCCAATGTACATTCCCAGGGTTAGAATCCCCATGTACATTCCCAGGTTTAGAATCGCCATGTACATTCACGGGTAACAATCTCCATGTACATTCCCGGGTTAGTATCCCCATGTACATTCCCGGGTTAGAATTCCTATGTAAATTCCCGGGTTAGAATCCCCATGTACATTGCAGGGTTAGTATACCCATGTACATTACCGGGTTAGAATCCCCAATGTACATTCCCGGGTTAGAATCCCCATGTACATTCCCGGATTAGAATCCCCATGTACATTCATGGGTTAGAATCCCCATGTACATTCCCGGGTTAGTATCCCCATGTACATTCCAAAGGTTAGAATCCCCATGTACATTCCCAGGATTAGAATCCCCATGTACATTCCCGGGTAGAAATCCCCAAGTCCATTCCCGCGTTAGAATCCCCATGTACATTCCCAGTTTAGAATCCCCATGTACATTCCAGGGTTAGAATCCCCATGTACATTCCCAGTTTAGAATCCCCATGTACATTCCCGGGTTAGAATCCCCGTGTACATTCCCGGATTAGTATCCCCATGTCCATTCCCACGTTAGAATGCCAATGTACATTCCCAGGGTTAGAATCCCCATGTACATTCCCAGGTTTAGAATCGCCATGTACATTCACGGGTAACAATCTCCATGTACATTCCCGGGTTAGTATCCCCATGTACATTCCCGGGTTAGAATTCCTATGTAAATTCCCGGGTTAGAATCCCCATGTACATTGCAGGGTTAGTATACCCATGTACATTACCGGGTTAGAATCCCCAATGTACATTCCCGGGTTAGAATCCCCATGTACATTCCCGGATTAGAATCCCCATGCACATTCCCGGGTTAGAATCCCCATGTACATTCCCAGAGTTAGAATTCCCATGTACATTACCAGGGTTAGAATCCGTATGTACATTCCCAGGGTTAGAATTCCCACGTACATTCCCGGGTTAGAATCCCTATGTACTTTACCTGGTTAGAATCCCCATGTACATTCCAGGATTAGAATCCCCATGTACATCCCTGGGTTAGAATCCCCACGTACCTTCCCGGGTTAGAATCCCCATGATCATTCCTGGGTTAATATACCCATGAAAATTCCCAGGTTTGAATGTCCATGTACATTCCCGGGTTAGAATCCCCATGTACATTCCCGGGTTAGAAACCCCATGTACGTTCATGGGTTAGAATCCCCATGTACATTCCCGGGTTAGTATCCCCATGTACATTCCCAGGGTTAGACTCTTCATGTACATTCCTAGGGTTAGAATCACCATGTACATTCCCGTGTTAGAATCCCCATAATCTTTCCCAGGTTTAGAATTCCCATGTACATTCCCGGATTAGAATCTCCATGTACCTTCCCGGGATAGAATCCCCATGTACATTCCCAGGATTAGAATCCCCATGTACAATCCCGGGTAGAAATCCCCATGTACATTCCCGGGTTACAATCCCCATGTACATTCCCAGGGTTAGAATCCCCATGTACATTCCCAGGGTTAGAATCCCCATGTACATTACCAGGGTTAGAATCCCCATGTACATCCCCAGGGTTAGAATCCCCATGTACATTCCCAAGTTAGAATCCCCATGTACATTCCCAGTTTAGAATCCCCATGTACATTCCCGGGTTAGAATCCCCGTGAACATTACCGGATTAGTATACCCATGTACATTACCGGGTTAGAATCCCCATGTACATTCCCAGGTTAGAATCCCCATGTACATTCCCGGATTAGAATCCCCATGCACATTCCCGGGTTAGAATCCCCATGTACATTCCCAGAGTTTGAATTCCCATGTACATTATCAGGGTTAGAATCCGTATGTACATTCCCAGGGTTAGAATTCCCATGTACATTCCCGGGTTAGAATCCCTATGTACTTTACCTGGTTAGAATCCCCATGTACATTTCAGGGTTAGAATCCCCTCGTACATCCCCGGGTTAGAATCCCCATGTACCTTCCCGGGTTAGAATCCCCATGATCATTCCTGGGTTAATATACCCATGAAAATTCCCAGGTTTGAATGTCCATGTACATTCCCGGGTTAGAATCCCCATGTACATTCCCGGGTTAGAGACCCCATGTACGTTCATGGGTTAGAATCCCCATGTACATTCCCGGGTTAGTATCCCCATGTACATTCCCAGGGTTAGACTCTTCATGTACATTCCTAGGTGTAGAATCACCATGTACATTCCCAGGGTTAGAATCCCCATAATCTTTCCCAGGTTTAGAATTTCCATGTACATTCCCGGGTTAGAATCTCCATGTACCTTCCCGGGTTAGAATCCCCATGTACATTCTTGGGTTGAATCCCCATGCACATTCCCGGGTTAGAATCCCCATATACATTCCCGGGTTAGAATCCCCATGTACATTCCCGGGTTAGCAACCCCAAATACATTGCCAGGGTTAGAATCCACATGTACATTCCCGGGTTAGAATCCCCATGTACATTCCCAGGGTTAGAAACTCCAAGTACATTCCCAGGGTTAGAATCCTCAAGTATATACCTGGCTTAGAATCCCCATGTACGTTCCTGCGTTAGAATCCCCATGTACATTCCCGGGGTAGTATCCCCATGTACATTCCCAGGGTTAGACTCCCCATGTACATTCCCAGGGTTAGAATCCCCAAGTACATTCCCAGGGTTCGAATCCCCATGAACATTCCAGGCTTAGAATCCCCATGTACATTCCCGGGTTGAATCCCCATGCACATTCCCGGGTTAGAATCCCCATGTACATTCCCGGGTTAGAATCCCCATGTACATTCACGGGTTAGATTCTCCAAATACATTGCCAGGGTTAGAATCCACATGTACATTCCCGGGTTAGTATCCCCATGTACATTCCAAGTGTTAGAATCCCCATGTACATTTCCAGTGTTAGAATCCTCATGTACATTCCCGGGTAGAAATCCCCATGTACATTCCCAGGTTACAATCCCCATGTACATTCCCAGGGTTAGAATCCCCATGTACATTCCCGCGTTAGAATCCCCATGTACATTCCCAGTTTAGAATCCCCATGTACATTTCTGGGTTAGAATCCCCGTGTACATTCCCGGGTTAGTATCCCCATGTACATTCCCGCGTTAGAATGCCAATGTACATTCCCAGGGTTAGAATCCCCATGTACATACCCAGGGTTAGAATCGCCATGTACATTTACGGGTAACAATCTCCATGTACATTCCCGGGTTACAATCTCCATGTACATTCCAAGTTAGTATCCCCATGTACATTCCCGCGTTAGAATGCCAATGTTCATTCCCAGGGTTAGAATCCCCATGTACATTCCCAGGGTTAGAATCGCCATGTACATTTACGGGTAACAATCTCCATGTACATTCCCGGGTTACAATCCCCATGTACATTCCCAGGGTTAGTATCCCCATATACATTCCCAGGTTAGTATCCCCATGTACATTCCCTGGTTAGAATCCCCAAGTAAATTCCAGGGTTAGAATCCCCATGTACATTGCAGGGTTAGTATACCCATGTACATTACCGGGTTAGAATCGACATGTACATTCCCGGGTTAGAATCCCCATGTACATTCCCAAGGTTAGAATCCCCATGTTCATTCCCAGGGTTAGAATACCCATGTTCATTCCCAAGTTTAGAATCCCCATTTTCATTCCCAGGGTTAGAATTCCCATGTTCATTCTCGGGTAAGAATCCCCATATACATTCCCTGGTTAGTATCCCCATGTATGCTTCCGGGTTAGAATCCCCATGTACTTTCCCGGGTTAGAATCCCCATGTACATTCTCGGGTAAGAATCCCCATAAACATTCCCGGGTTAGAATCCCCATTTATATTCCAGGGATAGAATTCCCATGTACATTCCCAGGGTTAGTATCCCCATGTACATTCCCGGGATAGAATCCCCATATACCTTCTCGTGTTAGAATCCCCATGTACATTCCCGGGTTAGTATCCCCATGTACATTCCCCGGTTAGTATCCCCATGTACATTCCCAGGTTTGGAATCCCCCATATACATTCCCGGGTTAGAATCCCCATATACATTCCCAGGGTTAGAATCCCCATGTACATTCCCACGGTTAGAATCCCCATGTACATTCCCAGGGTTAGAATCCCCATGTACATTCCCAGGGTTAGAATCCCCATGAACATTCCAGGGTTAGTATACCCATGTACATTCCCGGTTTAGAATCCCCATGTACATTCCCGGGTTAGAATACACATGTACATTCCCGGGTTGAAATCCGCATATACATTCCCGGGTTAGAATCCCCAAATACATTCCCAGGGTTAGAATCCCCATGTACATTCCCACAGTTAGAATGCCCATGTACATTCCCAGGGTTAGAATCCCCATGTACATTCCAGGGTTAGAATCCCCATGTACATTCCCGGGAATGAATCCCCATGTACATTCCCGGATTAGTATCCCCATGGACATTCCCGGGTTAGAATGCAAATGAACATTCCCAGGTTTAGAATCCCCAAGTACATTCCCAGGGTTAGAATCGCCATGTACATACCCGGTTAACAATCTCCATGTACATTCCCGGGTTACAATGCCCATGTACGTTCCCAGGGTTAGTATCCCCAAGTACATTCCGGGGTTAGTATCCCCATGTACGCTCCCGGGTTAGAATCTCCATGTGCATTCCCGGATAAGAATCCCCATGTACATTCCCGGGTTAGTATCCCCATGTACATTCCCAGAGTTAGTATCCCCATGTACATCCCCGGGTTAGAATCCCCTTGTACATTCTCGTGTTAGAATACCCATGTACATTCCCGGGTTAGTATCCCTATGTACATTCCCAGGGTTGGAATCCCCCATTTACATTCCCAGTGTTAGAATCCCCATGTACATTCCGAGGCTAGAATCCCCATGTACATTCCCAGGTTAGAATCCCCATGTACATTCCCGGGTTAGTATAAGAATGTACATTCCCAGGGTTAGAATCCCCATGTACATTCCCATGGTTAGAATCCCCATGTACGTACCTGGGTTAGAATCCCCATGTACATTCCCGGGTTAGTATCCCCATGTACATTCCAAAGGTTAGAATCCCCATGTACATTCCCAGGGTTAGAATCCCCATGTACATTCCCGGGTAGAAATCCCCATGTACATTCCCGGGTTACAATCCCCATGTACATTCCCAGGGTTAGAATCCCCATGTACTTTCCCAGGGTTAGAATCCACATGTACATTACCAGGGTTAGAATCCCCATGTACATCCCCAGGGTTAGAATCCCCAATGTATATCCCCGCGTTAGAATCCCCATGTACATTCCCAGTTTAGAATCCCCATGTACATTCCAGGATTAGTATCCCCATGTACATTCCCAGGTTTGGAATCCCCCATAGTCATTCCCAGGGTTAGAATTCCCATGTACATTCCCAGGTTAGAATCCCCATGTACATTCCCGGGTTAGAATCTCCATGTACCTTCCCGGGTTAGAATCCCCATGTACATTCTCGTGTTGAATCCCCATGCACATTCCCGAGTTAGAATCCCCATATACATTCCCGGGTTAGAATCCCCATGTACATTCCCGGGTTAGAAACCCCAAATACATTGCCAGGGTTAGAATCCACATGTACATTCCCGGGTTAGAATCCCCATGTACATTCCCAGGGTTAGAATCTCCAAGTACATTCCCAGGGTTAGAATCCCCAAGTATATTCCTGGCTTAGAATCCCCATGTACGTTCCTGCGTTAGAAACCCCATGTACATTCCCGGGGTAGTATCCCCATGTACATTCCAAGGGTTAGACTCCCCATGTACATTCCCAGGGTTAGAATCCCCAAGTACATTCCCAGGGTTCGAATCCCCATGGACATTCCAGGCTTAGAATCCCCATGTACATTCCCGGGTTGAATCCCCATGCACATTCCCGGGTTAGAATCTCCATGTACATTCCCGGGTTAGAATCCCCATGTACATTCATGGGTTAGATTCTCCAAATACATTGCCAGGGTTAGAATCCACATGTACATTCCCGGGTTAGTATCCCCATGTACATTCCAAGTGTTAGAATCCCCATGTACATTTCCAGTGTTAGAATCCTCATGTACATTCCCGGGTAGAAATCCCCATGTACATTCCCGGGTTACAATCCCCATGTACATTCCCAGGGTTAGAATCCCCATGTACATTCCCGCGATAGAATCCCCATGTACATTCCCAGTTTAGAATCCCCATGTACATTTCTGGGTTAGAATCCCCGTGTACATTCCCGGGTTAGTATCCCCATGTACATTCCCGCGTTAGAATGCCAATGTACATTCCCAGGGTTAGAATCCCCATGTACATTCCCAGGGTTAGAATCGCCATGTACATTTACGGGTAACAATCTCCATGTACATTCCCGGGTTACAATCTCCATGTACATTCCAAGTTAGTATCCCCATGTACATTCCCGCGTTAGAATGCCAATGTTCATTCCCAGGGTTAGAATCCCCATGTACATTCCCAGGGTTAGAATCGCCATGTACATTTACGGGTAACAATCTCCATGTACATTCCCGGGTTACAATCCCCATGTACATTCCCAGGGTTAGTATCCCCATATACATTCCCAGGTTAGTATCCCCATGTACATTCCCTGGTTAGAATCCCCAAGTAAATTCCAGGGTTAGAATCCCCATGTACATTGCAGGGTTAGTATACCCATGTACATTACCGGGTTAGAATCCACATGTACATTCCCGGGTTAGAATCCCCATGTACATTCCCAAGGTTAGAATCCCCATGTTCATTCCCAGGGTTAGAATACCCATGTACATTCCCAGGTTTAGAATCCCCATTTTCATTCCCAGGGTTAGAATTCCCATGTTCATTCTCGGGTAAGAATCCCCATATACATTCCCTGGTTAGTATCCCCATGTACGCTTCCGGGTTAGAATCCCCATGTACTTTCCCGGGTTAGAATCCCCATGTACATTCTCGGGTAAGAATCCCCATATACATTCCCGGGTTAGAATCCCCATTTATATTCCAGGGATATAATTCCAATGTACATTCCCAGGGTTAGTATCCCCATGTACATTCCCGGGTTAGAATCCCCATATAGCTTCTCGTGTTAGAATCCCCATGTACATTCCCGGGTTAGTATCCCCATGTACATTCCCCGGTTAGTATCCCCATGTACATTCCCAGGTTTGGAATCCCCCATATACATTCCCGGGTTAGAATCCCCATATACATTCCCAGGGTTAGAATCCCCATGTACATTCCCACGGTTAGAATCCCCATGTACATTCCCAGGGTTAGAATCCCCATGTACATTCCCAGGGTTAGAATCCCCATGTACATTCCAGGGTTAGTATACCCATGTACATTCCCGGTTTAGAATCCCCATGTACATTCCCGGGTTAGAATACACATGTACATTCCCGGGTTGAAATCCGCATATACATTCCCGGGTTAGAATCCCCAAATACATTCCCAGGGTTAGAATCCCCATGTACATTCCCACAGTTAGAATGCCCATGTACATTCCCAGGGTTAGAATCCCCATGTACATTCCAGGGTTAGAATCCCCATGTACATTCCCGGGAATGAATCCCCATGTACATTCCCGGGTTAGTATCCCCATGGACATTCCCGGGTTAGAATGCAAATGAACATTCCCAGGTTTAGAATCCCCAAGTACATTCCCAGGGTTAGAATCGCCATGTACATACCCGGTTAACAATCTCCATGTACATTTCCGGGATACAATGCCCATGTACGTTCCCAGGGTTAGTATCCCCAAGTACATTCCGGGGTTAGTATCCCCATGTACGCTCCCGGGTTAGAATCCTCATGTACTTTCCCGGGTTAGAATCTCCATGTACATTCCCGGGTAAGAATCCCCATGTACATCCCCAGGGTTAGAATCCCCAATGTATATCCCCGCGTTAGAAATCCATGTACATTCCCAGTTTAGAATCCCCATGTACATTCCAGGATTAGTATCCCCATGTACATTCCCAGGTTTGGAATCCCCCATAGTCATTCCCAGGGTTAGAATTCCCATGTACATTCCCAGGTTAGAATCCCCATGTACATTCCCGGGTTAGAATCTCCATGTACCTTCCCGGGTTAGAATCCCCATGTACATTCTCGGGTTGAATCCCCATGCACATTCCCGGGTTAGAATCCCCATATACATTCCCGGGTTAGAATCCCCATGTACATTCCCGGGTTAGAAACCCCAAAAACATTGCCAGGGTTAGAATCCACATGTACATTCCCAGGTTAGAATCCCCATGTACATTCCCAGGGTTAGAATCTCCAAGTACATTCCCAGGGTTAGAATCCCCAAGTATATTCCTGGCTTAGAATCCCCATGTACGTTCCTGCGTTAGAATCCCCATGTACATTCCCGGGGTAGTATCCCCATGTACATTCCCAGGGTTAGACTCCCCATGTACATTCCCAGGGTTAGAATCCCCAAATACATTCCCAGGGTTCGAATCCCCATGGACATTCCAGGCTTAGAATCCCCATCTACATTCCCGGGTTGAATCCCCATGCACATTCCCGGGTTAGAATCTCCATGTACATTCCCGGGTTAGAATCCCCATGTACATTCACGGGTTAGATTCTCCAAATACATTGCCAGGGTTAGAATCCACATGTACATTCCCGGGTTAGTATCCCCATGTACATTCCAAGTGTTAGAATCCCCATGTACATTTCCAGTGTTAGAATCCCCATGTACATTCCCGGGTAGAAATCCCCATGTACATTCCCGGGTTACAATCCCCATGTACATTCCCAGGGTTAGAATCCCCATGTACATTCCCGCGTTAGAATCCCCATGTACATTCCCAGTTTAGAATCCCCATGTACATTCCCGGGTTAGAATCCCCGTGTACATTCCCGGCGTAGTATCCCCATGTACATTCCCGCGTTAGAATGCCAATATACATTTCCAGGGTTAGATCCCCATGTACATTCCCAGGGTTAGAATCGCCATGTACATTCACGGGTAACAATCTCCATGTACATTCCCGGGTTACAATCCCCATGTACATTCCCAGGGTTAGTATCCCCATATACATTCCCAGGTTAGTATCCCCATGTACATTCCCTGGTTAGTATCCCCATGTAAATTCCAGGGTTAGAATCCCCATGTACATTGCAGGGTTAGTATACCCATGTACATTACCGGGTTAGAATCCACATGTACATTCCCGGGTTAGAATCCCCATGTACATTGCCAAGGTTAGAATCCCCATGTTCATTCCCAGGGTTAGAATTCCCATGTACATTCACAAGTTTAGAATCCCTATTGTTGTAGGAGGTAGGCACCTTTAGAATATACCAGAATACTAGGCATTAGGCACCTGCTAGATATATCTAAACGCATATAAGTTTAAAGTGGCCACACATAAAATGGCTGCCCAGGCATGATGGGAAATCAGGTAGTCAAGCTGTGAACTGTTGAATGTTCAATGACCGAGCAATAACCCTGTGAGGCCCACTATAGGAATGCCTTGGATGCAGGATAAGAATAATGAGGAGAGAACCCATCTCCCATATTCAAGGCCATAAACCAATTAATTCCCCAGGAAGAAAGAGATAAGAGAACCCATCTCCTGTAAACAAGGTTAGAAACCAATTATTTCTCCAAGAAGAAAGAACTAGTGAGAGAACCTATATCAATCAGCCCAAGCTGACAAAAGACGAACACATGGTTCCTGAGACATAAGGGGAATTCTATTGGGTTAAAATAACCTATATGTAATCTATAATCATTGTGATTGGCTTGTGTCCAGCCGTGATGGGCTGTGTAGCTGTAGTAAACTGTTTTGTAACTGTTGTGAAACATATAAAGGTGCATGTAATCCTTTGTTCTGTGAAGAGAAACCTGGATACGGTCCTGAGTTTTTCCTTCCCGCTGAGCGTAATAAAAGCTGCTTCAGCATTGGAACCGACCCTGAGTGTTGAGTGATTCTTCTAAGAAAACACTAACGCTAACAATGGCGTAGTCGACGGGATTTTCGCGGAGTCGCTGGACGCCCTTGGAAAAAACCCGGGTGAGTATAAAAAACAATTTTTAAGTATAAAGGGTGCGGAAGGTGGAAGCTGGTTGATCGACATGAGGAGACGGTCTAATATCTCAAACGCCTAGCCTGAGCCTGAATTAAGAGGACTTTTGTCCCACGTGACGGCCAGGAACCAAGTAGACGTAGGGAACACACTTAGACCGTGGGATCGTGATACCGAGAGACATCTTCCGGACCCAGTAGTGTAATTTGAAATACCCCGGGATAGAACCAAGCGGTGTACAGCGGCTAACGGAATCCAAACCTGTGAACAGGGTCGGACCAACGGGCTGAGCGGTGGTAGGTAGTCGTTAAGGATACGTAGAGCACTGCGGGAATTGCTTAAACGCGTTTTTAAGAATTGTATAAGTTTGTGCAACAGCAGAACTTGTGACCTGACAGTAGCCAAGAGACAGTTTACTACAAGTCGCGCTAGAAAGAAAGCGGACCTCTGAGAGTAGATTCCTAACGATACCAGTCCTACCCAGGAATGGCCATGAAAACAAGTAAACTCGAGTGGGGACCAGAAGGGTCGCTTACCCGCCACCTGGCGGCAAAACAAAAGAAGCTAATTGAAAAAAATGATTAAAGCAGGGTGGAATCCTCAGGAACTAGTTATGTGAGGAATTATTTAGATAAAACTACGAATTCCCTGAAAGGTCATGGATCCAAAAATAGAGCCGGCCAAAACAAGAAGAGAGACTGTTGTAAATGTCTGATCGTTGAGTGAGAAGTGTCTGTGTGATTTTTGACTGCAGAATGAATTTTTTATGTTTTCATGTTCCGAAAGCCTGGTTGGAAGAGGAATGCAAGTGTCTGTTTATTTTAGAAACAGAGTGAAAGTCTTTTTTTAAACCCTTTGTAATGTTGTCCTGTATGTGGGAAGTTTTAAGAAATTTAAGTTAGAAACGCAGGTGTGGATTTATTCGGATGATAAGTTACGGAGCTAGGAAAATAAACAAATAAAGAATAGGTTTGTTGAGCAAAATATTTATTTGACATGCTCACTTACTTGCCGAAAGAAAACATGCAATGATTGATTGGGCTGAAAGACATAAATTTAGTCTCGGAGTGAGATAAAGAATGCTTTAAAAAAAAAGAGCTTCTAAAAAAAAAAGTTTTAAATAAAGATTGAAATTACAAAGTTTGAATTGGGATTTTGAGATATTCAGAGAAGGCACAGGAAATACTGAGGTGGATTTAAAAAAAAAAAGAAAAAGATTAAATTAAATCTGATCAGGTCAAACTCCTGGGCAAGTGGCGAGCTATCTGCGAAGGTGTAAAAGGAACTTTTGGAAAATGTTAAAAAAAAAACAGCAAGCTTTAGTAACGACTTTGAAACTGGAGCATTTTGAGATAACGAAAAAGCACTCAAACTCTCAAAGATGGACTTCATTCCAGTTATGGAGAAAAAGAAAAAGATAAAGACGCCACTTTGAAAGTAAACAAATGATTTTAAATTAACAACTTTATGGAGTTACGAACCCTCCGTGTAAAATACAAAACCTAATTTGAAGAAAGGAAAAAAAGATGTAACGGACTAAATGGAAAAAGACATAACTTACTAAATACTAGTTGATGTTTGCTGTGAAAAAGATATTGGTTTAATTAGAAGAGGAAAAAAAAAATTGGAATAAGTAAAAAACACTCTACATGGATTCGAATTTTCAATTATGAAAAAGTTTCAATGCAGTTTGAAAAGATTTCCAAAATGGACAGTGTTTATCAAAAATGTCCCGAACAGTCTAAACAAGCAGGAAGGTTTTGAAGATAACGAGGAGAAAGAGAGAAATAAAAAAAAACAGAATTGAATTTCAGTAAACAAAATTGCTATTGTATGTGTGGTCTTGTTTTAAAACAATTAAAAAAAAAAAAAAATTCTTTGGCAAGTACTTGAATTAGAAGTTAAGAAAACATTGGAGTTTACTCTAATGATTTATGCTGTTTTTAACGGATTCCTAATTTCGAAGCCAGTTTTGAAGGCACAAAGACTTTTTTTCAGATGATTACGTGAAGTCACGTAATGACATCAGGTCTTCTTACAAACCTGTAAAGGAGTTAACCCTTTCCATTGACAGCCGTGTTATACTGAACATTATTAATTTGGATTTCTTAATAAGAAAAAAAAAGACTCACCTAACAGAGGAAACAAAAAATAAAAACAGAACTAGCTTATGTAATAATACTTGCCTGATACAAGAAAGAAATAGATATTCAATAAAACAAATTGAAGAGTTAAAAGCTAAGATAAACAGGCTGGAAGAGATAACAGGACTAGACGGATAGTGCAGTGCGCAGCCATAGCACCATCACCTCTGGCAATAGAGCCAATGTACCCCACGGTGGGTAGGTGTAGTCCACAAACCCAACCTAACGGTAAAGCAGACAGCGATGTTTGGAGGAATAGCTTTGGCCTTGGTCATAATAGGAGTTTGGGTAATATTTAAGTGAGTAAAGACACGGGCGCACGCCCTACAGATTCAGCTCGAAATGGTTCGATTATAACCTTGTGCTTCTGATTTTGCAGGGTGACAGGGACACTCGTAGAGCAAAAAACTTAACCCCTGGTGACGACCAGGCCGTCTGTTTAAAATTACAGATAATACTTACCGGAATGGGAATACGAACGGCGCTACTCGTAATATGGATAGCCCTGCGACATACACGAACCCTGGGCAACACCGACGGACAGCAGAGCACGCTGGAAATAAACAACTATATGAACTATGGAGTGTTGTTCAATTTGACGGACGGAATATGTGTTCCAGCGACTAAGGATTGGAGCAAGGACAGAACTTATTTTAATGCATGGTTACAAGTGAATCCTAATAAGGACCGGGTATGTGTACAGTGCTCCACGGGTATAAGGAGCAGCTGCATTAAACGGAGGGATGTCAAAGGGCCCGATGAATGTACTTTCGGCATAATTTGTGCGCCTCCGGGACAATCCCAGCAATCAGTCATCCGCAAGAAGGGAATGGGGCTGTGTGGGTATTACGAGGAGGCGGGGGTGGTTGCAATATAATTGTATGTATGTTTCTCACCCCCTCCAACACCGCGCCCCATAAGAATCACTACATTGCCCGAGGAACTGCCTTGCCCCATAACTACGAAGGGACCAGAGAATGGGATTGTAATGTACAGCGAGGGGGAACTGTTGTATGATAATGTTAGACATGAAATTGTGCCTGTTCTGATCAATATTTCAGGCATCCAGATGCCGGAATATTGTACCGAACAGTCAAGGAAGATGTACAATGTATTAAGTAAAGTTGTCATGCAGCAGGCTGCCGATGCAATGGGCGCCAGTAGGTTCCGGGGACAGGGGTTAGCCCCAGGATGAAGAGGGAAATAGTTAATGATGTTGCTACCGTTTTCAATACAGAGACCTCCGTAGTGAACTCGATAGACATACAAGGATTAAATGAGAGGGTGGAGCAAAACCAGGAAGACCAGGCCAACCTAGGAAAGGAGGGTGCCAAAATCCAGTTGGATGGCATCTCAGTCCTGGAAGCTCACGCTAAAACCATCAATCACCTCATTGATAGAGAACAAGAAGATACAATAAAGCAAAGACAGGGGCAACTCTGTCATGCTTATGGTCTGTGGATGGTGGGACAGATCCGCCACAACCTCGACCAGATCCAACGCGGGGAAGTACCCGATTGGATAGACAGTTCACATTTAGCTCAGTTGGCGAACCAAAGGGGGACACTGGATAATTGTACTCTGAAGGGACTGACCCGAGTATACCCCGCAATTCCAGATTGCCAGATGGGTAGGACTACCGGGATAGGGATAGTCCTGTTGATCCCTATAGCAACGCCGGACTCAGGGCCGTTCCCCTTATACCAACTAGAGAATATCGGAGTAATACGGGAAAATGTCTCCATACGCTACTACCTGACCACCACCTCTGCCGTTCGTCGAAACAACATACTTACTGGGATTTCCCTAGCAGATTGCAAGCAAAGGGGGGGAAATCACAGTATGCCCTCACCCGGTGGGCCGAGGTGAACTAGACGAGTGCGGGTTTAACCGAACCAACGGGTGTGTACTAGAAATAGTGCCCGCACACATGCACTTCGCGAGGGCAGGCTACGGAGGGAGGGGAAGATACTGCGTCTCTACCACAGAGCGTTCATACCAGTATAATGACCTGCAGTGCCCTATACCGCAGCCAAACTTTTGCTTTACACCACGACGACCTGTCGCGATCGGGCAAGCGCATATCACCCAGGTTAGGCGCCGGAAGTCTGAAGTTATTGAAGTAACTGATCAGCTCCATGATCATTTGCAGGATTATGACGAGCCAGAGCAGGTCCCTATCCCACATCTCACGGAGGTATTACGGGAGTTAAGGCTCAGAGTGGGGCAATCCGTAAAACTCTATCACCAGCTACAAACTAAAATCAAAGAACTGGAAGAAGATACCGAGGTAGACTTACAAAGTCAGAGTTGGTGGAGAAAGGTCTGGGACTGGGGAATAAATGTGAACATCCACCCATGGATCCGAATTATTTCACACACACTGGTCGGTATACAATTGATCTTAGCAATAACATGGGGCGTAATGGCCTGCCAGGCATGCAGACACCACGCACAACGAAGACGGACAAATCACCGTTCCCTGGATACTAAACAAGCCTGTTTTATAAGGGGGCAGGAGGATTTGGCCTTTGTCAATTCGATTTAAGCAACCGGGACTCCTGAAATCGCGTGACTGGCCAGCACGTTGAGGCAGGGAGTACCGGGCCGTGCACAAAATCTAATAAAGGTTGAATGGTCGGTTAAAAGGGGACTAGGACTAGTCCCTTTACCGAAAGGGGGAGTTGTTGTAGGAGGTAGGCACCTTTAGAATATACCAGAATACTAGGCATTAGGCACCTGCTAGATATATCTAAACACATATAAGTTTAAAGTGGCCACACATAAAATGGCTGCCCAGGCATGATGGGAAATCAGGTAGTCAAGCTGTGAACTGTTGAATGTTCAATGACCGAGCAATAACCCTGTGAGGCCCACTATAGGAATGCCTTGGATGCAGAATAAGAATAATGAGGAGAGAACCCATCTCCCATATTCAAGGCCATAAACCAATTAATTCCCCAGGAAGAAAGAGATAAGAGAACCCATCTCCTGTAAACAAGGTTAGAAACCAATTATTTCTCCAAGAAGAAAGAACTAGTGAGAGAACCTATATCAATCAGCCCAAGCTGACAAAAGACAAACACATAGTTCCTGAGACATAAGGGGAATTCTATTGGGTTAAAATAACCTATATGTAATCTATAATCATTGTGATTGGCTTGTGTCCAGCCGTGATGGGCTGTGTAGCTGTAGTAAACTGTTTTGTAACTGTTGTGAAACATATAAAGGTGCATGTAATCCTTTGTTCTGTGAAGAGAAACCTGGATACGGTCCTGAGTTTTTCCTTCCCGCTGAGCGTAATAAAAGCTGCTTCAGCATTGGAACCGACCCTGAGTGTTGAGTGATTCTTCTAAGAAAACACTAACGCTAACACCTACGTTCATTCCCAGGGTTAGAATTCCCATGTACATTCTCGGGTAAGAAAACTCATATACATTCCCTGGTTAGTATCCCCATGTACGCTTCCGGGTTAGAATCCCCATGTACTTTCCCGGGTTAGAATCCCCATGTACATTCTCGGGTAAGAATCCCCATGTACATTCCCGGGTTAGAATCCCAATGTACATTCCCAGAGTTAGTATCCCCATGTACATCCCCGGGTTAGAATCCCCATGTACATTCTCGTGTTAGAATCCCCATGTACATTCCCGGGTTAGTATCCCTATGTACATTCCCAGGTTTGGAATCCCCCATTTACATTCCCAGTGTTAGAATCCCCATGTACATTCCGAAGTTAGAATCCCCATGTACATTCCCAGGTTAGAATCCCCATGTACATTCCCGGGTTAGTATCCCCATGTACATTCCCAGGGTTAGAATCCTCATATACATTCCCAAGGTTAGAATCCCCATGTATGTTCCTGGGTTAGAATCCCCATGTACATTCCCGGGTTAGTATCCCCATGTACATTCCAAATGTTAGAATCCCCATGTACATTCCCAGGGTTAGAATCCCCATGTTCATTCCCGGGTAGAAATCCCCATGTACATTCCCGGGTTACAATCCCCATGTACATTCCCAGGGTTAGAATCCCCATGTACATTCCCAGGGTTAGAATCCACATGTACATTACCAGGGTTAGAATCCCCATGTACATCCCCAGGGTTAGAATCCCCAATGTATATTCCCGCGTTAGAATCCACATGTACATTCCCAGTTTAGAATCCCCATGTACATTCCAGGGTTAGTATCCCCATGTACATTCCCAGGTTTGGAATCCCCCATAGTCATTCCCAGGGTTAGAATTCCCATGTACATTCCCAGGTTAGAATCCCCATGTACATTCCCGGGTTAGAATCTCCATGTACCTTCCCGGGTTAGTATCCCCATGTACATTCTCGGGTTGAATCCCCATGCACATTCCTGGTTAGAATCCCCATATACATTCCCGGGTTAGAATCCCCATGTACATTCCCGGTTTAGAAACCCCAAATACATTGCCAGGGTTAGAATCCACATGTACATTCCCGGGTTAGAATCCCCATGTACATTCCCAGGGTTAGAATCTCCAAGTACTTTCCCAGGGTTAGAATCCCCAAGTATATTCCTGGCTTAGAATCCCCATGTACGTTCCTGCGTTAGAATCCCCATGTACATTCCCGGGTTAGTATCCCCATGTACATTCCCAGGGTTAGACTCCCCATGTACATTCCCAGGTTTAGAATCCCCAAGTACATTCCCAGGGTTAGAATCCCCATGGACATTCCAGGCTTAGAATCCCCATGTACATTCCCGGGTTGAATCCCCATGCACATTCCCGGGTTAGAATCTCCATGTACATTCCCGGGTTAGAATCCCCATGTACTTTCCCGGATTAGAATCCCCATGTACATTCTCGGGTAAGAATCCCCATATACATTCCCGGGTTAGAATCCCCATTTATATTCCAGGGTTAGAATCCCCATGTACATTCCCAGGGTTAGTATCCCCATGTACATTCCCGGGTTAGAATCCCCATATACCTTCTCGTGTTATAATCCCCATGTACATTCCCGGGTTAGTATCCCCATGTACATTCCCCGGTTAGTATACCCATATACATTCCCAGGTTTGGAATCCCCCATATACATTCCCGGGTTAGAATCCCCATTTACATTCCCAGGGTTAGAATCCCCATGTACATTCCCACGGTTAGAATCCCCATGTACATTCCCAGGATTAGAATCCCCATGTACATTCCCAGGGTTAGAATCCCCATGTACATTCCAGGGTTGGTATACCCATGTACATTCCCGATTTAGAATCCCCATGTACATTCCCAGGGTTAGAATCCCCATGTACATTCCCACGGTTAGAATGCCCATGTACATTCCCAGGGTTAGAATCCCCATGTACATTCCAGGGTTAGAATCCCCATGTACATTCCCGGGATGGAATCCCCATGTACATTCCCGGGTTAGTATCCCCATGGACATTCCCAGGTTAGAATGCAAATGAACATTCCTAGGTTTAGAATCCCCAAGTACATTCCCAGGGTTAGAATCACCATGTACATACCCGGTTAACAATCTCCATGTACATTCCCGGGATACAATGCCCATGTACGTTCCCAGGGTTAGTATCCCCAAGTACATTCCGGGGTTAGTATCCCCATGTACGCTCCCGGGTTAGAATCCCCATGTACGTACCTGGGTTAGAATCCCCATGTACATTCCCGGGTTAGTATCCCCATGTACATTCCAAAGGTTAGAATCCCCATGTACATTCCCAGGGTTAGAATCCCCATGTACGTTCCCGGGTAGAAATCCCCATGTACATTCCCGGGTTACAATCCCCATGTACATTCCCAGGGTTAGAATCCCCATGTACATTCCCAGGGTTAGAATCCACATGTACATTACCAGGGTTAGAATCCCCATGTACATCCCCAGGGTTAGAATCCCCAATGTATATTCCTGCGTTAGAATCCGCCTGTACATTCCCAGTTTAGAATCCCCATGTACATTCCAGGGTTATTATCCCCATGTACATTCCCAGGTTTGGAATCCCCCATAGTCATTCCCAGGGTTAGAATTCCCATGTACATTCCCAGGTTAGAATCCCCATGTACATTCCCGGGTTAGAATCTCCATGTACCTTCCCGGGTTAGAATCCCCATGTACATTCTCGGGTTGAATCCCCATGCACATTCCCGGGTTAGAATCCCCATATACATTCCCGGGTTAGAATCCCCATGTACATTCCCGGGTTAGAAACCCCAAATACATTGCCAGGGTTAGAATCCACATGTACATTCCTGGGTTAGAATCCCCATGTACATTCCCAGGGTTAGAATCTCCAAGTACATTCCCAGGGTTAGAATCCCCAAGTATATTCCTGGCTTAGAATCCCCAGGTACGTTCCTGCGTTAGAATACCCAAGTACATTCCCGGGGTAGTATCCCCATGTACATTCCCAGGGTTAGACTCCCCATGTACATTCCCAGGGTTAGAATCCCCAAGTACATTCCCAGGGTTCGAATCCCCATGGACATTACAGGCTTAAAATCCCCATGTACATTCCCGGGTTGAATCCCCATGCACATTCCCGGTTTAGAATCTCCATGTACATTCCCGGGTTAGAATCCCCATGTACATTCACGGGTTAGATTCTCCAAATACATTGCCAGGGTTAGAATCCACATGTACATTCCCGGGTTAGTATCCCCATGTACATTCCAAGTGTTAGAATCCCCATGTACATTTCCAGTGTTAGAATCCCCATGTACATTCCCGGGTAGAAATCCCCATGTACATTCCCGGGTTACAATCCCCATGTACATTCCCAGGGTTAGAATCCCCATGTACATTCCCGCGTTAGAATCCCCATGTACATTCCCAGTTTAGAATCCCCATGTACATTCCCGGGTTAGAATCCCCATATACATTCCCAGGTTAGTATCCCCATGTACATTCCCAGGTTAGAATCCCCATGTAAATTCCAGGGTTAGAATCCTCATGTACATTGCAGGGTTAGTATACCCATGTACATTACCGGGTTAGAATCCACATGTACATTCCCGGGTTAGAATCCCCATGTACATTCCCAAGGTTAGAATCCCCATGTTCATTCCCAGGGTTAGAATTCCCATGTTCATTCCCAAGTTTAGAATCCCCATGTTCATTCCCAGGGTTAGAATTCCCATGTACATTCTCGGGTAAGAATCCCCATATACATTCCCTGGTTAGTATCCCCATGTACGCTTCCGGGTTAGAATCCCCATGTAATTTCCCGGGTTAGAATCCCCATGTACATTCTCGGGTAAGAATCCCCATATACATTCCCGGGTTAGAATCCCCATTTATATTCCAGGGTTAGAATCCCCATCTACATTCCCAGGGTTAGTATCCCCATGTACATTCCCGGGTTAGAATCCCCATATACTTCCTCGTGTTAGAATCCCCATGTACATTCCCGGGTTAGTATCCCCATGTACATTCCCCGGTTAGTATCTCCATGTACATTCCCAGGTTTGGAATCCCCCATATACATTCCCGGGTTAGAATCCCCATATACATTCCCAGGGTTAGAATCCCCATGTACATTCCCACGGTTAGAATCCCCATGTACATTCCCAGGGTTAGAATCCCCATGTACATTCCCAGGGTTAGAATCCCCATGTACATTCCAGGGTTAGTATACCCATGTACATTCCCGGTTTAGAATCCCCATGTACATTCCCAGGTTAGAATACAGATGTACATTCCCGGGTTGAAATCCCCATATACATTCCAGGGTTAGAATCCCCAAATACATTCCCAGGGATAGAATCCCCATTTACATTCCCACGGATAGAATCCCCATGTACATTCCCAGGGTTATAATCACCATGTACATTCCAGGGTTAGAATCCCCATGTACATTCCCGGAATGGAATCCCCATGTACATTCCCGGGTTAGTATCCCCATGGACATTCCCGGGTTAGAATGCAAATGAACATTCCCAGGTTTAGAATCCACAAGTACATTCCCAGGGTTAGAATCGCCATGTACATACCCGGTTAACAATCTCCATGTACATTCCCGGTATACAATGCCCATGTACATTCCCAGAGATTGTATCCCCATGTACATCCCCGGGTTAGAATCCCCTTGTACATTCTCGTGTTAGAATCCCCATGTACATTCCCGGGTTAGTATCCCTATGTACATTCCCAGGGTTGGAATCCCCCATTTACATTCCCAGTGTTAGAATCCCCATGTACATTCCGAGGTTAGAATCCCCATGTACATTCCCAGGTTAGAATCCCCATGTACATTCCCGGGTTAGTTTCCCCATGTACATTCCCAGGGTTAGAATCCCCATGTACATTCTCAATTTTAGAATCCCCATGTACGTACCTGGGTTAGAATCCCCATGTACATTCCCGGGTTAGTATCCCCATGTACATTCCAAAGGTTAGAATCCCCATGTACTTTCCCAGGGTTAGAATCCCCATGTACATTCCCGGGTAGAAATCCCCATGTACATTCCCGGGTTACAATCCCCATGTACATTCCAGGGTTAGAATCCCCATGTACATTCCCAGGGTTAGAATCCCCATGAACATTACCAGGGTTAGAATCCCCATGTACATCCCCAGGGTTAGAATCCCCATGTACATTCCCGCGATAGAATCCCCATGTACAATCCCAGTTTAGAATCCCCATGTACATTCCCGGCTTAGAATCCCCGTGTACATTCCCGGATTAGTATCCCCATGTACATTCCCGCGTTAGAATGCCAATGTACATTCCCAGGGTTAGAATCCCCATGTACATTCCCAGGTTTAGAATCGCCATGTACATTCACGGGTAACAATCTCCATGTACATTCCCGGGTTAGTATCCCCATGTACATTCCCTGGTTAGAATTCCTATGTAAATTCCCGGGTTAGAATCCCCATGTACATTGCAGGGTTAGTATACCCATGTACATTAGGGGGTTAGAATCCCCAATGTACATTCCCGGGTTAGAATCCCCATGTACATTCCCGGATTAGAATGCCCATGCACATTCCCGGGTTAGAATCCCCATGTACATTCCCAGAGTTAGAATTCCCATGTACATTACCAGGGTTAGAATCCGTATGTACATTCCCAGGGTTAGAATTCCCATGTACATTCCCGGGTTAGAATTCCTATGTAAATTCCCGGGTTAGAATCCCCATGTACATTGCAGAGTTAGTATACCCATGTACATTACCGGGTTAGAATCCCCAATGTACATTCCCGGGTTAGAATCCCCATGTACATTGCAGGGTTAGTATACCCATGTACATTACCGGGTTAGAATCCCCAATGTACATTCCCGGATTAGAATCCCCATGTACATTCCCGGATTAGAATGCCCATGCACATTCCCGGGTTAGAATCCCCATGTACATTCCCAGAGTTAGAATTCCCATGTACATTACCAGGGTTAGAATCCGTATGTACATTCCCAGGGTTAGAATTCCCATGTACATTCCCGGGTTAGAATCCCTATGTACTTTACCTGGTTAGAATCCCCATGTACATTCCAGGGTTAGAATCCCCATGTACATCCCCGGGTTAGAATCCCCATGTAACTTCCCGGGTTAGAATCCCCATGATCATTCCTGGGTTAATATACCCATGAAAATTCCCACGTTTGAATGTCCATGTACCTTCCCGGGTTAGAATCCCCATTTACATTCCCGGGTTAGAAACCCCATGTACGTTCATGGGTTAGAATCCCCATGTACATTCCCGGGTTAGAATACACATGTACATTCCCGGGTTGAAATCCCCATACACATTCCCGGGTTAGAATCCCCATATACATTCCCAGGGTTAGAATCCCCATGTACATTCCCACGGTTAGAATCCCCATGTACATTCCCAGGGTTAGAATCCCCACAGTACATTCCCAGGGTTACAATCCCCATGTACATTCCCATGTTAGAATCCCCAAGTACATTCTCGGGATGGAATCCCCATGTACATTCCCGGGTTAGTATCCCAATGGACATTCCAGGGTTAGAATGCAAATGAACATTCCCAGGTTTTGAATCCCCAAGTACATTCCCAGGGTTAGAATCACCATGTACATACCCGGTTAACATTCTCCATCTCCATTCCCGGGATACAATGCCCATGTACATTCCCAGGGTTAGTATCCCCAAGTACATTCCCGGGTTAGTATCCCCATGTACGCTCCCGGGTAAGAATCCCCATGTACTTTCCCGGGTTAGAATCTCCATGTACATTCCCGGGTAAGAATCCCCATGTACATACACGGGTTAGAATCCCCACTTATATACCCGGGTTAGAATCCCCATGTACATTCCCAGGGTTAGTATCCCCATGTATATTCCCAGGTTAGAATCCCCATGTACATTCCCAGATTTAGTATCCCCATGTACATCCCCGGGTTAGAATCCCCATGTACATTCTCGTGTTAGAATCCCCATGTACATTCCCGGGTTAGTATCCCTATGTACATTCCCAGGGTTGGAATCCCCCATTTACATTCCCAGGGTTAGAATCCCCATGTACATTCCGAGGTTAGAATCCCCATGTACATTCCCAGGTTAGAATCCCCATGTACATTCCCGGGTTAGTATCCCCATGTACATTCCCAGGGTTAGAATCCCCATGTTCATTCCCAAGGTTAGAATCCCCATGTACGTTCCTGGGTTAGAATCCCCATGTACATTCCCGGGTTAGTATCCCCATGTACATTCCAAAGGTTAGAATCCCCATGTACATTCCCAGGGTTAGAATCCCCATATACATTCCCGGGTAGATTTCCCATGTACATTCCCGGGTTACAATCCCCATGTACATTCCCAGGGTTAGAATCCCCATGTACATTCCCGGGTTAGAATTCCCATGTACATTCCCAGGTTAGAATCCCCATGTACATTCCCAGGGTTAGAATCCCCATGTACATTCCCAGTTTAGAATCCCCATGTACATTCCAGGGTTAGTATCCCCATGTACATTCCCAGGGTTAGAATCCCCATATACATTCCCGGGTAGATTTCCCATGTACATTCCCGGGTTACAATCCCCATGTACATTCCCAGGGTTAGAATCCCCATGTACATTCCCGCGTTAGAATCCCCATGTACATTCCCAGTTTAGAATCCCCATGTACATTCCAGGGTTAGTATCCCCATGTACATTCCCAGGGTTAGAATCCCCATATACATTCCCGGGTAGATTTCCCATGTACATTCCCGGGTTACAATCCCCATGTACATTCCCAGGGTTAGAAACCCCATGTACATTCCCGCGTTAGAATCCCCATGTACATTCCCAGTTTTGTATCCCCATGTACATTCCAGGGTTAGTATCCCCATGTACATTCCCAGGGTTGGAATCCCCCATAGACATTCCCAGGGTTAGAATCACCATGTACATTCCCAGGTTAGAATCCCCATGTACATTCCCAGGTTAGAATCCCCATGTACATTCCCGGGTTAGTATCCCCATGTACATTTCCATGGTTAGAATCCCCATGTACGTTCCTGGGTTAGAATCCCCATGTACATTTCAGGGTTAGTATCCCCATGTACATTCCAAGGGTTAGAATCCCCATGTACATTCCCAGGATTAGAATCCCCATGTACATTCCCGGTTAGAAATCCCCATGTACATTCCCGGGTTACAATCCCCATATACATTCCCAGGGTTAGAATCCCCATGTACATTCCCAGGGTTAGAATCCCCATGTACATTACCAGGGTTAGAATCCCAATGTACATCCCCAGGGTTAGAATCCCCATGTACATTCCCGCGTTAGTATCCCCATGTACATTCCCAGTTTAGAATCCCCATGCACATTCCCGGGTTAGAATCCCCGTGTACATTCCTGGGTTAGTATCCCCATGTACATTCCCGCGTTAGAATGCCAAAGTACATTCTCAGGGTTAGAATCCCCATGTACATTCCCAGGGTTAGAATCGCCATGTACATTCACGGGTAACAATCTCCATGTACATTCCCAGGTTAGTATCCCCATGTACATTCCCGGGTTAGAATTCCTATGTAAATTCCCGGGTTAGAATCCCCATGTACATTGCAGGGTTAGTATACCCATGTACATTCCCGGTTTAGAATCCCCATGTACATTCCCGGGTTAGAATACACATGTACATTCCCGGGTTGAAATCCCTATACACATTCCCGTGTTAGAATCCTCATATACATTCCCAGGATTAGAATACCCATGTACATTCCCACGGTTAGAATCCCCATGTAAATTCCCAGGTTTAGAATCCCCACAGTACATTCCCAGGGTTTCAATCCCCATGTACATTCCCATGTTAGAATCCCCAAGTACATTCTCGGGATGGAATCCCCATGTACATTCCCGGGTTAGTGTCCCCATGGACATTCCCAGGTTAGAATGCAAATGAACATTCCCAGGTTTTGAATCCCCAAGTACATTCCCAGGGTTAGAATCACCATGTACATACCCGGTTAACATTCTCCATGTACATTCCCTGGATACAATGCCCATGTACATTCCCAGGGTTAGTATCCCCAAGTACATTCCCGGGTTAGTATCCCCATGTACGCTCCCGGGTAAGAATCCCCATGTACTTTCCCGGGTTAGAATCTCCATGTACATTCCCGGGTAAGAATCCCCATGTACATACCCGGGTTAGAATCCCCACTTTTATACCCGGGTTAGAATCCCCATGTACATTCCCAGGGTTAGTATCCCCATGTACATTCCCAGGTTAGAATCCCCATGTACATTCCCAGTGTTAGTATCCCCATGTACATTCCCGCATTAGAATCCCCATGTACATTCCCAGTTTAGAATCCCCATGTACATTCCAGGGTTAGTATCCCCATGTACATTCCCAGGGTTGGAATCCCCCATAGACATTCCCAGGGTTAGAATCACCATGTACATTCCCAGGTTAGAATCCCCATGTACATTCCCAGGTTAGAATCCCCATGTACATTCCCGGGTTAGTATACCCATGTACATTCCCAGGGGTAGAATCCCGATGTACGTTCCTGGGTTAGAATCCCCATGTACATTCCAGGGTTAGTATTCCCATGTACATTCCAAGGGTTAGAATCCCCATGTTCATTCCCAGGATTAGAATCCCCATGTACATTCCCGGGTAGAAATCCCCATGTACATTCCCGGGTTACAATCCCCATGTACATTCCCAGGGTTAGAATCCCCATGTACATTCCGAGGTTAGAATCCCCATGCACATTCCCGGGTTACAATCCCCATGTACATTCCGAGGTTAGAATCCCCATGTACATTCCCAGGTTAGAATCCCCATGTACATTCCCGGGTTAGTATCCCCATGTACATTCCCAGGGTTAGAATCCCCATGTACATTCCCAAGGTTAGAATCCCCATGTACGTTCCTGGGTTAGAATCCCCATGTACATTCCCGGGTTAGTATTCCCATGTACATTCCAAAGGTTAGAATCCCCATGTACATTCCCAGGGTTAGAATCCCCATATACATTCCCGGGTAGATTTCCCATGTACATTCCCGGGTTACAATCCCCATGTACATTCCCAGGGTTAGAATCCCCATGTACATCCCCAGGTTTAGAATCCCCATG
The DNA here is from genome assembly GCF_044704955.1 of Pristiophorus japonicus. Classification (NCBI taxonomy): domain Eukaryota; kingdom Metazoa; phylum Chordata; class Chondrichthyes; family Pristiophoridae; genus Pristiophorus; species Pristiophorus japonicus. The sequence continues at coordinate 13,051,628 of NC_092011.1, forward strand.
TACATTCCCGCGTTAGAATCCCCATGTACATTCCCAGTTTAGAATCCCCATGTACATTCCAGGGTTAGTATCCCCATGTACATTCCCAGGGTTGGAATCCCCCATAGACATTCCCAGGGTTAGAATCCCCATGTACATTCCCAGGTTAGAATCCCCATGTACATTCCCAGGTTAGAATCCCCATGTACATTCCCGGGTTAGTATCCCCATGTACATTCCCAGGGTTAGAATCCCCATGTACGTTCCTGGGTTAGAATCCCCATGTACATTCCCGGGTTAGTATCCCCATGTACATTCCAAGGGTTAGAATCCCCATGTACATTCCCAGGATTAGAATCCCCATGTACATTCCCGGGTAGAAATCCCCATGTACATTCCCGGGTTACAATCCCCATATACATTCCCATGGTTAGAATCACCATGTACATTCCCAGGGTTAGAATCCCCATGTACATTACCAGGGTTAGAATCCCAATATACATCCCCAGGGTTAGAATCCCCATGTACATTCCCGCGTTAGTATCCCCATGTACATTCCCAGTTTAGAATCCCCATGCACATTCCCGGGTTAGAATCCCCGTGTACATTCCCGGGTTAGTATCCCCATGTACATTCCCACGTTAGAATGCCAATGTACATTCCCAGGGTTAGAATCCCCATGTATATTCCCAGGGTTAGAATCGCCATGTACATTCACGGGTAACAATCTCCATGTACATTCCCGGGTTAGTATCACCATGTACATTCCCGGGTTAGAATTCCTATGTAAATTCCCGGGTTAGAATCCCCATGTACATTGCAGGGTTAGTATACCCATGTACATTCCCGGTTTAGAATCCCCATGTACATTCCCGGGTTAGAATACACATGTACATTCCCGGGTTGAAATCCCCATACACATTCCTGTGTTAGAATCCTCATATACATTCCCAGGGTTAGAATCCCCATGTACATTCCCACGGTTAGAATCCCCATGTAAATTCCCAGGTTTAGAATCCCCACAGTACATTCCCAGGGTTACAATCCCCATGTACATTCCCATGTTAGAATCCCCAAGTACATTCTCGGGATGGAATCCCCATGTACATTCCCGGGTTAGTGTCCCCATGGACATTCCCAGGTTAGAATGCAAATGAACATTCCCAGGTTTTGAATCCCCAAGTACATTCCCAGGGTTAGAATCACCATGTACATACCCGGTTAACATTCTCCATGTACATTCCCTGGATACAATGCCCATGTACATTCCCAGGGTTAGTATACCCAAGTACATTCCCGGGTTAGTATCCCCATGTATGCTCCCGGGTAAGAATCCCCATGTACTTTCCCGGGTTAGAATCTCCATGTACATTCCCGGGTAAGAATCCCCATGTACATACCCGGGTTAGAATCCCCACTTTTATACCCGGGTTAGAATCCCCATGTACATTCCCAGGGTTAGTATCCCCATGTACATTCCCAGGTTAGAATCCCCATGTACATTCCCAGAGTTAGTATCCCCATGTACATCCCCGGGTTAGAATCCCCATGTACATTCTCGTGTTAGAATCCACATGTACATTCCCGGGTTAGTATCCCTATATACATTCCCAGGGTTGGAATCCCCCATTTACATTCCCAGGGTTAGAATCCCCATGTACATTCCGAGGTTAGAATCCCCATGTACATTCCCAGGTTAGAATCCCCATGTACATTCCCGGGTTAGTATCCCCATGTACATTCCCAAGGTTAGAATCCCGATGTATGTTCCTGGGTTAGAATCCCCATGTACATTCCCGGGTTAGTATCCCCATGTACATTCCAAAGGTTAGAATCCCCATGTACATTCCCAGGGTTAGAATCCCCATATAAATTCCCGGGTAGATTTCCCATGTACATTCCCGGGTTACAATCCCCATGTACATTCCCAGGGTTAGAATCCCCATGTACATCCCCAGGTTTAGAATCCCCATGTACATTCCCGCGTTAGAATCCCCATGTACATTCCCAGTTTAGAATCCCCATGTACATTCCAGGGTTAGTATCCCCATGTACATTCCCAGGGTTGGAATCCCCCATAGACATTCCCAAGGTTAGAATCACCATGTACATTCCCAGGTTAGAATCCCCATGTACATTCCCAGGTTAGAATCCCCATGTACATTCCCGGGTTAGTATACCCAAGTACATTCCCAGGGTTAGAATCCCCATGTACGTTCCTGGGTTAGAATCCCCATGTACATTCCCGGGTTAGTATCCCCATGTACATTCCAAGGGTTAGAATCCCCATGTACATTCCCAGGATTAGAATCCCCATGTACATTCCCGGGTAGAAATCCCCATGTACATTCCCGGGTTACAATCCCCATGTACATTCCCAGGGTTAGAATCCCCATGTACATTCCCAGGGTTAGAATCCCCATGTACATTACCAGGGTTAGAATCCCCATGTACATTCCCAGGGTTAGAATCCTCATGTACATTCCCGCGTTAGTATCCCCATGTACATTCCCAGTTTAGAATCCCCATGTACATTCCCGGGTTAGAATCCCCGTGTACATTCCCGGATTAGTATCCCCATGTACATTCCCGCGTTAGAATGCCAATGTACATTCCCAGGGTTAGAATCCCCATTTACATTCCCAGGGTTAGAATCGCCATGTACATTCCCACGTTAGAATCCCCATGTACATTCCCAGTTTAGAATCCCCATGTACATTCCAGGGTTAGTATCCCCATGTACATTCCAGGGTTGTAATCCCCCATAGACATTCCCAGGGTTAGAATCACCATGTACATTCCCAGGTTAGAATCCCCATGTACATTCCCAGGTTAGAATCCCCATGTACATTCCCGGGTTAGTATACCCATGTACATTCCCAGGGTTAGAATCCCCATGTACGTTCCTGGGTTAGAATCCCCATGTACATTCCCGGGTTAGTATTCCCATGTACATTCCAAGGGTTAGAATCCCCATGTACATTCCCAGGGTTAGAATCCCCATGTACATTCCCAGGTTAGAATCCCCATGTACATTCCCGGGTTACAATCCCCATGTACATTCCGAGGTTAGAATCCCCATGTACATTCCCAGGTTAGAATCCCCATGTACATTCCCGGGTTAGTATCCCCATGTACATTCCCAGGGTTAGAATCCCCATGTACATTCCCAAGGTTAGAATCCCCATGTACGTTCCTGGGTTAGAATCCCCATGTACATTCCCGGGTTAGTATCCCCATGTACATTCCAAAGGTTAGAATCCCCATGTACATTCCCAGGGTTAGAATCCCCATATACATTCCCGGGTAGATTTCCCATGTACATTCCCGGGTTACAATCCCCATGTACATTCCCAGGTTAGAATCCCCATGTACATCCCCAGGTTTAGAATCCCCATGTACATTCCCGCGTTAGAATCCCCATGTACATTCCCAGTTTAGAATCCCCATGTACATTCCAGGGTTAGTATCCCCATGTACATTCCCAGGGTTGGAATCCCCCATAGACATTCCCAGGGTTAGAATCCCCATGTACATTCCCAGGTTAGAATCCCCATGTACATTCCCAGGTTAGAATCCCCATGTACATTCCCGGGTTAGTATCCCCATGTACATTCCCAGAGTTAGAATCCCCATGTACGTTCCTGGGTTAGAATCCCCATGTACATTCCCGGGTTAGTATCCCCATGTACATTCCAAGGGTTAGAATCCCCATGTACATTCCCAGGATTAGAATCCCCATGTACATTCCCGGGTAGAAATCCCCATGTACATTCCCGGGTTACAATCCCCATATACATTCCCAGGGTTAGAATCACCATGTACATTCCCAGTGTTAGAATCCCCATGTACATTACCAGGGTTAGAATCCCAATGTACATCCCCAGGGTTAGAATCCCCATGTACATTCCCGCATTAGTATCCCCATGTACATTCCCAGTTTAGAATCCCCATGCACATTCCCGGGTTAGAATCCCCGTGCACATTCCCGGGTTAGTATCCCCAAGTACATTCCCGCGTTAGATAGCCAATGTACATTCCCAGGGTTAGAATCCCCATGTACATTCCCAGGGTTAGAATCGCCATGTACATTCACGAGTAACAATCTCCATGTACATTCCCGGGTTAGTATCCCCATGTACATTCCCGGGTTAGAATTCCTATGTAAATTCCCGGGTTAGAATCCCCATGTACATTGCAGGGTTAGTATACCCATGTACATTCCCGGTTTAGAATCCCCATGTACATTCCCGGGTTAGAATACACATGTACATTCCCGGGTTGAAATCCCCATACACATTCCCGTGTTAGAATCCTCATATACATTCCCAGGGTTAGAATCCCCAAGTACATTCCCATGGTTAGAATCAACATGTAAATTCCCAGGTTTAGAATCCCCACAGTACATTCCCAGGATTACAATCCCCATGTACATTCCCATGTTAGAATCCCCAAGTACATTCTCGGGATGGAATCCCCATGTACATTCCCGGGTTAGTGTCCCCATGGACATTCCCAGGTTAGAATGCAAATGAACATTCCCAGGTTTTGAATCCCCAAGTACATTCCCAGGGTTAGAATCACCATGTACATACCCGGTTAACATTCTCCATGTACATTTCCTGGATACAATGCCCATGTACATTCCCAGGGTTAGTATACCCAAGTACATTCCCGGGTTAGTATCCCCATGTACGCTCCCGGGTAAGAATCCCCATGTACTTTCCCGGGTTAGAATCTCCATGTACATTCCCGGGTAAGAATCCCCATGTACATACCCGGGTTAGAATCCCCACTTTTATACCCGGGTTAGAATCCCCATGTACATTCCCAGGGTTAGTATCCCCATGTACATTCCCAGGTTAGAATCCCCATGTACATTCCCAGAGTTAGTATCCCCATGTACATCCCCGGGTTAGAATCCCCATGTACATTCTCGTGTTAGAATCCACATGTACATTCCCGGGTTAGTATCCCTATGTACATTCCCAGGGTTGGAATCCCCCATTTACATTCCCAGGGTTAGAATCCCCATGTACATTCCGAGGTTAGAATCCCCATGTACATTCCCAGGTTAGAATCCCCATGTACATTCCTGGGTTAGTATCCCCATGTACATTCCCAGGGTTAGAATCCCCATGTACATTCCCAAGGTTAGAATCCCCATGTACGTTCCTGGGTTAGAATACCCATGTACATTCCCGGGTTAGTATCCCCATGTACATTCCAAAGGTTAGAATCCCCATGTACATTCCCAGGGTTAGAATCCCCATATACATTCCCGGGAAGATTTCCCATGTACTTTCCCGGGTTACAATCCCCATGTACATTCCCAGGGTTAGAATCTCCATGTACATCCCCAGGTTTAGAATCCCCATGTACATTCCCGCGTTAGAATCCCCATGTACATTCCCAGTTTAGAATCCCCATGTATATTCCAGGGTTAGTATCCCCATGTACATTCCCAGGGTTGGAATCCCCCATAGACATTCCCAGGGTTAGAATCACCATGTACATTCCCAGGTTAGAATCCCCATGTACATTCCCAGGTTAGAATCCCCATGTACATTCCCTGGTTAGTATACCCATGTACATTCCCATGGTTAGAATCCCCATGTACGTTCCTGGGTTAGAATCCCCATGTACATTCCCGGGTTAGTATACCCAAGTACATTCCAAGGGTTAGAATCCCCATGTACATTCCCAGGATTAGAATCCCCATGTACATTCCCGGCAAGAAATCCCCATGTACATTCCCGGGTTACAATCCCCATGTACATTCCCAGGGTTACAATCCCTATATACATTCCCAGGGTTAGAATCCCCATGTACATTACCAGGGTTAGAATCCCCATGTACATTCCCAGGGTTAGAATCCCCATGTACATTCCCGCGTTAGTATCCCCATGTACATTCCCAGTTTAGAATCCCCATGTACATTCCCGGGTTAGAATCCCCGTGTACATTCCCGGATTAGTATCCCCATGTACATTCCCGCGTTAGAATGCCAATGTACATTCCCAGGGTTAGAATCCCCATTTACATTCCCAGGGTTAGAATCGCCATGTACATTCACGGGTAACAATCTCCATGTACATTCCCGTGTTAGTATCCCCATGTAAATTCCCGGGTTAGAATTCCTATGATAATTCCCGGGTTAGAATCCCCATGTACATTGCAGGGTTAGTATACCCATGTACATTCCCGGTTTAGAATCCCCATGTACATTCCAGGGTTAGAATACACATGTACATTCCCGGGTTGAAATCCCCATACACATTCCCGTGTTAGAATCCTCATATACATTCCCAGGGTTAGAATCCCCATGTACATTCCCACGGTTAGAATCCCCATGTAAATTCCCAGGTTTAGAATCCCCACAGTACATTCCCAGGGTTACAATCCCCATGTACATTCCCATGTTAGAATCCCCAAGTACATTCTCGGGATGGAATCCCCATGTACATTCCCGGGTTAGTGGCCCATGGACATTCCCGGGTTAGAATGCAAATGAACATTCCCAGGTTTTGAATCCCCAAGTACATTCCCAGGGTTAGAATCACCATGTACATACCCGGTTAACATTCTCCATGTACATTCCCGGGATACAATGCCCATGTACATTCCCAGGGTTAGTATCCCCAAGTATATTCCCGGGTTAGTATCCCCATGTACGCTCCCGGGTAAGAATCCCCATGTACTTTCCCGGGTTAGAATCTCAATGTACATTCCCGGGTAAGAATCCCCATGTACATTCCCGGGTTAGAATCCCCACTTATATACCCGGGTTAGAATTCCCATGTACATTCCCAGGGTTAGTATCCCCATGTACATTCCAAAGGTTAGAATCCCCATGTACATTCCCAGGGTTAGAATCCCCATATACGTTCCCGGGTAGATTTCCCATGTACATTCCCGGGTTACAATCCCCATGTACATTCCCGGGTTACAATCCCCATGTACATTCCCAGGGTTAGAATCCCCATGTACATCCCCAGGTTTAGAATCCTCATGTACATTCCCGCGTTAGAATCCCCATGTACATTCCCAGTTTAGAATCCCCATGTACATTCCAGGGTTAGTATCCCCATGTACATTCCCAGGGTTGGAATCCCCCATAGACATTCCCAGGGTTAGAATCACCATGTACATTCCCAGGTTAGAATCCCCATGTACATTCCCAGGTTAGAAACCCCATGTACATTCCCAGGTTAGTATACCCATGTACATTCCCAGGGTTAGAATCCCCATGTACGTTCCTGGGTTAGAATCCCCATGTACATTCCCGGGTTAGTATCCCCATGTACATTCCAAGGGTTAGAATCCCCATGTACATTCCGAGGATTAGAATCCCCATGTACATTCCCGGGTAGAAATCCCCATGCACATTCCCGGGTTACAATCCCCATGTACATTCCCAGGGTTAGAATCCCCATATACATTCCCAGGGTTAGAATCCCCATGTACATTACCAGGGTTAGAATCCCCATGTACATCCCCAGGGTTAGAATCCCCATGTACATTTCCGCGTTAGTATCCCCATGTACATTCCCAGTTTACAATCCCCATGTACATTCCCGGGTTAGAATCCCCGTGTACATTCCCGGATTAGTATCCCCATGTACATTCCCGCGTTAGAATGCCAATGTACATTCCCAGGGTTAGAATCCCCATGTACATTCCCAGGGTTAGAATCGCCATGTAAATTCACGGGTAACAATCTCCATGTACATTCCCGGGTTAGTATCCCCATGTACATTCCCGGGTTAGAATTCCTATGTAAATTCCCGGGTTAGAATCCCCATGTACATTGCAGGGTTAGTATACCCATGTATATTCCCGGTTTAGAATCCCCATGTACATTCCCGGGTTAGAATACACATGTACATTCCCGGGTTGAAATCCCCATACACATTCCCGTGTTAGAATCCTCATATGCATTCCCAGGGTTAGAATCCCCATGTACATTCCCACGGTTAGAATCCCCATGTAAATTCCCAGGTTTAGAATCCCCACAGTACATTCCCAGGGTTACAATCCCCATGTACATTCCCATGTTAGAATCCCCAAGTACATTCTCGGGATGGAATCCCCATGTACATTCGCGGGTTAGTGTCCCCATGAACATTCCCAGGTTTTGAATCCCCAAGTACATTCCCAGGGTTAGAATCACCATGTACATACCCGGTTAACATTCTCCATGTACATTCCCGGGATACAAAGCCCATGTACATTCCCAGGGTTAGTATCCCCAAGTATATTCCCGGGTTAGTATCCCCATGTACGCTCCCGGGTAAGAATCCCCATGTACTTTCCCGGGTTAGAATCTCCATGTACATTCCCGGGTAAGAATCCCCATGTACATACCCGGGTTAGAATCCCCACTTATATACCCGGGTTAGAATTCCCATGTACATTCCCAGGGTTAGTATCCCCATGTACATTCCCAGTTTAGAATCCCCATGTACATTCCCGGGTTAGAATCCCCGTGTACATTCCCGGATTAGTATCCCCATGTACATTCCCGCGTTAGAATGCCAATGTACATTCCCAGGGTTAGAATCCCCATGTACATTCCCAGGGTTAGAATCGCCATGTACATTCACGGGTAACAATCTCCATGTACATTCCCGGGTTATTATCCCCATGTACATTCCCTGGTTAGAATTCCTATGTAAATTCCCGGGTTAGAATCCCCATGTACATTGCAGGGTTAGTATACCCATGTACATTACCGGGTCAGAATCCAAAATGTACATTCCCGGGTTAGAATCCCCATGTACATTCCCGGATTAGAATCCCAATGCACATTCCCGGGTTAGAATACGCATGTACATTCCCAGAGTTAGAATTCCCATGTACATTACCAGGGTTAGAATCCGTATGTACATTCCCAGGGTTAGAATTCCCATGAACATTCCCGGGTTAGAATCCCTATGTACTTTACCTGGTTAGAATCCCCATGTACATTCCAAGGTTAGAATCCCCATGTACATCCCCAGGTTAGAATCCCCATGTACCTTCCCGGGTTAGAATCCCTATGATCATTCCTGGGTTAATATACCCATGAAAATTCCCAGGTTTGAATGTCCATGTACATTCCCGGGTTAGAATCCCCATGTACATTCCCGGGTTAGAAACCCCATGTACGTTCATGGGTTAGAATCCCCATGTACATTCCCGGGTTAGTATCCCCATGTACATTCCCAGGGTTAGACTCTTCATGTACATTCCTAGGGTTAGAATCACCATGTACATTCCCAGGGTTAGAATCCCCATAATCTTTCCCAGGTTTAGAATTCCCATGTACATTCCCGGATTAGAATCTCCATGTACCTTCCCGGGTTAGAATCCCCATGTACATTGCCAGGATTAGAATCCCCATGTACATTCCCGGGTAGAAATCGCCATGTACATTCCCGGGTTACAATCCCCATGTACATTCCCAGGGTTAGAATCCCCATGTACATTCCCAGGGTTAGAATCCCCATGTACATTACCAGGGTTAGAATCTCCATGTACATCCGCAGGGTTAGAATCCCCATGTACATTCCCGCGTTAGAATCCCCATGTACATTCCCAGTTTAGAATCCCCATGTACATTCCCGGTTTGAATCCCCGTGAAAATTACCGGATTAGTATCCCCATGTACATTCCCGCGGTAGAATGCCAATGTACATTCCCAGGGTTAGAATCCCCATGTACATTCCCAGGGTTAGAATCGCCATGTACATTCACGGCTAACAATCTCCATGTACATTCCCAGGTTAGTATCCCCATGTACATTCCCGGGTTAGAATTCCTATGTAAATTCCCGGGTTAGAATCCCCATATACATTGCAGGGTTAGTATAACCATGTACATTACCGGGTTAGAATCCCCAATGTACATTCCCGGGTTAGAATCCCCATGTACATTCCCGGATTAAAATCCCCATGCACATTCCCGGGTTAGAATCCCCATGTACATTCCCAGAGTTAGAATTCCCATGTACATTACCAGGGTTAGAATCCATATGTACATTCCCAGGGTTAGAATTCCCATGTACATTCCCGGGTTAGAATCCCTATGTACTTTACCTGGTTAGAATCCCCATGTACATTCCAGGTTTAGAATCCCCATGTACATCCCCGGGTTAGAATCCCCATGTACCTTCCCGGGTTAGAATCCCCATGATCATTCCTGGGTTAATATACCCATGAAAATTCCCAAGTTTGAATGTCCATGTACATTCCCGGGTTAGAATCCCCATGTACATTCCCGGGTTAGACACCCCATGTACGTTCATGGGTTAGAATCCCCATGTACATTCCCGGGTTAGAATACACATGTACATTCCCGGGTTGAAATCCCCATACACATTCCCGGGTTAGAATCCCCATATACATTCCCAGGGTTAGCATCCCCATGTACATTCCCACGGTTAGAATCCCCATGTACATTCCCAGTGTTAGAATCCCCACAGTTAATTCCCAGGGTTACAATCCCCATGTACATTCCCATGTTAGAATCCCCAAGTACATTCTCGGGATGGAATCCCCATGTACATTCCCGGGTTAGTATCCCCATGGACATTCCCGGGTTAGAATGCAAATGAACATTCCCAGGTTTTGAATCCCCAAGTACATTCCCAGGGTTAGAATCACCATGAACATACCCGGTTAACATTCTCCATCTCCATTCCCGGGATACAATGCCCATGTACATTCCCAGGGTTAGTATCCCCAAGTACATTCCCGGGTTAGTATCCCCATGTACGCTCCCGGGTAAGAATCCCCATGTACTTTCCCGGGTTAGAATCTCCATGTACATTCCCGGGTAAGAATCACCATGTACATACCCGGGTTAGAATCCCCACTTAAATACCCGGGTTAGAATCCCCATGTACATTCCCACGGTTAGTATCCCCATGTACATTCCCGGGTTAGAATCCCCATGTACATTCCCATGTTAGAATCCCCAAGTACATTCTCGGGATGGAATCCCCATGTACATTCCCGGGTTAGTGTCCCCATGAACATTCCCAGGTTTTGAATCCCCAAGTACATTCCCAGGGTTAGAATCACCATGTACATACCCGGTTAACATTCTCCATGTACATTCCCGGGATACAAAGCCCATGTACATTCCCAGGGTTAGTATCCCCAAGTATATTCCCGGGTTAGTATCCCCATGTACGCTCCCGGGTAAGAATCCCCATGTACTTTCCCGGGTTGAATCTCCATGTACATTCCCGGGTAAGAATCCCCATGTACATACCCGGGTTAGAATCCCCACTTATATACCCGGGTTAGAATTCCCATGTACATTCCCAGGGTTAGTATCCCCATGTACATTCCCAGTTTAGAATCCCCATGTACATTCCCGGGTTAGAATCCCCGTGTACATTCCCGGATTAGTATCCCCATGTACATTCCCGCGTTAGAATGCCAATGTACATTCCCAGGGTTAGAATCCCCATGTACATTCCCAGGGTTAGAATCGCCATGTACATTCACGGGTAACAATCTCCATGTACATTCCCGGGTTATTATCCCCATGTACATTCCCTGGTTAGAATTCCTATGTAAATTCCCGGGTTAGAATCCCCATGTACATTGCAGGGTTAGTATACCCATGTACATTACCGGGTTAGAATCCAAAATGTACATTCCCGGGTTAGAATCCCCATGTACATTCCCGGATTAGAATCCCAATGCACATTCCCGGGTTAGAATACGCATGTACATTCCCAGAGTTAGAATTCCCATGTACATTACCAGGGTTAGAATCCGTATGTACATTCCCAGGGTTAGAATTCCCATGAACATTCCCGGGTTAGAATCCCTATGTACTTTACCTGGTTAGAATCCCCATGTACATTCCAAGGTTAGAATCCCCATGTACATCCCCAGGTTAGAATCCCCATGTACCTTCCCGGGTTAGAATCCCTATGATCATTCCTGGGTTAATATACCCATGAAAATTCCCAGGTTTGAATGTCCATGTACATTCCCGGGTTAGAATCCCCATGTACATTCCCGGGTTAGAAACCCCATGTACGTTCATGGGTTAGAATCCCCATGTACATTCCCGGGTTAGTATCCCCATGTACATTCCCAGGGTTAGACTCTTCATGTACATTCCTAGGGTTAGAATCACCATGTACATTCCCAGGGTTAGAATCCCCATAATCTTTCCCAGGTTTAGAATTCCCATGTACATTCCCGGATTAGAATCTCCATGTACCTTCCCGGGTTAGAATCCCCATGTACATTGCCAGGATTAGAATCCCCATGTACATTACCAGGGTTAGAATCTCCATGTACATCCGCAGGGTTAGAATCCCCATGTACATTCCCGCGTTAGAATCCCCATGTACATTCCCAGTTTAGAATCCCCATGTACATTCCCGGTTTGAATCCCCGTGAAAATTACCGGATTAGTATCCCCATGTACATTCCCGCGTTAGAATGCCAATGTACATTCCCAGGGTTAGAATCCCCATGTACATTCCCAGGGTTAGAATCGCCATGTACATTCACGGGTAACAATCTCCATGTACATTCCCAGGTTAGTATCCCCATGTACATTCCCGGGTTAGAATTCCTATGTAAATTCCCGGGTTAGAATCCCCATATACATTGCAGGGTTAGTATAACCATGTACATTACCGGGTTAGAATCCCCAATGTACATTCCCGGGTTAGAATCCCCATGTACATTCCCGGATTAAAATCCCCATGCACATTCCCGGGTTAGAATCCCCATGTACATTCCCAGAGTTAGAATTCCCATGTACATTACCAGGGTTAGAATCCATATGTACATTCCCAGGGTTAGAATTCCCATGTACATTCCCGGGTTAGAATCCCTATGTACTTTACCTGGTTAGAATCCCCATGTACATTCCAGGTTTAGAATCCCCATGTACATCCCCGGGTTAGAATCCCCATGTACCTTCCCGGGTTAGAATCCCCATGATCATTCTTGGGTTAATATACCCATGAAAATTCCCAAGTTTGAATGTCCATGTACATTCCCGGGTTAGAATCCCCATGTACATTCCCGGGTTAGACACCCCATGTACGTTCATGGGTTAGAATCCCCGTGTACATTCCCGGGTTAGAATACACATGTACATTCCCGGGTTGAAATCCCCATACACATTCCCGGGTTAGAATCCCCATATACATTCCCAGGGTTAGCATCCCCATGTACATTCCCACAGTTAGAATCCCCATGTGCATTCCCAGTGTTAGAATCCCCACAGTTAATTCCCAGGGTTACAATCCCCATGTAAATTCCCATGTTAGAATCCCCAAGTACATTCTCGGGATGGAATCCCCTTGTACATTCACGTGTTAGTATCCCCATGGACATTCCCGGGTTAGACTGCAAATGAACATTCCCAGGTTTTGAATCCCCAAGTACATTCCCAGGGTTAGAATCACCATGAACATACCCGGTTAACATTCTCCATCTCCATTCCCGGGATACAATGCCCATGTACATTCCCAGGGTTAGTATCCCCAAGTACATTCCCGGGTTAGTATCCCCATGTACGCTCCCGGGTAAGAATCCCCATGTACTTTCCCGGGTTAGAATCTCCATGTACATTCCCGGGTAAGAATCACCATGTACATATCCGGGTTAGAATCCCCACTTAAATACCCGGGTTAGAATCCCCATGTACATTCCCAGGGTTAGTATCCCCATGTACATTCCCGGGTTAGAATCCCCATGTACATTCCCAGAGTTAGTATCCCCATGTACATCCCCGGGTTAGAATCCCCATGTACATTCTCGAGTTAGAATCCCCATGTACATTCCTGCATTAGTATCCCTATGTACATTCCGAGGTTAGAATCCCCATGTACATTCCCAGGTTAGAATCCCCATGTACATTCCCGGGTTAGTATCCCCATGTACATTCCCAGGGTTAGAATCTCCATGTACATTCCCAAGGTTAGAATCCCCATGTAGGTTCCTGGGTTAGAATCCCCATGTACATTCCCGGGTAAGTATCCCCATGTACATTCCAAAGGTTAGAATCCCCATGTACATTCCCAGGGTTAGAATCCACATGTACAGATCCGGTTAACAATCTCCATATACATTCCCGGGATACAATGCCCATGTACGGTCCCAGGGTTAGTATCCCCAAGTACATTCCGGGGTTAGCATCCCCATGTACGCTCCCGGGTTTGAATCCTAATGTACATTCCCAGAGTTAGTATCCCCATGTACATCCCCGGGTTAGAATCCCCATGTACATTCTCGTGTTAGAATCCTCATGTACATTCCCGGGTTAGTATCCCTATGTACAATCCCAGGTTTGGAATCCCCCATTTACATTCCCAGTGTTAGAATCCCCATGTACATTCTGAGGTTAGAATCCCCATGTACATTCCCAGGTTAGAATCCCCATGTACATTCCCGGGTTAGTATCCCCATGTACATTCCCAGGATTAGAATCCCCATGTACATTCCCGGGTTAGTATCCCCATGTACATTCCAAAGGTTAGAATCCCCATGTACATTCCCAGGGTTAGAATCCCCATGTTCATTCCCGGGTAGAAATCCCCATGTACATTCCCGGGTTACAATCCCCATGTACATTCCCAGTTTAGAATCCCCATGTACATTCCCAGGGTTAGAATCCACATGTACATTACCAGGGTTAGAAACCCCATGTACATCCCCAGGGTTAGAATCCCCATGTACATTCCCGCGTTAGAATCCCCATGTACATTCCCAGTTTAGAATCCCCATGTACATTCCAGGGTTAGTATCCCCATGTACATTCTCAGGTTTGGAATCCCCCATAGTCATTCCCAGGGTTAGAATTCCCATGTACATTCCGAGGTTAGAATCCACATGTACATTCCCAGGTTAGAATCCCCATGTACATTCCCGGGTTAGTATCCCCAGGTACAATCCCAGGGTTAGAATCCCCATGTACATTCCCAAGGTTAGAATCCACATGTACGTTCCTGGGTTAGAATCCCACTGTACATTCCCGGGTTAGTATCCCCATGTACATTCCAAGGGTTAGAATCCCCATGTACATTCCCAGGATTAGAATCCCCATGTACATTCCCGGGTAGAAATCTCCATGTACATTCCCGGGTTACAATCCCCATGTACATTCCCATGGTTAGAATCCCCATGTACATTCGCAGGGTTAGAATCCCCATGTACATTCCCGCGTTAGAATCCCCATGTACATTCCCAGTTTAGAATCCCCATGTACATTCCCGGGTTAGAATCGCCGTGTACATTCCCGGATTAGTATCCCCATGTACATTCCCGCGTTAGAATGCCAAAGTACATTCCCAGGGTTAGAATCCCCATGTACATTCCCAGGGTTAGAATCGCCATGTACATTCACGGGTAACAATCTCCATGTACATTCCCGGGTTAGTATCCCCATGTACATTCCCGGGTTAGAATTTCTATGTAAATTACTGGGTTAGAATCCCCATGTACATTGCAGGGTTAGTATACCCATGTACATTACCGGGTTAGAATCCTCAATGTACATTCCCGGGTTAGAATCCCCATGTACATTCCCGGATTAGAATCCCCATGCACATTCCTGGGTTAGAATCCCCATGTACATTCCCAGAGTTAGAATTCCCATGTACATTACCAGGGTTAGAATCCTTATGTACATTCCCAGGGTTAGAATTCCCATGTACATTCCCGGGTTAGAATCCCATTGTACTTTATCTGGTTAGAATCCCCATGTACATTCCATGGTTAGAATCACCATGTACATTCCCAGGGTTAGAATCCCCATAATCTTTCCCAGGTTTAGAATTCCCATGTACATTCCCGGGTTAGAATCTCCATGTACCTTCCCGGGTTAGAATCCCCATGTACATTCCCAGGATTAGAATCCCCATGTACATTCCCGGGTAGAAATCCCCATGTACATTCCCGGGTTACAATCCCCATGTACATTCCCAGGGTTAGAATCCCCATGTACATTCCCAGGGTTAGAATCCCCATGTACATTACCAGGGTTAGAATCCCCATGTACATACCCAGTTTAGAATCCCCATGTACATTCCCGGGTTAGAATCCCCGTGTACATTCCCGGATTAGTATCCCCTTGTACATTCCCGCGTTAGAATGCAAATGTACATTCCCAGGGTTAGAATCCCCATGTACATTCCCAGGGTTAGAATCGCCATGTACATTCATGGGTAACAATCTCCATGTACATTCCCGGGTTAGTATCCCCATGAACATTCCCTGGTTAGAATTCCTAAGTAAATTCCCGGGTTAGAATCCCCATGTACATTGCAGGGTTAGTATACCCATGTACATTACCGGGTTAGAATCCCCATGTACATTCCCGGGTTATAATCCCCATGTACATTCCCGGATTAGAATCCCCATGCATATTCCCGGGTTAGAATCCCCATGTACATTCCCAGAGTTAGAATTCCCATGTACATTGCCAGGGTTAGAATCCCTATGTACATTCCCAGGGTTAGAATTCCCATGTACATTCCCGGGTTAGAATCCCTTTGTACTTTACCTGGTTAGAATCCCCATGTACATTCCAGGGTTAGAATCCCCATGTACCTTCCCGGGTTAGAATCCCCATGATCATTCCTGGGTTAATATACCCTTGAAAATTCCCAGGTTTGAATGTCCATGTACATTCCCTGGCTAGAATCACCTTGTACATTCCCGGGTTAGAAACCCCATGTACGTTCATGGGTTAGAATCCCCATGTACATTCCCGGGTTAGTATCCCCATGTGCATTCCCAGGGTTAGACTCTTCATGTACATTCCTAGGGTTAGAATCACCATGTACATTCCCAGGGTTAGAATCCCCATAATATTTCCCAGGTTTAGAATTCCCATGTACATTCCCTGGTTAGAATCTCCATGTACCTTCCCGGGTTAGAATCCCCTTGTACATTCTCGGATGGAATCCCCAAGCACATTCCCGGGTTAGAATCCCCATGTACATTCCCGGGTTAGAATCCCCATGTACATTCCCGGGTTAGAAACCCCAAATACATTGCCAGGGTTAGAATCCACATGTACATTCCCGGGTTAGAATCCCCATGTACATTCCCAGGGTTAGAATCTCCAAGTACATTCCCAGGGTTAGAATCCCCAAGTACATTCCTGGCTTAGAATCCACATGTACGTTCCTGCGTTAGAATCCCCATGTACATTCCCGGGGTAGTATTTCCATGTACATTCCCAGGGTTAGACTCCCCATGTACATTCCCAGGGTTAGAATCCACAAGTACATTCCCAGGGTTACAATCCCCATGTACATTCCAGGCTTAGAATCCCTATGTACATTCCCGGGTTGAATCCCCATGCACATTCCCGGGTTAGAATCTCCATGTACATTCCAGGGTTAGAATCCCCATGTACATTCACGGGTTAGATTCTCCAAATACATTGCCAGGGTCAGAATCCACATTTACATTCCCAGGTTAGAATCCCCATGTACATTCCCAGGGTTAGAATCTCCAAGTATATTCCCAGGGTTAGAATCCGCATGTACATTCCCGGCTTAGAATCCCCATGTACATTCCCGGGTTAGTATCCCCATGTACATTCCAAGTGTTAGAATCCCCATGTACATTTCCAGGGTTAGAATCCCCATGTACATTCCAGGGTAGAAATACCCATGTAATTCCCGGGTTACAATCCCCATGTACATTCCCGGGTTAGTATTCCCATGTACATTCCCGGGTTAGAATTCCTATGTAAATTCCCGTGTTAGAATCCCCATGTACATTGCAGGGTTAGTATACCCATGTACATTACCGGGTTAGAATCCTCAATATACATTCCCGGGTTAGAATCCCCATGTACATTCCCGGATTAGAATCCCCATGCACATTCCTGGGTTAGAATCCCCATGTACATTCCCAGAGTTAGAATTCCCATGTACATTACCAGGGTTAGAATCCGTATGTACATTCCCAGGGTTAGAATTCCCATGTACATTCCCGGGTTAGAATCCGATTGTGCTTTACCTGGTTAGAATCCCCATGTACATTCCAGGGTTAGAATCCCCATGTACATCCCCGGGTTAGAATCCCCATGTACCTTCCCGGGTTAGAATCCCCATGATCATTCCTGGGTTAATATACCCATGAAAATTCCCAGTTTTGAATGTCCATGTACATTCCCGGGTTAGAATCCCCATGTACATTCCCGGGTTAGAAACCCCATGTACGTTCATGGGTTAGAATCCCCATGTACATTCCCGGGTTAGTATCCCCATGTACATTCCCAGGGTTAGACTCTTCATGTACATTCCTAGGGTTAGAATCACCATGTACATTCCCAGGGTTAGAATCCCCATAATCTTTCCCAGGTTTAGAATTCCCATGTACAATCCCGGGTTAGAATCTCCATGTACCTTCCCGGGTTAGAATCCCCTTGTACATTCCCAGGATTAGAATCCCCATGTACATTCCCAGGTAGAAATCCCCATGTACATTCCCGGGTTACAATCCCCATGTACATTCCCAGGGTAAGAATCCCCATGTACATTCCCAGGGTTAGAATCCCCATGTACATTACCAGGGTTAGAATCCCCATGTACATACCCAGTTTAGAATCCCCATGTACATTCCCGGGTTAGAATCCCTGTGTACATTCCCGGATTAGTATCCCCATGTACATTCCCGCGTTAGAATGCAAATGTACATTCCCAGGGTTAGAATCCCAATGTACATTCCCAGGGTTAGAATCGCCATGTACATTCACGGGTAACAATCTCCATGTACATTCCCGGGTTAGTATCCCCATGTACATTCCGTGGTTAGAATTCCTAAGTAAATTCCCGGGTTAGACTCCCCATGTACATTCCCAGGGTTAGAATCCCCAAGTACATTCCCAGGGTAACAATCCCCATGTACATTCCCGGCTTAGAATCCCTATGTACATTCCCGGGTTGAATCCCCATGCACATTCCCGGGTTAGAATCTCCATGTACATTCCCGGGTTAGAATCCCCATGTACATTCACGGGTTAGTTTCTCCAAATACATTGCCAGGGTTAGAATCCACATGTACATTCCCAGGTTAGAATCCCCATGTACATTCCCAGGGTTAGAATCTCCAAGTATATTCCCAGGGTTAGAATCCGCATGTACATTCCCGGCTTAGAATCCCCATGTACATTCCCGGGTTAGTATCCCCATGTACATTCCAAGTGTTAGAATCCCCATGTACATTTCCAGGGTTAGAATCCCCATGTACATTCCAGGGTAGAAATCCCCATGTACATTCCCGGGTTACAATCACAATGTACATTCCCGGGTTAGAATACACATGTACATTCCCGGGTTGAAATCCCCATATACATTCCCGGGTTAGAATCCCCAAATACATTCCATGGGTTAAAATGCTCATGTACATTCCCATGGTTAGAATCCCCATGTATATTCCCGGGTTAGAATCCCCATGTACATTCCCAGGGTTAGAATCCCCATGTACATTCCCAGGTTAGAATCCCCATGTACATTCCCGGGATGGAATCCCCATGTACATTCCCGGGTTAGTATACCCATGGACATTCCCGGGTTAGAATGCAAATGAACATTCCCAGGTTTAGAATCCCCAAGTACATTCCCAGGGTTAGAATCGCCATGTACATACCCGGTTAACAATCTCCATGTACATTCCCGGGATACAATGCCCATGTACATTCCCAGGGTTTGTATCCCCAAGTATATTCCGGGGTTAGTATCCCCATGTACACTCCCGGGTTAGAATCCTCATGTACTTTCCAGGTTTAGAATCTCCATGTACATTCCCGGGTAAGAATCCCCATGTACATACCCAGGTTAGAATCCCCACTTATATACCCGAGTTAGAATCTCCATGTACATTCCCAGAGTTAGTATCCCCATATACATTTGCAGGGTTAGAATCCCCATGTACATTCCCAGGGTTAGAATCCCCATGTACATTCCCAGGTTAGAATCCCCATGTACATTCCCAGTTTAGAATCCCCATGTACATTCCCGGGATGGAATCCCCATGTACATTCCCGGGTTAGTATCCCCATGGACATCCCGTGTTCGAATGCAAATGAACATTCCCAGGTTTAGAATCCCCAAGTACATTCCCAGGGTTAGAATCCCCATGTACATACCCGGTTAACAATCTCCATGTACATTCCCGGGTTACAATTCCCATGTTTAGTATCCCCAAGTACATTCCCTGATTAGTATCTCAATGTACACTCCCGGGTTAGAATCCCCATGTACTTTCCCAGGGTTTGTTTCCCCATGTACATTCCCAGGTTAGAATCCCCATGTACATTCTCGTGTTAGAATCCCCATGTACATTCCCGGGTTAGTATCCCCATGTACATTCCCCGGTTAGGATACCCATGTACATTCCCAGGGTTGGAATCCCCCATATACATTCCCAGGGTTAGAATCCCCATGTACATTCCCAGATTAGAATATCCATGTACATTCCCAGGTTAGAATCCCCATGTACATTCCCGGGTTAGTATCCCCATGTACATTCCCAGGGTTAGAATCCCCATGTACATTCCCAAGGTTAGAATCCCCATGTACGTTCCTGGGTTAGAATCCCCATGTACATTCCCGGGTTAGTATCCCCATGTACATTCCATGGGTTAGAATCCAAATGTACATTCCCATGGTTAGAATCCCCATGGACATTCCCGGGTTAGAATGCAAATGTACATTCCCAGGTTTAGAATCCCCAAGTACATTCCCAGGGTTAGAATCCCCATGTTCATACCCGGTTAACAATCTCCATGTACATTCCTGGGTTACAATCCCCATGTACATTCCCAGCGTTAGTATCCCCAAGTACATTCCCGGGTTAGTATCCCGATGTACGCTCCCGGGTTAGAATCCCCATGTACTTTCCCGGGTTAGAATCCCCATGTACATTCCGGGTAAGAATCCCTATGTACATTCCCGGTTTAGAATCCCTTTTTATATACCCGGGTTTGAATCCCCATGTACATTCCAGTGTTAGAATTCCCATGTACATTCCCGGGTTAGAATCCCCATGTACATTCCCAGGTTAGTATCCCCATGTACATTCCCGGGTTAGTATCCCCATGTACATTCCCAGGGTTGGAATCACCTATATACATTCCCAGTGTTAGAATATCCACGTACATAGCCGGGTTACAATCCCCATGTACATTCCCGGGTACCAATCCCAATGTACATTCCCAGCGTTAGTATCCCCATGTACATTCCAGGGTTAGTATCCCCATGTACATTCCAGGGTTAGAATTCCCTTGTAAATTCCCGGGTTAGAATCCCCATGTACATTCCCGGGTGAGTATCCCCATGTACATTCCTGGGTTAGTATCCCCATGTACATTCCCAGGGTTGGAATCCCCATGTACATTCCCGGGTTAGCATCCCCATGTACATTCCCAGGGTGAGAATCCCCATATACATTCCCGGGTTAGTATCCCCATGGACATCCCGTGTTAGAATGCAAATGAACATTCCCAGGTTTAGAATCCCCAAGTACATTCCCAGGGTTAGAATCCCCATGTACATACCCGGTTAACAATCTCCATGTACATTCCCGGGTTACAATTCCCATGTTTAGTATCCCCAAGTACATTCCCTGGTTAGTATCCCAATGTACGCTCCCGGGTTAGAATCCCCATGTACTTTCCCAGGGTTTGTTTCCCCATGTACATTCCCAGGTTAGAATCCCCATGTACATTCTCGTGTTAGAATCCCCATGTACATTCCCGGTTTGTATCCCCATGTACATTCCCCGGTTAGTATACCCATGTACATTCCCAGGGTTGGAATCTCCCATATACATTCCCAGGGTTAGAATCCCCATGTACATTCCCAGATTAGAATATCCATGTACATTCCCAGGTTAGAATCCCCATGTACATTCCCGGGTTAGTATCCCCATGTACATTCCCAGGTTTAGAATCTCCATGTTCATACCCGGTTAACAATCTCCATGTACATTCCTGGGTTACAATCCCCATGTACATTCCCAGCGTTAGTATCCCCAAGTACATTCCCGGGTTAGTATCCCGATGTACGCTCCCGGGTTAGAATCCCCATGTACTTTCCCGGGTTAGAATCCCCATGTGCATTCCATGTAAGAATCCCCATGTACATTCCCGGTTTAGAATCCCTATTTATATACCCGGGTTTGAATCCCCATGTACATTCCAGTGTTAGAATTCCCATGTACATTCCCGGGTTAGAATCCCCATGTACATTCCCAGGTTAGTATCCCCATGTACATTCCCGGGTTAGTATCCCCATGTACATTCCCAGGGTTGGAATCACCTATATACATTCCCAGTGTTAGAATATCCACGTACATAGCCGGGTTACAATCCCCATGTACATTCCCGGGTACCAATCCCAATGTACATTCCCAGCGTTAGTATCCCCATGTACATTCCAGGGTTAGTATCCCCATGTACATTCCAGGGTTAGAATTCCCATGTAAATTCCAGGGTTAGAATCCCCATGTACATTCCCGGGTGAGTATCCCCATGTACATTCCTGGGTTAGTATCCCCATGTACATTCCCAGGGTTGGAATCCCCATGTACATTCCCGGGTTAGCATCCCCATGTACATTCCCAGGGTGAGAATCCCCATATACATTCCCGGGTTAGTATCCCCATGTACATCCCGTGTTAGAATGCAAATGAACATTCCCAGGTTTAGAATCCCCAAGTACATTCCCAGGGTTAGAATCCCCATGTACATACCCGGTTAACAATCTCCATGTACATTCCCGGGTTACAATTCCCATGTTTAGTATCCCCAAGTACATTCCCTGGTTAGTATCCCAATGTACGCTCCCGGGTTAGAATCCCCATGTACTTTCCCAGGGTTTGTTTCCCCATGTACATTCCCAGGTTAGAATCCCCATGTACATTCTCGTGTTAGAATCCCCATGTACATTCCCGGGTTAGTATCCCTATGTACATTCCCCGGTTAGTATACCCATGTACATTCCCAGGGTTGGAATCCCCCATATACATTCCCAGGGTTAGAATCCCCATGTACATTCCCAGATTAGAATATCCATGTACATTCCCAGGTTAGAATCCCCATGTACATTCCCGGGTTAGTATCCCCATGTACATTCCCAGGGTTAGAATCCCCATGTACATTCCCAAGGTTAGAATCCCCATGTACGTTCCTGGGTTAGAATCCCCATGTACATTCCCGGGTTAGTATCCCCATGTACATTCCATGGGTTAGAATCCAAATGTACATTCCCAGGTTTACAATCCCCAAGTACATTCCCAGGGTTAGAATCCCCAAGTTCATACCCGGTTAACAATCTCAATGTACATTCCTGGGTTACAATCCCCATGTACATTCCCAGCGTTAGTATCCCCAAGTACATTCCCGGGTTAGTATCCCGATGTACGCTCCCGGGTTAGAATCCCCATGTACTTTCCCGGGTTAGAATCCCCATGTACATTCCGGGTAAGAATCCCCATGTATATTCCCGGTTTAGAATCCCTATTTATATACCCGGGTTTGAATCCCCATGTACATTCCAGTGTTAGAATTCCCATGTACATTCCCGGGTTAGAATCCCCATGTACATTCCCGGGTTAGTATCCCCATGTACATTCCCAGGGTTAGAATCCCCATGTACATTCCCAAGGTTAGAATCCCCATGTACGTTCCTGGGTTAGAATCCCCATGTACATTCCCGGGTTAGTATCCCCATGTACATTCCATGGGTTAGAATCCAAATGTACATTCCCAGGTTTAGAATCCCCAAGTACATTCCCAGGGTTAGAATCGCCAAGTTCATACCCGGTTAACAATCTCAATGTACATTCCTGGGTTACAATCCCCATGTACATTCCCAGCGTTAGTATCCCCAAGTACATTCCCGGGTTAGTATCCCGATGTACGCTCCCGGGTTAGAATCCCCATGTACTTTCCCGGGTTAGAATCCCCATGTACATTCCGGGTAAGAATCCCCATGTACATTCCCGGTTTAGAATCCCTATTTATATACCCGGGTTTGAATCCCCATGTACATTCCAGTGTTAGAATTCCCATGTACATTCCCGGGTTAGAATCCCCATGTACATTCCCGGGTTAGTATCCCCATGTACATTCCCAGGGTTAGAATCCCCATGTACATTCCCAAGGTTAGAATCCCCATGTACGTTCCTGGGTTAGAATCCCAATGTACATTCCCGGGTTAGTATCCCCATGTACATTCCATGGGTTAGAATCCAAATGTACATTCCCAGGTTTAGAATCCCCAAGTACATTCCCAGGGTTAGAATCGCCAAGTTCATACCCGGTTAACAATCTCAATGTACATTCCTGGGTTACAATCCCCATGTACATTCCCAGCGTTAGTATCCCCAAGTACATTCCCGGGTTAGTATCCCGATGTACGCTCCCGGGTTAGAATCCCCATGTACTTTCCCGGGTTAGAATCCCCATGTACATTCCGGGTAAGAATCCCCATGTACATTCCCGGTTTAGAATCCCTATTTATATACCCGGGTTTGAATCCCCATGTACATTCCAGTGTTAGAATTCCCATGTACATTCCCGGGTTAGAATCCCCATGTACATTCCCAGGTTAGTATCCCCACGTACATTCCCGGGTTAGTATCCCCATGTACATTCCTAGGGTTGGAATCACCTATATACATTCCCAGTGTTAGAATATCCACGTACATAGCCGGGTTACAATCCCCATGTACATTCCCGGGTACCAATCCCAATGTACATTCCCAGCGTTAGTATCCCCATGTACATTCCAGGGTTAGTATCCCCATGTACATTCCAGGGTTAGAATTCCCATGTAAATTCCCGGGTTAGAATCCCCATGTACATTCCCGGGTGAGTATCCCCATGTACATTCCTGGGTTAGTATCCCCATGTACATTCCCAGGGTTGGAAACCCATGTACATTCCCGGGTTAGCATCCCCATGTACATTCCCAGGGTGAGAATCCCCATATAATTCCCAAGGTTAGAATCCCCATGTACGTCCCTGGGTTAGAATCCACATGTACATTCCCGGGTTAGAATCCCGATGTACATTGCCAGGTTTGAATCCCCTTGTACATTCCCGGGTTAGAATCCCCATGTACATTCAAGTGTTAGTATACCCATGTACATTCCCGGGTAAGAATCCCCATGTACATTCCAGGGTTAGAATACACATGTACATTCCCGTGTTGAAATCCCCAAATACATTCCCGGGTTAGAATCCCCATATACATTACCAGGGTTAGAATCCCCATGTACATTCCCATGGTTAGAATACCGATGTACATTCCCAGGGTTAGAATCCCCATGTACTTCCCCATTGTTAGAATCCCCATGTACATTCCCGGGTTAGAATCCCCATGTAAATTCCCAGTTTAGAATCCCCATGTACATTCCCAGGTTTAGAATCCCCAAGTACATTCCCAAAGTTAAAATCCCCATGTACATACCCGGTTAACAATCTCCATGTACATTCCCAGGGTTAGTATCCCAAGTACATTCCCGGGTTAGTATCCCCATGTACGCTCCCGGGTTAGAATCCCCATGTACTTTCCCGGGTTAGAAACCCCATGTACATTCCCGGGTAAGAATCCCCATGTACATTCCCGGGTTAGAATCCCCATTTATATACCAGGGTTAGGATCCCCATGTACATTCCCAGGTTTAGTATCCCCACGTACATTCCCGGGTTAGAATCCCCATGTACATTCCAGGTTTAGAATCCCCATGTACATTCAAGGTTTAGTATACCCATGTACATTCCCAGTTTAGAATCGCCATGAACATTCCCGGGTTAGAATAAACATGTACATTCCTGTGTTGAAATCCCCATATACATTCCCGGGTTAGGATCCCCATATACATTCCCAGGGTTAGAATCCCCATGTACATTCCCATGGTTAGAATCCCCATGTACATTCCCAGTATAGAATCCCCATGTACATTCCCAGGTTTAGAATCCCCAAGAATACATTCCAAAATTTAGAATCCCCAAGTACATACCCAGTTAACAATCTCCATGTACATTCTCTGGTTACAATCCCCATGTACATTCCCAGGGTTATTATCCCCAAGTACATTCCCGGGTTAGTATCCCCATGTACGCTTCCGGGTTAGAATCCCGATGTATTTTCCCGGGTTAGAATCCCCATGTACATTCCCGGGTAAGAATCCCCATGTACATTACCGGGTTAGAATCCCCATTTATATACCAGGGTTAGAATCCCCATGTACATTCCCAGGGTTAGTATCCCCATGTACATTCCCGGGTTAGAATCCCCATGTACATTCTCGTGTTAGAATCCCCATGTACATTCCAGGGTTAGTATCCCCATGTACATTCCCCGGTTAGTATCCCCATGTACATTCCCAGGCTTGGAATCCCCCATATACATTCCCGGGTTTGAATCCTCATATACATTCCCAGGGTTAGAATCCCCATGTACATTCCCACGGTTAGAATCCCCATGTACATTCCCAGGATTAGAATCCCCATGTACATTCCCAGGTTTAGAATCCCCATGTACATTCCAGGGTTAATATACCCATGTACATTACCGGTTTAGAATCCCCATGAACATTCCCGGGTTAGAAAACACATGTACATTCCCGGGTTGAATTCCCCATACACATTCCCGGGTTAGAATCCCCATATATTTTCCCACGGTTAGAATCCCCATGTACATTCCCAGGGTTAGAATCCCCATGTACATTCCCAGGGTTAAAATCCCCATGTACATTCCCAGGTTAGAATCCCCATGTACATTCCCGGGATGGAATCCCCATGTGCATTCCCGGTTTGTATCCCCATGGACATTCCCGGGTTAGAATGCAAATGAACATTCCCAGGTTTTGAATCCTCAAGTACATTCCCAGGGTTAGAATCACCATGTACATACCCGGTTAACATTCTCCATGTACATTCCCGGGATACAATGCCCATGTACATTCCCAGGGTTAGTATCCACAAGTACATTCATGGGTTAGTATCCCCATGTACGCTCCCGGGTTAGAATCCCCATGGACTTTCCCTGGTTAGAATCCCCATGTACGTTCCTGGGTTAGAATCCCCATGTACATTCCCGGGTTAGTGTCGACATGTACATTACCAGGGTTAGACTCCCCATGTACATTCCCAGGGTTAGAATCCGCATGTACATTTCCGGGTTAGAATCCCGATGTACATTCCCGGGTTAGAATCCCCATGTACATTCCCGGGTTAGTATCCCCATGTACATTCCCAGGGTTAGACTATTCATGTACATTCCTAGGGTTAGAATCACCATGTACATTCCCAGGGTTAGAATCCCAATGTTCATTCCCAGGTTTAGAATCCCCATGTACATTCCCGGGTTAGAATCCCCATGTACATTCCCAGGGTTAGTATCCACAAGTACATTCATGGGTTAGTATCCCCATGTATGCTCCCGGGTTAGAATCCCCATGGACTTTCCCTGGTTAGAATCTCCATGTACATTCCCGGGTAAGAATCCCCATGTACATACCCAGGATAGAATCCCCACTTATATACCCAGGTTAGAATCCCCATGTACATTCCCAGGGTTAGTATCCCCATGTACATTCCCAGAGTTAGTATCCCCATGTACATCCCCGGGTTAGAATCCCCATGTACATTCTCGTGTTAGAATCCCCATGTACATTCCCGGGTTAGTATCCCTATGTACATTCCCAGTGTTGGAATCCCCCATTTACATTCCAAGGGTTAGAATCCCCATGTACATTCCGAGGTTAGAATCCCCATGTACATTCCCAGGTTAGAATCCCCATGTACATTCCCGGGTTAGTATCCCCATGTACAGTCCCAGGGTTAGAATCCCCATGTACATTCCCAACGTTAGAATCCCCATGTACGTTCCTGGGTTAGAATCCCCATGTACATTCCCGGGTTAGTATCCCCATGTACATTCCAAAGGTTAGAATCCCCATGTACATTCCCAGGGTTAGAATCCCCATGTACATTCCCGGGTAGAATCCCCATGTACATTCCCGGGTTACAATCCCCATGTACATGCCCGGGTTAGAATCCCCATGTACATTCCCAGGGTTAGAAACCACATGTACATTACCAGGGTTAGAATCCCCATGTACATCCCCAGGGTTCGAATCCCCATGTACATTCCCGCGTTAGAATCCCCATGTACATTCCCAGTTTAGAATCCCCATGTACATTCCAGGGTTAGTATCCCCATGTATATTCCCAGGGTTGGAATCCCCCATAGACATTCCCAGGGTTAGAAACCCCATGTACATTCCCAAGTTTAGAATCCCCATATACGTTCCTGGGTTAGAATCCCCATGTAGATTCCTGGGTTAGTATCCCCGTGTACATTCCAAGGGTTAGAATCCCCATGTACATTTCCAGGATTAGAATCCCCATGTACATTCCCGGGTAGAAATTCCCATGTACATTCCCGGGTTATAATACCCATGTACATTCCCAGGGTTAGAATCCCCATGTACATTCCCAGGGTTAGAATCCCCATGTACATTACCAGGGTTAGAATCCCCATGTACATCCCCAGGGTTAGAATCCCCATGTACATTCCCGCGTTAGAACCCCCATGTACATTCCCAGTTTAGAAACCCCATGTACATTCCCGGGTTAGAATCCCCATGTACATTCCCGGATTAGTATCCCCATGTACATTCCCGCGTTAGAATGCCAATGTACATTTCCAGGGTTAGAATGCCCATGTACATTCCCAGGGTTAGAATCGCCATGTACATTCACGGGTAACAATCTCCATGTACATTCCCGGGTTAGTATCCAAATGTACATTCCCTGGTTAGAATTCCTATGTAAATTCCCTGGATAGAATCCCCATGTACATTGCAGGGTTAGTATACCCATGTACATTACCGGGTTAGAATCCCCAATGTACATTCCCGGGTTAGCATCCCCATGTACATTCCCGGATTAGAATCCCCATGCACATTCCCGGGTTAGAATCCCCATGTATATTCCCAGAGTTAGAATTCCCATGTACATTACCAGGGTTAGAATCCGCATGTACATTCCCAGGGTTAGAATTCCCATGTACATTCCCGGGTTAGAATCCCTATGTACTTTACCTTGTTAGAATCCCCATGTACATTCCAGGGTTAGAATCCCCATGTACATCCCCGGGTTAGAATCCCCATGTACCTTCCCGGGTTAGAATCCCCATGATCATTCCTGGGTTAATATAACCATGAAAATTCCCAGGTTTGAATGTCCATGTACATTCCCGGGTTAGAATCCCCATGTACATTCCCGGGTAAGAAACCCCATGTACGTTCATGGGTTAGAATCCCCATGTACGTTCCCGGGTTAGTATCCCCATGTACAATCCCAGGGTTAGACTCTTCATGTACATTCCTAGGGTTAGAATCACCATGTACATTCCCAGGGTTAGAATCCCCATAATCTTTCCCAGGTTTAGAATTCCCATGTACATTCCCGGGTTAGAATCTACATGTACATTCCCGGGTTAGAATCCCCATGTACATTCCCAGGATTAGAATCCCCATGTACATTCCCGGGTAGAAATCCCCATGTACATTCCCGGGTTAGTATCCCCATTTACATTCCAAAGGTTAGAATCCCCATGTACATTCCCAGGGTTAGAATCCCCATGTACATTCTCGGGTTGAATCCCCATGCACATTCCCGGGTTAGAATCCCCATGTACATTCCCGGGTTAGAATCCCCATGTACATTCCCGGGTTAGAAACCCCAAATACATTGCCAGGGTTAGAATCCACATGTACATTCCCGGGTTAGAATCCGCATGTACATTCCCAGCGTTAGAATCTCCAAGTACATTCCCAGTGTTAGAATCCCCAAGTACATTCCTGGCTTAGAATCCACATGTACGTTCCTGCGTTAGAACCCCCATGTACATTCCCGGGGTAGTATTCCCATGTACATTCCCAGGGTTAGACTCCCCATGTACATTCCCAGGGTTAGAATCCCCAAGTACATTCCCAGGGTTAGAATCCCCATGTACATTCCCAGGGTTAGAATCCCCATGCACATTCCCGGGTTAGAATCTCCATGTACATTCCAGGGTTAGAATCCCCATGTACATTCACGGGTTAGATTCTCCAAATACATTGCCAGGGTTAGAATCCACATGTACATTCCCGGATTACAATCCCCATGTACATTCCCAGGGTTAGAATCTCCAAGTATATTCCCAGGGTTAGAATCCCCATGTACATTCCCGGGTTAGTATCCCCATGTACATTCCAAGGGTTAGAATCCCCATGTACATTTCCAGGGTTAGAATCCCCATGTACATTCCCGGGTAGAAATCCCCATGTACATTCCCGGGTAACAATCCCCATGTACATTCCCAAGGTTAGAATCCCCATGTACATTCCCGCGTTAGAATCCCCATGTACATTCCCAGTTTAGAATCCCCATGTACATTCCCGGGTTAGAATCCCCGTGTACATTCCCGGGTTAGTATCCCCATGTACATTCCCGGGTTAGAATGCCAATGTACATTCCCAGGGTTAGAATCCCCATGTATATTCCCAGGGTTAGAATCGCCATGTACATTCACGGGTAACAATCTCCATGTACATTCCTGGGTTACAATCCCCATATACATTCCCAGGGTTAGTATCCCCATGTACATTCCCAGGTTAGTATCCCCATGTACATTCCCTGGTTAGAATCCCCATGTAAATTCCCGGGTTAGAATCCCCATGTACATTGCAGGGTTAGTATACCCATGTACATTACCGGGTTAGAATCCCCATGTACATTCCTGGGTTAGAATCCCCATGTACATTCCCGGATTAGAATCCCCATGCGCATTCCCGGGTTGGAATCCCCATGTACATTCCCAGAGTTAGAATTCCCATGTACATTGCCAGGGTTAGAATCCCTATGTACATTCCCAGGGTTAGAATTCCCATGTACATTCCCGGGTTAGAATCCCCATGTACTTTCCCGGGTTAGAATCCCCATGTACATTCTAGGGTTAGAATCCCCATGTACATCCCCGGGTTAGAATCCCCATGTACCTTCCCGGGTTAGAATCCCCATGATCATTCCTGGGTTAATATACCCATGAAAATTCCCAGGTTTGAATGTCCATGTACATTCCCGGGTTAGAATCCCCATGTACATTCCCGGGTTAGATTCCCCATGTACGTTCCTGGGTTAGAATCCCCATGTACATTCCCGGGTTAGTATCCGCATGTACATTCCCAGGGTTAGACTCTTCATGTACATTCCTAGGGTTGGAATTCACCATGTACATTCCCAGGGTTAGAATCCCAATGTTCATTCCCAGGTTTAGAATTCCCATGTACATTCCCGGGTTAGAATCCCCATGTACCTTCCCGGGTTAGTATCCCCATGTACGCTCCCGGGTTAGAATCCCCATATACTTTCCCGGGTTAGAAACCCCATGTACATTCCCGGGTAAGAATCCCCATGTACATTCCCGGGTTAGAATCCCCATTTATATACCAGGGTTAGGATCCCCATGTACATTCCCAGGTTTAGTATCCCCACGTACATTCCCGGGTTAGAATCCCCATGTACATTCCAGGTTTAGAATCCCCATGTACATTCAAGGTTTAGTATACCCATGTACATTCCCGGTTTAGAATCCCCATGTACATTCCCGGGTTAGAATACACATGTACATTCCCGTGTTGAAATCCCCATATACATTCCCGGGTTAGAATCCCCATATACATTCCCAGGGTTAGAATCCCCATGTACATTCCCATGGTTTGAATCCCCATGTACATTCCCAGTATAGAATCCCCATGTACATTCCCAGGTTTAGAATCCCCAAGAATACATTCCCAAATTTAGAATCCCCAAGTACATACCCAGTTAACAATCTCCATGTACATTCTCTGGTTACAATCCCCATGTACATTCCCAGGGTTAGTATCCCCAAGTACATTCCCGGGTTAGTATCCCCATGTACGCTTCCGGGTTAGAATCCCCATTTACTTTCCCGGGTTAGAATCCCCATGTACATTCCCGGGTAAGAATCCCCATGTACATTACCGGGTTAGAATCCCCTTTTATATACCAGGGTTAGAATCCCCATGTACATTCCCAGGGTTAGTATACCCATGTACATTCCCGGGTTAGAATCCCCATGTACATTCTCGTGTTAGAATCCCCATGTACATTCCAGGGTTAGTATCCCCATGTACATTCCCCGGTTAGTATCCCCATGTACATTCCCAGGTTTGGAATCCCCCATATACATTCCCGGGTTTGAATCCTCATATACATTCCCAGGGTTAGAATCCCCATGTACATTCCCACGGTTAGAATCCCCATGTACATTCCCAGGGTTAGAATCCCCATGTACATTCCCAGGTTTAGAATCCCCATGTACATTCCAGGGTTAGTATACCCATGTACATTCCCGGTTTAGAATCCCCATGAACATTCCCGGGTTAGAAAACACATGTACATTCCCGGGTTGAAATCCCCATACACAT
Source organism: Pristiophorus japonicus (assembly GCF_044704955.1). Classification (NCBI taxonomy): domain Eukaryota; kingdom Metazoa; phylum Chordata; class Chondrichthyes; family Pristiophoridae; genus Pristiophorus; species Pristiophorus japonicus. Next base: position 13,084,108 of record NC_092011.1, read on the forward strand.
TCCCGGGTTAGAATCCCCATATACATTTGCAGGGTTAGAATCCCCATGTACATTCCCACGGTTAGAATCCCCATGTACATTCCCAGGGTTAGAATCCCCATGTACATTCCCGGTTTGTATCCCCATGGACATTCCCGGGTTAGAATGCAAATGAACATTCCCAGGTTTTGAATCCCCAAGTACATTCCCAGGGTTAGAATCACCATGTACATACCCGGTTAACATTCTCCATGTACATTCCCGGGATACAATGCCCATGTACATTCCCAGGGTTAGAATCCACAAGTACATTCATGGGTTAGTATCCCCATGTACGCTCCCGGGTTAGAATCCCCATGGACTTTCCCTGGTTAGAATCCCCATGTACGTTCCTGGGTTAGAATCCCCATGTACATTCCCGGGTTAGTGTCGACATGTACATTACCAGGGTTAGACTCCCCATGTACATTACCAGGGTTAGAATCCGCATGTACATTTCCGGGTTAGAATCCCGATGTACATTCCCGGGTTAGAATCCCCATGTACATTCCCGGGTTAGTATCCCCATGTACATTCCCAGGGTTAGACTATTCATGTACATTCCTAGGTTTAGAATCACCATGTACATTCCCAGGGTTAGAATCCCAATGTTCATTCCCAGGTTTAGAATTCCCATATACATTCTCGGGTTAGAATCCCCATGTACATTCCCAGGGTTAGTATCCACAAGTACATTCATGGGTTAGTATCCCCATGTACGCTCCCGGGTTAGAATCCCCATGGACTTTCCCTGGTTAGAATCTCCATGTACATTCCCGGGTAAGAATCCCCATGTACATACCCAGGTTAGAATCCCCACTTATATACCCGGGTTAGAATCCCCATGTACATTCCCAGGGTTAGTATCCCCATGTACATTCCCAGAGTTAGTATCCCCATGTACATCCCCGGTTTAGAATCCCCATGTACATTCTCGTGTTAGAATCCCCATGTACATTCCCGGGTTAGTATCCCTATGTACATTCCCAGTGTTGGAATCCCCCATTTACATTCCAAGGGTTAGAAACCCCATGTACATTCCGAGGTTAGAATCCCCATGTACATTCCCAGGTTAGAATCCCCATGTACATTCCCGGGTTAGTATCCCCATGTACAGTCCCAGGGTTAGAATCCCCATGTACATTCCCAACGTTAGAATCCCCATGTACGTTCCTGGGTTAGAATCCCCATGTACATTCCCGGGTTAGTATCCCCATGTACATTCCAAAGGTTAGAATCCCCATGTACATTCCCAGGGTTAGAATCCCCATGTACATTCCCGGGTAGAATCCCCATGTACATTCCCGGGTTACAATTCCCATGTACATGCCCAGGGTTAGAATCCCCATGTACATTCCCAGGGTTAGAAACCACATGTACATTACCAGGGTTAGAATCCCCATGTACATCCCCAGGGTTCGAATCCCCATGTACATTCCCGCGTTAGAATCCCCATGTACATTCCCAGTTTAGAATCCCCATGTACATTCCAGGGTTAGTATCCCCATGTATATTCCCAGGGTTGGAATCCCCCATAGACATTCCCAGGGTTAGAAACCCCATGTACATTCCCAAGTTTAGAATCCCCATATACGTTCCTGGGTTAGAATCCCCATGTAGATTCCTGGGTTAGTATCCCCGTGTACATTCCAAGGGTTAGAATCCCCATGTACATTTCCAGGATTAGAATCCCCATGTACATTCCCGGGTAGAAATTCCCATGTACATTCCCGGGTTATAATACCCATGTACATTCCCAGGGTTAGAATCCCCATGTACATTCCCAGGGTTAGAATCCCCATGTACATTACCAGGGTTAGAATCCCCATGTACATCCCCAGGGTTAGAATCCCCATGTACATTCCCGCGTTAGAACCCCCATGTACATTCCCAGTTTAGAAACCCCATGTACATTCCCGGGTTAGAATCCCCATGTACATTCCCGGATTAGTATCCCCATGTACATTCCCGCGTTAGAATGCCAATGTACATTCCCAGGGTTAGAATGCCCATGTACATTCCCAGAGTTAGAATCGCCATGTACATTCACGGGTAACAATCTCCATGTACATTCCCGGGTTAGTATCCCCATGTACATTCCCTGGTTAGAATTCCTATGTAAATTCCCTGGATAGAATCCCCATGTACATTGCAGGGTTAGTATACCCATGTACATTACCGGGTTAGAATCCCCAATGTACATTCCCGGGTTAGCATCCCCATGTACATTCCCGGATTAGAATCCCCATGCACATTCCCGGGTTAGAATCCCCATGTATATTCCCAGAGTTAGAATTCCCATGTACATTACCAGGGTTAGAATCCGTATGTACATTCCCAGGGTTAGAATTCCCATGTACATTCCCGGGTTAGAATCCCTATGTACTTTACCTTGTTAGAATCCCCATGTACATTCCAGGGTTAGAATCCCCATGTACATCCCCGGGTTAGAATCCCCATGTACCTTCCCGGGTTAGAATCCCCATGATCATTCCTGGGTTAATATAAACATGAAAATTCCCAGGTTTGAATGTCCATGTACATTCCCGGGTTAGAATCCCCATGTACATTCCCGGGTAAGAAACCCCATGTACGTTCATGTGTTAGAATCCCCATGTACGTTCCCGGGTTAGTATCCCCATGTACAATCCCAGGGTTAGACTCTTCATGTACATTCCTAGGGTTAGAATCACCATGTACATTCCCAGGGTTAGAATCCCCATAATCTTTCCCAGGTTTAGAATTCCCATGTACATTCCCGGGTTAGAATCTACATGTACATTCCCGGGTTAGAATCCCCATGTACATTCCCAGGATTAGAATCCCCATGTACATTCCCGGGTAGAATCCCCATGTACATTCCCGGGTTACAATTCCCATGTACATGCCCAGGGTTAGAATCCCCATGTACATTCCCAGGGTTAGAAACCACATGTACATTACCAGGGTTAGAATCCCCATGTACATCCCCAGGGTTCGAATCCCCATGTACATTCCCGCGTTAGAATCCCCATGTACATTCCCAGTTTAGAATCCCCATGTACATTCCAGGGTTAGTATCCCCATGTATATTCCCAGGGTTGGAATCCCCCATAGACATTCCCAGGGTTAGAAACCCCATGTACATTCCCAAGTTTAGAATCCCCATATACGTTCCTGGGTTAGAATCCCCATGTAGATTCCTGGGTTAGTATCCCCGTGTACATTCCAAGGGTTAGAATCCCCATGTACATTTCCAGGATTAGAATCCCCATGTACATTCCCGGGTAGAAATTCCCATGTACATTCCCGGGTTATAATACCCATGTACATTCCCAGGGTTAGAATCCCCATGTACATTCCCAGGGTTAGAATCCCCATGTACATTACCAGGGTTAGAATCCCCATGTACATCCCCAGGGTTAGAATCCCCATGTACATTCCCGCGTTAGAACCCCCATGTACATTCCCAGTTTAGAAACCCCATGTACATTCCCGGGTTAGAATCCCCATGTACATTCCCGGATTAGTATCCCCATGTACATTCCCGCGTTAGAATGCCAATGTACATTCCCAGGGTTAGAATGCCCATGTACATTCCCAGAGTTAGAATCGCCATGTACATTCACGGGTAACAATCTCCATGTACATTCCCGGGTTAGTATCCCCATGTACATTCCCTGGTTAGAATTCCTATGTAAATTCCCTGGATAGAATCCCCATGTACATTGCAGGGTTAGTATACCCATGTACATTACCGGGTTAGAATCCCCAATGTACATTCCCGGGTTAGCATCCCCATGTACATTCCCGGATTAGAATCCCCATGCACATTCCCGGGTTAGAATCCCCATGTATATTCCCAGAGTTAGAATTCCCATGTACATTACCAGGGTTAGAATCCGTATGTACATTCCCAGGGTTAGAATTCCCATGTACATTCCCGGGTTAGAATCCCTATGTACTTTACCTTGTTAGAATCCCCATGTACATTCCAGGGTTAGAATCCCCATGTACATCCCCGGGTTAGAATCCCCATGTACCTTCCCGGGTTAGAATCCCCATGATCATTCCTGGGTTAATATAAACATGAAAATTCCCAGGTTTGAATGTCCATGTACATTCCCGGGTTAGAATCCCCATGTACATTCCCGGGTAAGAAACCCCATGTACGTTCATGTGTTAGAATCCCCATGTACGTTCCCGGGTTAGTATCCCCATGTACAATCCCAGGGTTAGACTCTTCATGTACATTCCTAGGGTTAGAATCACCATGTACATTCCCAGGGTTAGAATCCCCATAATCTTTCCCAGGTTTAGAATTCCCATGTACATTCCCGGGTTAGAATCTACATGTACATTCCCGGGTTAGAATCCCCATGTACATTCCCAGGATTAGAATCCCCATGTACATTCCCGGGTAGAAATCCCCATGTACATTCCCGGGTTAGTATCCCCATTTACATTCCAAAGGTTAGAATCCCCATGTACATTCCCAGGGTTAGAATCCCCATGTACATTCTCGGGTTGAATCCCCATGCACATTCCCGGGTTAGAATCCCCATGTACATTCCCGGGTTAGAATCCCCATGTACATTCCCGGGTTAGAAACCCCAAATACATTGCCAGGGTTAGAATCCACATGTACATTCCCGGGTTAGAATCCGCATGTACATTCCCAGCGTTAGAATCTCCAAGTACATTCCCAGTGTTAGAATCCCCAAGTACATTCCTGGCTTAGAATCCACATGTACGTTCCTGCGTTAGAATCCCCATGTACATTCCCGGGGTAGTATTCCCATGTACATTCCCAGGGTTAGACTCCCCATGTACATTCCCAGGGTTAGAATCCCCAAGTACATTCCCAGGGTTAGAATCCCCATGTACATTCCAGGCTTAGAATCCCCATGTACATTCCCGTGTTGAATCCCCATGCACATTCCCGGGTTAGAATCTCCATGTACATTCCAGGGTTAGAATCCCCATGTACATTCACGGGTTAGATTCTCCAAATACATTGCCAGGGTTAGAATCCACATGTACATTCCCGGATTACAATCCCCATGTACATTCCCAGGGTTAGAATCTCCAAGTATATTCCCAGGGTTAGAATCCCCATGTACATTCCCGGGTTAGTATCCCCATGTACATTCCAAGGGTTAGAATCCCCATGTACATTTCCAGGGTTAGAATCCCCATGTACATTCCCGGGTAGAAATCCCCATGTACATTCCCGGGTAACAATCCCCATGTACATTCCCAAGGTTAGAATCCCCATGTACATTCCCGCGTTAGAATCCGCATGTACATTCCCAGTTTAGAATCCCCATGTACATTCCCGGGTTAGAATCCCCGTGTACATTCCCGGGTTAGTATCCCCATGTACATTCCCGGGTTAGAATGCCAATGTACATTCCCAGGGTTAGAATCCCCATGTATATTCCCAGGGTTAGAATCGCCATGTACATTCACGGGTAACAATCTCCATGTACATTCCTGGGTTACAATCCCCATATACATTCCCAGGGTTAGTATCCCCATGTACATTCCCAGGTTAGTATCCCCATGTACATTCCCTGGTTAGAATCCCCATGTAAATTCCCGGGTTAGAATCCCCATGTACATTGCAGGGTTAGTATACCCATGTACATTACCTGGTTAGAATCCCCATGTACATTCCTGGGTTAGAATCCCCATGTACATTCCCGGATTAGAATCCCCATGCACATTCCCGGGATGGAATCCCCATGTACATTCCCAGAGTTAGAATTCCCATGTACATTGCCAGGGTTAGAATCCCTATGTACATTCCCAGGGTTAGAATTCCCATGTACATTCCCGGGTTAGAATCCCCATGTACTTTCCCGGGTTAGAATCCCCATGTACATTCCAGGGTTAGAATCCCCATGTACATCCCCGGGTTAGAATCCCCATGTACCTTCCCGGGTTAGAATCCCCATGATCATTCCTGGGTTAATATACCCATGAAAATTCCCAGGTTTGAATGTCCATGTACATTCCCGGGTTAGAATCCCCATGTACATTCCGGGTTAGATTCCCCATGTACGTTCCTGGGTTAGAATCCCCATGTACATTCCCGGGTTAGTATCCGCATGTACATTCCCAGGGTTAGACTCTTCATGTACATTCCTAGGGTTGGAATTCACCATGTACATTCCCAGGGTTAGAATCCCAATGTTCATTCCCAGGTTTAGAATTCCCATGTACATTCCCGGGTTAGAATCCCCATGTACCTTTCTGGGTTAGAAACCCCATGATCATTACTGGGTTAATATACCCATGAAAATTCCCATGTTTGAATGTCCATGTACATTCCCGGGTTAGAATCACCATGTACATTCCCAGGTTACAAACCCCATGTACGTTCATGGGTTAGAATCCCCATGTACATTCCCGGGTTAGTATCCCCATGTACATTCCCAGGGTTAGAATCTTCATGTGCATTCCTAGGGTTAGAATCACCATGTACATTCCCAGGGTTAGAATCCCCATGTACATTCCCGGCTTTGCATTCCCATGTACATTCCCGGGTTAGAATCTCCATGTACCTTCCCGGGTTAGAATCCCCATGTACATTCTCGGGTTGAATCCCCATGCTCATTCACGGGTTAGAATCCCCATGTACATTCCCGGGTTAGAATCCCCATGTACATTCCCGGGTTAGAAAGCCCAAATACATTGCCAGGGTTAGAATCCACATGTACATTCCCGGGTTAGAATCCGCATGTACATTCACAGCGTTAGAATCTCCAAGTACATTCCCAGGGTTAGAATCTCCAAGTACATTCCTGGCTTAGATTCCACATGTACGTTCCTGCGTTAGAATCCCCATGTACATTCCCGGGGTAGTATTCCCATGTACATTCCCAGGGTTAGACTCCCCATGTACATTCCCAGGGTTAGAATCCCCAAGTACATTCCCAGGGTTAGAATCCCCATGTACATTCCAGGTTTGGAATCCCCATGTACATTCCCGTGTTGAATCCCCATGCACATTCCCGGGTTAGAATCTCCATGTACATTCCAGGGTTAGAATCCCCATGTACATTCACGGGTTAGATTCTCCAAATACATTGCCAGGGTTAGAATCCACATGTACATTCCCGGATAACAATCCCCATGTACATTCCCAGGGTTAGAATCTCCAAGTATATTCCCAGGGTTAGAATCCCCATGTACATTCCCGGGTTAGTATCCCCATGTACATTCCAAGGGTTAGAATCCCCATGTACATTTCCAGGGTTAGAATCCCCATGTACATTCCCGGGTAGAAATCCCCATGTACATTCCCGGGTAACAATCCCCATGTACATTCCCAAGGTTAGAATCCCCATGTACATTCCCGCGTTAGAATCCCCATGTACATTCCCAGTTTAGAATCCCCATGTACATTCCCGGGTTAGAATCCCCGTGTACATTCCCGGGTTAGTATCACCATGTACATTCCTGGGTTAGAATGCCAATGTACATTCCCAGGGTTAGAATCCCCATGTATATTCCCAGGGTTAGAATCGCCATGTACATTCACGGGTAACAATCTCCATGTACATTCCTGGGTTACAATCCCCATATACATTCCCAGGGTTAGTATCCCCATGTACATTCCCAGGTTAGTATCCCCATGTACATTCCCTGGTTAGAATCCCCATGTAAATTCCCGGGTTAGAATCCCCATGTACATTGCAGGGTTAGTATACCCATGTACATTACCGGGTTAGAATCCCCATGTACATTCCTGGGTTAGAATCCCCATGTACATTCCCGGATTAGAATCCCCATGCACATTCCCGGGTTGGAATCCCCATGTACATTCCCAGAGTTAGAATTCCCATGTACATTGCCAGGGTTAGAATCCCTATGTACATTCCCAGGGTTAGAATTCCCATGTACATTCCCGGGTTAGAATCCCCATGTACTTTCCCGGGTTAGAATCCCCATGTACATTCCAGGGTTAGAATCTCCATGTACATCCCCGGGTTAGAATCCCCATGTACCTTCCCGGGTTAGAATCCCCATGATCATTCCTGGGTCAATATACCCATGAAAATTCCCAGGTTTGAATGTCCATGTACATTCCCGGGTTAGAATCCCCATGTACATTCCCGGGTTAGATTCCCCATGTACGTTCCTGGGTTAGAATCCCCATGTACATTCCCGGGTTAGTATCCGCATGTACATTCCCAGGGTTAGACTCTTCATGTACATTCCTAGGGTTGGAATTCACCATGTACATTCCCAGGGTTAGAATCCCAATGTTCATTACAGGTTTAGAATTCCCATGTACATTCCCGGGTTAGAATCCCCATGTACCTTTCTGGGTTAGAAACCCCATGATCATTACTGGGTTAATATACCCATGAAAATTCCCATGTTTGAATGTCCATGTACATTCCCGGGTTAGAATCACCATGTACATTCCCAGGTTAGAAACCCCATGTACGTTCATGCGTTAGAATCCCCATGTACATTCCCGGGTTAGTATCCCCATGTACATTCCCAGGGTTAGAATCTTCATGTGCATTCCTAGGGTTAGAATCACCATGTACATTCCCAGGGTTAGAATCCCCATGTACATTCCCGGCTTTGTATTCCCATGTACATTCCCGGGTTAGAATCTCCATGTACCTTCCCGGGTTAGAATCCCCATGTACATTCTCGGCTTGAATCCCCATGCACATTCCCGGGTTAGAATCCCCATGTACATTCCCGGGTTAGAATCCCCATGTACATTCCCGGGTTAGAAACCCCAAATACATTGCCAGGGTTAGAATCCACATGTACATTCCCGGGTTAGAATCCGCATGTACATTCACAGCGTTAGAATCTCCAAGTACATTCACAGGGTTAGAATCCCCAAGTACATTCCTGGCTTAGAATCCACATGTACGTTCCTGCGTTAGAATCCCCATGTACATTCCCGGGGTAGTATTCCCATGTACATTCCCAGGGTTAGACTCCCCATGTACATTCCCAGGGTTAGAATCCCCAAGTACATTCCCAGGGTTAGAATCCCCATGTACATTCCAGGCTTAGAATCCCCATGTACATTCCCGTGTTGAATCCCCATGCACATTCCCGGGTTAGAATCTCCATGTACATTCCAGGGTTAGAATCCCCATGTACATTCACGGGTTAGATTCTCCAAATACATTGCCAGGGTTAGAATCCACATGTACATTCCCGGATTACAATCCCCATGTACATTCCCAGGGTTAGAATCTCCAAGTATATTCCCAGGGTTAGAATCCCCATGTACATTCCCGGGTTAGTATCCCCATGTACATTCCAAGGGTTAGAATCCACATGTACATTTCCAGGGTTAGAATCCCCATGTACATTCCTGGGTAGAAATCCCCATGTACATTCCCGGGTAACAATCCCCATGTACATTCCCAAGGTTAGAATCCCCATGTACATTCCCGCGTTAGAATCCCCATGTACATTCCCAGTTTAGAATCCCCATGTACATTCCCGGGTTAGAATCCCCGTGTACATTCCCGGGTTAGTATCCCCATGTACATTCCCGGGTTAGAATGCCAATGTACATTCCCAGGGTTAGAATCCCCATGTATATTCCCAGGGTTAGAATCGCCATGTACATTCACGGGTAACAATCTCCATGTACATTCCTGGGTTACAATCCCCATATACATTCCCAGGGTTAGTATCCCCATGTACATTCCCAGGTTAGTATCCCCATGTACATTCCCGGGTTAGAATCCCCATGTAAATTACCGGGTTAGAATCCCCATGTACATTGCAGGGTTAGTATACCCATGTACATTACCGGGTTAGAATCCCCATGTACATTCCTGGGTTAGAATCCCCATGTACATTCCCGGATTAGAATCCCCATGCACATTCCCGGGTTGGAATCCCCATGTACATTCCCAGAGTTAGAATTCCCATGTACATTGCCAGGGTTAGAATCCCTATGTACATTCCCAGGGTTAGAATTCCCATGTACATTCCCGGGTTAGAATCCCCGTGTACTTTCCCGGGTTAGTATCCCCATGTACATTCCAGGGTTAGAATCTCCATGTACATCCCCGGGTTAGAATCCCCATGTACATTCCCGGGTTAGAAACCCCAAATACATTGCCAGGGTTAGAATCCACATGTACATTCCCGGGTTAGAATCCGCATGTACATTCACAGCGTTAGAATCTCCAAGTACATTCCCAGGGTTAGAATCTCCAAGTACATTCCTGGCTTAGAATCCACATGTACGTTCCTGCGTTAGAATCCCCATGTACATTCCCGGGGTAGTATTCCCATGTACATTCCCAGGGTTAGACTCCCCATGTACATTTCCAGGGTTAGAATCCCCAAGTACATTCCCAGGGTTAGAATCCCCATGTACATTCCAGGCTTAGAATCCCCATGTACATTCCCGTGTTGAATCCCCATGCACATTCCCGGGTTATAATCTCCATGTACATTCCAGGGTTAGAATCCCCATGTACATTCACGGGTTAGATTCTCCAAATACATTGCCAGGGTTAGAATCCACATGTACATTCCCGGATAACAATCCCCATGTACATTCCCAGGGTTAGAATCTCCAAGTATATTCCCAGGGTTAGAATCCCCATGTACATTCCCGGGTTAGTATCCCCATGTACATTCCAAGGGTTAGAATCCCCATGTACATTTCCAGGGTTAGAATCCCCATGTACATTCCCGGGTAGAAATCCCCATGTACATTCCCGGGTAACAATCCCCATGTACATTCCCAAGGTTAGAATCCCCATGTACATTCCCGTGTTAGAATCCCCATGTACATTCCCAGTTTAGAATCCCCATGTACATTCCCGGGTTAGAATCCCCGTGTACATTCCCGGGTTAGTATCACCATGTACATTCCTGGGTTAGAATGCCAATGTACATTCCCAGGGTTAGAATCCCCATGTATATTCCCAGGGTTAGAATCGCCATGTACATTCACGGGTAACAATCTCCATGTACATTCCTGGGTTACAATCCCCATATACATTCCCAGGGTTAGTATCCCCATGAACATTCCCAGGTTAGTATCCCCATGTACATTCCCTGGTTAGAATCCCCATGTAAATTCCCGGGTTAGAATCCCCATGTACATTGCAGGGTTAGTATACCCATGTACATTACCGGGTTAGAATCCCCATGTACATTCCTGGGTTAGAATCCCCATGTACATTCCCGGATTAGAATCCCCATGCACATTCCCGGGTTGGAATCCCCATGTACATTCCCAGAGTTAGAATTCCCATGTACATTGCCAGGGTTAGAATCCCTATGTACATTCCCAGGGTTAGAATTCCCATGTACATTCCCGGGTTAGAATCCCCATGTACTTTCCCGGGTTAGAATCCCCATGTACATTCCAGGGTTAGAATCTCCATGTACATCCCCGGGTTAGAATCCCCTTGTACCTTCCCGGGTTAGAATCCCCATGATCATTCCTGGGTTAATATACCCATGAAAATTCCCAGGTTTGAATGTCCATGTACATTCCCGGGTTAGAATCCCCATGTACATTCCCGGGTTAGATTCCCCATGTACGTTCCTGGGTTAGAATCCCCATGTACATTCCCGGGTTAGTATCCGCATGTAAATTCCCAGGGTTAGACACTTCATGTACATTCCTAGGGTTGGAATTCACCATGTACATTCCCAGGGTTAGAATCCCAATGTTCATTCCCAGGTTTAGAATTCCCATGTACATTCCCGGGTTAGAATCCCCATGTACCTTTCTGGGTTAGAAACCCCATGATCATTACTGGGTTAATATACCCATGAAAATTCCCATGTTTGAATGTCCATGTACATTCCCGGGTAAGAATCACCATGTACATTCCCAGGTTACAAACCCCATGTACGTTCATGCGTTAGAATCCCCATGTACATTCCCGGGTTAGTATCCCCATGTACATTCCCAGGGTTAGAATCTTCATGTGCATTCCTAGGGTTAGAATCACCATGTACATTCCCAGGGTTAGAATCCCCATGTACATTCCCGGCTTTGTATTCCCATGTACATTCCCGGGTTAGAATCTCCATGTACCTTCCCGGGTTAGAATCCCCATGTACATTCTCGGCTTGAATCCCCATGCACATTCCCGGGTTAGAATCCCCATGTACATTCCCGGGTTAGAATCCCCATGTACATTCCCGGGTTAGAAACCCCAAATACATTGCCAGGGTTAGAATCCACATGTACATTCCCGGGTTAGAATCTGCATGTACATTCACAGCGTTAGAATCTCCAAGTACATTCACAGGGTTAGAATCCACAAGTACATTCCTGGCTTAGAATCCACATGTACGTTCCTGCGTTAGAATCCCCATGTACATTCCCGGGGTAGTATTCCCATGTACATTCCCAGGGTTAGACTCCCCATGTACATTCCCAGGGTTAGAATCCCCAAGTACATTCCCAGGGTTAGAATCCCCATGTACATTCCAGGCTTAGAATCCCCATGTACATTCCCGTGTTGAATCCCCATGCACATTCCCGGGTTAGAATCTCCATGTACATTCCAGGGTTAGAATCCCCATGTACATTCACGGGTTAGATTCTCCAAATACATTGCCAGGGTTAGAATCCACATGTACATTCCCGGATTACAATCCCCATGTACATTCCCAGGGTTAGAATCTCCAAGTATATTCCCAGGGTTAGAATCCCCATGTACATTCCCGGGTTAGTATCCCCATGTACATTCCAAGGGTTAGAATCCACATGTACATTTCCAGGGTTAGAATCCCCATGTACATTCCTGGGTAGAAATCCCCATGTACATTCCCGGGTAACAATCCCCATGTACATTCCCAAGGTTAGAATCCCCATGTACATTCCCGCGTTAGAATCCCCATGTACATTCCCAGTTTAGAATCCCCATGTACATTCCCGGGTTAGAATCCCCGTGTACATTCCCGGGTTAGTATCCCCATGTACATTCCCGGGTTAGAATGCCAATGTACATTCCCAGGGTTAGAATCCCCATGTATATTCCCAGGGTTAGAATCGCCATGTACATTCACGGGTAACAATCTCCATGTACATTCCTGGGTTACAATCCCCATATACATTCCCAGGGTTAGTATCCCCATGTACATTCCCAGGTTAGTATCCCCATGTACATTCCCGGGTTAGAATCCCCATGTAAATTACCGCGTTAGAATCCCCATGTACATTGCAGGGTTAGTATACCCATGTACATTACCGGGTTAGAATCCCCATGTACATTCCTGGGTTAGAAACCCCAAGTACATTCCCGGATTAGAATCCCCATGCACATTCCCGGGTTGGACTCCCCATGTACATTCCCAGAGTTAGAATTCCCATGTACATTGCCAGGGTTAGAATCCCTATGTACATTCCCAGGGTTAGAATTCCCATGTACATTCCCGGGTTAGAATCCCCGTGTACTTTCCCGGGTTAGAATCCCCATGTACATTCCAGGGTTAGAATCTCCATGTACATCCCCGGGTTAGAATCCCCATGTACCTTCCCGGGTTAGAATCCCCATGATCATTCATGGGTTAATATACCCATGAAAATTCCCAGGTTTGAATGTCCATGTACATTCCTGGGTTAGAATCCCCATGTACATTCCAGGGTTAGATTCCCCATGTACGTTCCTGGGTTAGAATCCCCATGTACGTTCCCGGGTTAGTATCCGCATGTACATTCCCAGGGTTAGACTCTTCATGTACATTCCTAGGGTTGGAATTCACCATGTACATTCCCAGGATTAGAATCCCAATGTTCATTCCCAGGTTTAGAATTCCCATGTACATTCCCGGGTTAGAATCCCCATGTACCTTCCCGGGTTAGAATCCCCATGTACATTCCCGGGTTAGAATCCCCATATACATTCCCGGGTTGAATCCCCATGCACATTCCCTGGTTAGAATCCCCATGTACATTCCCGGGTTAGAATCCCCATGTACATTCCCGGGTTAGAATCCCCAAATACATTGCCAGGGTTAGAATCCACATGTACATTCCCGGGTTAGAATCCCCATGTACATTCGCAGGGTTAGAATCTCCAAGTACATTCCCAGGGTTAGAATCCCCATGTACATTCCCGGCTTAGAATCACCATGTACATTCCTGGGTTAGAATCCCCATTTACATTCCTGCGTTAGAATCCCATGTACATTCCCGGGGTAGTATCCCCATGTACATTCCCAGGGTTAGACTCCCCATGTACATTCCCAAGGTTAGAATCCCCATGTACATTCCCAGGGATGGAATCACCATGTTCATTCCCAGGTTTAGAATTCCCATGTACATTCCCGGGTTAGAAACAACATGTATCTTCCCGGGTTCGAATCCCCAAGTACCTTGCCGGGTTAGAATCCCCATGTACATTCCCGGGTTAGAATTCCCATGCACATTCCCGGGTTAGAATCCCCATGTACATTCCCGGATTAGAATCCCCATGCACATTCCCGGGTTGGAATCCCCATGTACATTCCCAGAGTTAGAATTCCCATGTACATTGCCAGGGTTAGAATCCCTATGTACATTCCCAGGGTTAGAATTCCCATGTACATTCCCGGGTTAGAATCCCCATTTACTTTCCCGGGTTAGAATCCCCATGTACATTCCAGGGTTAGAATCCCCATGTACATCCCCGGGTTAGAATCCCCATGTACCTTCCAGGGTTAGAATCCCCATGATCAATCCTGGGTTAATATACCCATGAAAATTCCCAGGTTTGAATGTCCATGTACATTCCCGGGTTAGAATCCCCATGTACATTCCCGGGTTAGATTCCCCATGTACGTTCCTGGGTTAGAATCCCCATGTACATTCCCGGGTTAGTATCCCCATGTACATTCCCAGGGTTAGACTCTTCATGTACATTCCTAGGGTTGGAATTCACCATGTACATTCCCAGGGTTAGAATCCCAATGTTCATTCTCAGGTTTAGAATTCCCATGTACATTCCCGGGTTAGAATCCCCATGTACCTTCCCGGGTTAGAATCCCCATGTACATTCCCAGGTTAGAATCCCCATATACATTCCCGGGTTGAATCCCCATGCACATTCCCGGGTTAGAATCCCCATGTACATTCCCAGGGTTAGAATCGCCATGTACATTCACGGGTTAGAATCCCAAATACATTGCCAGGGTTAGAATCCACATGTAAATTCCCGGGTTAGAATCCCCATGTACATTCACAGGGTTAGAATCTCCAAGTACATTCCCAGGGTTAGAATCCCCATGTACATTCCCGGCTTAGAATCCCCATGTACATTCCTGGGTTAGAATCCCCATGTACATGCCTGCGTTAGAATCCCCATGTACATTCCAGGGGTAGTAGCCCCATGTACATTCCCAGGGTTAGACTCCCCATGTACATTCCCAAGGTTAGAATCCCCATGTACATTCCCAGGGATGGAATCACCATGTTCATTCCCAGGTTTAGAATTCCCATGTACATTCCCGGGTTAGAATCAACATGTGTCTTCCCGGGTTCGAATCCCCAAGTACCTTGCCGGGTTAGAATCCCCATGTACATTCCCGGGTTAGAATTCCCATGATCATTCCTGGATTAGTATTCCCATGAAAATTCCCAGATTTAAATCCCCATGTACATTCCCGGGTTAGAATCCCCATGTACATTCCCGGGTTAGAATCCCCATGTACGTTCCTGGGTTAGAATCCCCATGTACATTCCCGGGTTAGTATCCCCATGTACATTCCCAGGGTGAGAATCCCCATATACATTCCCAAGGTTAGAATCCCCATGTACGTTCCTGGGTTAGAATCCCCATGTACATTCCCGGGTTGGAATCCCGATGTACATTCCCAAGTTTGCAACCCCTTGTACATTCCCGGGTTAGAATCCCCATGTACAGTCCAGGGTTAGAATCCCCATGTACATTCCAGGGTTAGTATACCCATGTACATTCCCGGTTTAAATCCCCATGTACATTCCCGGGTTAGAATACACATGTACATTCCCGGGTTGAAATCCCCATATACATTCCCGGGTTAGAATCCCCATATACATTTCAAGAGTTATAATCCCCATGTACATTCCCACGGTTAGAATCCGCACGTACATTCCCAGGGTTAGAAACCCCATGTACATTCCCAGGCTTCGAGTCCCCATGTGCACTCCTGGGTTAGAATCCACATGTAATTTCCCAGGTTAGAATCCCAAGGTACATACCCGGATTAGAATCCCCATGCACATTCCCGGGTTGGAATCCCCATGTACATTCCCAGAGTTAGAATTCCCATGTACATTGCCAGGGTTAGAATCCCTATATACATTCCCAGGGTTAGAATTCCCATGTACATTCCCGGGTTAGAATCCCCATGTACTTCCCCGGGTTAGAATCCCCATGTACATTCCAGGGTTAGAATCCCCATGTACATCCCCGGGTTAGAATCCCCATGTACCTTCCCGGGTTAGAATCCCCATGATCATTCCTGGGTTAATATACCCATGTAAATTCCCAGGTTTGAATGTCCATGTACATTCCCGGGTTAGAATCCCCATGTACATTGCAGGGTTAGTATACCCATGTACATTACCGGGTTAGAATCCCCATGTACATTCCCGGGTTAGAATCCCCATGTACATTCCCGGATTAGAATCCCCATGCACATTCCCGGGTTGGAATCCCCATGTACATTCGCAGAGTTAGAATTCCCATGTACATTGCCAGGGTTAGAATCCCTATGTACATTCCCAGGGTTAGAATTCCCATGTACATTCCCGGGTTAGAATCCCCATGTACTTCCCCGGGTTAGAATCCCCATGTACATTCCAGGGTTAGAATCCCCATGTACATCCCCGGGTTAGAATCCCCATGTACCTTCCCGGGTTAGAATCCCCATGATCATTCCTGGGTTAATATACCCATGTAAATTCCCAGGTTTGAATGTCCATGTACATTCCCGGGTTAGAATCCCCATGTACATTCCCGGGTTAGATTCCCCATGTACGTTCCTGGGTTAGAATCACCATGTACATTCCCAGGGTTAGAATCCCAATGTTCATTCCCAGGTTTAGAATTCCCATGTACATTCCCGGGTTAGAATCCCCATGTACATTCCCGGGTTAGATTCCCCATGTACGTTCCTGGGTTAGAATCCCCATGTACATTCCCGGGTTTGTATCCCCATGTACATTCCCAGGTTTAGACTATTCATGTACATTCCTAGGGTTAGAATCACCATGTACATTCCCAGGGTTAGAATCCCAATGTTCATTCCCAGGTTTAGAATTCCCATGTACATTCCCGGGTTAGAATCCCCATGTACATTCCCGGGTTAGAATCCCCATGTACATTCCCGGATTAGAATCCCCATGCACATTCCCGGGTTGGAATCCCCATGTATATTCGCAGAGTTAGAATTCCCATGTACATTGCCAGGGTTAGAATCCCTATGTACATTCCCAGGGTTAGAATTCCCATGTACATTCCCGGGTTAGAATCCCCATGTACTTTCCCGGGTTAGAATCCCCATGTACATTCCAGGGTTAGAATCCCCATGTACATCCCCGGGTTAGAATCCCCATGTACCTTCCCGGGTTAGAATCCCCATGATCATTCCTGGGTTATTATACCCATGAAAATTCCCAGGTTTGAATGTCCATGTACATTCCCGGGTTAGAATCCCCATGTACATTCCCGGGTTAGATTCCCCATGTACGTTCCTGGGTTAGAATCCCCATGTACATTCCCGGGTTAGATTCCCCATGTACGTTCCTGGGTTAGTATCCCCATGTACATTCCCGGGTTAGTATCCCCATGTACATTCCCAGGGTTAGACTATTCATGTACATTCCTAGGGTTAGAATCACCATGTACATTCCCAGGGTTAGAATCCCAATGTTCATTCCCAGGTTTAGAATTCCCATGTACATTCCCGGGTTAGAATCCCCATGTACCTTCCCGGGTTAGAATCCCCATGTACATTCCCAGGTTAGAATCCCCATATTCATTCCCGGGTTGAATCCCCATGCACATTCCCGGGTTAGAATCCCCATGTACATTCCCGGGTTAGAATCCCCATGTACATTCCCGGGTTAGAATCCCCAAATACATTGCCAGGGTTAGAATCCACATGTACATTCCCGGGTTAGAATCCCCATGTACATTCACAGGGTTAGAATCTCCAAGTACATTCCCAGGGTTAGAATCCCCATGTACATTCCCGGCTTAGAATCCCCATGTACATTCCTGGGTTAGAATCCCCATGTACGTTCCTGCGTTAGAATCTCCATGTACATTCCCGGGGTAGTATCCCCATGTACATTCCCAGGGTTAGACTCCCCATGTACATTCCGAAGGTTAGAATCCCCATGTACATTCCCAGGGATGGAATCCCCATGTTCATTCCCAGGTTTAGAATTCCCATGTACATTCCCGGGTTAGAATCAACATGTACCTTCCCGGGTTCGAATCCCCAAGTACCTTGCCGGGTTAGAATCCCCATGTACATTCCCGGGTTAGAATCCCCATGATCATTCCTGGATTAGTATTCCCATGAAAATTCCCAGATTTAAATCCCCATGTACATTCCCGGGTTAGAATCCCCATGTACATTCCCGGATTAGAATCCCCATGCACATTCCCGGGTTGGAATCCCCATGTACATTCCCAGAGTTAGAATTCCCATGTACATTGCCAGGGTTAGAATCCCTATGTACATTCCCAGGGTTAGAATTCCCATGTACATTCCCGGGTTAGAACCCCATGTACTTTCCCGGGTTAGAATCCCCATGTACATTCCAGGGTTAGAATCCCCATGTACATCCCCGGGTTAGAATCCCCATGTACCTTCCAGGGTTAGAATCCCCATGATCAATCCTGGGTTAATATACCCATGAAAATTCCCAGGTTTGAATGTCCATGTACATTCCCGGGTTAGAATCCCCAATACATTCCCGGGTTAGATTCCCCATGTACGTTCCTGGGTTAGAATCCCCATGTACATTCCCGGGTTAGTATCCCCATGTACATTCCCAGGGTTAGACTATTCATGTACATTCCTAGGGTTAGAATCACCATGTACATTCCCAGGGTTAGAATCCCAATGTTCATTCCCAGGTTTAGAATTCCCATGTACATTCCCGGGTTAGAATCCCCATGTACCTTCCTGGGTTAGAATCCCCATGTACATTCCCAGGTTAGAATCCCCATATACATTCCCGGGTTGAATCCCCATGCACATTCCCGGGTTAGAATCCCCATGTACATTCCCGGGTTAGAATCCTCATGTACATTCCCGGGTTAGAATCCACAAATACATTGCCAGGGTTAGATTCCACATGTACATTCCCGGGTTTAGAATCCCCATGTACAATCACAGGGTTAGAATCTCCAAGTACATTCCCAGGGTTAGAATCCCCATGTACATTCCCGGCTTAGAATCCCCATGTACATTCCTGGGTTAGAATCCCCATGTACGTTCCTGCGTTAGAATCTCCATGTACATTCCCGGGGTAGTATCCCCATGTACATTCCCAGGGTTAGACTCCCCATGTACATTCCCAAGGTTAGAATCCCCATGTACATTCCCAGGGATGGAATCCCCATGTTCATTCCCAGGTTTAGAATTCCCATGTACATTCCCGGGTTAGAATCAACATGTACCTTCCCGGGTTCGAATCCCCAAGTACCTTGCCGGGTTAGAATCCCCATGTACATTCCAGGGTTAGTATACCCATGTACATTCCCGGTTTAAATCCCCATGTACATTCCCGGGTTAGAATACACATGTACATTCCTGGGTTGAAATCCGCATATACATTCCCGGGTTAGAATCCCCATATACATTTCAAGAGTTATAATCTCCATGTACATTCCCACGGTTAGAATCCGCACGTACATTCCCAGGGTTAGAAACCCCATGTACATTCCCAGGCTTCGAGTCCCCATGTGCACTCCTGGGTTAGAATCCACATGTAATTTCCCAGGTTAGAATCCCAAGGTACATACCCGGATTAGAATCCCCATGCACATTCCCGGGTTGGAATCCCCATGTACATTCCCAGAGTTAGAATTCCCATGTACATTGCCAGGGTTAGAATCCCTATATACATTCCCAGGGTTAGAATTCCCATGTACATTCCCGGGTTAGAATCCCCATGTACTTCCCCGGGTTAGAATCCCCATGTACATTCCAGGGTTAGAATCCCCATGTACATCCCCGGGTTAGAATCCCCATGTACCTTCCCGGGTTAGAATCCCCATGATCATTCCTGGGTTAATATACCCATGTAAATTCCCAGGTTTGAATGTCCATGTACATTCCCGGGTTAGAATCCCCATGTACATTGCAGGGTTAGTATACCCATGTACATTACCGGGTTAGAATCCCCATGTACATTCCCGGGTTAGAATCCCCATGTACATTCCCGGATTAGAATCCCCATGCACATTCCCGAGTTGGAATCCCCATGTACATTCGCAGAGTTAGGATTCCCATGTACATTGCCAGGGTTAAAATCCCTATGTACATTCCCAGGGTTAGAATTCCCATGTACATTCCCGGGTTAGAATCCCCATGTACTTCCCCGGGTTAGAATCCCCATGTACATTCCAGGGTTAGAATCCCCATGTACATCCCCGGGTTAGAATCCCCATGTACCTTCCCGGGTTAGAATCCCCATGATCATTCCTGGGTTAATATACCCATGTAAATTCCCAGGTTTGAATGTCCATGTACATTCCCGGGTTAGAATCCCCATGTACATTCCCGGGTTAGATTCCCAATGTACGTTCCTGGGTTAGAATCCCCATGTACATTCCCAGGGTTAGAATCCCAATGTTCATTCCCAGGTTTAGAATTCCCATGTACATTCCCGGGTTAGAATCCCCATGTACATTCCCGGGTTAGATTCCCCATGTACGTTCCTGGGTTAGAATCCCCATGTACATTCCCGGGTTTGTATCCCCATGTACATTCCCAGGGTTAGACTATTCATGTACATTCCTAGGGTTAGAATCACCATGTACATTCCCAGGGTTAGAATCCCAATGTTCATTCCCAGGTTTAGAATTCCCATGTACATTCCCGGGTTAGAATCCCCATGTACATTCCCGGGTTAGAATCCCCATGTACATTCCCGGATTAGAATCCCCATGCACATTCCCGGGTTGGAATCCCCATGTACATTCGCAGAGTTAGAATTCCCATGTACATTGCCAGGGTTAGAATCCCTATGTACATTCCCAGGGTTAGAATTCCCATGTACATTCCCGGGTTAGAATCCCCATGTACTTTCCCGGGTTAGAATCCCCATGTACATTCCAGGGTTAGAATCCCCATGTACATCCCCGGGTTAGAATCCCCATGTACCTTCCCGGGTTAGAATCCCCATGATCATTCCTGGGTTAATATACCCATGAAAATTCCCAGGTTTGAATGTCCATGTACATTCCCGGGTTAGAATCCCCATGTACATTCCCGGGTTAGATTCCCCATGTACGTTCCTGGGTTAGAATCCCCATGTACATTCCCGGGTTAGATTCCCCATGTACGTTCCTGGGTTAGTATCCCCATGTACATTCCCGGGTTAGTATCCCCATGTACATTCCCAGGGTTAGACTATTCATGTACATTCCTAGGGTTAGAATCACCATGTACATTCCCAGGGTTAGAATCCCAATGTTCATTCCCAGGTTTAGAATTCCCATGTATATTCCCGTGTTAGAATCCCCATGTACCTTCCCGGGTTAGAATCCCCATGTACATTCCCAGGTTAGAATCCCCATATACATTCCCGGGTTGAATCCCCATGCACATTCCCGGGTTAGAATCCCCATGTACATTCCCGGGTTAGAATCCCCATGTACATTCCCGGGTTAGAATCCCCAAATGCATTGCCAGGGTTAGAATCCACATGTACATTCCCGGGTTAGAATCCCCATGTACATTCACAGGGTTAGAATCTCCAAGTACATTCCCAGGGTTAGAATCCCCATGTACATTCCCGGCTTAGAATCCCCATGTACATTCCTGGGTTAGAATCCCCATGTACGTTCCTGCGTTAGAATCTCCATGTACATTCCCGGGGTAGTATCCCCATGTACATTCCCAGGGTTAGACTCCCCATGTACATTCCGAAGGTTAGAATCCCCATGTACATTCCCAGGGATGGAATCCCCATGTTCATTCCCAGGTTTAGAATTCCCATGTACATTCCCGGGTTAGAATCAACATGTACCTTCCCGGGTTCGAATCCCCAAGTACCTTGCCGGGTTAGAATCCCCATGTACATTCCCGGGTTAGAATCCCCATGATCATTCCTGGATTAGTATTCCCATGAAAATTCCCAGATTTAAATCCCCATGTACATTCCCGGGTTAGAATCCCCATGTACATTCCCGGATTAGAATCCCCATGCACATTCCCGGGTTGGAATCCCCATGTACATTCCCAGAGTTAGAATTCCCATGTACATTGCCAGGGTTAGAATCCCTATGTACATTCCCAGGGTTAGAATTCCCATGTACATTCCCGGGTTAGAACCCCATGTACTTTCCCGGGTTAGAATCCCCATGTACATTCCAGGGTTAGAATCCCCATGTACATCCCCGGGTTAGAATCCCCATGTACCTTCCAGGGTTAGAATCCCCATGATCAATCCTGGGTTAATATACCCATGAAAATTCCCAGGTTTGAATGTCCATGTACATTCCCGGGTTAGAATCCCCAATACATTCCCGGGTTAGATTCCCCATGTACGTTCCTGGGTTAGAATCCCCATGTACATTCCCGGGTTAGTAATCCCAATTTACATTCCCAGGGTTAGACTATTCATGTACATTCCTAGGGTTAGAATCACCATGTACATTCCCAGGGTTAGAATCCCAATGTTCATTCCCAGGTTTAGAATTCCCATGTACATTCCCGGGTTAGAATCCCCATGTACCTTCCTGGGTTAGAATCCCCATGTACATTCCCAGGTTAGAATCCCCATATACATTCCCGGGTTGAATCCCCATGCACATTCCCGGGTTAGAATCCCCATGTACATTCCCGGGTTAGAATCCTCATGTACATTCCCGGGTTAGAATCCCCAAATACATTGCCAGGGTTAGATTCCACATGTACAGTCCCGGGTTTAGAATCCCCATGTACAATCACAGGGTTAGAATCTCCAAGTACATTCCCAGGGTTAGAATCCCCATGTACATTCCCGGCTTAGAATCCCCATGTACATTCCTGGGTTAGAATCCCCATGTACGTTCCTGCGTTAGAATCTCCATGTACATTCCCGGGGTAGTATCCCTATGTACATTCCCAGGGTTAGACTCCCCATGTACATTCCCAAGGTTAGAATCCCCATGTACATTCCCAGGGATGGAATCCCCATGTTCATTCCCAGGTTTAGAATTCCCATGTACATTCCCGGGTTAGAATCAACATGTACCTTCCCGGGTTCGAATCCCCAAGTACCTTGCCGGGTTAGAATCCCCATGTACATTCCCGGGTTAGAATCCCCATGATCATTCCTGGATTAGTAATCCCATGAAAATTCCTTGATTTAAATCCCCATGTACATTCCCGGGTTAGAATCCCCATGTACATTCCCGGATTAGAATCCCCATGCACATTCCCGGGTTGGAATCCCCATGTACATTCCCAGAGTTAGAATTCCCATGTACATTGCCAGGGTTAGAATCCCTATGTACATTCCCAGGGTTAGAATTCCCATGTACATTCCCGGGTTAGAATCCCCATGTACTTTCCCGGGTTAGAATCCCCATGTACATTCCGGGGTTAGAATCCCCATGTACATCCCCGGGTTAGAATCCCCATGTACCTTCCAGGGTTAGAATCCCCATGATCAATCCTGGGTTAATATACCCATGAAAATTCCCAGGTTTGAATGTCCATGTACATTCCCGGGTTAGAATCCCCATGTACATTCCCGGGTTAGATTCCCAATGTACGTTCCTGGGTTAGAATCCCCATGTACATTCCCGGCTTAGAATCCCCATGTACATTCCTGGGTTAGAATCCCCATGTACGTTCCTGCGTTAGAATCTCCATGTACATTCCCGGGGTAGTATCCCCATGTACATTCCCAGGGTTAGACTCCCCATGTACATTCCGAAGGTTAGAATCCCCATGTACATTCCCAGGGATGGAATCCCCATGTTCATTCCCAGGTTTAGAATTCCCATGTACATTCCCGGGTTAGAATCAACATGTACCTTCCCGGGTTCGAATCCCCAAGTACCTTGCCGGGTTAGAATCCCCATGTACATTCCCGGGTTAGAATCCCCATGATCATTCCTGGATTAGTATTCCCATGAAAATTCCCAGATTTAAATCCCCATGTACATTCCCGGGTTAGAATCCCCATGTACATTCCCGGATTAGAATCCCCATGCACATTCCCGGGTTGGAATCCCCATGTACATTCCCAGAGTTAGAATTCCCATGTACATTGCCAGGGTTAGAATCCCTATGTACATTCCCAGGGTTAGAATTCCCATGTACATTCCCGGGTTAGAACCCCATGTACTTTCCCGGGTTAGAATCCCCATGTACATTCCAGGGTTAGAATCCCCATGTACATCCCCGGGTTAGAATCCCCATGTACCTTCCAGGGTTAGAATCCCCATGATCAATCCTGGGTTAATATACCCATGAAAATTCCCAGGTTTGAATGTCCATGTACATTCCCGGGTTAGAATCCCCAATACATTCCCGGGTTAGATTCCCCATGTACGTTCCTGGGTTAGAATCCCCATGTACATTCCCGGGTTAGTATCCCCATGTACATTCCCAGGGTTAGACTATTCATGTACATTCCTAGGGTTAGAATCACCATGTACATTCCCAGGGTTAGAATCCCAATGTTCATTCCCAGGTTTAGAATTCCCATGTACATTCCCGGGTTAGAATCCCCATGTACCTTCCTGGGTTAGAATCCCCATGTACATTCCCAGGTTAGAATCCCCATATACATTCCCGGGTTGAATTCCCATGCACATTCCCGGGTTAGAATCCCCATGTACATTCCCGGGTTAGAATCCTCATGTACATTCCCGGGTTAGAATCCACAAATACATTGCCAGGGTTAGATTCCACATGTACATTCCCGGGTTTAGAATCCCCATGTACAATCACAGGGTTAGAATCTCCAAGTACATTCCCAGGGTTAGAATCCCCATGTACATTCCCGGCTTAGAATCCCCATGTACATTCCTGGGTTAGAATCCCCATGTACGTTCCTGCGTTAGAATCTCCATGTACATTCCCGCGGTAGTATCCCCATGTACATTCCCAGGGTTAGACTCCCCATGTACATTCCCAAGGTTAGAATCCCCATGTACATTCCCAGGGATGGAATCCCCATGTTCATTCCCAGGTTTAGAATTCCCATGTACATTCCCGGGTTAGAATCAACATGTACCTTCCCGGGTTCGAATCCCCAAGTACCTTGCCGGGTTAGAATCCCCATGTACATTCCAGGGTTAGTATACCCATGTACATTCCCGGTTTAAATCCCCATGTACATTCCCGGGTTAGAATACACATGTACATTCCCGGGTTGAAATCCCCATATACATTCCCGGGTTAGAATCCCCATATACATTTCAAGAGTTATAATCCCCATGTACATTCCCACGGTTAGAATCCGCACGTACATTCCCAGGGTTAGAAACCCCATGTACATTCCCAGGCTTCGAGTCCCCATGTGCACTCCTGGGTTAGAATCCACATGTAATTTCCCAGGTTAGAATCCCAAGGTACATACCCGGATTAGAATCCCCATGCACATTCCCGGGTTGGAATCCCCATGTACATTCCCAGAGTTAGAATTCCCATGTACATTGCCAGGGTTAGAATCCCTATATACATTCCCAGGGTTAGAATTCCCATGTACATTCCCGGGTTAGAATCCCCATGTACTTCCCCGGGTTAGAATCCCCATGTACATTCCAGGGTTAGAATCCCCATGTACATCCCCGGGTTAGAATCCCCATGTACCTTCCCGGGTTAGAATCCCCATGATCATTCCTGGGTTAATATACCCATGTAAATTCCCAGGTTTGAATGTCCATGTACATTCCCGGGTTAGAATCCCCATGTACATTGCAGGGTTAGTATACCCATGTACATTACCGGGTTAGAATCCCCATGTACATTCCCGGGTTAGAATCCCCATGTACATTCCCGGATTAGAATCCCCATGCACATTCCCGGGTTGGAATCCCCATGTACATTCGCAGAGTTAGGATTCCCATGTACATTGCCAGGGTTAGAATCCCTATGTACATTCCCAGGGTTAGAATTCCCATGTACATTCCCGGGTTAGAATCCCCATGTACTTCCCCGGGTTAGAATCCCCATGTACATTCCAGGGTTAGAATCCCCATGTACATCCCCGGGTTAGAATCCCCATGTACCTTCCCGGGTTAGAATCCCCATGATCATTCCTGGGTTAATATACCCATGTAAATTCCCAGGTTTGAATGTCCATGTACATTCCCGGGTTAGAATCCCCATGTACATTCCCGGGTTAGATTCCCCATGTACGTTCCTGGGATAGAATCCCCATGTACATTCCCAGGGTTAGAATCCCAATGTTCATTCCCAGGTTTAGAATTCCCATGTACATTCCCGGGTTAGAATCCCCATGTACATTCCCGGGTTAGATTCCCCATGTACGTTCCTGGGTTAGAATCCCCATGTACATTCCCGGGTTTGTATCCCCATGTACATTCCCAGGGTTAGACTATTCATGTACATTCCTAGGGTTAGAATCACCATGTACATTCCCAGGGTTAGAATCCCAATGTTCATTCCCAGGT
Source organism: Pristiophorus japonicus (assembly GCF_044704955.1). Classification (NCBI taxonomy): domain Eukaryota; kingdom Metazoa; phylum Chordata; class Chondrichthyes; family Pristiophoridae; genus Pristiophorus; species Pristiophorus japonicus. The sequence goes on from NC_092011.1 coordinate 13,110,924, forward strand.
TTAGAATTCCCATGTACATTCCCGGGTTAGAATCCCCATGTACATTCCCGGGTTAGAATCCCCATGTACATTCCCGGATTAGAATCCCCATGCACATTCCCGGGTTGGAATCCCCATGTACATTCGCAGAGTTAGAATTCCCATGTACATTGCCAGGGTTAGAATCCCTATGTACATTCCCAGGGTTAGAATTCCCATGTACATTCCCGGGTTAGAATCCCCATGTACTTTCCCGGGTTAGAATCCCCATGTACATTCCAGGGTTAGAATCCCCATGTACATCCCCGGGTTAGAATCCCCATGTACCTTCCCGGGTTAGAATCCCCATGATCATTCCTGGGTTAATATACCCATGAAAATTCCCAGGTTTGAATGTCCATGTACATTCCCGGGTTAGAATCCCCATGTACATTCCCGGGTTAGATTCCCCATGTACGTTCCTGGGTTAGAATCCCCATGTACATTCCCGGGTTAGATTCCCCATGTACGTTCCTGGGTTAGTATCCCCATGTACATTCCCGGGTTAGTATCCCCATGTACATTCCCAGGGTTAGACTATTCATGTACATTCCTAGGGTTAGAATCACCATGTACATTCCCAGGGTTAGAATCCCAATGTTCATTCCCAGGTTTAGAATTCCCATGTACATTCCCGGGTTAGAATCCCCATGTACCTTCCCGGGTTAGAATCCCCATGTACATTCCCAGGTTAGAATCCCCATATACATTCCCGGGTTGAATCCCCATGCACATTCCCGGGTTAGAATCCCCATGTACATTCCCGGGTTAGAATCCCCATGTACATTCCCGGGTTAGAATCCCCAAATGCATTGCCAGGGTTAGAATCCACATGTACATTCCCGGGTTAGAATCCCCATGTACATTCACAGGGTTAGAATCTCCAAGTACATTCCCAGGGTTAGAATCCCCATGTACATTCCCGGCTTAGAATCCCCATGTACATTCCTGGGTTAGAATCCCCATGTACGTTCCTGCGTTAGAATCTCCATGTACATTCCCGGGGTAGTATCCCCATGTACATTCCCAGGGTTAGACTCCCCATGTACATTCCGAAGGTTAGAATCCCCATGTACATTCCCAGGGATGGAATCCCCATGTTCATTCCCAGGTTTAGAATTCCCATGTACATTCCCGGGTTAGAATCAACATGTACCTTCCCGGGTTCGAATCCCCAAGTACCTTGCCGGGTTAGAATCCCCATGTACATTCCCGGGTTAGAATCCCCATGATCATTCCTGGATTAGTATTCCCATGAAAATTCCCAGATTTAAATCCCCATGTACATTCCCGGGTTAGAATCCCAATGTACATTCCCGGATTAGAATCCCCATGCACATTCCCGGGTTGGAATCCCCATGTACATTCCCAGAGTTAGAATTCCCATGTACATTGCCAGGGTTAGAATCCCTATGTACATTCCCAGGGTTAGAATTCCCATGTACATTCCCGGGTTAGAACCCCATGTACTTTCCCGGGTTAGAATCCCCATGTACATTCCAGGGTTAGAATCCCCATGTACATCCCCGGGTTAGAATCCCCATGTACCTTCCAGGGTTAGAATCCCCATGATCAATCCTGGGTTAATATACCCATGAAAATTCCCAGGTTTGAATGTCCATGTACATTCCCGGGTTAGAATCCCCAATACATTCCCGGGTTAGATTCCCCATGTACGTTCCTGGGTTAGAATCCCCATGTACATTCCCGGGTTAGTATCCCCATGTACATTCCCAGGGTTAGACTATTCATGTACATTCCTAGGGTTAGAATCACCATGTACATTCCCAGGGTTAGAATCCCAATGTTCATTCCCAGGTTTAGAATTCCCATGTACATTCCCGGGTTAGAATCCCCATGTACCTTCCTGGGTTAGAATCCCCATGTACATTCCCAGGTTAGAATCCCCATATACATTCCCGGGTTGAATCCCCATGCACATTCCCGGGTTAGAATCCCCATGTACATTCCCGGGTTAGAATCCTCATGTACATTCCCGGGTTAGAATCCCCAAATACATTGCCAGGGTTAGATTCCACATGTACAGTCCCGGGTTTAGAATCCCCATGTACAATCACAGGGTTAGAATCTCCAAGTACATTCCCAGGGTTAGAATCCCCATGTACATTCCCGGCTTAGAATCCCCATGTACATTCCTGGGTTAGAATCCCCATGTACGTTCCTGCGTTAGAATCTCCATGTACATTCCCGGGGTAGTATCCCTATGTACATTCCCAGGGTTAGACTCCCCATGTACATTCCCAAGGTTAGAATCCCCATGTACATTCCCAGGGATGGAATCCCCATGTTCATTCCCAGGTTTAGAATTCCCATGTACATTCCCGGGTTAGAATCAACATGTACCTTCCCGGGTTCGAATCCCCAAGTACCTTGCCGGGTTAGAATCCCCATGTACATTCCCGGGTTAGAATCCCCATGATCATTCCTGGATTAGTAATCCCATGAAAATTCCTTGATTTAAATCCCCATGTACATTCCCGGGTTAGAATCCCCATGTACATTCCCGGATTAGAATCCCCATGCACATTCCCGGGTTGGAATCCCCATGTACATTCCCAGAGTTAGAATTCCCATGTACATTGCCAGGGTTAGAATCCCTATGTACATTCCCAGGGTTAGAATTCCCATGTACATTCCCGGGTTAGAATCCCCATGTACTTTCCCGGGTTAGAATCCCCATGTACATTCCAGGGTTAGAATCCCCATGTACATCCCCGGGTTAGAATCCCCATGTACCTTCCAGGGTTAGAATCCCCATGATCAATCCTGGGTTAATATACCCATGAAAATTCCCAGGTTTGAATGTCCATGTACATTCCCGGGTTAGAATCCCCATGTACATTCCCGGGTTAGATTCCCAATGTACGTTCCTGGGTTAGAATCCCCATGTACATTCCCGGGTTAGTATCCCCATGTACATTCCCAGGGTTAGACTATTCATGTACATTCCTAGGGTTAGAATCACCATGTACATTCCCAGTGTTAGAATCCCAATGTTCATTCCCAGGTTTAGAATTCCCATGTACATTCCCGGGTTAGAATCCCCATGTACCTTCCCGGGTTAGAATCCCCATGTACATTCCCAGGTTAGAATCCCCATATACATTCCCGGGTTGAATCCCCATGCACATTCCCGGGTTAGAATCCCCATGTACATTCCCGGGTTAGAATCCCCATGTACATTCCCGGGTTAGAATCCCCAAATACATTGCCAGGGTTAGAATCCACATGTACATTCCCGGGTTAGAATCCCCATGTACATTCCCAGAGTTAGAATTCCCATGTACATTGCCAGGGTTAGAATCCCTATGTACATTCCCAGGGTTAGAATTCCCATGTACATTCCCGGGTTAGAATCCCCATGTACTTTCCCGGGTTAGAATCCCCATGTACATTCCAGGGTTAGAATCCCCATGTACATCCCCGGGTTAGAATCCCCATGTACCTTCCAGGGTTAGAATCCCCATGATCAATCCTGGGTTAATATACCCATGAAAATTCCCAGGTTTGAATGTCCATGTACATTCCCGGGTTAGAATCCCCATGTACATTCCCGGGTTAGATTCCCAATGTACGTTCCTGGGTTAGAATCCCCATGTACATTCCCGGGGTAGTATCCCCATGTACATTCCCAGGGTTAGACTCCCCATGTACATTCCTGGGTTAGAATCCCCATGTACGTTCCTGCGTTAGAATCTCCATGTACATTCCCGGGGTAGTATCCCCATGTACATTCCCAGGGTTAGACTCCCCATGTACATTCCCAAGGTTAGAATCCCCATGTACATTCCCAGGGATGGAATCCCCATGTTCATTCCCAGGTTTAGATTTCCCATGTACATTCCCGGGTTAGAATCAACATGTACCTTCCCGGGTTCGAATCCCCAAGTACCTTGCCGGGTTAGAATCCCCATGTACATTCCCGGGTTAGAATCCCCATGATCATTCCTGGATTAGTAATCCCATGAAAATTCCCAGATTTAAATCCCCATGTACATTCCCGGGTTAGAATCCCCATGTACATTCCCGGATTAGAATCCCCATGCACATTCCCGGGTTGGAATCCCCATGTACATTCCCAGAGTTAGAATTCCCATGTACATTGCCAGGGTTAGAATCCCTATGTACATTCCCAGGGTTAGAATTCCCATGTACATTCCCGGGTTAGAATCCCCATGTACTTTCCCGGGTTAGAATCCCCATGTACATTCCAGGGTTAGAATCCCCATGGACATCCCCGGGTTAGAATCCCCATGTACCTTCCAGGGTTAGAATCCCCATGATCAATCCTGGGTTAATATACCCATGAAAATTCCCAGGTTTGAATGTCCATGTACATTCCCGGGTTAGAATCCCCATGTACATTCCCGGGTTAGATTCCCCATGTACGTTCCTGCGTTAGAATCCCGATGTACATTCCCGGGTTAGTATCCCCATGTACATTCCCAGGGTTAGACTATTCATGTACATTCCTAGGGCTAGAATCACCATGTACATTCCCAGGGTTAGAATCCCAATGTTCATTCCCAGGTTTAGAATTCCCATGTACATTCCCGGGTTAGAATCCCCATGTACCTTCCTGGGTTAGAATCCCCATGTACATTCCCAGGTTAGAATCCCCATATACATTCCCGGGTTGAATCCCCATGCACATTCCCGGGTTAGAATCCCCATGTACATTCCCGGGTTAGAATCCCCATGTACATTCCCGGGTTAGAATCCCCAAATACATTGCCAGGGTTAGAATCCACATGTACATTCCCGGGTTAGAATCCCCATGTACATTCACAGGGTTAGAATCTCCAAGTACATTCCCAGGGTTAGAAACCCCATGTACATTCCCGGCTTAGAATACCCATGTACATTCCTGGGTTAGAATCCCCATGTACGTTCCTGCATTAGAATCTCCATGTACATTCCCGGGGTAGTATCCCCATGTACATTCCCAGGGTTAGACTCCCAATGTACATTCCCAAGGTTAGAATCCCCATGTACATTCCCAGGGATGGAATCCCCATGTTCATTCCCAGGTTTAGAATTCCCATGTACATTCCCGGGTTAGAATCAATATGTACCTTCCCGGGTTCGAATCCCCAAGTACCTTGCCGGGTTAGAATCCCCATGTACATTCCCGGGTTAAAATCCCCATGATCATACATGGATTAGTATTCCCATGAAAATTCCCAGATTTAAATCCCCATGTACATTCCCGGGTTAGAATCCCCATGTACATTCCCGGGTTAGAATCCCAATGTACCTTCCTGGGTTATAATCCTCATGTACATTCCCGGATTAGTGTCCACATGTACATTACCAGGGTTAGACTCCCCATGTACATTCCCAGGGTTAGAATCCGCATGTACATTCCCGGGTTAGAATCCCGATGTACATTCCCGGATTCGAATCCCCATGTACATTCCCAGGTTAGTATCCCCATGTACATTCCCAGGGTGAGAATCCCCATATACATTCCCAAGGTTAGAATCCCCATGCACGTTCATGGGTTAGAATCCCCATGTACATTCCCGGGTTGGAATCCCGATGTACATTCCCAATGCAACCCCTTGTACATTCCCGGGTTAGAATCCCCATGTACAGTCCAGGGTTAGAATCCCCATGTACAATCCAGGGTTAGTATACCCATGTACATTCCCGGTTTAAATCCCCATGTACATTCCCGGGTTAGAATACACATGTACATTCCCGGGTTGAAATCCCCATATATATTCCCGGGTTAGAATCCCCATATACATTTCAAGGTTTATAATCCCCATGTACATTCCCACGGTTAGAATCCCCAAGTACATTCCCAGGGTTAGAATCCCCATGTACATTCCTGGGTTAGAATCCCCATGTACGTTCCTGCTTTAGAATCCCCATGTACATTCCCGGGGTAGTATCACCATGTACATTCCCAATGTTAGAATCCCCATGTACATTCCCGTGTTAGAATCCCCATGATCATTCCTGGATTAGAATTCCCATGAAAATTCCCAGATTTAAATCCCCATGTACATTCGCGGGTTAGAATCCCCATGTACATTCCCGGGTTAGAATCCCCATGTACGTTCCTGGGTTAGAATCCCCATGTACATTCCCGGGTTAGTGTCCACATGTACATTACCAGGGTTAGACTCCTCATGTACATTCCCAGGGTTAGAATCCGCATGTACATTTCCGGGTTAGAATCCCGATGTACATTCCCGGGTTAGAATCCCCATGTACATTCCCGGGTTAGTATCCCCATGTACATTCCCAAGGTTAGACTATTCATGTACATTCCTAGGGTTAGAATCACCATGTACATTCCCAGGGTTAGAATCCCAATGTTCATTCCCAGGTTTAGAATTCCCATGTACATTCCCGGGTTAGAATCCCCATGTACATTCCCGGGTTAGAATCCCCATGTACATTTCCAGGGTTAGAATTCCCATGTACATTCCCGGGTTAGAATCCCCATGTACTTTCCCGGGTTAGAATCCCCATGTACATTCCAGGGTTAGAATTCCCATCTACATCCCCTGGTTAGAATCCCCATGTACCTTCCCGGGTTAGAATCCCCATGATCATTCCTGGGTTAATATACCCATGAAAATTCCCAGGTTTGAATGTCCATGTACGTTCCTGGGTTAGAATCCCCATGTACATTCCCGGGTTAGTATCCCCATGTACATTCCCAGGGTTAGACTATTCATGTACATTCCCAGGGTTAGAATCACCATGTACATTCCCAGGGTTAGAATCCCAATGTTCATTCCCAGGTTTAGAATTCCCATGTACATTCACGGGTTGAATCCCCATGCACATTCCCGGGTTAGAATCCCCATGTACATTCCCGGGTTAGAATCCCCATGTACATTCCCGGGTTAGAATCCCCAAATATATTGCCAGGGTTAGAATCGACATGTACATTCCCGGGTTAGAATCCCCATGTACATTCACAGGGTTAGAATCTCCAAGTACATTCCCAGGGTTAGAATCCCCATGTACATTCCCGGCTTAGAATCCCCATGAACATTCCTGGGTTAGAATCCCCATGTACGTTCCTGCGTTAGAATCTCCATGTACATTCCCGGGGTAGTATCCCCATGTACATTCCCAGGGTTAGACTCCCCATGTACATTCCCAAGGTTAGAATCCCCATGTACATTCCCAGGGATGATAACCCCATGTTCATTCCCAGGTTTAGAATTCCCATGTACATTCCCGGGTTAGAATCAACATGTACCTTCCCGGGTTCAAATCCCCAAGTACCTTGCCGGGTTAGAATCCCCATGTACATTCCCGGGTTAGAATCCCCATGATCATTCTTGGATTAGTATTCCCATGAAAATTCCCAGATTTAAATCCCCATGTACATTCCCGGGTTAGAATCCCCATGTACATTCCAGGGTTAGAATCCCCATGTACATCCCCGGGTTAGAATCCCCATGTACCTTCCAGGGTTAGAATCCACATTATCAATCCTGGGTTAATATACCCATGAATATTCCCAGGTTTGAATGTCCATGTACATTCCCGGGTTAGAATCCCCATGTACATTCCCGGGTTAGAATCCCCATGTACATTCCCGGGTTAGAATCCCCATGATCATTCCTGGATTAGTAATCCCATGAAAATTCCCAGATTTAAATCCCCATGTACATTCCCGGGTTAGAATCCCCATGTACATTCCCGGATTAGAATCCCCATGCACATTCCCGGGTTGGAATCCCCATGTACATTCCCAGAGTTAGAATTCCCATGTACATTGCCAGGGTTAGAATCCCTATGTACATTCCCAGGGTTAGAATTCCCATGTACATTCCCGGGTTAGAATCCCCATGTACTTTCCCGGGTTAGAATCCCCATGTACATTCCAGGGTTAGAATCCCCATGGACATCCCCGGGTTAGAATCCCCATGTACCTTCCAGGGTTAGAATCCCCATGATCAATCCTGGGTTAATATACCCATGAAAATTCCCAGGTTTGAATGTCCATGTACATTCCCGGGTTAGAATCCCCATGTACATTCCCGGGTTAGATTCCCCATGTACGTTCCTGCGTTAGAATCCCGATGTACATTCCCGGGTTAGTATCCCCATGTACATTCCCAGGGTTAGACTATTCATGTACATTCCTAGGGCTAGAATCACCATGTACATTCCCAGGGTTAGAATCCCAATGTTCATTCCCAGGTTTAGAATTCCCATGTACATTCCCGGGTTAGAATCCCCATGTACCTTCCTGGGTTAGAATCCCCATGTACATTCCCAGGTTAGAATCCCCATATACATTCCCGGGTTGAATCCCCATGCACATTCCCGGGTTAGAATCCCCATGTACATTCCCGGGTTAGAATCCCCATGTACATTCCCGGGTTAGAATCCCCAAATACATTGCCAGGGTTAGAATCCACATGTACATTCCCGGGTTAGAATCCCCATGTACATTCACAGGGTTAGAATCTCCAAGTACATTCCCAGGGTTAGAAACCCCATGTACATTCCCGGCTTAGAATACCCATGTACATTCCTGGGTTAGAATCCCCATGTACGTTCCTGCATTAGAATCTCCATGTACATTCCCGGGGTAGTATCCCCATGTACATTCCCAGGGTTAGACTCCCAATGTACATTCCCAAGGTTAGAATCCCCATGTACATTCCCAGGGATGGAATCCCCATGTTCATTCCCAGGTTTAGAATTCCCATGTACATTCCCGGGTTAGAATCAATATGTACCTTCCCGGGTTCGAATCCCCAAGTACCTTGCCGGGTTAGAATCCCCATGTACATTCCCGGGTTAAAATCCCCATGATCATACATGGATTAGTATTCCCATGAAAATTCCCAGATTTAAATCCCCATGTACATTCCCGGGTTAGAATCCCCATGTACATTCCCGGGTTAGAATCCCAATGTACCTTCCTGGGTTATAATCCTCATGTACATTCCCGGATTAGTGTCCACATGTACATTACCAGGGTTAGACTCCCCATGTACATTCCCAGGGTTAGAATCCGCATGTACATTCCCGGGTTAGAATCCCGATGTACATTCCCGGATTCGAATCCCCATGTACATTCCCAGGTTAGTATCCCCATGTACATTCCCAGGGTGAGAATCCCCATATACATTCCCAAGGTTAGAATCCCCATGCACGTTCATGGGTTAGAATCCCCATGTACATTCCCGGGTTGGAATCCCGATGTACATTCCCAATGCAACCCCTTGTACATTCCCGGGTTAGAATCCCCATGTACAGTCCAGGGTTAGAATCCCCATGTACAATCCAGGGTTAGTATACCCATGTACATTCCCGGTTTAAATCCCCATGTACATTCCCGGGTTAGAATACACATGTACATTCCCGGGTTGAAATCCCCATATATATTCCCGGGTTAGAATCCCCATATACATTTCAAGGTTTATAATCCCCATGTACATTCCCACGGTTAGAATCCCCAAGTACATTCCCAGGGTTAGAATCCCCATGTACATTCCTGGGTTAGAATCCCCATGTACGTTCCTGCTTTAGAATCCCCATGTACATTCCCGGGGTAGTATCACCATGTACATTCCCAATGTTAGAATCCCCATGTACATTCCCGTGTTAGAATCCCCATGATCATTCCTGGATTAGAATTCCCATGAAAATTCCCAGATTTAAATCCCCATGTACATTCGCGGGTTAGAATCCCCATGTACATTCCCGGGTTAGAATCCCCATGTACGTTCCTGGGTTAGAATCCCCATGTACATTCCCGGGTTAGTGTCCACATGTACATTACCAGGGTTAGACTCCTCATGTACATTCCCAGGGTTAGAATCCGCATGTACATTTCCGGGTTAGAATCCCGATGTACATTCCCGGGTTAGAATCCCCATGTACATTCCCGGGTTAGTATCCCCATGTACATTCCCAAGGTTAGACTATTCATGTACATTCCTAGGGTTAGAATCACCATGTACATTCCCAGGGTTAGAATCCCAATGTTCATTCCCAGGTTTAGAATTCCCATGTACATTCCCGGGTTAGAATCCCCATGTACATTCCCGGGTTAGAATCCCCATGTACATTTCCAGGGTTAGAATTCCCATGTACATTCCCGGGTTAGAATCCCCATGTACTTTCCCGGGTTAGAATCCCCATGTACATTCCAGGGTTAGAATTCCCATCTACATCCCCTGGTTAGAATCCCCATGTACCTTCCCGGGTTAGAATCCCCATGATCATTCCTGGGTTAATATACCCATGAAAATTCCCAGGTTTGAATGTCCATGTACGTTCCTGGGTTAGAATCCCCATGTACATTCCCGGGTTAGTATCCCCATGTACATTCCCAGGGTTAGACTATTCATGTACATTCCCAGGGTTAGAATCACCATGTACATTCCCAGGGTTAGAATCCCAATGTTCATTCCCAGGTTTAGAATTCCCATGTACATTCACGGGTTGAATCCCCATGCACATTCCCGGGTTAGAATCCCCATGTACATTCCCGGGTTAGAATCCCCATGTACATTCCCGGGTTAGAATCCCCAAATATATTGCCAGGGTTAGAATCGACATGTACATTCCCGGGTTAGAATCCCCATGTACATTCACAGGGTTAGAATCTCCAAGTACATTCCCAGGGTTAGAATCCCCATGTACATTCCCGGCTTAGAATCCCCATGAACATTCCTGGGTTAGAATCCCCATGTACGTTCCTGCGTTAGAATCTCCATGTACATTCCCGGGGTAGTATCCCCATGTACATTCCCAGGGTTAGACTCCCCATGTACATTCCCAAGGTTAGAATCCCCATGTACATTCCCAGGGATGATAACCCCATGTTCATTCCCAGGTTTAGAATTCCCATGTACATTCCCGGGTTAGAATCAACATGTACCTTCCCGGGTTCAAATCCCCAAGTACCTTGCCGGGTTAGAATCCCCATGTACATTCCCGGGTTAGAATCCCCATGATCATTCTTGGATTAGTATTCCCATGAAAATTCCCAGATTTAAATCCCCATGTACATTCCCGGGTTAGAATCCCCATGTACATTCCAGGGTTAGAATCCCCATGCACATCCCCGGGTTAGAATCCCCATGTACCTTCCAGGGTTAGAATCCACATTATCAATCCTGGGTTAATATACCCATGAATATTCCCAGGTTTGAATGTCCATGTACATTCCCGGGTTAGAATCCCCATGTACATTCCCGGGTTAGATTCCCCATGTACGTTCCTGGGTTAGAATCTCCATGTACATTCCCGGGTTAGTATCCCCATGTACATTCCCGGGTTAGAATGCCAATGTACATTCCCAGGGTTAGAATCCCCATGTACATTCTCAGGGTTAGAATTCCCATGTACATTCTCGGGTTAGTATCCCCATGTACCTTCCTGGGTTAGAATCCCCATGTACATTCCCAGGTTAGAATCCCCATATACATTCCCGGGTTGAATCCCCATGCACATTCCCGGGTTAGAATCCCCATGTACATTCCCGGGTTAGAATCCCCATGTACATTCCCGGGTTAAAATCCCCAAATACATTGCCAGGGTTAGAATCCACATGTACATTCCCGGGTTAGAATCCCCATGTACATTCACAGGGTTAGAATCTCCAAGTACATTCCCAGGGTTAGAATCCCCATGTACATTCCCGGCTTAGAATCCCCATGTACATTCCTGGGTTAGAATCCCCATGTACATTCCCGGGTTAGAATCCCCATGTACATTCCCGGGTTAGAATCCCCAAATACATTGCCAGGGTTAGAATCCACATGTACATTCCCGGGTTAGAATCTCCATGTACATTCACAGGGTTAGAATCTCCATGTACATTCCCAGGGTTAGAATCCCCATGTACATTCCCGGCTTAGAATCCCCATGTACATTCCTGGGTTAGAATCCCCATGTACGTTCCTGCGTTAGAATCTCCATGTACATTCCCGGGGTAGTATCCCCATGTACATTCCCAGGGTTAGACTCCCCATGTACATTCCCAAGGTTAGAATTCCCATGTACATTCCCAGGGATGGAATCCCCATGTTCATTCCCAGGTTTAGAATTCCCATGTACATTCCCGGGTTAGAATCAACATGTACCTTCCCGGGTTCGAATCCCCAAGTACCTTGCCGGGTTAGAATCGCAATGTACATTCCCGGGTTAGAATCCCCATGATCATTCCTGGATTAGTATTCCCATGAAAATTCCCAGATTTAAATCCCCATGTACATTCCCAGGTTAGAATCCCCATGTACATTCCCGGATTAGAATCCCCATGCACATTCCCGGGTTGGAATCCCCATGTACATTCCCAGAGTTAGAATTCCCATGTACATTGCCAGGGTCAGAATCCCTATGTACATTCCCAGGGTTAGAATTCCCATGTACATTCCCGGGTTAGAATCCCCATGTACTTTCCTGGGTTAGAATCCCCATGTACATTCCAGGGTTAGAATCCCCATGTACATCCCCGGGTTAGAATCCCCATGTACCTTCCAGGGTTAGAATCCCCATGATCAATCCTGGGTTAATATACCCATGAAAATTCCCAGGTTTGAATGTCCATGTACATTCCCGGGTTAGAATTCCCATGTACATTCCCGGGTTAGAATCCCCATGTACTTTCCTGGGTTAGAATCCCCATGTACATTCCAGGGTTAGAATCCCCATGTACATCCCCGGGTTAGAATCCCCATGTACCTTCCAGGGTTAGAATCCCCATGATCAATCCTGGGATAATATACCCATGAAAATTCCCAGGTTTGAATGACCATGTACATTCCCGGGTTAGAATCCCCATGTACATTCCCAGGGTTAGACTATTCATGTACATTCCTAGGGTTAGAATCACCATGTAAATTCCCAGGTTAGAATCAAAATGTTCATTCCCAGGTTTAGAATTCCCATGTACATTCCCGGGTTAGAATCCCCATGTACCTTCCTGGGTTAGAATCCCCATGTACATTCCCAGGTTAGAATCCCCATATACATTCCCGGGTTGAATCCCCATGCACATTCCCGGGTTAGAATTCCCATGTACATTCCCGGGTTAGAATCCCCATGTACATTCCCGAGTTAGAATTCCCAAATACATTGCCAGGGTTAGAATCCACATGTACATTCCCGGGTTAGAATCCCCATGTACATTCACAGGGTTAGAATCTCCAAGTACATTCCCAGGGTTAGAATCCCCATGTACATTCCCGGCTTAGAATCCCCATGTACATTCCTGGGTTAGAATCCCCATGTACGTTCCTGCGTTAGAATCTCCATGTACATTCCCGGGGTAGTATCCCCATGTACATTCCCAGGGTTAGACTCCCCATGTACATTCCCAAGGTTAGAATCCCCATGTACATTCCCAGGGATGGAACCCCCATGTTCATTCCCAGGTTTAGAATTCCCATGTACATTCCCGGGTTAGAATCAACATGTACCTTCCCGGGTTCGAATCCCCAAGTACCTTGCCGGGTTAGAATCCCCATGTACATTCCCGGGTTAGAATCCCCATGATCATTCCTGGATTAGTATTCCCATGAAAATTCCCAGATTTAAATCCCCATGTACATTCCCGGGTTAGAATCCCCATGTACATTCCCGGATTAGAATCCCCATGCACATTCCCGGGTTGGAATCCCCATGTATATTCCCAGAGTTAGAATTCCCATGTACATTGCCAGGGTTAGAATCCCAATGTACATTCCCAGGGTTAGAATTCCCATGTACATTCCCGGGTTAGAATCCCCATGTACTTTCCCGGGTTAGAATCCCCATGTACATTCCAGGGTTAGAATCCCCATGTACATCCCCGGGTTAGAATCCCCATGCACGTTCCTGGGTTAGAATCCCCATGTACATTCCCGGGTTGGAATCCCGATGTACATTCCCAAGTTTGCAACCCCTTGTACATTCCCGGGTTAGAATCCCCATGTACAGTCCAGGGTTAGAATCCCCATGTACATTCCAGGGTTAGTATACCCATGTACATTCCCGGTTTAAATCCCCATGTACATTCCCGGGTTAGAATACACATGTACATTCCCGGGTTGAAATCCCCATATACATTCCCGGGTTAGAATCCCCATATACATTTCAAGGGTTATAATCCCCATGTACATTCCCACGGTTAGAATCCGCACGTACATTCCCAGGGTTAGAAACCCCATATACATTCCCAGGCTTCGAGTCCCCATGTGCGCTCCTGGGTTAGAATCCACATGTACTTTCCCGGGTTAGAATCCCCAGGTACATTCCCGGGTAAGAATCCCCATGTACAATCCCGGGTTAGAAACCCCATTTATATACCCGGGTTAGAATCCCCATGTACATTCCCAGGGTTAGTATCCCCATGTACATTCCCGGGTTAGAATGCCCATGTACATTCTCGTGTTAGAATCCCCATGTACATTCCCGGGTTAGAATCCCCATGTACATTCCCCGGTTAATATCCCCATGAACATTCCTTGGGTTGGAATCCCCCATATACATTCCCAGGGTTAGAATCCCCATGTACATTCCCGGGTTAGAATCCCCATGTACATTCCCAGGTTAGAATCCCCAAGAAAGTTCCTGGGTTAGAATCCACATGTACATTCCCGGGATAGTATCCCCATGTACATTCAAAGGGTTAGATTCCCCATGTACATTCCTAGGGTTAGAATCCCCATGTAGATTCCAGGGTAGAAATCCCCATGTACATTCCCGTGTTACAATCGCCATGTACATTCCCGGGTTAGTATCCTCATGTACATTCCCACAGTTAGAATCCCCATGTACATTCCCAGGGTTAGAATCCCCATGTACATTCCCAGGGTTAGAATCCCCATGTACATTCCCAGGGTTAGAATCCCCATGTACATTCCCAGGGTTAGAATCCCCATGTACGTTTGCAGTTTAGAATCTCCATGTACATTCCCGGGTTAGAATCCCCATGTACATTCCCGGGTTAGTATCCCCATGTACATTCCCGGGTTAGAATGCCAATGTACATTCCCAGGGTTAGAATCCCCATGTACATTCTCAGGGTTAGAATCCCCATGTACATTCCCGGGTTAGAATCCCCATGTACATTCACAGGGTTAGAAGCTCCAAGTACATTCCCAGGGTTAGAATCCCCATGTACATTCCCGGCTTAGAATTCCCATTACATTCCCGGGTTAGAATCTCCATGTACCTTCCCGGGTTAAAATCCCCATGTACATTCTCGGGTTAGAATCCCCATGTACATTCCCGGGTTAGAATCCCCATGTACATTCCCGGGTTAGAAACTCCAAATATATTGCCAGGGTTAGAATCCACATGTACATTCCCGGGTTAGAATCCCCATGTACATTCCCAGGGTTAGAATCTCCAAGTACATTCCCAGGGTTAGAATCCCCAAGTACATTCCTGGCTTAGAATCCCCATGTACGTTCCTGCGTTAGAATCCCCATGTACATTCCCGGGGTAGTAACCCCGTGTACATTCCCAGGGTTAGACTCCCCATGTACATTCCCAGGGTTAGAATCCCCATGTACATTCCCAGGGTTAGAATCCCCATGTACATTCCCAGGGTTAGAATCCCCATGTACGTTTGCATTTTATAATCTCCATGTACATTCCCGGGTTAGAATCCCCATGTACATTCCCGGGTTAGTATGCCCATGTACATTCCCGGGTTAGAATGCCAATGTACATTCCCAGGGTTAGAATCCCCATGTACATTCTCAGGGTTAGAATCCACATGTACATTCCCGGGTTAGAATCCCCATGTACATTCCCAGGGTTAGAATCTCCAAGTACATTCCCAGGGTTAGAATCTCCAAGTACATTCCTGGCTTAGAATCCCCATGTACGTTCCTGCGTTAGAATCCCCATGTACATTCCCGGGGTAGTAACCCCGTGTACATTCCCAGGGTTAGACTCCCCATGTACATTCCCAGGGTTAGAATCCCCAAGTACATTCCCAGGGTTAGAATCCCCATGTACATTCCAGGCTTAGAATCCCCATGTACATTCCCGGGTTGAATCCCCATGTACCTTCCCGGGTTAGAATCCCCATGTACATTCCCGGGTTAGAATCCCCATGTATATTCCCGGGTTAGAATCCCCATGTACATTCCCGGGTTAGAATCCCCAAATACATTGCCAGGGTTAGAATCCACATGTACATTCCCGGGTTAGAATCCCCATGTACATTCACAGGGTTAGAATCTCCAAGTACATTCCCAGGGATGGAATCCCCATGTACATTCCCGGCTTAGAATCCCCATGTACATTCCTGGGTTAGAATCCCCATGTACGTTCCTGCTTTAGAATCCCCATGTACATTCCCGGGGTAGTATCACCATGTACATTCCCAGGGTTAGAATCCCCATGTACATTCCCGTGTTAGAATCCCCATGATCATTCCTGGATTAGAATTCCCATGAAAATTCCCAGATTTAAATCCCCATGTACATTCGCGGGTTAGAATCCCCATGTACATTCCCGGGTTAGAATCCCCATGTACGTTCCTGGGTTAGAATCCCCATGTACATTCCCGGGTTAGTGTCGACATGTACATTACCAGGGTTAGACTTCCCATGTACATTCCCAGGGTTAGAATCCGCATGTACATTTCCGGGTTAGAATCCCGATGTACATTCCCGGGTTAGAATCCCCATGTACATTCCCGGGTTAGTATCCCCATGTACATTCCCAGGGTTAGACTATTCATGTACATTCCTAGGGTTAGAATCACCATGTACATTCCCAGGGTTAGAATCCCAATGTTCATTCCCAGGTTTAGAATTCCCATGTACATTCCCGGGTTAGAATCCCCATGTACATTCCCGGGTTAGAATCCCCATGTACATTCCCGGGTTAGAATCCCCAAATACATTGCCAGGGTTAGAATCCACATGTACATTCCCGGGTTAGAATCCCCATGTACATTCACAGGGTTAGAATCTCCAAGTACATTCCCAAGGATGGAATCCCCATGTACATTCCCGGCTTAGAATCCCCATGTACATTCCTGGGTTAGAATCCCCATGTACGTTCCTGCTTTAGAATCCCCATGTACATTCCTGGGGTAGTATCACCATGTACATTCCCAGGGTTAGAATCCCCATGTACATTCCCGTGTTAGAATCTCCATGATCATTCCTGGATTAGAATTCCCATGAAAATTCACAGATTTAAATCCCCATGTACATTCGCGGGTTAGAATCCCCATGTACATTCCCGGGTTAGAATCCCCATGTACGTTCCTGGGTTAGAATCCCCATGTACATTCCCGGGTTAGTGTCGACATGTACATTACCAGGGTTAGACTCCCCATGTACATTCCCAGGATTAGAATCCGCATGTACATTTCCGGGTTAGAATCCCGATGTACATTCCCGGGTTAGAATCCCCATGTACATTCCCGGGTTAGTATCCCCATGTACATTCCCAGGGTTAGACTATTCATGTACATTCCTAGGTTTAGAATCACCATGTACATTCCCAGGGTTAGAATCCCAATGTTCATTCCCAGGTTTAGAATTCCCATGTACATTCCCGGGTTAGAATCCCCATGTACATTCCCGGGTTAGAATCCCCATGTACATTCCCGGATTAGAATCCCCATGCACATTCCCGGGTTGGAATCCCCATGTACATTCGCAGAGTTAGAATTCCCATGTACATTGCCAGGGTTAGAATCCCTATGTACATTCCCAGGGTTAGAATTCCCATGTACATTCCCGGGTTAGAATCCCCATGTACTTTCCCGGGTTAGAATCCCCATGTACATTCCAGGGTTAGAATCCCCATGTATATCCCCGGGTTAGAATCCCCATGTACCTTCCCGGGTTAGAATCCCCATGATCATTCCTGGGTTAATATACCCATGAAAATTCCCAGGTTTGAATGTCCATGTACATTCCCAGGGTTAGAATTCCCATCTACATTCCCGGGTTAGAATCCCCATGTACTTTCCTGGGTTAGAATCCCCATGTACATTCCAGGGTTAGAATCCCCATGTACATCCCCGGGTTAGAATCCCCATGTACCTTCCAGGGTTAGAATCCCCATGATCAATCCTGGGTTAATATACCCATGAAAATTCCCAGGTTTGAATATCCATGTACATTCCCGGGTTAGAATCCCCATGTACATTCCCGGGTTAGATTCCCCATGTACGTTCCTGGGTTAGAATCCCCATGTACATTCCCGGGTTAGTATCCCCATGTACATTCCCAGGGTTAGACTATTCATGTACATTCCTAGGGTTAGAATCACCATGTAAATTCCCAGGGTTAGAATCAAAATGTTCATTCCCAGGTTTAGAATTCCCATGTACATTCCCGGGTTAGAATCCCCATGTACCTTCCTGGGTTAGAATCCCCATGTACATTCCCAGGTTAGAATCCCCATATACATTCCCGGGTTGAATCCCCATGCACATTCCCGGGTTAGAATTCCCATGTACATTCCCGGGTTAGAATCCCCATGTACATTCCCAGGTTAGAATTCCCAAATACATTGCCAGGGTTAGAATCCACATGTACATTCCCGGGTTAGAATCCCCATGTACATTCACAGGGTTAGAATCTCCAAGTACATTCCCAGGGTTAAAATCCCCATGTACATTCCCGGCTTAGAATCCCCATGTACATTCCTGGGTTAGAATCCCCATGTACGTTCCTGCGTTAGAATCTCCATGTACATTCCCGGGGTAGTATCCCCATGTACATTCCCAGGGTTAGACTCCCCATGTACATTCCCAAGGTTAGAATCCCCATGTACATTCCCAGGGATGGAATCCCCATGTTCATTCCCAGGTTTAGAATTCCCATGTACATTCCCGGGTTAGAATCAACATGTACCTTCCCGGGTTCGAATCCCCAAGTACCTTGCCGGGTTAGAATCCCCATGTACATTCCCGGGTTAGAATCCCCATGATCATTCCTGGATTAGTATTCCCATGAAAATTCCCAGATTTAAATCCCCATGTACATTCCCGGGTTAGAATCCCCATGTACATTCCCGGATTAGAATCCCCATGCACATTCCCGGGTTGGAATCCCCATGTACATTCCCAGAGTTAGAATTCCCATGTACATTGCCAGGGTTAGAATCCCAATGTACATACCCAGGCTTAGAATTCCCATGTACATTCCCGGGTTAGAATCCCTATGTACTTTCCCGGGTTAGAATCCCATGTACATTCCAGGGTTAGAATCCCCATGTACATCCCCGGGTTAGAATCCCCATGCACGTTCCTGGGTTAGAATCCCCATGTACATTCCCGGGTTGGAATCCCGATGTATATTCCCAAGTTTGCAACCCCTTGTACATTCCCGGGTTAGAATCCCCATGTACAGTCCAGGGTTAGAATCCCCATGTACATTCCAGGGTTAGTATACCCATGTACATTCCCGGTTTAAATCTCCATGTACATTCCCGGGTTAGAATACACATGTACATTCCCGGGTTGAAATCCCCATATACATTCCCGGGTTAGAATCCCCATATACATTTCAAGGGTTATAATCCCCATGTACATTCCCACGGTTAGAATCCGCACGTACATTCCCAGGGTTAGAAACCCCATATACATTCCCAGGCTTCGAGTCCCCATGTGCGCTCCTGGGTTAGAATCCACATGTACTTTCCCGGGTTAGAATCCCCAGGTACATTCCCGGGTAAGAATCCCCATGTACAATCCCGGGTTAGAAACCCCATTTATATACCCGGGTTAGAATCCCCATGTACATTCCCAGGGTTAGTATCCCCATGTACATTCCCGGGTTAGAATGCCCATGTACATTCTCGTGTTAGAATCCCCATGTACATTCCCGGGTTAGAATCCCCATGTACATTCCCCGGTTAGTATCCCCATGAACATTCCTTGGGTTGGAATCCCCCATATACATTCCCAGGGTTAGAATCCCCATGTACATTCCCGGGTTAGAATCCCCATGTACATTCCCAGGTTAGAATCCCCAAGAAAGTTCCTGGGTTAGAATCCACATGTACATTCCCGGGATAGTATCCCCATGTACATTCAAAGGGTTAGATTCCCCATGTACATTCCTAGGGTTAGAATCCCCATGTAGATTCCCGGGTAGAAATCCCCATGTACATTCCCGTGTTACAATCGCCATGTACATTCCCGGGTTAGTATCCCCATGTACATTCCCACGGTTAGAATCCCCATGTACATTCCCAGGGTTAGAATCCCCATGTACATTCCCAGGGTTAGAATCCCCATGTACATTCCCAGGGTTAGAATCCCCATGTACATTCCCAGGGTTAGAATCCCCATGTACGTTTGCAGTTTAGAATCTCCATGTACATTCCCGGGTTAGAATCCCCATGTACATTCCCGGGTTAGTATCCCCATGTACATTCCCGGGTTAGAATGCCAATGTACATTCCCAGGGTTAGAATCCCCATGTACATTCTCAGGGTTAGAATCCCCATGTACATTCCCGGGTTAGAATCCCCATGTACATTCACGGGTTAGAATCCCAAATACATTGCCAGGGTTAGAATCCACATGTAAATTCCCGGGTTAGAATCCCCATGTACATTCACAGGGTTAGAATCTCCAAGTACATTCCCAGGGTTAGAATCCCCATGTACATTCCCGGCTTAGAATCCCCATGTACATTCCTGGGTTAGAATCCCCATGTACATGCCTGCGTTAGAATCCCCATGTACATTCCAGGGGTAGTAGCCCCATGTACATTCCAAGGGTTAGACTCCCCATGTACATTCCCAAGGTTAGAATCCCCATGTACATTCCCAGGGATGGAATCACCATGTTCATTCCCAGGTTTAGAATTCCCATGTACATTCCCGGGTTAGAATCAACATGTGTCTTCCCGGGTTCGAATCCCCAAGTACCTTGCCGGGTTAGAATCCCCATGTACATTCCCGGGTTAGAATTCCCATGATCATTCCTGGATTAGTATTCCCATGAAAATTCCCAGATTTAAATCCCCATGTACATTCCCGGGTTAGAATCCCCATGTACATTCCCGGGTTAGAATCCCCATGTACGTTCCTGGGTTAGAATCCCCATGTACATTCCCGGGTTAGTATCCCCATGTACATTCCCAGGGTGAGAATCCCCATATACATTCCCAAGGTTAGAATCCCCATGTACGTTCCTGGGTTAGAATCCCCATGTACATTCCCGGGTTGGAATCCCGATGTACATTCCCAAGTTTGCAACCCCTTGTACATTTCCGGGTTAGAATCCCCATGTACAGTCCAGGGTTAGAATCCCCATGTACATTCCAGGGTTAGTATACCCATGTACATTCCCGGTTTAAATCCCCATGTACATTCCCGGGTTAGAATACACATGTACATTCCCGGGTTGAAATCCCCATATACATTCCCGGGTTAGAATCCCCATATACATTTCAAGAGTTATAATCCCCATGTACATTCCCACGGTTAGAATCCGCACGTACATTCCCAGGGTTAGAAACCCCATGTACATTCCCAGGCTTCGAGTCCCCATGTGCACTCCTGGGTTAGAATCCACATGTAATTTCCCAGGTTAGAATCCCAAGGTACATACCCGGATTAGAATCCCCATGCACATTCCCGGGTTGGAATCCCCATGTACATTCCCAGAGTTAGAATTCCCATGTACATTGCCAGGGTTAGAATCCCTATATACATTCCCAGGGTTAGAATTCCCATGTACATTCCCGGGTTAGAATCCCCATGTACTTCCCCGGGTTAGAATCCCCATGTACATTCCAGGGTTAGAATCCCCATGTACATCCCCGGGTTAGAATCCCCATGTACCTTCCCGGGTTAGAATCCCCATGATCATTCCTGGGTTAATATACCCATGAAAATTCCCAGGTTTGAATGTCCATGTACATTCCCGGGTTAGAATCCCCATGTACATTGCAGGGTTAGTATACCCATGTACATTACCGGGTTAGAATCCCCATGTACATTCCCGGGTTAGAATCCCCATGTACATTCCCGGATTAGAATCCCCATGCACATTCCCGGGTTGGAATCCCCATGTACATTCGCAGAGTTAGAATTCCCATGTACATTGCCAGGGTTAGAATCCCTATGTACATTCCCAGGGTTAGAATTCCCATGTACATTCCCGGGTTAGAATCCCCATGTACTTCCCCGGGTTAGAATCCCCATGTACATTCCAGGGTTAGAATCCCCATGTACATCCCCGGGTTAGAATCCCCATGTACTTTCCCGGGTTAGAATCCACATGATCATTCCTGGGTTAATATACCCATGTAAATTCCCAGGTTTGAATGTCCATGTACATTCCCGGGTTAGAATCCCCATGTACATTCCCGGGTTAGATTCCCCATGTACGTTCCTGGGTTAGAATCCCCATGTACATTCCCAGGGTTAGAATCCCAATGTTCATTCCCAGGTTTAGAATTCCCATGTACATTCCCGGGTTAGAATCCCCATGTACATTCCCGGGTTAGATTCCCCATGTACGTTCCTGGGTTAGAATCCCCATGTACATTCCCGGGTTTGTATCCCCATGTACATTCCCAGGGTTAGACTATTCATGTACATTCCTAGGGTTAGAATCACCATGTACATTCCCAGGGTTAGAATCCCAATGTTCATTCCCAGGTTTAGAATTCCCATGTACATTCCCGGGTTAGAATCCCCATGTACATTCCCGGGTTAGAATCCCCATGTACATTCCCGGATTAGAATCCCCATGCACATTCCCGGGTTGGAATCCCCATGTACATTCGCAGAGTTAGAATTCCCATGTACATTGCCAGGGTTAGAATCCCTATGTACATTCCCAGGGTTAGAATTCCCATGTACATTCCCGGGTTAGAATCCCCATGTACTTTCCCGGGTTAGAATCCCCATGTACATTCCAGGGTTAGAATCCCCATGTACATCCCCGGGTTAGAATCCCCATGTACCTTCCCGGGTTAGAATCCCCATGATCATTCCTGGGTTAATATACCCATGAAAATTCCCAGGTTTGAATGTCCATGTACATTCCCGGGTTAGAATCCCCATGTACATTCCCGGGTTAGATTCCCCATGTACGTTCCTGGGTTAGAATCCCCATGTACATTCCCGGGTTAGATTCCCCATGTACGTTCCTGGGTTAGTATCCCCATGTACATTCCCGGGTTAGTATCCCCATGTACATTCCCAGGGTTAGACTATTCATGTACATTCCTAGGGTTAGAATCACCATGTACATTCCCAGGGTTAGAATCCCAATGTTCATTCCCAGGTTTAGAATTCCCATGTACATTCCCGGGTTAGAATCCCCATGTACCTTCCCGGGTTAGAATCCCCATGTACATTCCCAGGTTAGAATCCCCATATACATTCCCGGGTTGAATCCCCATGCACATTCCCGGGTTAGAATCCCCATGTACATTCCCGGGTTAGAATCCCCATGTACATTCCCGGGTTAGAATCCCCAAATACATTGCCAGGGTTAGAATCCACATGTACATTCCCGGGTTAGAATCCCCATGTACATTCCCGGCTTAGAATCCCCATGTACATTCCTGGGTTAGAATCCCCATGTACGTTCCTGCGTTAGAATCTCCATGTACATTCCCGGGGTAGTATCCCCATGTACATTCCCAGGGTTAGACTCCCCATGTACATTCCGAAGGTTAGAATCCCCATGTACATTCCCGGATTAGAATCCCCATGCACATTCCCGGGTTGGAATCCCCATGTACATTCCCAGAGTTAGAATTCCCATGTACATTGCCAGGGTTAGAATCCCTATGTACATTCCCAGGGTTAGAATTCCCATGTACATTCCCGGGTTAGAACCCCATGTACTTTCCCGGGTTAGAATCCCCATGTACATTCCAGGGTTAGAATCCCCATGTACATCCCCGGGTTAGAATCCCCATGTACCTTCCAGGGTTAGAATCCCCATGATCAATCCTGGGTTAATATACCCATGAAAATTCCCAGGTTTGAATGTCCATGTACATTCCCGGGTTAGAATCCCCAATACATTCCCGGGTTAGATTCCCCATGTACGTTCCTGGGTTAGAATCCCCATGTACATTCCCGGGTTAGTATCCCCATGTACATTCCCAGGGTTAGACTATTCATGTACATTCCTAGGGTTAGAATCACCATGTACATTCCCAGGGTTAGAATCCCAATGTTCATTCCCAGGTTTAGAATTCCCATGTACATTCCCGGGTTAGAATCCCCATGTACCTTCCTGGGTTAGAATCCCCATGTACATTCCCAGGTTAGAATCCCCATATACATTCCCGGGTTGAATCCCCATGCACATTCCCGGGTTAGAATCCCCATGTACATTCCCGGGTTAGAATCCTCATGTACATTCCCGGGTTAGAATCCCCAAATACATTGCCAGGGTTAGATTCCACATGTACAGTCCCGGGTTTAGAATCCCCATGTACAATCACAGGGTTAGAATCTCCATGTACATTCCAGGGTTAGAATCCCCATGTACATCCCCGGGTTAGAATCCCCATGTACCTTCCAGGGTTAGAATCCCCATGATCATTCCTGGGTTAATATACCCATGAAAATTCCCAGGTTTGAATGTCCATGTACATTCCCGGGTTAGAATCCCCATGTACATTCCCGGGTTAGATTCCCCATGTACGTTCCTGGGTTAGAATCCCCATGTACATTCCCGGGTTAGATTCCCCATGTACGTTCCTGGGTTAGTATCCCCATGTACATTCCCGGGTTAGTATCCCCATGTACATTCCCAGGGTTAGACTATTCATGTACATTCCTAGGGTTAGAATCACCATGTACATTCCCAGGGTTAGAATCCCAATGTTCATTCCCAGGTTTAGAATTCCCATGTACATTCCCGGGTTAGAATCCCCATGTACCTTCCCGGGTTAGAATCCCCATGTACATTCCCAGGTTAGAATCCCCATATACATTCCCGGGTTGAATCCCCATGCACATTCCCGGGTTAGAATCCCCATGTACATTCCCGGGTTAGAATCCCCATGTACATTCCCGGGTTAGAATCCCCAAATACATTGCCAGGGTTAGAATCCACATGTACATTCCCGGGTTAGAATCCCCATGTACATTCACAGGGTTAGAATCTCCAAGTACATTCCCAGGGTTAGAATCCCCATGTACATTCCCGGCTTAGAATCCCCATGTACATTCCTGGGTTAGAATCCCCATGTACGTTCCTGCGTTAGAATCTCCATGTACATTCCCGGGGTAGTATCCCCATGTACATTCCCAGGGTTAGACTCCCCATGTACATTCCGAAGGTTAGAATCCCCATGTACATTCCCGGATTAGAATCCCCATGCACATTCCCGGGTTGGAATCCCCATGTACATTCCCAGAGTTAGAATTCCCATGTACATTGCCAGGGTTAGAATCCCTATGTACATTCCCAGGGTTAGAATTCCCATGTACATTCCCGGGTTAGAACCCCATGTACTTTCCCGGGTTAGAATCCCCATGTACATTCCAGGGTTAGAATCCCCATGTACATCCCCGGGTTAGAATCCCCATGTACCTTCCAGGGTTAGAATCCCCATGATCAATCCTGGGTTAATATACCCATGAAAATTCCCAGGTTTGAATGTCCATGTACATTCCCGGGTTAGAATCCCCAATACATTCCCGGGGTAGATTCCCCATGTACGTTCCTGGGTTAGAATCCCCATGTACATTCCCGGGTTAGTATCCCCATGTACATTCCCAGGGTTAGACTATTCATGTACATTCCTAGGGTTAGAATCACCATGTACATTCCCAGGGTTAGAATCCCAATGTTCATTCCCAGGTTTAGAATTCCCATGTACATTCCCGGGTTAGAATCCCCATGTACCTTCCTGGGTTAGAATCCCCATGTACATTCCCAGGTTAGAATCCCCATATACATTCCCGGGTTGAATCCCCATGCACATTCCCGGGTTAGAATCCCCATGTACATTCCCGGGTTAGAATCCTCATGTACATTCCCGGGTTAGAATCCCCAAATACATTGCCAGGGTTAGATTCCACATGTACAGTCCCGGGTTTAGAATCCCCATGTACAATCACAGGGTTAGAATCTCCAAGTACATTCCCAGGGTTAGAATCCCCATGTACATTCCCGGCTTAGAATCCCCATGTACATTCCTGGGTTAGAATCCCCATGTACGTTCCTGCGTTAGAATCTCCATGTACATTCCCGGGGTAGTATCCCTATGTACATTCCCAGGGTTAGACTCCCCATGTACATTCCCAAGGTTAGAATCCCCATGTACATTCCCAGGGATGGAATCCCCATGTTCATTCCCAGGTTTAGAATTCCCATGTACATTCCCGGGTTAGAATCAACATGTACCTTCCCGGGTTCGAATCCCCAAGTACCTTGCCGGGTTAGAATCCCCATGTACATTCCCGGGTTAGAATCCCCATGATCATTCCTGGATTAGTAATCCCATGAAAATTCCTTGATTTAAATCCCCATGTACATTCCCGGGTTAGAATCCCCATGTACATTCCCGGATTAGAATCCCCATGCACATTCCCGGGTTGGAATCCCCATATACATTCCCAGAGTTAGAATTCCCATGTACATTGCCAGGGTTAGAATCCCTATGTACATTCCCAGGGTTAGAATTCCCATGTACATTCCCGGGTTAGAATCCCCATGTACTTTCCCGGGTTAGAATCCCCATGTACATTCCAGGGTTAGAATCCCCATGTACATCCCCGGGTTAGAATCCCCATGTACCTTCCAGGGTTAGAATCCCCATGATCAATCCTGGGTTAATATACCCATGAAAATTCCCAGGTTTGAATGTCCATGTACATTCCCGGGTTAGAATCCCCATGTACATTCCCGGGTTAGATTCCCAATGTACGTTCCTGGGTTAGAATCCCCATGTACATTCCCGGGTTAGTATCCCCATGTACATTCCCAGGGTTAGACTATTCATGTACATTCCTAGGGTTAGAATCACCATGTACATTCCCAGTGTTAGAATCCCAATGTTCATTCCCAGGTTTAGAATTCCCATGTACATTCCCGGGTTAGAATCCCCATGTACCTTCCCGGGTTAGAATCCCCATGTACATTCCCAGGTTAGAATCCCCATATACATTCCCGGGTTGAATCCCCATGCACATTCCCGGGTTAGAATCCCCATGTACATTCCCGGGTTAGAATCCCCATGTACATTCCCGGGTTAGAATCCCCAAATACATTGCCAGGGTTAGAATCCACATGTACATTCCCGGGTTAGAATCCCCATGTACATTCCCAGAGTTAGAATTCCCATGTACATTCCTGGGTTAGAATCCCCATGTACGTTCCTGCGTTAGAATCTCCATGTACATTCCCGGGGTAGTATCCCCATGTACATTCCCAGGGTTAGACTCCCCATGTACATTCCTGGGTTAGAATCCCCATGTACGTTCCTGCGTTAGAATCTCCATGTACATTCCCGGGGTAGTATCCCCATGTACATTCCCAGGGTTAGACTCCCCATGTACATTCCCAAGGTTAGAATCCCCATGTACATTCCCAGGGATGGAATCCCCATGTTCATTCCCAGGTTTAGAATTCCCATGTACATTCCCGGGTTAGAATCAACATGTACCTTCCCGGGTTCGAATCCCCAAGTACCTTGCCGGGTTAGAATCCCCATGTACATTCCCGGGTTAGAATCCCCATGATCATTCCTGGATTAGTAATCCCATGAAAATTCCCAGATTTAAATCCCCATGTACATTCCCGGGTTAGAATCCCCATGTACATTCCCGGATTAGAATCCCCATGCACATTCCCGGGTTGGAATCCCCATGTACATTCCCAGAGTTAGAATTCCCATGTACATTGCCAGGGTTAGAATCCCTATGTACATTCCCAGGGTTAGAATTCCCATGTACATTCCCGGGTTAGAATCCCCATGTACTTTCCCGGGTTAGAATCCCCATGTACATTCCAGGGTTAGAATCCCCATGTACATCCCCGGGTTAGAATCCCCATGTACCTTCCAGGGTTAGAATCCCCATGATCAATCCTGGGTTAATATACCCATGAAAATTCCCAGGTTTGAATGTCCATGTACATTCCCGGGTTAGAATCCCCATGTACATTCCCGGGTTAGATTCCCCATGTACGTTCCTGGGTTAGAATCCCGATGTACATTCCCGGGTTAGTATCCCCATGTACATTCCCAGGGTTAGACTATTCATGTACATTCCTAGGGCTAGAATCACCATGTACATTCCCAGGGTTAGAATCCCAATGTTCATTCCCAGGTTTAGAATTCCCATGTACATTCCCGGGTTAGAATCCCCATGTACCTTCCTGGGTTAGAATCCCCATGTACATTCCCAGGTTAGAATCCCCATATACATTCCCGGGTTGAATCCCCATGCACATTCCCGGGTTAGAATCCCCATGTACATTCCCGGGTTAGAATCCCCATGTACATTCCCGGGTTAGAATCCCCAAATACATTGCCAGGGTTAGAATCCACATGTACATTCCCGGGTTAGAATCCCCATGTACATTCACAGGGTTAGAATCTCCAAGTACATTCCCAGGGTTAGAATCCCCATGTACATTCCCGGCTTAGAATACCCATGTACATTCCTGGGTTAGAATCCCCATGTACGTTCCTGCATTAGAATCTCCATGTACATTCCCGGGGTAGTATCCCCATGTACATTCCCAGGGTTAGACTCCCAATGTACATTCCCAAGGTTAGAATCCCCATGTACATTCCCAGGGATGGAATCCCCATGTTCATTCCCAGGTTTAGAATTCCCATGTACATTCCCGGGTTAGAATCAATATGTACCTTCCCGGGTTCGAATCCCCAAGTACCTTGCCGGGTTAGAATCCCCATGTACATTCCCGGGTTAAAATCCCCATGATCATACATGGATTAGTATTCCCATGAAAATTCCCAGATTTAAATCCCCATGTACATTCCCGGGTTAGAATCCCCATGTACATTCCCGGGTTAGAATCCCAATGTACCTTCCTGGGTTAGAATCCTCATGTACATTCCCGGATTAGTGTCCACATGTACATTACCTGGGTTAGACTCCCCATGTACATTCCCAGGGTTAGAATCCGCATGTACATTCCCGGGTTAGAATCCCGATGTACATTCCCGGATTCGAATCCCCATGTACATTCCCAGGTTAGTATCCCCATGTACATTCCCAGGGTGAGAATCCCCATATACATTCCCAAGGTTAGAATCCCCATGCACGTTCCTGGGTTAGAATCCCCATGTACATTCCCGGGTTGGAATCGCGATGTACATTCCCAATGCAACCCCTTGTACATTCCCGGGTTAGAATCCCCATGTACAGTCCAGGGTTAGAATCCCCATGTACAATCCAGGGTTAGTATACCCATGTACATTCCCGGTTTAAATCCCCATGTACATTCCCGGGTTAGAATACACATGTACATTCCCGGGTTGAAATCCCCATATATATTCCCGGGTTAGAATCCCCATATACATTTCAAGGTTTATAATCCCCATGTACATTCCCACGGTTAGAATCCCCAAGTACATTCCCAGGGTTAGAATCCCCATGTACATTCCTGGGTTAGAATCCCTATGTACGTTCCTGCTTTAGAATCCCCATGTACATTCCCGGGGTAGTATCACCATGTACATTCCCAATGTTAGAATCCCCATGTACATTCCCGTGTTAGAATCCCCATGATCATTCCTGGATTAGAATTCCCATGAAAATTCCCAGATTTAAATCCCCATGTACATTCGCGGGTTAGAATCCCCATGTACATTCCCGGGTTAGAATCCCCATGTACGTTCCTGGGTTAGAATCCCCATGTACATTCCCGGGTTAGTGTCCACATGTACATTACCAGGGTTAGACTCCTCATGTACATTCCCAGGGTTAGAATCCGCATGTACATTTCCGGGTTAGAATCCCGATGTACATTCCCGGGTTAGAATCCCCATGTACATTCCCGGGTTAGTATCCCCATGTACATTCCCAAGGTTAGACTATTCATGTACATTCCTAGGGTTAGAATCACCATGTACATTCCCAGGGTTAGAATCCCAATGTTCATTCCCAGGTTTAGAATCCCCATGTACATTCCCGGGTTAGAATCCCCATGTACATTCCCGGATTAGAATCCCCATGTACATTCCCGGGTTGGAATCCCCATGTACATGCGCAGAGTTAGAATTCCCATGTACATTGCCAGGGCTAGAATCCCTATGTACATTCCCAGGGTTAGAATTCCCATGTACATTCCCGGGTTAGTATCCCCATGTACTTTCCCGGGTTAGAATCCCCATGTACATTCCAGGGTTAGAATCCCCATGTACATCCCCGGGTTAGAATCCCCATGTACCTTCCCGGGTTAGAACCCATGATCATTCCTGGGTTAATATACCCATGAAAATTCCCAGGTTTGAATGTCCATGTACATTCCCGGGTTAGAATCCCCATGTACATTCCCGGGTTAGTATCCCCATGTACATTCCCAGGGTTAGACTATTCATGTACATTCCTAGGGTTAGAATCACCATGTACATTCCCAGGGTTAGAATCCCAATGTTCATTCCCAAGTTTAGAATTCCCATGTACATTCCCGGGTTAGAATCCCCATGAACCTTCCCGGGTTAGAATCCCCATGTACATTCCCAGGTTAGAATCCCCATATACATTCCCGGGTTGAATCCCCATGCACATTCCCGGGTTAGAATCCCCATGTACATTCCCGGGTTAGAATCCCCATGTACATTCCCGGGTTTGAATCCCCAAATACATTGCCAGGGTTAGAATCCACATGTACATTCCCGGGTTAGAATCCCCATGTACATTCACAGGGTTAGAATCTCCAAGTACATTCCCAGGGTTAGAATCCCCATGTACATTCCCGGCTTAGAATCCCCATGTACATTCCTGGGTTAGAATCCCCATGTACGTTCCTGCATTAGAATCTCCATGTACATTCCCGGGGTAGTATCCCCATATACATTCCCAGGGTTAGACTCCCCATGTACATTCCCAAGGTTAGAATCCCCATGTACATTCCCAGGGATGGAATCCCCATGTTCATTCCCAGGTTTAGAATTCCCATGTACATTCCCGGGTTAGAATCAACATGTACTTCCCGGGTTCGAATCCCCAAGTACCTTGCCGGGTTAGAATCCCCATGTACATTCCCGGGTTAGAATCCCCATGATCATTCCTGGATTAGTATTCCCATGAAAATTCCCAGATTTAAATCCCCATGTACATTCCCGGGTTAGAATCCCCATGTACATTCCCGGATTAGAATCCCCATGCACATTCCCGGGTTGGAATCCCCATGTACATTCCCAGAGTTAGAATTCCCATGTACATTGCCAGGGTTAGAATCCCTATGTACATTCCCAGGGTTAGAATTCCCATGTACATTCCCGGGTTAGAATCCCCATGTACTTTCCCGGGTTAGAATCCCCATGTACATTCCAGGGTTAGAATCCCCATGTACATCCCCGGGTTAGAATCCCCATGTACCTTCCAGGGTTAGAATCCCCATGATCAATCCTGGGTTAATATACCCATGAAAATTCCCAGGTTTGAATGTCCATGTACATTCCCGGGTTAGAATCCCCATGTACATTCCCGGGTTAGATTCCCCATGTACGATCGTGGGTTAGAATCCCCATGTACATTCCCGGGTTAGAATCCCTATGTACATTCCCAGGGTTAGAATTCCCATGTACATTCCCGGGTTAGAATCCCCATGTACTTTCCCGGGTTAGAATCCCCATGTACATTCCAGGGTTAGAATCCCCATCTACATCCCCTGGTTAGAATCCCCATGTACCTTCCCGGGTTAGAATCCCCATGATCATTCCTGGGTTAATATACCCATGAAAATTCCCAGGTTTGAATGTCCATGTACGTTCCTGGGTTAGAATCCCCATGTACATTCCCGGGTTAGTATCCCCATGTACATTCCCAGGGTTAGACTATTCATGTACATTCTCAGGGTTAGAATCACCATGTACATTCCCAGGGTTAGAATCCCAATGTTCATTCCCAGGTTTAGAATTCCCATGTACATTCCCGGGTTGAATCCCCATGCACATTCCCGGGTAAGAATCCCCATGTACATTCCCGGGTTAGAATCCCCATGTACATTCCCGGGTTAGAATCCCCAAATACATTGCCAGGGTTAGAATCCACATGTACATTCCCGGGTTAGAATCCCCATGTACATTCACAGGGTTAGAATCTCCAAGTACATTCCCAGGGTTAGAATCCCCATGTACATTCCCGGCTTAGAATCCCCATGAACATTCCTGGGTTAGAATCCCCATGTACGTTCCTGCGTTAGAATCTCCATGTACATTCCCGGGGTAGTATCCCCATGTACATTCCCAGGGTTAGACTCCCCATGTACATTCCCAAGGTTAGAATCCCCATGTACATTCCCAGGGATGGAATCCCTATGTTCATTCCCAGGTTTAGAATTCCCATGTACATTCCCGGGTTAGAATCAACATGTACCTTCCCGGGTTCGAATCCCCAAGTACCTTGCCGGGTTAGAATCCCCATGTACATTCCCGGGTTAGAATCCCCATGATCATTCTTGAATTAGTATCCCCATGAAAATTCCCAGATTTAAATCCCCATGTACATTCCCGGGTTAGAATCCCCATGTACATTCCCGGATTAGAATCCCCATGCACATTCCCGGGTTGGAATCCCCATGTACATTCCCAGAGTTAGAATTCCCATGTACATTCTCAGGATTAGAATTCCCATGTACATTCCCGGGTTAGAATCCCCATGTACTTTCCCGGGTTAGAATCCCCATGTACATTCCAGGGTTAGAATCCCCATGTACATCCCCGGGTTAGAATCCCCATGTACCTTCCAGGGTTAGAATCCACATGATCAATCCTGGGTTAATATACGCATGAAAATTCCCAGGTTTGAATGTCCATGTACATTCCCGGGTTAGAATCCCCATGTACATTCCCGGGTTAGATACCCCATGTACGTTCCTGGGTTAGAATCCCCATGTACATTCCCGGGTTAGTATCCCCATGTACATTCCCGGGTTAGAATGCCAATGTACATTCCCAGGGTTAGAATCCCCATGTACATTCTCAGGGTTAGAATTCCCATGTACATTCTCGGGTTAGTATCCCCATGTACCTTCCTGGGTTAGAATCCCCATGTACATTCCCAGGTTAGAATCCCCATATACATTCCCGGGTTGAATCCCCATGCACATTCCTGGGTTAGAATCCCCATGTACATTCCCGGGTTAGAATCCCCATGTACATTCCCGGGTTAAAATCCCCAAATACATTGCCAGGGTTAGAATCCACATGTACATTCCCGGGTTAGAATCCCCATGTACATTCACAGGGTTAGAATCTCCAAGTACATTCCCATGGTTAGAATCCCCATGTACATTCCCGGCTTAGAATCCCCATGTACATTCCTGGGTTAGAATCCCCATGTACATTCCCGGGTTAGAATCCACATGTACATTCCCGAGTTAGAATCCCCAAATACATTGCCAGGGTTAGAATCCACATGTACATTCCCGGGTTAGAATCTCCATGTACATTCACAGGGTTAGAATCTCCATGTACATTCCCAGGGTTATAATCCCCATGTACATTCCCGGCTTAGAATCCCCATGTACATTCCTGGGTTAGAATCCCCATGTACGTTCCTGCGTTAGAATCTCCATGTACATTCCCGGGGTAGTATCCCCATGTACATTCCCGGCTTAGATTCCCCATGTACGTTCCTGGGTTAGAATCCCGATGTACATTCCCGGGTTAGTATCCCCATGTACATTCCCAGGGTTAGACTATTCATGTACATTCCTAGGGCTAGAATCACCATGTACATTCCCAGGGTTAGAATCCCAATGTTCATTCCCAGGTTTAGAATTCCCATGTACATTCCCGGGTTAGAATCCCCATGTACCTTCCTGGGTTAGAATCCCCATGTACATTCCCAGGTTAGAATCCCCATATACATTCCCGGGTTGAATCCCCATGCACATTCCCGGGTTAGAATCCCCATGTACATTCCCGGGTTAGAATCCCCATGTACATTCCCGGGTTAGAATCCCCAAATACATTGCCAGGGTAAGAATCCACATGTACATTCCCGGGTTAGAATCCCCATGTACATTCACAGGGTTAGAATCTCCAAGTACATTCCCAGGTTTAGAATCCCCATGTACATTCCCGGCTTAGAATACCCATGTACATTCCTGGGTTAGAATCCCCATGTACGTTCCTGCATTAGAATCTCCATGTACATTCCCGGGGTAGTATCCCCATGTACATTCCCAGGGTTAGACTCCCAATGTACATTCCCAAGGTTAGAATCCCCATGTACATTCCCAGGGATGGAATCCCCATGTTCATTCCCAGGTTTAGAATTCCCATGTACATTCCCGGGTTAGAATCAATATGTACCTTCCCGGGTTCGAATCCCCAAGTACCTTGCCGGGTTAGAATCCCCATGTACATTCCCGGGTTAAAATCCCCATGATCATACATGGATTAGTATTCCCATGAAAATTCCCAGATTTAAATCCCCATGTACATTCCCGGGTTAGAATCCCCATGTACATTCCCGGGTTAGAATCCCAATGTACCTTCCTGGGTTAGAATCCTCATGTACATTCCCGGATTAGTGTCCACATGTACATTACCTGGGTTAGACTCCCCATGTACATTCCCAGGGTTAGAATCCGCATGTACATTCCCGGGTTAGAATCCCGATGTACATTCCCGGATTCGAATCCCCATGTACATTCCCAGGTTAGTATCCCCATGTACATTCCCAGGGTGAGAATCCCCATATACATTCCCAAGGTTAGAATCCCCATGCACGTTCCTGGGTTAGAATCCCCATGTACATTCCCGGGTTGGAATCGCGATGTACATTCCCAATGCAACCCCTTGTACATTCCCGGGTTAGAATCCCCATGTACAGTCCAGGGTTAGAATCCCCATGTACAATCCAGGGTTAGTATACCCATGTACATTCCCGGTTTAAATCCCCATGTACATTCCCGGGTTAGAATACACATGTACATTCCCTGGTTGAAATCCCCATATATATTCCCGGGTTAGAATCCCCATATACATTTCAAGGTTTATAATCCCCATGTACATTCCCACGGTTAGAATCCCCAAGTACATTCCCAGGGTTAGAATCCCCATGTACATTCCTGGGTTAGAATCCCCATGTACGTTCCTGCTTTAGAATCCCCATGTACATTCCCGGGGTAGTATCACCATGTACATTCCCAATGTTAGAATCCCCATGTACATTCCCGTGTTAGAATCCCCATGATCATTCCTGGATTAGAATTCCCATGAAAATTCCCAGATTTAAATCCCCATGTACATTCGCGGGTTAGAATCCCCATGTACATTCCCGGGTTAGAATCCCCATGTACGTTCCTGGGTTAGAATCCCCATGTACATTCCCGGGTTAGTGTCCACATGTACATTACCAGGGTTAGACTCCTCATGTACATTCCCAGGGTTAGAATCCGCATGTACATTTCCGGGTTAGAATCCCGATGTACATTCCCGGGTTAGAATCCCCATGTACATTCCCGGGTTAGTATCCCCATGTACATTCCCAAGGTTAGACTATTCATGTACATTCCTAGGGTTAGAATCACCATGTACATTCCCAGGGTTAGAATCCCAATGTTCATTCCCAGGTTTAGAATTCCCATGTACATTCCCGGGTTAGAATCCCCATGTACATTCCCGGGTTAGAATCCCCATGTACATTCCCGGATTAGAATCCCCATGTACATTCCCGGGTTGGAATCCCCATGTACATTCGCAGAGTTAGAATTCCCATGTACATTGCCAGGGCTAGAATCCCTATGTACATTCCCAGGGTTAGAATTCCCATGTACATTCCCGGGTTAGTATCCCCATGTACTTTCCCGGGTTAGAATCCCCATGTACATTCCAGGGTTAGAATCCCCATGTACATCCCCGGGTTAGAATCCCCATGTACCTTCCCGGGTTAGAATCCCCATGATCATTCCTGGGTTAATATACCCATGAAAATTCCCAGGTTTGAATGTCCATGTACATTCCCGGGTTAGAATCCCCATGTACATTCCCGGGTTAGTATCCCCATGTACATTCCCAGGGTTAGACTATTCATGTACATTCCTAGGGTTAGAATCACCATGTACATTCCCAGGGTTAGAATCCCAATGTTCATTCCCAAGTTTAGAATTCCCATGTACATTCCCGGGTTAGAATCCCCATGAACCTTCCCGGGTTAGAATCCCCATGTACATTCCCAGGTTAGAATCCCCATATACATTCCCGGGTTGAATCCCCATGCACATTCCCGGGTTAGAATCCCCATGTACATTCCCGGGTTAGAATCCCCATGTACATTCCCGGGTTAGAATCCCCAAATACATTGCCAGGGTTAGAATCCACATGTACATTCCCGGGTTAGAATCCCCATGTACATTCACAGGGTTAGAATCTCCAAGTACATTCCCAGGGTTAGAATCCCCATGTACATTCCCGGCTTAGAATCCCCATGTACATTCCTGGGTTAGAATCCCCATGTACGTTCCTGCATTAGAATCTCCATGTACATTCCCGGGGTAGTATCCCCATATACATTCCCAGGGTTAGACTCCCCATGTACATTCCCAAGGTTAGAATCCCCATGTACATTCCCAGGGATGGAATCCCCATGTTCATTCCCAGGTTTAGAATTCCCATGTACATTCCCGGGTTAGAATCAACATGTACTTCCCGGGTTCGAATCCCCAAGTACCTTGCCGGGTTAGAATCCCCATGTACATTCCCGGGTTAGAATCCCCATGATCATTCCTGGATTAGTATTCCCATGAAAATTCCCAGATTTAAATCCCCATGTACATTCCCGGGTTAGAATCCCCATGTACATTCCCGGATTAGAATCCCCATGCACATTCCCGGGTTGGAATCCCCATGTACATTCCCAGAGTTAGAATTCCCATGTACATTGCCAGGGTTAGAATCCCTATGTACATTCCCAGGGTTAGAATTCCCATGTACATTCCCGGGTTAGAATCCCCATGTACTTTCCCGGGTTAGAATCCCCATGTACATTCCAGGGTTAGAATCCCCATGTACATCCCCGGGTTAGAATCCCCATGTACCTTCCAGGGTTAGAATCCCCATGATCAATCCTGGGTTAATATACCCATGAAAATTCCCAGGTTTGAATGTCCATGTACATTCCCGGGTTAGAATCCCCATGTACATTCCCGGGTTAGATTCCCCATGTACGTTCCTGGGTTAGAATCCCCATGTACATTCCCGGGTTAGAATCCCTATGTACATTCCCAGGGTTAGAATTCCCATGTACATTCCCGGGTTAGAATCCCCATGTACTTTCCCGGGTTAGAATCCCCATGTACATTCCAGGGTTAGAATCCCCATCTACATCCCCTGGTTAGAATCCCCATGTACCTTCCCGGGTTAGAATCCCCATGATCATTCCTGGGTTAATATACCCATGAAAATTCCCAGGTTTGAATGTCCATGTACGTTCCTGGGTTAGAATCCCCATGTACATTCCCGGGTTAGTATCCCCATGTACCTTCCTGGGTTAGAATCCCCATGTACATTCCCAGGTTAGAATCCCCATATACATTCCCGGGTTGAATCCCCATGCACATTCCTGGGTTAGAATCCCCATGTACATTCCCGGGTTAGAATCCCCATGTACATTCCCGGGTTAAAATCCCCAAATACATTGCCAGGGTTAGAATCCACATGTACATTCCCGGGTTAGAATCCCCATGTACATTCACAGGGTTAGAATCTCCAAGTACATTCCCATGGTTAGAATCCCCATGTACATTCCCGGCTTAGAATCCCCATGTACATTCCTGGGTTAGAATCCCCATGTACATTCCCGGGTTAGAATCCACATGTACATTCCCGAGTTAGAATCCCCAAATACATTGCCAGGGTTAGAATCCACATGTACATTCCCGGGTTAGAATCTCCATGTACATTCACAGGGTTAGAATCTCCATGTACATTCCCAGGGTTACAATCCCCATGTACATTCCCGGCTTAGAATCCCCATGTACATTCCTGGGTTAGAATCCCCATGTACGTTCCTGCGTTAGAATCTCCATGTACATTCCCGGGGTAGTATCCCCATGTACATTCCCGGCTTAGATTCCCCATGTACGTTCCTGGGTTAGAATCCCGATGTACATTCCCGGGTTAGTATCCCCATGTACATTCCCAGGGTTAGACTATTCATGTACATTCCTAGGGCTAGAATCACCATGTACATTCCCAGGGTTAGAATCCCAATGTTCATTCCCAGGTTTAGAATTCCCATGTACATTCCCGGGTTAGAATCCCCATGTATCTTCCTGGGTTAGAATCCCCATGTACATTCCCAGGTTAGAATCCCCATATACATTCCCGGGTTGAATCCCCATGCACATTCCCGGGTTAGAATCCCCATGTACATTCCCGGGTTAGAATCCCCATGTACATTCCCGGGTTAGAATCCCCAAATACATTGCCAGGGTAAGAATCCACATGTACATTCCCGGGTTAGAATCCCCATGTACATTCACAGGGTTAGAATCTCCAAGTACATTCCCAGGGTTAGAATCCCCATGTACATTCCCGGCTTAGAATACCCATGTACATTCCTGGGTTAGAATCCCCATGTACGTTCCTGCATTAGAATCTCCATGTACATTCCCGGGGTAGTATCCCCATGTACATTCCCAGGGTTAGACTCCCAATGTACATTCCCAAGGTTAGAATCCCCATGTACATTCCCAGGGATGGAATCCCCATGTTCATTCCCAGGTTTAGAATTCCCATGTACATTCCCGGTTTGAATCAATATGTACCTTCCCGGGTTCGAATCCCCAAGTACCTTGCCGGGTTAGAATCCCCATGTACATTCCCGGGTTAAAATCCCCATGATCATACATGGATTAGTATTCCCATGAAAATTCCCAGATTTAAATCCCCATGTACATTCCCGGGTTAGAATCCCCATGTACATTCCCGGGTTAGAATCCCAATGTACCTTCCTGGGTTAGAATCCTCATGTACATTCCCGGATTAGTGTCCACATGTACATTACCTGGGTTAGACTCCCCATGTACATTCCCAGGGTTAGAATCCGCATGTACATTCCCGGGTTAGAATCCCGATGTACATTCCCGGATTCGAATCCCCATGTACATTCCCAGGTTAGTATCCCCATGTACATTCCCAGGGTGAGAATCCCCATATACATTCCCAAGGTTAGAATCCCCATGCACGTTCCTGGGTTAGAATCCCCATGTACATTCCCGGGTTGGAATCGCGATGTACATTCCCAATGCAACCCCTTGTACATTCCCGGGTTAGAATCCCCATGTACAGTCCAGGGTTAGAATCCCCATGTACAATCCAGGGTTAGTATACCCATGTACATTCCCGGTTTAAATCCCCATGTACATTCCCGGGTTAGAATACACATGTACATTCCCGGGTTGAAATCCCCATATATATTCCCGGGTTAGAATCCCCATATACATTTCAAGGTTTATAATCCCCATGTACATTCCCACGGTTAGAATCCCCAAGTACATTCCCAGGGTTAGAATCCCCATGTACATTCCTGGGTTAGAATCCCCATGTACGTTCCTGCTTTAGAATCCCCATGTACATTCCCGGGGTAGTATCACCATGTACATTCCCAATGTTAGAATCCCCATGTACATTCCCGTGTTAGAATCCCCATGATCATTCCTGGATTAGAATTCCCATGAAAATTCCCAGATTTAAATCCCCATGTACATTCGCGGGTTAGAATCCCCATGTACATTCCCGGGTTAGAATCCCCATGTACGTTCCTGGGTTAGAATCCCCATGTACATTCCCGGGTTAGTGTCCACATGTACATTACCAGGGTTAGACTCCTCATGTACATTCCCAGGGTTAGAATCCGCATGTACATTTCCGGGTTAGAATCCCGATGTACATTCCCGGGTTAGAATCCCCATGTACATTCCCGGGTTAGTATCCCCATGTACATTCCCAAGGTTAGACTATTCATGTACATTCCTAGGGTTAGAATCACCATGTACATTCCCAGGGTTAGAATCCCAATGTTCATTCCCAGGTTTAGAATTCCCATGTACATTCCCGGGTTAGAATGCCCATGTACATTCCCGGGTTAGAATCCCCATGTACATTCCCGGATTAGAATCCCCATGTACATTCCCGGGTTGGAATCCCCATGTACATTCGCAGAGTTAGAATTCCCATGTACATTGCCAGGGCTAGAATCCCTATGTACATTCCCAGGGTTAGAATTCCCATGTACATTCCCGGGTTAGTATCCCCATGTACTTTCCCGGGTTAGAATCCCCATGTACATTCCAGGGTTAGAATCCCCATGTACATCCCCGGGTTAGAATCCCCATGTACCTTCCCGGGTTAGAATCCCCATGATCATTCCTGGGTTAATATACCCATGAAAATTCCCAGGTTTGAATGTCCATGTACATTCCCGGGTTAGAATCCCCATGTACATTCCCGGGTTAGTATCCCCATGTACATTCCCAGGGTTAGACTATTCATGTACATTCCTAGGGTTAGAATCACCATGTACATTCCCAGGGTTAGAATCCCAATGTTCATTCCCAAGTTTAGAATTCCCATGTACATTCCCGGGTTAGAATCCCCATGAACCTTCCCGGGTTAGAATCCCCATGTACATTCCCAGGTTAGAATCCCCATATACATTCCCGGGTTGAATCCCCATGCACATTCCCGGGTTAGAATCCCCATGTACATTCCCGGGTTAGAATCCCCATGTACATTCCCGGGTTAGAATCCCCAAATACATTGCCAGGGTTAGAATCCACATGTACATTCCCGGGTTAGAATCCCCATGTACATTCACAGGGTTAGAATCTCCAAGTACATTCCCAGGGTTAGAATCCCCATGTACATTCCCGGCTTAGAATCCCCATGTACATTCCTGGGTTAGAATCCCCATGTACGTTCCTGCATTAGAATCTCCATGTACATTCCCGGGGTAGTATCCCCATATACATTCCCAGGGTTAGACTCCCCATGTACATTCCCAAGGTTAGAATCCCCATGTACATTCCCAGGGATGGAATCCCCATGTTCATTCCCAGGTTTAGAATTCCCATGTACATTCCCGGGTTAGAATCAACATGTACTTCCCGGGTTCGAATCCCCAAGTACCTTGCCGGGTTAGAATCCCCATGTACATTCCCGGGTTAGAATCCACATGATCATTCCTGGATTAGTATTCCCATGAAAATTCCCAGATTTAAATCCCCATGTACATTCCCGGGTTAGAATCCCCATGTACATTCCCGGATTAGAATCCCCATGCACATTCCCGGGTTGGAATCCCCATGTACATTCCCAGAGTTAGAATTCCCATGTACATTGCCAGGGTTAGAATCCCTATGTACATTCCCAGGGTTAGAATTCCCATGTACATTCCCGGGTTAGAATCCCCATGTACTTTCCCGGGTTAGAATCCCCATGTACATTCCAGGGTTAGAATCCCCATGTACATCCCCGGGTTAGAATCCCCATGTACCTTCCAGGGTTAGAATCCCCATGATCAATCCTGGGTTAATATACCCATGAAAATTCCCAGGTTTGAATGTCCATGTACATTCCCGGGTTAGAATCCCCATGTACATTCCCGGGTTAGATTCCCCATGTACGTTCCTGGGTTAGAATCCCCATGTACATTCCCGGGTTAGAATCCCTATGTACATTCCCAGGGTTAGAATTCCCATGTACATTCCCGGGTTAGAATCCCCATGTACTTTCCCGGGTTAGAATCCCCATGTACATTCCAGGGTTAGAATCCCCATCTACATCCCCTGGTTAGAATCCCCATGTACCTTCCCGGGTTAGAATCCCCATGATCATTCCTGGGTTAATATACCCATGAAAATTCCCAGGTTTGAATGTCCATGTACGTTCCTGGGTTAGAATCCCCATGTACATTCCCGGGTTAGTATCCCCATGTACATTCCCAGGGTTAGACTATTCATGTACATTCTCAGGGTTAGAATCACCATGTACATTCCCAGGGTTAGAATCCCAATGTTCATTCCCAGGTTTAGAATTCCCATGTACATTCCCGGGTTGAATCCCCATGCACATTCCCGGGTAAGAATCCCCATGTACATTCCCGGGTTAGAATCCCCATGTACATTCCCGGGTTAGAATCCCCAAATACATTGCCAGGGTTAGAATCCACATGTACATTCCCGGGTTAGAATCCCCATGTACATTCACAGGGTTAGAATCTCCAAGTACATTCCCAGGGTTAGAATCCCCATGTACATTCCCGGCTTAGAATCCCCATGAACATTCCTGGGTTAGAATCCCCATGTACGTTCCTGCGTTAGAATCTCCATGTACATTCCCGGGGTAGTATCCCCATGTACATTCCCAGGGTTAGACTCCCCATGTACATTCCCAAGGTTAGAATCCCCATGTACATTCCCAGGGATGGAATCCCCATGTTCATTCCCAGGTTTAGAATTCCCATGTACATTCCCGGGTTAGAATCAACATGTACCTTCCCGGGTTCGAATCCCCAAGTACCTTGCCGGGTTAGAATCCCCATGTACATTCCCGGGTTAGAATCCCCATGATCATTCTTGAATTAGTATCCCCATGAAAATTCCCAGATTTAAATCCCCATGTACATTCCCGGGTTAGAATCCCCATGTACATTCCCGGATTAGAATCCCCATGCACATTCCCGGGTTGGAATCCCCATGTACATTCCCAGAGTTAGAATTCCCATGTACATTCCCAGGATTAGAATTCCCATGTACATTCCCGGGTTAGAATCCCCATGTACTTTCCCGGGTTAGAATCCCCATGTACATTCCAGGGTTAGAATCCCCATGTACATCCCCGGGTTAGAATCCCCATGTACCTTCCAGGGTTAGAATCCACATGATCAATCCTGGGTTAATATA
The DNA here is from genome assembly GCF_044704955.1 of Pristiophorus japonicus. Classification (NCBI taxonomy): domain Eukaryota; kingdom Metazoa; phylum Chordata; class Chondrichthyes; family Pristiophoridae; genus Pristiophorus; species Pristiophorus japonicus. The sequence goes on from NC_092011.1 coordinate 13,153,978, forward strand.
CGCATGAAAATTCCCAGGTTTGAATGTCCATGTACATTCCCGGGTTAGAATCCCCATGTACATTCCCGGGTTAGATACCCCATGTACGTTCCTGGGTTAGAATCCCCATGTACATTCCCGGGTTAGTATCCCCATGTACATTCCCGGGTTAGAATGCCAATGTACATTCCCAGGGTTAGAATCCCCATGTACATTCTCAGGGTTAGAATTCCCATGTACATTCTCGGGTTAGTATCCCCATGTACCTTCCTGGGTTAGAATCCCCATGTACATTCCCAGGTTAGAATCCCCATATACATTCCCGGGTTGAATCCCCATGCACATTCCTGGGTTAGAATCCCCATGTACATTCCCGGGTTAGAATCCCCATGTACATTCCCGGGTTAAAATCCCCAAATACATTGCCAGGGTTAGAATCCACATGTACATTCCCGGGTTAGAATCCCCATGTACATTCACAGGGTTAGAATCTCCAAGTACATTCCCATGGTTAGAATCCCCATGTACATTCCCGGCTTAGAATCCCCATGTACATTCCTGGGTTAGAATCCCCATGTACATTCCCGGGTTAGAATCCACATGTACATTCCCGAGTTAGAATCCCCAAATACATTGCCAGGGTTAGAATCCACATGTACATTCCCGGGTTAGAATCTCCATGTACATTCACAGGGTTAGAATCTCCATGTACATTCCCAGGGTTAGAATCCCCATGTACATTCCCGGCTTAGAATCCCCATGTACATTCCTGGGTTAGAATCCCCATGTACGTTCCTGCGTTAGAATCTCCATGTACATTCCCGGGGTAGTATCCCCATGTACATTCCCAGGGTTAGACTCCCCATGTACATTCCCAAGGTTAGAATTCCCATGTACATTCCCAGGGATGGAATCCCCATGTTCATTCCCAGGTTTAGAATTCCCATGTACATTCCCGGGTTAGAATCAACATGTACCTTCCCGGGTTCGAATCCCCAAGTACGTTGCCGGGTTAGAATCCCCATGTACATTCCCGGGTTAGAATCCCCATGATCATTCCTGGATTAGTATTCCCATGAAAATTCCCAGATTTAAATCCCCATGTACATTCCCGGGTTAGAATCCCCATGTACATTCCCGGATTAGAATCCCCATGCACATTCCCGGGTTGGAATCCCCATGTACATTCCCAGAGTTAGAATTCCCATGTACATTGCCAGGGTTAGAATCCCTATGTACATTCCCAGGGTTAGAATTCCCATGTACATTCCCGGGTTAGAATCCCCATGTACTTTCCTGGGTTAGAATCCCCATGTACATTCCAGGGTTAGAATCCCCATGTACCTTCCAGGGTTAGAATCCCCATGATCAATCCTGCGTTAGTATACCCATGAAAATTCCCAGGTTTGAATGTCCATGTACATTCCCGGGTTAGAATCCCCATGTACATTCCCGGGTTAGATTCCCCATGTACGTTCCTGGGTTAGAATCCCCATGTACATTCCCGGGTTAGTAACCCCATGTACATTCCCAGGGTTAGACTATTCATGTACATTCCTAGGGTTAGAATCACCATGTAAATTCCCAGGGTTAGAATCAAAATGTTCATTCCCAGGTTTAGAATTCCCATGTACATTCCCGGGTTAGAATCCCCATGTACCTTCCTGGGTTAGAATCCCCATGTACATTCCCAGGTTAGAATCCCCATATACATTCCCGGGTTGAATCCCCATGCACATTCCCGGGTTAGAATTCCCATGTACATTCCCGGGTTAGAATCCCCATGTACATTCCCGGGTTAGAATTCCCAAATACATTGCCAGGGTTAGAATCCACATGTACATTCCCGGGTTAGAATCCCCATGTACATTCACAGGGTTAGAATCTCCAAGTACATTCCCAGGGTTAGAATCCCCATGTACATTCCCGGCTTAGAATCCCCATGTACATTCCTGGGTTAGAATCCCCATGTACGTTCCTGCGTTAGAATCTCCATGTACATTCCCGGGGTAGTATCTCCATGTACATTCCCAGGGTTAGACTCCCCATGTACATTCCCAAGGTTAGAATCCCCATGTACATTCCCAGGGATGGAATCCCCATGTTCATTCCCAGGTTTAGAATTCCCATGTACATTCCCGGGTTAGAATCAACATGTACCTTCCCGGGTTCGAATCCCCAAGTACCTTGCCGGGTTAGAATCCCCATGTACATTCCTGGGTTAGAATCCCCATGATCATTCCTGGATTAGTATTCCCATGAAAATTCCCAGATTTAAATCCCCATGTACATTCCCGGGTTAGAATCCCCATGTACATTCCCGGGTTAGATTCCCCATGTACGTTCCTGGGTTAGAATCTCCATGTACATTCCCGGGTTAGTATCCCCATGTACATTCCCGGGTTAGAATGCCAATGTACATTCCCAGGGTTAGAATCCCCATGTACATTCTCAGGGTTAGAATTCCCATGTACATTCTCGGGTTAGTATCCCCATGTACCTTCCTGGGTTAGAATCCCCATGTACATTCCCAGGTTAGAATCCCCATATACATTCCCGGGTTGAATCCCCATGCACATTCCCGGGTTAGAATCCCCATGTACATTCCCGGGTTAGAATCCCCATGTACATTCCCGGTTTAAAATCCCCAAATACATTGCCAGGGTTAGAATCCACATGTACATTCCCGGGTTAGAATCCCCATGTACATTCACAGGGTTAGAATCTCCAAGTACATTCCCAGGGTTAGAATCCCCATGTACATTCCCGGCTTAGAATCCCCATGTACATTCCTGGGTTAGAATCCCCATGTACATTCCCGGGTTAGAATCCCCATGTACATTCCCGGGTTAGAATCCCCAAATACATTGCCAAGGTTAGAATCCACATGTACATTCCCGGGTTAGAATCTCCATGTACATTCACAGGGTTAGAATCTCCATGTACATTCCCAGGGTTAGAATCCCCATGTACATTCCCGGCTTAGAATCCCCATGTACATT